>NC_081148.1:15756952-16356952 GCF_958295425.1 Solea solea
TAGATGAAGGAAATTGACAAATCAAACAATTGACTAGAAAAAACTAAAAAAAACTACTTGTCCTCACTGCTCTCACAATAAAACTGACATTTTTTAGGATGCGAAAGACTCTTTTTTTCAGTAAAATGCAAACATGGAGGAAGATCCAATCCAATCCAACTTTATTTGTAAAATGCTGAATAATAAATAAAAGACAGGATAAAAGGCAATAAAACACACCTAAAAAAACAACTAAAATAAGTTGGAAGACATAAAATATGGGTAAAAATATATAATATATAGCTTAAACTACTTAAATAGTGTCAAAGGTCAATGAAAAGAGATTTTTAAAAAATAAAGAAAATTAGACTATTTAATGACTGATTTGTCACTTGGTAACTGGTTTTGTTGAGCAACCATTCACTCATACATTTTCTGACACTTAGTGAAATTCTAGTTCTTTCAGAGGGATTCTGAGGGCATTCACGGGTAAGACGAGTCATGCAATCTCTACTTGTAGTTTTCTGGGTTGATCTACCAGTTGGACACGCCAGCTTCAAATGAGCGGCATCTCAATGAATCAGATGCCAAAACCTTCTCAACTGGCTCAAGGTTGTAATATAATGGAGCCAACAGAAGTACATCACTTGCAAACAGCAGAGTGGCGATTCTGAGGCCTCCCAATATTACAGTCCTCCTGTTCATGAGAATCACACAGAGGACAGAATATGGACACAACTCTCAGTCCCAGAACTCCATAGTCCTGCAGTCTCTCCTGGTCTTGAGCCTTATCCAAGTCCATAAAGCACAAGAATTTGAATGTTGTGGTTCACAGCCAGGCTCAAATCTGCATTGCACTTCCTCCTTCAAAAGGAACAACAAGCAGTGCCATAACAGCGCCTGAGGAGGTTGAGCATTATGATACCACAAATCTTTTGCGTAAACCCTTTGGTCAACATTTCCTGATAACATGAGAACTCCAAAGCTTCAAAATGGATGTTCACAAACCAAACTGTGATACCTAGGGTCAGTTGCCAAGTCCTGTGTTAGTAGGACTTGGCACCTAGAGAATATAGACTGACACTGTCTAGATTTACACCGAGTAATTACAGGTTTCATCTTTAGCGACTGAGAAGCGTCCAAGTGCAGCTGTCTCACATTAAAGGTGTTTAACTGGCGAAAAAAAAAAGTTGGCTTTTTTTATTCAGTACTGCAGCAGAATTGCAGCTGCGACACATGATGAATCAATTTCATTGAAAAATAAATTTTATGACCATATTAACTGGGGAGTTTTAAACTGAAGGGTGCTCTTAAGCATGCCGCCCTGATGGAAGAAGTGGTAGACACATGGACGGATGGAGAAACAGATGACAAACGGCTGAGTTACAATTTGGAGCACAGCCAGGCAAAAAGAGATGTGGGAGGAGGATATGGCTGGATGGAGAGTTAACAGCTCTGCGAGGAAGAGGATGGAAGTGACAACAGTTACATCTAAAGGGGAGTAATTAGGAGGAAAAAGGAGAACGTCAGCAGAAAGGGGAAACCACAGGTGTACCTTTATCTATGGAGGCTCCGGCCATGTGGTAGAAACTCAACGCTGTGTCCACATCATTCACGTTCTTTAGGAAAGTAAAGAAATTCTCCACCTCCTCAAATGTGATGCCCTGCGTGAGAGGGGAAAATAAATATATTTAAAAAAAAAAAAAGACTGGGTGAGAATACTTGGGGCAAATCAGGGAAAGATTATCCCTGTAGATTTATGTAAGCAATTCTGTGCAAAATTATCCAAATACTGTGATGATTGATGATTTGACTGCACAAAGTAATTCCTGGAGCCGCTCAGCAGCGGCACATGCACATGAATACACAGCAAGCGGAGATGAATAAGGAAACAGACGGTCTTAGACACACACGCACACGTACACACATTACAAACAGACACACAGTCAGTCACACAGCTGCCACAACGCTAATGAGCTCATTTACAACAAACAGTAAACAGCTGGTTTTAGGCAGTAAATAACGCTTTTCTCGTTTACACTACAGGTTACGCCAAGGCTGAGAGACATTATGATGGAAAGAAGAGGGAGAGATAGATGGATGGATGGGGAGAGAGAGAGGGAGAGACAGACAGAGATATTTACTGCAGTTTAATTCAATGGAGAGACACAACTCTGGTAACATTCATCCTCTTGTTTTTGTCATGGAGTGGAGAAATGTAAACATCCCTGATGTTTTCTTGCTTTGCTATAAACTGCTTTATAAAAGCATAGTCTGGCTTCTGTGGTGCATTAAAGTAAACCAACAAACTAGGATGTGACTCTTTTAAATAAAAAATTAAACTGAAGAACCTCTGGGGACACAATATGCATGAATGTTACTTTAGTCATTCGAATTACGGGGCTCATTACAGTGCAGCAGAACCAGGATGACCTCAAAGTTCATGTTAAGCACGAGAAACAGGAAAGGTACACATCGACTGATGTTTGCTTCAAGCCCTTTCCTTTTAGAATATTTTTACATTGTTATCCTGTTTGGTGTGTCCCAGTAGAGCCACTGCACTGCCTTAAGTGACTGTCTGCAGAAAAATAGCTGGGTGAGGGAAAGGTAAAAAATCTCGTTGTTATACAATTTGCTGTGTACTATGAAAGTAAGCCGAAATAAAGTGTTTTGATTGATAGAAGAGCAAACAAAAACAAAAATGAGGACATGGCATAAAAACAAATACCGAGTGTGAGGCAAAGGGAGACACCGGCTGCTCTGTACTTGGTCCCCACAGAGACAGTGGAAGTGAGTGGAGAGTGAGTGTCAGTCATGTGGATGATATCAGGTTCTGAATGTGGTGTTCTCTCCCACTAATGTATTACCTCTAATCCATATCATTCACACACTCAAAGCACCATCTCCATTTCCCTCTGGCACACAGTGTTTCCCTCACCTCCTCACGTGTACAACAGTTAGTTAAGACACATACACACAACCACCAGACTTCTGTGCAAGCAGGACATTTATCTACCTGTGCATCCTTAAACATCTTCTTCAACCCCTTCTGCATCTGCTTGAGTTTACGAGATTGGACTCCGCTGTAGGCCAGCAACATGCCGCCAAACTGTCTCTCAGTGATTCTGCCGTCCATCGGATCATTCCTATCAAACTGGAGGAGAGGGAAGTGTAACTAGTGTTAATACTGGTGTCCAAGTTGTTCCAAGTTGAATCATATACTGAGCCAGTGTTGGTGACTTAAAATCTACATAATACATTTTTTACCATGTTGCAGGAGTGGTCAATCCAGTCAGGTCAATCTTTTTGACGGCAACAAGCCTCCCCCTGTCTTTTCTCTCTAAATGTGCCAAGCTCTCAAACTGATAATTTGTGGAAACCTGTGAGTGTCAGCTCATGACTAAGAGAGAATAAGCCTGGAGTGAAGATTTGAGGAGTGAACCGTCTATTAATGCACATGCAGAGAATATATCTTTTGTAAGCGGAGGTTCCTGGCTATTATGGCATTTTAGTTTGTATGCATGATATTCAGTGTAGCTGTGGGGAAGGTGAGGTGCTGTGTTTGAATATCTATATGTTGTGCTTTGAATTCAGTGGTGATTTGAGATCTACCTGGAAATTTACCAATTAGGGATATTAAAAGAGTAACAAAAAAGAGAGAGTGGGAGAAAAAAAACAAGTGCAGTACAGCTGGCAAAATATGGCACTGTATGAGCTGCACCCTCCTCAACTGAAGTAAAAGAACAAAGGCAAAAATGACTTGTTTTTTAAAAAAAGTGTCACCCTTATTTGTGGCATTCTGACTGCACATTCTGAACCTTGTGTTATCGTTAACACTCGACAGACTGTACTTTCTTTCAAGTCCTATTCTTAGAACTTCAGATGATGCTGCCCAGTGATGTTCAGAGTATCAGTCAGACACTACCCACGCTAATTAAAAGAATAACCATATGCTCAAAAGCACTGATGAGTTGCTGTTACTGCAGAGACAGGGGAGGGTTGCTGAGGAAGTGGCAGAAGATGACTTTTATATTTCACTGTCCCAACTCAGAGAGATGCTGACAGACAGGCATTTTTGCCAGCGCCAGCCCTCATTTGCCTGTGTAGTTTATCAACTCATTCGTCACTTCTCCTTTGGGTTTGTTTGTTTGTATATTTACTCAGTATGACAGTAAGATTTATTTCCACTGAGTCAGAAAGCTGTTAGTTTTCATGTCCCTGAACAGACTTGAGATCCAGAGCAAAGCCACAGTATTCAAATTAATTCCTTATAATTGTACAAAACAGTGCAGTACACCAACAAATGAAAAAAATAATTAAACATTTACTTTCCCCACTTCTTCATTTACCTCTAGTTTAAGCACATCATGCTGCAATTTCCTCTGAAACTCCAGGAAGCTACCAATGGTGAGTTTCCCCTTCAGGTCTGCTCCAAAGAAGTAAGTGGTGAGAGCAGAGCTGCAGCCGGCTGTCTTCAGGGTGTTCCCTGTGGTGGAGCGGTCGCGATGTCGCATGCCCATGCTGGTCTGGGACCGTATGATGCTCTGGACCTAAAGATGAAAGGATGTCAACCAGGATGAGCTTACTTTATACTTTCTGGAGTAAATAAATCTATCACATTGTAGAAACTGTTCTAAAAATGATTTAGTAAAGCAAAATAAAGGTTTATGTGAGATTATCACGGTGCAATTTACTTCGATTTAAATCCCCTTGAATAATGAGGTGTTCATTTAAATACTGTATGTCTATCATAATATATGTAGTATTCTACATCAAAAAGCCCATTGGATCAAGCGATAGGATTGAGCAGAGCACAAAATGTCAGTGGTGCATACCAATGCAGGAACCTGCATTTATTGCTTGTCACTTTGCATTAGCAGTAACTGTAATGCAATTAGGAGCTACACTAATATTATAGCGCAGCCCAGATGCAGGCACCTGCTGTTTTAACCTTCCGTTTTCTTTAATGTGCTACGTTATTCAATATGATTTTGTGCTTGTTTGTGTGTGACAGCTGCATGCAACACAAGCTGCTCACCTGTTCAAACTCCTCCAGGTCCACCTCCCCGTCACCATTGAGATCAAACATCTTGAAAGCAATTTCAAAGTTCCTCTGGGGAGCTGCACGCCACAGTATAGAAACACACACACACACACACAAAGAGACACATCCTCACATCAGCACAACACTATTTGAAAACAACACACCACATCAATGGCGATCAATCAAAACAACAGCTAAAGAGTTTCAGTAATTATATATCAACTATGCAGCATCTTCAGCCTTCATCTCACCCCCAGTGGTGCAATATGAGGTACTTAGGATGCTCTATTTTTTGAGCCAGCACACAGCTGCACTATGAATACTACACAATCGGCTAACAGCTGCATCCTCAGCCAACAGGGGAGCTGCTCGTAGAGAACATGCCCTCTGTATGAGCAAATGCTAAAATTTGCATCAGGGACATTTGAATTTGTGTCTGCTGCACCTCCGTTTACATTTTCTCAGCATCTGCCTTGCTGAACCATCTACACACACACAACCACAGCCAAGTGTCAGCACATCCTGTCTAATGATGAAGGTAAAAAAAAAATGCAAATCTAAAATAAATCACATATTTAAACCCACCATCTGTTTTTCACTTCCTTCATTTTTTGGTGAAGATGTTATCATAGTCTTCTCCACAACATGGTCTGCATCATTTTAATAGATACACTGTCCCTCTGTAGCGCTCATAATGTTTAAGCAATGCACATTTTGCATGTAAGATATGCGGGCTATTACGTCACGCTGGACAAACACAACATATGGAGCTTTACATATTTCAATCTCCAATATAAACTGAATCACGTGTGTCTGTACAGTGACCTTCAGAAACTGCATATTGCTAAAAAGAATTACTTAAGAGTATTCATTTCTACAGATGGAAAGAACATGTACAGTAGCACTATGAGACTTGAAGCAATGTGCACTTCTGTTAAATAAAATATGATCTCGTGTGTCCTATTTTTATTGCCGTGTTAAATGGATTGAAACCAAACATCAGGCACCCTGCCCTGACTGTTTAAAAATGACTCGTCCTTGAAAACTTCCCAAGAGACTTTCTCCATATGACTGGATTATAATAAGAAAACCAAGCTAAGCTGGAAGAGAGAAGTTTACTAGCCATTGGTGAGAAAGCGGTCAGAGCTTAATTTAAATTACCATCCACTACCATCAGTGTAACTGAAGATCATGGCTGAATGTCAGCTTCATGATAACGTGATTAATCATACCATATTGGAACATTGTGAACTAATAAAACAAAAGGCAAAGACAACACAAATTTTCATAGATTTCTGATCAATGTGGAATATTTTAAGGATATGGGTTTTTTGAATGGGTGGGTCAAAAGAACAATTAACAGGAGGACTGTGGAGTTCAACATTGTACTTACTGGACAGCACAGTGGTGAGAAAGATATAGTCAGAGAAGGAGATAAGGCCACATTCTCCCAGTGAGAAAAATATGCTGTCCTCATCTGCAAACTTCTCCCTCTCCTGGGCGATTTTCTGCTCATCCAGGCCAGGACAAACAAAAGGGGAGGACAAAAAAAGACAGAAAGCGATTACAAACATTTCACATGATTCCGGTGCACAAGCCTCACAGCCTTTGCATCTACCCAGGTGTAGCTGAGTGTGTGTGTGTGTGTACACGTGTGCGTGTGCAAGTTTGCGCACACACACTCGAGTGCACACAAACACACGCACAAAACAGAAAGGAGAGCGCATGTATGACGACATGTATAAAAACTGTCACGATAACGTTCATGCAAGTGCTGCATACACATGAAGCCATTCAGGCAGGTGAGTGTGGTAGTGAGAGTTTGTGGTCAGTTCAAGTACAAGACACATTATTCACCAGAGGCTGTACTCACGGTGTGAGACTGACATAAAAGAGAGGGAAAACATCACAAGAGCCTGTAGCACGGACACACACACTATTGATTAACAATGCCTGTAACACAACCCAAATGTATTAATCATTATTAACAAAGTGATTTTAACTCTCTTTCACACACAAACACACATTAAAGACATTTTTCCGGTTAGCATGTGTATATCCACAGCATTGCATGAAGAGTGCCACTTAATCACATGCACACAACACACTCAGTGAAAAGAGACTAAACAGAGACAGTGTCCCGACTGATACAACACTTCATTAGAGAGAGGGGACAGATGGACAGAGCATGCCTAAGGATGGAGAGGCTGGGCCTCGCTGAGCCCACGTGGAGTTACCTCCGTCTGCAAGGAGTCCATTTCAGAGGAGGAGGAAGGAGGAGAAAAACTGTTAGATAACAGCACGGCGTCTGCTGTCTTTAGCAGAGCCTTGAACGACAAAGACACACATGCATTCATATTGTTGCACACAGCACAAATACACACAGAAAACATCTTGTTCCAAACAAGATAACTGGGGATTCCACTCAAATTAGGAATGTAATTATATTTTCCCCATCTCTACTGTCTAGCATTACAATGTACACTCATGAACAACCATGCCTGTTGAAAGTAGAGAGAATAAAGCAAAGACTGTAATAAGGCCAAAATGTAAAATTATACTGTGCCACTAACAAGGCCGTTATAACAGCCACTTAAACCCATTCAGTGTCTACTTCTTTCCATCTTTTCTAATATTCTAAGTAAGTTTTATCACTATTCCCAATCCATGTCCATCTTAGGTACTGTATCCATGGTACAAATAAAGAAATGTAGTTGTTACAGTGAAATATGTGAGCAGAAAATAGAGTAGGAGAAGGTGAGAGAAATACAACTGTTATTACTCTGGGGGGGAGACATAATTCATTTTAGTTTTTGGTTCAATGAAAGTTGAAGACCTTCACTGTATATGTAGAGGAAAAGAAGAGAAATGTAAAACTACATTGTGCCCACATGGGAAACAGAAGCAAAATGAGAAAATAAAAGAGGTTGGCGTTGGACTCCTGAGTTTGGAACAATAACACTCAGAGAAAAGACCCCCTAGGCCCGAGGTGAGCCAGTCTAATGTCACTCACACAACCTCACAAGTGTGTACTTAAGCAGGCAAGTGTGTGTTCACCGCTACACAGAAAGCTACACAACCCTGCACATTAAAGACATAAACACAACGGTGCCGATTATAATGATTACAACAGAGGCACTGAGTACATTAGGCATAATAACTCATTATTTTTTCACTTCAGTCCTGAGTCAAGGACAAAAACACCCCCGCAGAAGAGCCAAAATGACATTTAAAAAGAACAAATACATATTCCATGAATAAAGAACCAAATAATAAATTCAGCTGATAAAATTAGAGGCTTCAGACTGTGCATGGACATACTTGCTAATAAACCCAGAACTTTCTGTCTACTCAGACAAAAGCCAGTGTCCTAGTTAGAGGAGAGCATGGTTATCTCTTTTGGGATCCCACGCTCCATCCACCGACTTCCCTGCTGAGCTGACAATATAGTCTAGCTTTTACTCTCGCTCTCATATATGGTGTGTGCTTTATCATCATGATGTATCACTACAGCAAACTTGTGCCCTGATGTAACATTGTGCATGCTGTGAGGCAGATTTTTCCATGGAGCACGTGGCCCTGCTAAGATCACGCCTCATGTTCTACTTCATCCACCTTTCTACTAGTGCAAGATTTAGCCTCCAACTCAAGATAACCAATGATAGATGATCCATCAGCAAACCATTTAACTGTGCAGATATGTACAAAACATGACTCAAGAAGTCCTGCGAGATGTTAACAGTGCATTAAGGCACTCCACCTTAAGGATAAGTTAAATTAAGCATTTATATATCGAGGATAAATGCCAAACAAGACCAAAGTGTATCAACTTTAAGTCTTCATCAGGGTCTGACAAAACAATTCCAGACATAAGTAGCTTCATGTTGCACAGCTGTGAAACCACACACTAGTCATAGAGAGTGCTACATAAAAAGCAGTGCCCCCCCCAAGTAAACTGATAAATAAATCATTAAAAAAAACACCTGAATCAGCTGGATTCATGCAGTGCTTCCTTCCTCTCTTGTAAACAATGTGCACATATGCAATTTCGATATTCAGGTGGGCTACACAGTTATGTAATTCTCCAATACAGACTTTAAAATCTGTTGTGTTTCATCAGTCTGGTCTTTTATCAGTTTCGAATTATCATCTAGTTAATTAAAAGCCCATGACTCCTCTGTCAATGTTAGTCTGTTATCAGTGACGACTGCTCTCTTAGCATCTCCGCCTTGAGCTATGTCATGTGATCATACGTGTGTCAGCTAAGTTATGGCTGAGTCCACAGGCTGTGTCCAGATGACCGACTGAGCCACTCCACTAGTCTGTGTGCTGAGGCAGAAACATAGTACTAACGGAGCTGCTGGCGGCAGAGCAGTCAAATGTATTGCGGTCATATACACAAACCCACACAGATGGGGATAAGGGTTTGGTCAGGGCTGATCTCCCCAGTGCACCAGGCAGACATACAGCAGCCAGAACAGCTGCCATAGCCAAATTACAACTCACCCAAGCTATAAGTGCCCCACAAATAAGACTCATATAAGTCAATCACAGCCAGCCATGCATGCAAAAGGGCGAAACCTCTCTGTTCAGAAGCACTCTCTAATCACACCACTGGAAACTGACAAACCGGAAAACTGTTACATTTTCTCTAGCTTTACAAAAGCACACGGCGTTGTTGATTCAGCATCCATTTAATTAAGAGCTCACGCCTCTTATGTCATAGCTGTTGAAAAGAATCAACAATTCCAAAAAAATCATGCATCATGGGTTTGTTTAGAAAGAATCCAGAAGCTATTACAGCAAATTAGACTGAGATAAGATTTACATTAGGATGCAAAAAATAGGAAAATATGCCACACATACATTTCTGCTGCCTTTAATCTTATCATTTACAATGCTCCACAAGCACTTTATGCAGCCAGGCACTTGGCTGATGACACCTTAGACTTGGCCCTACTGATCGGGCTGCAGTGCTTAGTTATTGATTAGCCCGTGACCGACACTGCAGCAGCAGACTCCCCGATAACAGGAGATAAGAATAAAGGCAAGTGGATGACGAGAGACGAGATATAAGCCCATATGTGTGTTAAAGCTTTAAAATAATAAAAAACCAAAACCGATGATACTGTTGTTGCACCTCTGAGCACCACAAAAAAGAGAGAAATGTATATTCTGAGACCAGACAGTGAGTGTGACTTAAATGCCGCCTGTTACCAAGTGACCTTGCATCTCTTCTACAGGTGAGTCTCAGTAGAGTTTGGTCTCTTGGAGCATGGAACCATTGGGGGAATCATTCATTAAAATAAAAAAAGCAAGAGGTGTAGAGTGTGACAGTGGACAGTGCAGAGCGAGTCAAAGAGAGAGGGAGGAGAACACGAGACGAATGCATCATAAATGTACCTTTATGTCCTTTGTGCCGCTTTGTGTGATGTGGTAGCTCTGAGCTTATTGACACTTTGGCAGGTACAATAAAAGATGTGGGTATCAAGAGAAAGGGGACATCACAATGGCCTTTTTGAGGGTAAAGTGAACCTGGGCCTGAGTCTCATGTTTCTACATGGTGGCTGAAAGCTCTCTTACACACAGTTAGGGCATGGCCTCCATCCAAGCCTTAGATAAAACCACAAAGGACTCACCCTTGAAAACCACAGTTACCATCGACACATAAAAATAAAGAAATAGATAAGAATCCATCCTTGACCATCAGAATAGTAAAGATCAAGCGTTTTTTTTCCTCTGTGTATGATGACACCTCAGAACCATCAGAACAGTGTGTAGCTAAAAGGAACACTAATGCATTAGCCCCTGCTTTGATCCCAGGGGTAACTGCAGAGTAGGTGTACATTTAATAACTCATAATTATTCTGGGAGGCCGATTCAGAATAATCAGCCCTGTTATAAGCTAAAAAAACCACATTTCTCTGGCAGCTGTCCTTTAAGAGCAGAAGGGGAACCAAAATAGCCGACCAGGTGTACAGACAACCCAACCTCTTCTAGATTAGGACAGGAAAAGACAATGAGATAAGGAATAGAATTAACTGTGATTTTTTTTCTTAGTAACACTGTAATAGAGTGGGTGAAAAAGTCATGTCAGAACTGAAGACAGTGTTAAAGGATGTAGAAATAGAGCTGACAGTCCAAACAATAGTTCCTGGGAGATTCCTGTGAAATCAGAAACAGTGAACATGACAACAGTTGGTGTAACAAGAATCTTGTTTCCACTGAAACAGCGCTCTGCGCTCCCTATGAGTGACAGCTGTCCTCCCCCAGTCACAGCTGGTCATGAGGCAGACGCTATGGCTTTATATTGAGAGGTCACAGCACACAGCAAACAATTTTCATACATTTTAGATGTACAGTACAAGTACTGCCTTCAGTGACACTAAAACATGCTCTACATATATCATGCAGCATAGACGTCCAGGGGATGGATTTGTGAAGGCTATCAAGCACATCATTACAGCCTCAATGTTAGCTAGAAGAGCCGTCTGCTGGGTCCGAACCCATCCTGTGATGCCACCATGCGTAGAGAGAGGGCGCCACCACCAACTACTTTCTCTGTGAGACACAGACAATAGAGCAGTGCATGCTGGGGAAAGGGCTTAAGTGCCAAAGCAAGTGGAGAGCTAAAGGTGATCTCTGAGAAGATATGAGTATGAGGAGAAAAGGTGTGTTTAGAAAGCAAGACAGAGGAAGTGCAGGGGAACAGCATTGCTATGATTCGGCATTAACCAATACAGATGACAGCTATTTGCATCTCAGCTTTACAAAACTAATTTTTAATTTGGGACACTGGCAAAATGATGTAGCGTTGTTGCAGTGTTTAAAAATAATCCCTGTAAAGTCACTGGTAATAATTCAACAGAAAAAGGTATGGCAAGCAGCTGCCAAACCAAGCTGCACAAAGGGCACCAGGGAGGTATCCAACACACAGTCCCACAACAATACAGAGTTTGTGTTTGCATAAAGTGCACTCACAATAGGGCGCATGTCAACATCAGTCTCCTACACTCCCTGTTATTAATAAATGAACAGGTTGTGACCTGCCCTTTGCTGTGCTCAGCTTATCTTAACGTCGTCTTGACTGACAGAGACATTCAGGAACATTGAAAATTATGAGAGGTCGAGGCTTATTAATCAACACTCAAATGTATCTACTTAGCTGTTCCCCTGGACTAACAACAGTGATTAACTATGTTGTCCATTCTTTTACAGTGGAGTGAAAAAACTGAGTAATACAAAGAAAGCTTTAAAAAAAAAAAAAAAAAAAAAAAAGAAGAGAGACAGAGGGAGAAGTAGGTAGTGACTACAAAGTGCAGTTTTTCATTCAGGTGCACACATGCTGCTCAGAACACACCCCATACCTGCCAGAAGTCCTGCAGAGAGGGAGGGGCAAAGGGCAGCAATGAGGAGGGAGGGAGGGAGACAGAAGAGAAGTTGGGAAGGAGGAGAAGAGGAGGATCGGGGAGTTCGTGGGAAGAGAACGGGGGATCAATAGATTGAATGATTGGGGAGAAGAAAAAATGGGGATTTTGGGAGCCGATGATGGTTATTCACAAGAAAAAGGAGGGGAGAGAAAATGGAGGGATTACTTGTTATGTGAATGAGCGAGAATGGCTGATAATTGCACAAGAAATTAATCTACAGTTAACAATGGCAAGGTCAGGACACATCAAAATATGATCACTGTATCTGAAGGCATGCCCACATGATCCGGGTAAGGGTCACACAGCGTGAATAAACAGTAGATTAACAGCAGAGACATGCAGCGGAAAGACTGGCTGAGCAAACGCAGCAATCTCATTTAAAGGCTTCTAAAACAATTGTTGTTTCCATTGACAGGAAAGCAAAAATAAAACAAACAGAGCAAGTCAATATAAACAGTTGTTAAACAACCAGATAGGGCTTGTACTGTTTGCTGACATATATACTGGCCCTGGAACAAATTAGCGTAAGCAGGAGAGAGCAGGGAGAAGGATGCAGTGAGAGGATTACAAAACATACACTTTTATCTTCCCCTTAAGGCAAATCTCTCAGTTTGTGAGGCAAATTTAAAATTACACCACAGGAACTAAGACACGGAAGTCTTTAAGGAGAGCTCTCCTGTTACACTCACATAATACTCTACTCCTTACTGCAGTCAACCTTGACCTAAATCATAGTTTACCACCTCACCCCTAACACACCCCGTCTACTTCACCACACCCTCCAACAACAAAAAGATTTGCACACTACAAATACTGCGCCACTATAGTTGCCATGGCCAATTGCATCAAGCTCTGATTCATTGCAGTTTTTAGTTTCATGTGAACTACATTTCATGGCTTCTTGGCAAGAAACTGGAATAGATTATTCGCCCTCAAACTAGCTAGCGGTGCCCATTAACCCAATGAGATGTAGGCACATGTCTCTGGGCAAGAGGGGTTTGGATAGAGCCTGAGAGGGAGGGGAGGAGTCGGCCACTCTGGCCATGACCAGAAAAATCTCAGGGGACATGCTAAATTCAGCATCAAAGAAAACCATGTGTCCAAAGATTTGCCTGGCAATTAAAAGAAACACAAGGCCTGAATATAGGAACAACATTTACATAACCAGACAAGGGCCATAAACGTGCAGTGCTACATTTCCATTTGAGGCGGCCACAAAATTTTAATATGCTCTGGATAAATGCAGAGCAAAACAAAATCTCGCTTTTAATCTTTAGTTTATATTCAGTTTACAATGTTTTAGAAGTCACAATATTCTGATTATTGCTTCCAGTCTCAACTCGTTTTTTTTTCATTCTGAGTAATTGACAGTTGAGAAAGCAAAGCAAAGACAAATAAGCAAAGAAAAGAAGAGTGCATATTATTTCATATTATTATATTATTTTTATATATATTTTACAATTTCAGCCAGAAATATGTATCTGGATTTCATTATGCTTTTACATTTACATTTCTAAGAATTGTGATTCAGAAAGACAATAAATAATACAACTAAATATATGCATACAGGTACTATCAAATTGATTTTAGACTTTAACAGAAGTAAACCCTTGCTTATGTTTTGATAAGCAATGCCCAATTAAATGTTATTTAAGGGAATTGAGGTATAATCTGATGTTTTTTTCTCTCGTTTTACTTACTCGTTTTAAAACTACACATTTAACACCATAATTTAGGCATCTTGCTAAACATTTTCTGCACATTTTTCAACATTTTTCAATATTTTATAATTACATGACATATTTCATACAAAATTCTGAAATGCAACAAAATAAAGGAATATTAACTTTAAATGTTCAGTTTTGTACATTATGCACAAGAGGTACAAGAGAATAATGCTGAAATGAGAGCTCTGTCAAGTAATTAGAACACTGCTTTTGGGAAGACAAGATTCATTTATCTTTAAGTTCCTAATTGTAGCTCTTTTGTATTATGCTGGTGATGGATGTCAGACATGCCCACACGCCATGATGGGTAATGTGCATAAGTGTAAATGCTCTCTTTTTCTGTATAAGACAAACTGATAATTTTACTGATATTGCCAATTCTGGGACATCATCACAAAATCAATCAGAAAATGGAAGTCTCTACAGTTAACTAGTTTAGTTTATATTTATTTATTTATTAGGTTTAGATTGAACATTTAAAGTTAAACTCCCTATTGCTGACCTTCATGATTGCTAAGTTGACCCCCTGTTCTTTTTACAGCCTCAATGCCCACTTCTTACCTTCCCATCATAGCGCTTCACAACAAACTGATCGAGGCCTAGATCTGAAAAAGAGAAGGAGAATGAACAGGGGCATACAGATTAGAAGACAAATAACAGACAAAATGGCAGGCAGATTAATTACACATGAGCGACATCAAGATTAATGCCAAGAATGAAAAGCATGAAGCATTTCACCTCTGGTTATCATCAACACTTGTTAAGAGATTAATATTTGTCATTAATAACCCATTTCCACTTTGCCAGGTCTTTAATATAAACAATCATCAACATTCAGCTTTGACTTTTATGATCATTAGTTACTACAAAGTTTTCAGGTCTTATTTATAAACCCCAGTCAGCGACACAAAGCAAAACCGACTGTATGAAGTATTTACATTTACAGATTCAGACAACTTTATTGATCCTGAGAACAAGCATTTATCAAAAATTCTTCAACAGGCACCTCACATTCTGTTCAGCAGTCAGAGAGCTGAGAAGAACTATGAGCAATGTTTGTATGTATTGGTTGCTTGAAATGAGCAATTTGATTTGGGTTTGGTTTGAATAATCACTGTGATGAAGCAAATAAAGGTTAGGTAAGTAGAAGTTATGATACAGAACTTTTATTTTACTGTAGCTCTACTTGTGTGTTGAGTATTTCTAGGCAAAATTCACCAATGCACTTTCCAGCTAAATATAATTCTGATATTTAACTTGTCCTACTTTTTACTAAACCAAATGAAACAGACTTTAAACATAAGCTGTGCTCTTTTAATCAAAAGGACAACCATACTACCAAAAAAAGTGGGATTCTAAATTAATATACCTCGTTAAGGTGATTTGTTTCAAAATGACTGTGAGACACAACCGTTACCATCTGTTAAATGAATCTATAAAATATATCCACGACCAGTGCCTCTGGGAGGGAGAGGGGAACGTCAGAGAGTTAAACAGGTTCTTCATATCACACAGTTGGACTAGCAGCATGCTGGCTGATAAAACAGACTTAACACTTTAGTGACGCTTTGAGCATAAATCTCACATGAATCTCACACTAATGAAGTGCATACCACATTTTTGTTTCAAGTTGGCTTCATCAACATAACAGTAAAACATAATCACACTCCAAGACCAAGAAAAATAATTTAAGGAAATTTAAAGTGTGTCTGCCAAGTAAATAATTATTCCCCTGATTTCCAATTCAGGGCCTGAAAATTCTGAACTTAAGCATTCTGGTACAGTTCTTAAGCCCATATGTCTACACAAAATATTAACGGTTTGTGAAGTCATACATTTTAGCTTAACAAATTAATAGTAGCAACCTGAAGACTAAATACTTTTGAGGATAGTTGGGTCTAAGGGTAACTCATCAACCTTCAGCTAAAAAAAAAACCAGCTGATCATTTAAACAAAGGTAACTGAGGCTCAAATTAAAGGCTGTTATTGAACCTAATTTAGGTGTATCTTTTTCTTATCCAACAAAATTCAGCTTGTTGTTACTTTAATTCCAGTTTCAAAGGGCAAAAGACAGAATCAAGACACGATGAAGAGCAAGGGATTCATGTGAGGTACATAGTTTAAGAGTGGAAGGCCAATGAGAGACCTGCTAAGCCAAGTCTTGAGTATGGTTGACAGGTAAAAATGCTGAGGTGAGGAGAAAAGCGTGTGTAAGGACTTGAATAGGTCTGTCTCAAACATGGTGTATGTGACAGGCCCATTTAAGTGCTAACATCAGGCTTGCTTCCTCAACTATAAATCCTCAGGATTAAATGGCTCTCTTACACATTAAAAATTCAACCACTATTCTGTGATGAAAGTTAATAAACTGCCATACAAGAAGATGTCTCAAATCTAACTGGAGTTGTCGTGTTGAAAAACGGGATGAGACGGAAGTTAAACATGTTAAGCTCCCTGCCATCCCAGTCCCCCTATGGTGGAAGATCAAATATCTGTTACTGGCTTCATGTGAGGCGCCTGAGGTCTGCTCTGGTTTGAACCCGTTAATTGATGCACCAACTGCTGTGTTCGTGATTCCCTCAACTCAGCATGCCTGGCCAGTCTTGTCATCCCCTCTCCTTTCCCCTCTTTCCATTAGGGTGTTTATATTCTGAGCCATGACTGCCACATGTGTGGTCAGTATGAATGTGAGCCATGTTGGGTAATGCTACACCACTGAAGGCCAATTGGACTCCCCCTGGAAACATCTCACCCTGGAGAGTGATGACCATAAACCATCAGCATGCATGCTCTGACACATGCAGTTTCCCACAGAGTATTTTTGTTTACGGCATTGGGGGTGGTGTTCATCAACACCAGTTCACTCTCAATTACAGTGCCTGACGTACACCTTGCACAAAACTGCAGGTAAATAAGATCTGACTGACAGTGCACAAGCTAGCACAAGGTGAACCTTACTTCAAATAGCACTGTATGTGAATCTAAAACACAGCTATGGAGGGAAAAGAAAGTTATGATTCATCATGCTATAATGGGAAATTCCATTACAGCAGGTTGCTATAAATGTATTTGGGGCCAAAATCAGCTGAAAAAATTCACTTAATTCTAAATGAGTAATCTTAAAAAGCATGAACTCTCGTGGACCACTGGATGTTCAGAAATCAGAGAAGAAACTCACTCTCGGGCTGCTTCTCGTTAGGTGTGATGGAGCGTATGAAGTCCTGGGGCGTCATGTAAACCTCAGCATCTCCATGCTCGCCGATGACCTTCAGTGTGGCAAAGTAACGGAAAATCTTGTCTGGAGTGGAGTAGGCCCTTATTCTGTTCTCATACTCCATCACCTGTGCCAAGCAAACATAAAAGTATAATTCATTTCACAGGTTAAAGAGTAAGTGTCATCCCAACATACAGTCGGGTCCAGAAAGTGGATAGATTTTAAACCAAACTAATAAAAATGAAAGGAGTAGCTACATTTAAATCATGTGTGGAGCAAGTAAATCTTCTGAGTGAGGGTTTAGAGAGTTCAGGGGGGTGATGGAGTGACTAGAATAAGGAAAACAAGGTGTCAGTCCCATGCGTGAGGTATATTAACCTTCTGACTCTTGACTCAACTACTATCAAAACAGGAAATATATCGTATCAGGGTAGAATATAGGTAGACCACAGATTTGTTCTAGGTCACAAAGCCACATCCACACTAATAATTTCGTTTTAAAACGCATCCTGACTTTGGCAAATGCTGCAAAAAAACACAAGTGTGAAAATTTGACCAACATTCACCAACGATGGACACATCTAGTTTAGTCGGACTAAATAAAAACAGCATGTAGTCTCTGCTAACAGAAATAATTTGCCTGCGTATTTGCATAGTGACTGAGGAAGAGATCTCATGTCATCATTGGAGACATATGCAGACATGAACTAATGCTAAATTCAAACTGATGAACTGAAGAGTTGTGCACTTATGATCTGATCACCGAGGACAAATATTAAAACAGGTAAAAACAAGACCCAAGGAAAAATATGTGCTTAAGGGTTTTCAAAGGTGTGGGACATTATTTCAGTTACAGATCAAAATGTTTGTCTACACCGAGATTTTGTTTTTTAACATCACTTTAAAATGACACTAAAGGCTTTCTATTCTATTCTATTCTATGTGTGGATGTGGCTTGTGGGACACAGTGAAGTCCAATTATTTGTTTTCATTGGCATTCTAATAATAAGTTGCAGTGTAACTGGGAAACTGATGCTCAGCAACAATCTGCACAGGTGGTTATTTTAAACAAAACCCCTATGGAAAAGTAAACCATTTTACAGTCTAAACTCTGACGCTGTATTCCACTTTATTTCAAACGAGAGAGAGAGTGAGAGATAAAGGATTTGATCAAACTACACTTTCTTGAGTCTGTAACTGTGATTAAAAGCTTCAGTTTTGCTTCATCATTTTAATAGCCTTCAATGTCTTGAGGAAAAATTACCACACGCATACCCTGCAGAAGAAGCAACCATCAGCGTGTGGAAGAGAAGTTACAGCAGAGTCATGTGGAAAAGCAAAGACTATGAGTGATAAAAAAGCCCCGGACAAGCTGTCATCTCACTCAAGTTCTCATCACCTCAGATTTATAGGCCACTAAAGTCAGCATCACCCACACACTGATGGAGACCCAAGTTCATTCTTTTGACCTTTCAGTCTTTGATGCTCTCCCTTTCCATTACAAAAATTACATTAACTAAATTGTGTGTGTCATGCCTGTTATTTACGGTATTTTTCTGCTGCAAGAGTGGTAAATCAGTTTCAAAGTAAAGTGAATGCACTGAATTTTAAAGCACATACGGATGTGGATGGGGAAAAACTCCCACTTGCTTGCTGCATAATTTTGCTTTGGTGAATATATATTATTTTGAATGAGCTTACCAACGTTTGAAAGATGTAAAGACAAAAGAACACGTAAGAACCAAAAACTCCAAACATAAATATTCAACAGACATGTTGATGTGATTAGTTTAAGCAGATGTAGCATAGAGAAAGGATGGATGGATGACTATTGGCAATATCAAATGGGAAAGAGAGTGAACCCGGTACAGTCAGGAAGGACAACCACCACAAAACAACCACCGATGGCTATATTCGTAAAATCATCCAACCCTTGTTCAACCCTTTTTCCAGATCGTAAGGGAGCTGGCTCAAACTCTATTTTTACCAACACCGGGTGAATCATGTGTTGCTGTGATTCACTATAACAGTTTGCTCCCTAGACATCTACTAGACCAGACTATGACTGCTGCACAGTCAAAGGTGATTGTGCCATTTATAGTTCTGCACCTGTAACTTAGATGTGCCATTGCATCACATTGTTTCTTTCAACCTCCTCGTTTCTCCAACACCAATACACTGAGTTTCAAACCGTGTTTACTCAGTAGAATATTCAAAAAACATTTTATTCTGTATGTCTGTTGTCATTTGCTGCATAATTAAAAGCTATAAAGTCTTATGAGTGGTTCAATAAAATCTTATGGGTGGTTCAATTATTTAGGATGGCAGACATGCTCGCTGATTTGCTCGTGTGTCAGTGAAAAATATACTGTCAAAAATATACTTGCATTTGCATGTTCAGCATTGATCAGAAGGAGGATAAAACATCATTCTAGATGTGAATAAAAAGACTGTCTGAATGGCTGATTGTTTGTTTATTGATTACCTTGCGGTCACGGAATCCAGAGCGGGGCTTCTTTTTTTTTCCCTCCCCTTCTTCATCTCCACTGCTGGTCTCCACTGATTTCTCCGAGTCAGTGTCTGAGACTGTACCCTTCATGAAATCAGTTTCCTCTTCTCCTGGTTGTCCAGTGTGTCGAACAGAGGACCCAGCGTCTGCATATGCTCTTTTTTAAACAAAGAAAAAGATTAGACAAAGATTAATATCCAAGGAACAGTTTCATGTTGACTATCCTTGTTACTAACAAGCCCAGGTGGACCATGTAGCCGACTACCTTTTACAGTGTGAACTGTGGTTATGATACTAAGCAGAGTTTAAAAAAAGAGGAACGAGAATCCTGCAGAGTGTTTGTACAATTCGCAGAGGTTTTGGCATGCAGAGAATATGACAAACTCCAACTCGCCCATTTTTCTGACTAAATTGAAAATTGCAATACACATAAATAGCTGGATCTGTCTGTAGCAGGCTGAATAATTCAGTTTAATGAGACACAAGGAGAATGAACCCTGAGGTGAGGGCCTGGAACGGTCCCGTCCCATCAGTTTCAAATGCCCTGAGGCACCATCCATCACTCGACCTACTGCAGCACAGTCATCATGTCCCGACAGAGCACTCACATCAACACTCTCTCTACCCTTTTGCTTTAACTAAACCCCAGCCTCCTTAGTAAATGATAGCCATAAACATATGACACCTCTGAGGTGGTAGCTTTGAATGTCATCAGAAATAAATACAGGTAAGGAATTTAATTACTTTACACCAACAATTGTGAAATGTAAGGGGATCAAATCTGACATGTGCTCAAGAGGAAACCTACTGTTGAATTTTGTTGAAATCCTAGTTTACCTCCTCAGGAACCGACAAACTCAGGACACACGACAGCAATGCTGCTTGCTGTGTGTGTGTGTGTGTGTCACGTGTGTCCACAGGATTTAGATAGTATGTAGAAGTACTGCCTGTGACTTACCTTTTCCACAGCAGCCCAGCACTGGCAGACACGCCAGTTACTCCAGCCAGAGCTACAAGCATCAGCCTCCTCTGACCAGACCCTCTCACTGCCCCACTGTGGTAGCGTCGGGACAACTGTGCTAGCCCCACTGAAACTGCGGACAGTGCCCGCAAACGAAACATCCTGTATTGGGAAAAGAGAAAGGATGGAGTGACACATAGGACCCTATTGCATTAGAAATTACCAAAATGAATCCAATTTCAAATCAATTGAAGAAATATTCCTACCTCACAAGAAGTTTGTCTTCTGTTTAAAATTAGCTCTTTATTAAATTCCACAAAGTCTGTGTTTAAAGTGTGTAACTTAAAAATAAATAATAAATACGGCTTGGGAACTATTGATGCTGAAGATTTGGAAAATCTGACCAAAAACTAATTAAACACACTTATCGCAAAGCTTAGAACAACAGCAGTTCCCTGTCATATTCTCACAACTTAATTAATAAACAAAAGAAAGCCAGGATTAAATTAATTGCCACCAGTGCTGCTAAGCTCCAGAACTTCATTTTCAACCAGACTGTTGTTTCATTTATCAATGTCACAAAAAGGCAATCAGCAATTAAGCAAGGTAGTCAGTGTGCATCTGTAGCTCCTTTGTGTGCTCTATTCGGAGTGCGGGATAGAGGACTTAACTCCACTGTGGCTTAAAGGTGCCACCTGTCAATATCCTATTAACAATTCAGGCAGTGATTGTCAAAATGATTTGGCAGAAAGAAAAAAGATGACAGAGCATATTGCTGGAGTGTTCAGCAGCCTGTGAAAGCAGACTGGATGGTCGGAGTTTAAGAGAAAGTATGCATGTCATTTCTGTGAAGCTGGAGACAGCTCAATCTGAAAAAGACTCTCTTCAAAAAGACTAACAACTTCTACACTGCTCTTTAGGACAACCTGAGAGATGCTGGTACAAACAGCTGCATTATTTAGAGCTAAACAACATAAACAATGAGCCATACAGATATAAAACAAAATAGAAAGAAAATCCTTTTCTAAATCATTTTTCAAATGTTGCCTTGAGAAAATAGCCTGATACCTAAATTAGATCTGCCTGAAATGTCTAGGTTACAAATTTTATGTCCAACTGAAAATAGCTGTGTCATCTTTGCCCAAACATATTACACAAATACAAACACACGGGTGCCAGGCAAGCCTAAAATCATCATAAATAAGAAGCAAACGGATAAACACAAAACTGTTTTGCGTTTCCAGCTGAGCCACCAGAGCCAATCCCATCTGACACAGGGCGATCGCTGGGCTGACACACAGACACGAACAACCAATCGCACCTACAGTCGATGTGTCAGATTAACTTCTGCATGTTTTTGGACTGTGGGATGAAAGTACCCGGCGAAAAAAAACATGTGCACACGGAATGTCAACATGCAAATGCCATACAGAAAGACCCTCAGTCGGACCGGGCTGTGAACCCAGCTTTTTTTTGCAATAAGGCAACGGTGCTAGCCAGTAGCCACTACGCTACTATGGGGCCCTGACTGCCAATTGTGGCTGATGAAAATAATGTCCACCTGGGCCTTTGAAATAGGCTATGTCTGCAGTGTTAAAATTTCCATAGTGAGGGTTAACCATGATCTGTACAATCCTAGAGTGCTTGGATATTGTACAAAAATATATTTTTTGAAGCACTCCAATTTTTTCGAGTAATAAATTAATAGTCCAAAAGTGACAGATCACTGAATCCTATTTTAAGTCCTACAACAAACCTGAGCCAATTAAGAGTCCTGATAAATTCAGGCATGACACTTTAATTCATTGTATGAATGTCAGGCTGCTCCATTTCACTCTGAGCAGAGTAATTTAAGACATTATTTTTCCTTCTTTTGACAGTGAGATTAGCCAGATCCACAGCACAATCCAAAATCACTTTCAGCCTGTTCATTTCAACTAGAAAGTGAAAAAGAAAACACAAACTGATGAGGTGTCTAACCTAGTAAATCGATATTAGCCCTGATCATTCTCTACCAACTAACATAAACTGAATGTCTGCTGTGTTCTTTGAAAATCCTATAGAAACAAACAGGAGCTGAAAGACTCACCTAAACAGACTATGGCAATTATAATTTATGTCATCAATTAGGATTTGTAATATGTGGTTCTCAGATGTCGATAAATATTTTCCAAGGTTCCTTAATTTTGTATTTCCTCTGTTGCTCAGGGATGTTTTATGCCTCCAGGTGGTAGACATAAACACAGAGAGATGGGATTTTTGTCAGGAGCAGAAGAAGAATTGTTGAAGAAACTTGCATAGACCCACAAGGGGGTCTGTAACTTACTTATGGTATATAACAGCTTTAAGTTTACTGGTTGGCATAGGTTGAAAAAAAAAACCCCACTTCTTATGATGCCATAGTCCATCTACCCAGTTTCATAGATTAAACCACACACACATACACACAAAAATAACAAAAGATAAGTTGAGGTGTTTTAACAGACGTGGTGACTCACACTATAGTTAGCCACTTCTCAGTGCCCAACAAGAAGATCATGTTTATACACACTATACGAACAACAGGTGTACTAAAACCAAATAGGGTTTAGGTTGGTCGACAAACTCTATAACCTGAGCAGATCTGACAGCTCAAATTTCAAAAACTGTGGTCCAGTGACACACAACTTCCCCTGCAAATGTACCTTGTAAATCGAAAAGTTTAGATTCAGTAGAATTTAACATGAGTGTTGCGGAGGGCGCTGGTGCCAATCCCAGTTGACATAGGGCGAAAGGTGGGGTACACCCTGGACAGGTGGCCAGTCCATCACAGGGCCACATAGAGACAAATAACCATCCACTCTTACACTCACACCGACCAGTCAGTTTGCCTAATCACCAAATCTGCATGTTTTTGGACCATTAAAGAAAAAGAACACTTGGAAAAACAGCATAATACATAAAAAGAATAAGACTCCAAAGACACACAAAAAATGCACAATGTGTAGCATCTTAAATGAATATGAACGTAAATATGCATTCTCCTACAAAAGGGCAGGTTTACCAATATATTCATTGCTGGGACTGATAAGAAACATTGCTTTAATCGGATGCTGGACAGGACCAAAATGATCACATTTTTAGAGTCGGTTTAACAAGTAGCCATAACGTCCGTATTAATCCACTAGTGAGTAAGTTATCTTTCCCGAATTGAAAAAAAAAAAAATGCATTGTTTCCAGATTCTGGTCCTGTCATGTTTGTCACGTCAGAGAGGAAACGCGCACGAACTTTTTCTCCTCCTGATGCACAAGGACGCGATGTTTTGGTTTTAGCCTTAACTTTACACTCATTCGGCAGGTAATACGTTTGCCGTTACTTATCTGCTAACAAATATAAAACCTGTATGACTTTAACAGCGCTCGTTGGTCTGTATCATGCATTGGTGTTTGTGTGAGGCGCTTAACTGTTTAATGGAGCAGCCAGAAGAGCTCCGAAGAGCAGCTAATGCTAGCTGGATAGCAAGCTAACAGTGAACGTCAGGATAAATTCGCTCCCATAGAACTGCGACTGGTTACACAGTGGTTAGTAAAATAGCAGTGGGGGCAAGGAGACGACATGGTTACTCACATTAGTGTCAATACACAAGCCAGTCAGTCCGAAAAAATGACAATATCTTCGTTTTCGAGAAGGTCCTCCCCTCCTGTATGTGCAGAGATGGAGCTCAGCTGAGTACACAGCACTTCCGTGTTCAGCAAAAGCGGGGCGGGGAAACATCTTGGCACTCCGGGGCGCCGCCCATTGCAGTTCAAGAAATTCAAAAATTGAATATGCAGTTTTATAATGTTACCAATTATAATTACGGCCTGCACACTCACTCAAAAATTGCAAAATGGAGAAAGTCGATACTAAACTGCTCCAAATTTCACGAAACTTGTTGGGAAAATATCACAGCCCAAGACCAACAATAAAGTCCATTGGGACCATGGCCAACAAACTCGTCTGAGCATCTCAATTATACAAAAAAAAATGCATTAATTTGTAGTAGCCACAGCAAAGATTAAAAGTTATCAACCATCGGAATTTTGGCGAATTTTGTATCATTAACCACAAAACAGGAAGGGCCCTGTAAGAGACCAAACATAAATTCACCCAACAGGAAGTGACCCATTTAAAATTTAGCTGCCGTTTTGCCACGAAACAGGAAGTGGCTTGTAACTTTGCTGTACATTGACAAATCTGCACAAATGTCATACGTGAGACAAGCGACCTGGCCAGAAATCATCAACACATGAAAACTCCATGGCTCCAACAGCATAAACCATAAAGAAAATTAAAACCTATCACACATTTTTCAGTTGACACCAAACTTTTTGTAAAGTATCTTGGATGGATGGATCATCAGACTGTCTTACCCAAATTGTCAATATATCAGATTTGTAAATGGTTGGGTAAACATATGCTTGCAAATTCTTGCTAAATAAATCTTATGCTTTCATGATAATAAAATAATCCATTCATGAAGATTAAGTGTGACGATCCAAATTATTCAGGGTTCATTTAGAAGCGTAGTGTACATTTTCCATAAATGTTATGGGGGAAAAATAAGACTATAGATAAGATTATTTCTGAATTGATTATCATGACAAGACAAAATTGCTGTACATATAAAGAAAACATCACCACTGATAAAATATTGAATGTATACAATGTGTAATTGAATATCCTACAGTTGATTAAAAATGTGTAATTCCAATAGTGTAACTTCATTTGACTGGGATGTAGGGAATCTCTGCTGTCAGTCATGCATGCTTGACAGCTCCAGCAGCAAAAAGACGCTCAAAACGTAACTGCCTCTTGGCAATGTGCCAGTTATAATTGTTGCCTTCAATGCATTTGCTGGACTGAGTTCACAATCTGAAAGGGAAAGCTGGGGAGCTGCTGAGTTAGCTGAGGGGATGTGTCATAGATGAATGCAGGGTTGCGGGGAGTCAGATTTTGTCTTAATGTGTCTTTGCGTCAGTGTTAATGAGGTTTTAAATAGAGTGATGAAAGACTGCTTGACAATGTTACAAAACAGTGGCTGTGAAGTCCAAACAGTAGTTGGGTCATTTGAAATGTGAAAGGATGCATCATCATACTCCTGAACTCAAAACAGCTTAACAAAATTGATCTGCGTATAGGTCAGTGCCTAATTATTAAATGCCTGACTCGTGTTTTTTTTTCATATATAATAATAATTGGTTAAGTGAAATGACACCAGAGGAACAAAGAAATCAAGATAATGCACTTATCTGTAGTCTTAACAGTAAGAGGAGGCATGTATGTTTGTGTCTTTGTTATGTATACTGTTTATCATATACACAGTGCTTAGCTTGCTGTTCACAACACCTTGTTTTGAATGTCATCTCACTTTGTTAGATTAACTTGTGTTCAGGAGCAGAATGTGAATACACCAATCTGCGTATCAAACCAAAAAATGCTCTTGACAGTTTGTTTGTTGCGATGCATAAAACAAGGTTGTAAGCTATGAACTAATGAAAATCGAGCTTAATATATCTTTATATGGGGGGGGGGGGTCATTTACAAATGACACACCGTCCTGACAAATGGGACAAGAATCTATGCATTCGAAACATCTGATCTTTTCGTCAATATATTGCTTAATCAATTCCACAGTTACTAATGGACCTGTGGTCAGAAAGTTCAGGGGTCACAGGCAGGTCTTACTTGTGAGGTTTACTTGTTTCATGCCGCTATCACACGGCGGGAACTGTTTCCAGGAAGCTGTCATTATAGGTTGAGGTAATTATTGTCAGTACCTTAATATCGCCTACACACAACTAATGTTTTTAATTATTCCGATTACTCATATTACAAATTATTATAAATATGACCCCCCATCCTCTTCACACACACACACACACACACACACACACACCTTTCTCTACTGGTAGCTCTCCAGTGCAGGGTTCTTTAATTTAATTTATCAACTACACAGTATAAAATTGCCAGCTATTGAAATATTGCTTCACAACATTGGTCACAACAGCACAGACTTGGTTTCCACAGTGGCTGCATATATTTCTTGAAACATTAATCCCAATTACAAATGCAATGTCAGCCTTTTATTATTCTTGTAAACATGCAGAACACATTCCGTGATCGTTACAGTAATCAGCTTCTTAAAAGCCAGACATTCTTAAGCACACACATCATCACAAATATTTAGTCGTGGATAATTGTACACAAAACGTCACTGAACGGCTTTGACCGGAGTGTTTTCAGCTCTGCGACCACGTCTGATGCATCTGGTCATGGTTGTGTTCAATGTTGTGGACTAGTGACCTGAAAGGATCAGCTAACAGTTGCCCTAAAATGTTCCACATATCTGGTTCCTACTCATGTTTCCACTTTCTGACTCGGGCATCACCCATTAGTCTTATCTAATTCATGTGTAAGGTGAAGCATATGAGTTAAACGTTTACCTTGTAGACTTTGTGCTGCCATGTAGAGACCAGTACAAGCCAATAGCAGTGCTATTATGCGATTGTGGCAGTGCAAAGGTGCAACAGGAGATAAGACAGGCCAGCAGCTCACATGTTTTTAGTGCACAACTGTGTTGCTGCTGCTCTGACTTGCACTTGTTTATAAGAGCAAAAATCAGTTTTTGTGCACCCAGGAAAGGTCCCAGCTGAAGTGCTTTGTAGAATGTAAACGATGGTGAAATTTGATTCTCAAGTTGTGCCATTACAATGAATGACGTCTCAGGTAAAGCCATGCAGACAAAAGAAGGCTCTAGTTTCAGCACGCATACTGCTGCACGTTATCTGTAAGACTTGTTTGTAAGCGAGCAGGGAAATAAATGTACCCCTCCTACTCAGGTCTAGGTTTACACTGTGTAGTACATTGATTGGTGGTGTGATGAAATAGAAACAACACACCCGTGCATGCTTGCTTGTGGCTGGCCTTTTTAGGGAGTGAATGCTGCTAAGAGACGTTTCAGTCATGCATCGACATGCAGACACACTCATAAACACGCATCCAAGCAAAAGTTGTCATATTTGTAAATGTTCTATATTTTCCTCTGTAACCATGTTTATGACTTAATTTGCTGATTTGATATTTTATAAGGAAGAATAGTTATGAAGTAGGTATTACTGATACAGATATGGCGTATGTATAATTACACAAAAGTGTTTTTCTTGTTTTTATGAATCCTGTTAAATATTGTACCTGATTAAATAGAATAAATTATCTGATATGCTGTAGCTCGCATTGCTGTCTATTAAACTCAGATGTTATGGTTTGTTGTACACTGGTAAAAGTAATGACAATTACCTTCTGTATAGCCTTTTGCAAGCTGATGACACTGACCGACTCATTGATTTATTTCCCATTAATGCAGTGTCCTTTATTTACACTGCAGATGCACCATGGGGGTAAATGACAAATTCCATTCATCCATGGTACGTTGACAGTGGTAGTGTAAAGGTTCATGAGAGGTGCTCGGTAGTATTTGGCACAAAGATTCCCTTTGAGAATCAATGCACCCTTGAGGCCTTGAGCAGGTCCTTGTCCATGGCGGGGAATTTGCATTTAAATTGCGTCGCCCACACAGCCCATTGCACTGCACCTGAGGAAGTACAGAAGGAAGTAACATGAGTTCAGCAGCAACGACATATTACAACTGGATTTCACAAGCAAACAGCAGGCAAGCACAATCTACATCATCTCTAAACACATGCGTCTCAATTTGTTTTTATTAATTTTTTTTATTCTCAAGTTTAAGCCATTATTCAAAGGATGTTATCATGTGCATTATCACATTGGACGTTACAGATGTGTTGCGTATTGCATTTTATGACAGGCTTGGTTAAAGATTAAGGAGAGTAGGCTGCATTCCACTAAGGGGAGTCTCCTTGACATTCATTGACTAAAAGAAGACCCATTACCACATCTATTACTTGCTTTTGCAGTGGTTGAGCGATTCGGGAGAAAACACAACTCCTCACATTTGAGTGCTTACCCTTATGCACTGCCACTTGGGCAGAGGAGACCAGAGATGCGTTGAAATGCTTA
This sequence comes from Solea solea, assembly GCF_958295425.1. Taxonomy (NCBI): domain Eukaryota; kingdom Metazoa; phylum Chordata; class Actinopteri; order Pleuronectiformes; family Soleidae; genus Solea; species Solea solea. The sequence continues at coordinate 15,785,876 of NC_081148.1, forward strand.
AAAGTCACTGAAGATCAGTTCAATTCGATTAACTCCTGTACATGCCACAAGAGTGATTGAAGGACAAGCTAATATTAGACGCACTTGCAGGGGAAACGATGATGTGACCAGTGACAGCAAGTACGAAGAGTCAGAAAGAGGCGAGCTTTGTTGTGTCGGTCTCTTTGAAGATAGCAGGACACAAGTCAGCAGCAAGCCAAGTGCCAAGTTTTGCTGTAGGAAAAGCTGAGCAGGACAATATACTGTACATCTACAAACAAGCGTACATGTACCAAGACATAAATGATAAAATGAAGATTTAGAAGCTTTATGATTTGATTTTACCTCTGCCAAGGTGGTTATGATTTTGGCCGCATTTCTTTGCTTGTGAGCAGCATAATTCAAAAAGTAAAGGACAGGTTAGATTGAAATTGTCTTAAGATGTAGTTTATAGCCCCATGAAGAAAGGATTCGATTTTCTGGGTGAGCCAGATTCAGAATTCTTTAAAAAACTATTTTGACCTTGTGAGATATGTGTAGTGACACTGGGGAAACTGCGTGGCTTTTGGTGGAGGTTTAAAATGAATTTAAGTTCACAACATCATACTGATTCTTCTTATTTTTAGTATTTAGAACTCAAACGTCCACATGGTCCCCATAAGGTTTATATTCGGGCTGACAATATGGGTCCTCAGTGTGTTTTCCTGAGGTTTCCATGGCCCCACTCATGTTTGCCCACATGGGCCCATGTTACTGAAACCATATAGAACCTGCATGATTTGCCCATTTCAAGCCCATGCCCACTTAGTACCCAGGTAGCCTGGAAAGGTAACTAATGTGGGCAAACGTGGGTGGAGCCACCACAGAAACTGTGGAAAAATCTGCTTGGGACCCATACTGTCAGCCTGAATATAACCCTTATAGGTTATACATGGACATGGTAGCTGGGGTGTGCAAGAAAAGTAATTGATTTTGTATTGTTGAATTGTCGATATTCCTTTCATGACTGGGAATGCCAGACTTGTGTACTTACTGTACATGAGAGGAAAAAGAAAATCTCCTGTTGTATCACTGTTGTACATGACTTCACCACTAGTATATTTCACATAATATATACTGTGAAATAGATTGTAGAGGAGAGAGAATCACATGATTATTATTTAAGTTTGATATTTTCTTTCTCTTACTCCTTAGCATGTATAGTGGCATCTCAAAGAGTTTTCTTTTGTCAAATCGAATCAATGCCATTGCACAGTGTATAATAAAATCACCTAGTTCTCCAGTAGAACATATACAGTACATGCAAATAAAAGGTAAACAACAGTAGACACTAAAGACACAAATATACATTTGACAATCTCGATGAATAATTTAAATGTGTTTATGTGAAGTACTTTGTGTGCATTTTTTTATTTTTTTTTTAAATGATTGATATCACAGCTCTATATCATAGCCTGTGTGTGTACTGTCAGATGAGTAGCCTGCATGTAAGTTCAGCTCTGGTTAATTAAATGGAGGAACTCAGTGATAGGTGTTCCTTTCATAGATATCAAATACAGTCGGTGTCTATTTGTTTTGGAGTAGCCCGCACAGAGGCGTCTGATCTATGCATATCATACTGGTGCAACACTGGGCATGTGTATGAAGCCGTGTAGTCCAGCCCCGCAACCCGCCCACCACCCTCCCTCTTCCCTTCGGTGCGTCTCTGTCCGCCCGCCCGCAGCAGTCTCCTTCCCGGCGAGGTTTCACTACAGAGATGGCTGCGAAAGTGTGCAGATCGATACTCCTGTTGTCCCGGAGCAGCGGAGCGGTGGCCGGCAGCCTCCCCGCACTTGTTGTCTCTTCACAGCGACACCATCAGCACATACGACCGGTAAGTCCCAGGACGTGTGTGCGCTCAGGGAGGAGGTGTAGGACCGGGCAGTCTGGCTGGACCGGGAGGGAAAGCGGCGGCTGCGCTGGCTAAGGAAGTAGAGCTAACTAGCCTCAAGATTTTTTCCGTTCATGTCTTGTTCTTGAGATTGCGCCTCGCGTAAAGGTGAGGTACAGGATGAGTCATGATATGTATCTCAACCTGGTGTCGTGTCGGTGTTGTAATCCACGCGGGGACGTGAATCTTTAACAGAGGCAATGCAGTTTTTTTTTTTTTGGAGAGCTTGCTGAGAAGCCCATCTACACCCCACTGACGCTACCCAGACGTTTACTGTAAAGCAGCCGTTCGAGTCCGACACTCAGCCGCTTCCTCATAAAGCCTCGTTTCTCCTGCGTCCTTCAACTTTGTAGCTTTCTTTTTTAATCGTCCAGACAATGCTGCTCATAGGACTGTGTGTCAATATGAACGCGATCCCACCGTAGGTGTTGGGACGTTTTCTGCAGTAGACATTGGTGTTGGTTCGGCTGCTGTCGGATGGGGATGGGTGTCTTTTTATATTTTTATGCCGTTGCATTAAACATGTTAATTGTGAGCAGGGCGGGTTTTTTTTTTTGGCTGCAGGAAGCTTTAGTTGCCAGTCCATGACCGATGATTCCCCTCATCCTTCTACATAGTCTGTGTGTGTGTGTTGCAGCAGAATAATGGAAGTATGCCCAGCAGAGTGGAGAAAGGAAAACTACACTTGTCCACACACACACACACACACATTTTTGCACAGCTATCATTGTGAAGGCATAATGCATCTCCTAGCCCCTTACCAAATAATAATGGCTAATAATGTAGCACTTTTCAAAACAAGGTTACAAAATGCTTTACGAAATAACCTTAACCTTACAACTAAATGCCTAGCCCTCATCATAACCTATATCCAACCCTTAAATCAGGTCTTAACCCATAAATAGCTCCTTTACTGTGTGACAGAAGGACTGGCCAAATGTGCCCAAACTGTCCTGGTGTCTCAGGTTTAACGTTCAAAATGTACACACACACACACATACATATGAATGAGACTTTACAGAAACATGGAAAACCCACACTTGGATGATGTCACACTCTCCAGCCAAGCCTGCTATAACCTCCCTCCCTTCCTCCCTCCCTCCCTGTGGGTGTTTCCCCATTCAGTGGTGGGGTGATCCTGGGTTTTCCTGCAAGCTAATCCATGTTCTTGCCCGCGTAGTAATAGATGCAGTAGCAGAAATGCTCACAATGACAGGAAGGCGACAGGGTTTAAAAAATGTTGTTATAGTGCAGTGGTTGCACATTTCACTCGCTCGTGCCTTGGGCAGCTGAAAATCTGAGCCTTATCAGCAGCTGCCTGAGGAGGGAGGTAAATCACAGGACTGACCTGGACATGAAAGAATGAGGAAGTAACTGCTACCCGGGATAGCATAACCTGTGCGTTGTAGCAAGAAACACTGCTGTGTGTGCACATTTGTGCGTCTCTTTTATGCCGCGCTGCTCCATCCCTTCACGCCTTTATTTTCCTTGCTCTATTTGTCTTACGCTCACCTTTTCTTTTCCCCTCTTTTGCTTGTTTTTGCTTTTCTTACTCCTCCCATATGCAAACACTTGCAGCAGGGCTTGTGAAACCAAACATGCTGTTTCCCCGCCTTGAGGTGAAGCAGCTGGTCTGGCTGGTCTGAATAGACACACATGCTCCACTTTGGCCCCCATTGCTGTTGCCTACCGTGAACTGTCATAACAGGAAACATTAACCCCCCCATGGAGAATAAATATTCTCCCCTTCTTCTAAAATAACTCTGCCTATTCAAACCTCATGTGATTTATAGGGGGGTTGGGGGGGGGGGGGGGGGGGGGGGCGGGTTTGTATGTCTGCAGAGTTTGCGCTAAGAGGTTTTCATTTCGTGTCAGTCTGCTCAGGTTGTAGTTTTGTTTTCCTGTCACACTGTGTCTTTGTCCGTTGAAGCGCTGCTGCAGCTTCTAACTCAGGCCTGTTACCGTGTGACAGCCAAGTCTTTATATTCATTTGCGAGTCCCTCACTGCAGTGTGTAAACCCTGTTTCTAGACTGGTGTCTTAAACACTGCAGTGGGGCACACGCTAACGACGTGTCGTTAAGCATTTTGTGTCTGTAAGCAGGGTAGGATCCTCTTAAGACACCGATAGGCTATTTTGAGCCAAGTTTTCAGGTGTATGATGACTGCTGTTTCCACAGGGAGGTGGAGTATCGAGGGGTCGTCTCCTCGGGGATGCAGGGCAGACTGTGGGCTCCAGAGGTGCTCGTTTAACCTGCACCAGATTACTGTTGAGTCAGATGGCATGTTAAATGCAACCGTGGCAGAAGAATTGAGTCACTGTGAATAAACTGTTCCCATAAATTGTTGTAGAGGGATTTGTAATATGAGTAAAGGGAGTCATTTCACTGCATTCTCTAAAACTCACTGTGAACTTGGGAGTAAAATAGACATCACTATTCAAAAAAAAACCCAAAACATTTATTGCTGTTTAAACCAACATGTTCGCCAAAGCTGAGCAGACAGTGGTTTTAGCCACCTGTGGCCATGAGTTCAAATCCCACTCCTGGCTTTAAATCCAATCAGTGTTGGAGTCAACTAATTTATCGCTGCTGCTTTGACGGGCTCACCGTTAAAGTTGTTTGGATTAGTGTGAAAAGAGAGTGACTGCCTGCTTGGGGCTGCAGTCTGCTAAAGGTGATAAGATAGTTGATTGATTGATTGATTGATTGATTGATAAACCCCTCCACACAGGCAGTTTCATTAATGTAATCTCTTCTTTAACCCTCTTATGACCATCATGATAATCAGGCCGCCTGGATTTATTTTGACTTTATGGCTGTAGAATTGTCAAAAAATAACGAGTAACTTTCACTTTCGACATCTGGCTGTTATTCGGCCATTTAGGAATATGCTACTAAGGGCTACCGTAATGACAAGTATATGGGTGCAAAGCTCTATTTCTCTGCTTTCTGGTAGGTATCCATCCATCTTCTACCACTTTATCCTCCACATGAGGGTCACGGTGGGTGCCGTGCCAATCTCAGCTGACATCGTGTGAAATGTGAAGTACACCCTCGACAGATGGCCAGTCCATAGTTTTTGAATTTTCTAGATATCACCCACGGTCTAGGAGTTACTGTAATGAGAAGTCGGCGACGACAGGCTTGGTAAAAGAAGGGTTAAAATGAGCAACATGGTTTGTGACTCCATTCATGATCTCACATTTACATGTATGACCGAGATTTGACATGAAATGATGAGTGGAATTTGTGCCCAATTAACGATTTCATTCTTCACTCTGGAGTGTGATGATTGACAGATGGGTTGACTTCTCATTTCAACATAAAAGCCAAGCTGACTGCTCATAACATTAGAGGTTTATGATGTCGACCTGCAGGTCTATCCTCAGATTTTATCAGATGGTGTTTGATACCTCCGCCAAAGAGGAATCTTAATAATCTTTGGTCAGCACAGCTGTTCCATTCCATCTTTTCACTATTATTCGATTACTATCTGTACAAGGCAATTTTAATAGGCATGAAGTGCAATCTAGTGGGTTTTCTTTAGCGGGTAAGAAAATTGATTTGTGTTTTCCTGTGGGGTTTCATATGCTCTTGCAAGGTTATATGAGGCAAAGTGATATGATAGAATTTCAGTCAGTCAAAGGTAAAGTTACACAAATGATTGATTTGTAGCATGTATTTTCCATTCATCTCACATACCATGCCATGTTGCTGCTCTTACACTTTCCACATTAGCATACAGTATTGACTAATTTGGGTGCAGTTGAAGGCAACCAGCCTCAACTGCTTTATGAAGTGTTTCATAGTAAATGATGCAAAGAATATCACAAAAAATATGAACATTTTTGGGAATGACAACATATTATGTTGTATTAAAACCCCTGCTATTAATTTAGTTCTAGAATACACATTTTGGTGCTGCATGAAAACGTCATCAGGGCATGAACCCCGGGGTCACTGGTTGTTTCAGGTCTTTAATCAGCAGATGCCCTCACCCAAGCGACCTAGCCAGGGGTGATCAGTCACTGACTTGTGTGTTCACACATGGATCTCATTCTCCTTGATCCACATCCACCTGGCAGGCCTTTTCCGCTGCATCCAGGATGTTTTTAATGGCTGTTATTTTTGGCTGTCTTCTCATGCCAAGGACTGTGAGTGACCACGTTTGTGAGCGGCTGGTGGTTCCCCGGCAGCCAACTTCCCCAGGCAATGGGCTTTCTAGCCATTCCTTCGGCAGTCGGCCCCGCAAGCTTGACATATTTTGTCCTTTTCCACTCGTTTGCCTCCTCAATCCTGTCTTCCCAGGGGATGGTAAGTTCCAGCATTACCCCTTGCTTCATTGTTTCAGGTGTTAAAACAATGTCTGGGCAGAGCCTGAGTGGCTGCAATGTGGTCTGAAAAATCAGCTGTTTCCCCAGATCGAGGTGGCGCTGCCAATTGCGAAACCCTCCAACAGTCTTGTGCCCTCCAGAGGCTGTTCTTTGCTGTTCTTGATGGCAGTGCAGATTGAATCTGCCAATGACTGAATGACTCTCTCTCTGTTTATTTTAGTTTTAGATGGAAGACTTAGAGAAAAATGTTCAGGATATGAAGAAGAAACCACCAGTCTTCTTTTGCCAGGTGCAAAATGATAACAACTGCCCTTCTGAGCGAATTCAGCATCTAAATCCAAATTTTGTCAAGGCTGCGACACTGTATGTGTTTATGATGCTGCTGTTGTGATTGGTTTCCTTGAAAATAGGCCATAATTTGCATCTGTGTTGGCAGGAAAGTAGATGATAACTTCCGTGTAGTTCTTTGTTGTTTGAATTTGTGGACAGGAGAGCAATGTAAAAGATAAGTTTAAAGGTGGACTTGAAGGAAACATACAACCATTAAGCATTTGCACTGTGCAAATACATAGAAATATATTTGACAACAATATTCCTAATTCCTAGTTGTTTTTCCACTCACCACTCCCATTCCCGAAGTTGTCAGGGAACTACGGTGGCCTTTGCGTTCTAGAAAGTATGCCATTCTTCTTCTACTGCGTATTAAGCTTCTGCTTCAAAACGCAAAATGCATGTTTGTCTACAGGACTGAAACAAGGCCACTGCCTAAAGTACATATAAAAGGCTTATTCAGAGGCTTCAAATACAAAGTATTTATTTTAAGTGATTATACAAATACAACATACATATAGGTAGAACATTTAATTCCTGCCAATAAACCCTCCTACATGTTACACACTGGACCTTTATGGGCTTCATTTTGTCACCAGTGCTCACTCAAGGGTGAGTTATGCATTTTGCATAATGCAACATGCAGTTCATCTCATTTATCATTATTAATAAAAACACAAAGACTAACATTTTTTTTGTGGGGAGTGCAGGGATATTGTGTTTGAAACTACTCCAGCGAGTGCTTGGTCAGAACTCGTAGACCATGAAAGAATTTAAATGCATTCCTAAAATGTGTCATCAGAGACTAAATGCTGATGACTTTAATGGGTGTGTTTCTCTGATTAGTTGGCAATCCACCTGGCAAGCGATAGCCAGAGTAATCATCAGTCATGATGCCATTGTGACACCTCTCGCTTTCTGTGTGTGTGCCTACAGTATGTGCATGTTTAGCAAAATGTGGTCCTTGTGACACCTACATGGGATTTGTTTGTTTGTCACGGTCTGTGCAATACACCCTAACTCTTTTATCCTATCCTTTTTTCCCCCATTATCTGTTATAACATTACATGTTTTTACACATGTAAGTTGGCAGATGTTTCCTCCTTTCATCTTCATTATTGCCACATGGTGAACTACTTGCAGTGTCTGAGTCTGTCACACTTTTATTACAGCAATCATGTCCATGCAACAGCAGTAGGCACTCTATTACATACATACAGTATAAGCTCCATATTTGCTTTAGGTTGTACATCTCTGTATTCCACTTTTATTTATCCTGTTCACTTTGAGACATTAGGTTAAAAGAAATGACCCACCAACCTGTGATGGGATCATGCGAGCTGTGACACTCATTAATAACATAGTAATGAGCAGCAAGTGTTTCAAGGGATGTAATGTTAATGTGTTCCACAGCAAGATGGAGTCTACTTTTAAAAGTCTGCTGTGGTTTGTTTTTCCTGAATCCTGACATTTCTATAATTCCTTTTCAATTACCATAGTTTGACTGGTCAGTGAAATGTTTGAGTCGATATTTGAGATGAGATAGGGTTCAGCAGAACAGATACAATTCCGGCAGTGTTTCCACCATGCCACTGATTAAACTGGGTTATTATTTTTTTTTACACGTGTCCCGTCAACAGCTGTGAATTTAGTGTTATTTTTCCACCATTTCATTGACAGAAAGAAAAAAAAAACCCTACCTTTTCTTTTCCGTTTTACACCTCCAGACATATGCTAGTGCGTGTCCTGTATTCCCCCGTGTGCTTCCCTCTTCTAATTTTCCTCAGCTGTCTGAATGCATCACACTACACAGCACCTGCTCTGCACAGTAACCTTTCTCACACTCACCAGTTATTTGCCCTTTGGTCAAAAAGAACTTTCCTGGAAGGTGAAAACCTTACAACCTCACTGAAGGTGGTGCACCGTATTCACTCAGCCACATCCTCCAATCCAACCCACTGTCTGAATGTACAGTTATTGTTTTTTTATGCTTCGATTAAGGAGCCACATTTGTCTGTAATCGGCGGGTCGTTATGGAGATGTGGTGTCGTCGTTATGGATGAGGCCATTGTGATGGACGAAGTCCTCATTAACACCCTGAAAGGGATTTCACCCTTGGTGTGGTAAACAACTGGTGAACCTCCGCTGTTGGCATAGACTAATTAGCTGCTTCCCATGTTTCCGTGTGGCCCAGCATGCCTCCAGTCAAGTCTGCAAAGGACATTAAACTAGGCCAATGTGTGTAATGTGATGATGGATGGCCGCAACGCTTGGTTACCTCCTCATTTCTGGGACATCTAGCTGGTTGTGTCCTCTGTTAGGCGGGCAGGTGAGGCTGCCACTACAACCTGAAGGTTATCAGCAGCCCTGCCTTTCATACCATTATCAGATTAGGGGATTAGGCTCATTATTGTGACAGCCAAACACATTTGCTGCAATGTAGTGTTCAAATAGATGTTAATTATAGACTGGGCAGATTTAGCTTGTATGATGGTCAGCCATGCACACATCCATTTAAGAAGGTGGGACAGTTATGGGTGACTCCTGATTTTATTAATACACACAAACACATATTTCAGTTTATTTGCAATTGTGAAAGGATTGTAAATCTGTTGCCAGTAATAACCTCTTTCACATTGTGTATACCTGGGATTTTTAAACCCGCTAAAAAAAAAAGGTGAGTAACACCATTCCCTTTGCCAGTGGTTGCTCTGCCCTGTGGTGTTTTTGTCTCCCATTTGTGCGTGATTTGTGATGTTACTGAAAACAAGGAAGCGAAAGAAACACCAAATTACGCTTTTGGTTCACAGTGATCATGTTTTGGTGGTGATTGTGAGTGCTGTCTCAAGTTAGGATGTAAGTAAGGATGGCTAAAAATACGATAACTATTTACGGCCAGAAGAGGAGTCCGCGTCGTAGCGTTGCACCAGAAATGATGCATCGCTGATAAAAATAGAGCGTTTTCACCCAGATCTTGCGTTTCCAATGATGCAGATCTGAGCAGAAGCACATTAAAACCCATCTGCACTGCAGAGTCATTTGACCTTGGAGTGAAGGCCGATTTAACACTTTCTTACTGGTGGAAAAAAATGTTTAAACGCAGGATTAATTACACTTTTTATCGCTGGGAATGAGGTTTGTACAGATATCCTCTTTAATTATGCTGTTTAGATACTGTATGTTCTAGCCATATTGGTGTTGTTACAAAAAAACATTTACATTTACATTTACAACCAAATCACAACGAAAGAACAAAATGAGTCAATAAGGAGTGTAGATGGCTTTCTATGTAACATTCGTCCTCACAAGACAAATGTTCCTCATTCATATTTACGAACTGTTAACTCGAGTTTTGTGAAAGATTCAGGATAGGTTCAGGATATCCTGTGCATGACTTTGCATGGTGCAGTTTTGAGTTTATCAGTTCCCGAACGCAGCAAAAGACCCAGAGTAATGAGCCATAGAGTAATGTTGCAGAAAGTAGTTGAAATACCCTCTGGTTTTACTTCACATGAAAGCCCTTATACTCCTAAACTCATTAATTTAATGCACATATTATATGGCCGGGTCAAAGTTTTCTAGAGGTCAGTGAATCAGTCGCATCTGGACAAGTGTAAAAAAAAAAACTCTACAAGAGATTTCTTGAGAAGGAATCACTTTGGATTCCTTTTTTTTGGTGGGCTACGGTGCATTGTGCCAGTTTGGTGTCATGCAGTGAGAATTGCTGACACAGCTATCACCATCTGGCCCCACGCACCCTGCGACACACACAAGCCAGAGTTAGGGTTTACCATTTCAGACCATACCATGGCGTGGTTAATGGTTGTGTAACAAAAACGCTCCTTGTGTGGGGTTTAATGATTCTGAAATGATGGAGGGTGATGGAACTGTGATAGTATGGCCTGCTGTCATTTCTTTACTTATACATATAATAATAGAATAATCAAAATTATAATGCATGCAAATCACAAAACTATCATTATAATTCAACTAAAAAAAAGTGTGAACTGAACCCTGGTCTGAGCTGAATTATGTATTTGTAGAATCACTTCATTCCTACTCACACATATTAATTAGAAATGTATTATCCTCACTGATTCCACCTTGTTTGGTTTTAATAGAACCTACAATATGTGTGTGTATAAAAGCCCCTTTTATTTAGATGTAAGCCTGTCATTAAAATATCTCTGAGCTACAGATATACATGTCTAGGGAAACTCAAGTGGATATGACACAGCTGTAAATTCCCGTGCCAAACTGTCCCATGTCCCAAAAATGCTCTCACTTGTCTACTTTGTGCTGCTTTATTGAATTGAAAACAAAATAGTCTGTTGAATCTGACAGTTCCATCAATCCCAATTGTGCAGTGAAAGCAGAAAACAATCCTATCAGGGAGGGGGAAGAGGAGGAGAGAAGAAACTGGTGTAGCAGTCAAAGGCAGCAACTGCTAATTAGAAGTGTGACTTACTATGTTCAAAGGAGTCCTGTTTTACAAATGGGCAAAGTAGTGGCTGGAAAGTCGTTCACAGCAATGCTAGGATTTGTGATGTGAGGATTCCCTCGACCTCAGGCTCACCCCTTTTGCTGGAGGGAAATTGGGTGAGCAAAGCAGCTTCTTGTTAGTGTTCCCATGTCACTGCCAGCAGAGCTGAAAGGATTACTGCAAATGTCTACTGTTCAAACTTTTGCCCCGAAATTGGAGTTATATCATTTCCCTGTTTGTGGCAAATTTGTGCTCAATTAGTGTCAAACCAATGTCACTGGGTAGCTCTCTGCAAAAAATATTTTAAGTAATCCGAGATCACCAAGGTATGTGAAACAGGAGCATTTAGAATCCCTAACAACTGTTTTAAGTATAATTACTCTGTAAATGATTCATGCAGGCATACAAGTCACTTAGAAACTCAGTAGGAGGGAAAATGAATACATTACTCGGTGTTCAAGGACAAAATTCTGCTCCATTAGGTCACAGTGTAACCAAGAGAGAACATCACACTTGGATGCAGATATTGGAGAGAAGCATAGAACGATGAATAATATGTACAATTGACTTAATAGATCGCCCTTCAAACTTAAACCCAGTCAATAGCACTTTAATCAGTGGAATAACCCCACACACAAGCTCCCGACTAGTTCCTTTGTCCGTGCTGGATCAGTGCACAGGGTTAATGGCAAGAGAGCGTGACATTTTCAACTCAACACTTTTTTTTTTGTCATGGTGATTTAAGAAATTGGTCTAGTCACTTCTGACAAAGCCAGTTGACCTACAGAGGAAAGATGAGGACTCTGCTCTGCTGGAGGGAAATCTGCATCCATTTAAGAGTTAGTGTGAGTACTAGTGAAACACTGTGGTGTTTAGTTACCAGGGAAATGGCTTTGCTGGTCATGGTTAAACAGTATGTTTCAAGGGCTGTGACATCCCTCTTGTGTGGAGGTTATTATGGCTAGTGAACATGTAGCTCCATGGTGGTTTGGTGCCAAGCAGGCACTTCCAGACAGTAGATTTCCATGCACATTTATGCCATTAAGTTGGACGACTGTCCTTGTCCCAGTATAGAAGCACTGTTGGGGAATTTAATTATTGAATGAAGTTTTTAAGCCCCTTACATCTTGTATAATATCAGGTGGTTTCCTGTTTAGCTTGCAGCTAGTTGTTGGCATGTCGGTGTCCTTATCAGTTGGAAGAAATGTGCCAGCCTGAATTTATCCCTGTTTTTTATCACTGTTGTTCTTCCGTGTACCGTCTTCTATTATTTTCTGGGTTTAAGCTGGGGATGGGAACTATGGGGCGTGCACAGAGCACCCAGGCTAGCTTGAGTCCGACTTTTTTTTTTCTATTGTCCTATCCACATACAGTATTTAGTGCCTGGTGCTCCCCAGAGTTGCATTTACTCTATTGTGATGTCAGTTGAAGTGGAGGAAGCTGACTTTTAAGATGTAGTGGTCCTAACAATGACACATTGAAGGAAGCGGTTGCCTGGCAGCTGATCAGAGAAATGCCGACAGGAGAACGGGGATGTCTGACACCCACAAACCACGCGTACATCAGAATTGTTATTATCCAGAAGCTTCAAGGCCCATTTATGCTGCTGACTCATAAAAGTTCACCATTTCTGTTTTGTTCCCTTTCACTTTTCCAATATCAGCCTTCTGAAATGGAGCTGTCAGTGTGTTCTGAATGATGCCTCTGGCTGCATCATTACACACCCAGAACTGAACCTTAACTGAGATTGATCAGGCTCTGAGCACGTTCAGGGAGTCAGTGAGCCTCAGAAAGCAAGACTGTCTGTCCGGCCTGGTGCCCAGTTGGTTTGCACTGTAATTACCTAGATTGTAGCAGAGCTGTGGTTGACACAAACCGAGGCTGGGGATTCACCATGGTGAAAACAAGGATGCACACTTTTGCCCAGCAATCAACTCGTAGCCCTTAAGTCCCATTGTTTTATTTGCAATGATTAACTGGACCAGAGAGATGAGCCAAACAAGCCCCGAACAAGTCAAGCTCATATTTTTAAATGTAATTTGGGTATGTGTATTTGCTGCCCTGCAACATTCTTGCAGCTAATTTGTAATTTTCCTGTTGGTAGGACTCCCGCCTCCCCCCTGACTACTTAATTGCCAGTTTCAAATGAATCAGAGGTCTGAGCTTTGAGTCTTGTTTCTTTTAATTAACTCCTGTATCAGTGCAAGTGGATCAATGGCTGGAGACACACACAGAATAAGCATGTCGGTTACAGAGAGCAGAGCGGGGGGTGATTGGCCTTGTACTATGGGTCGTACATGTGGTATGACAGACGTGTTGGTTGTAGCCTTTCTTTTGCTATTATCAAATTATCGTGTCTTGGTTTTAAAGAGGAACTATCCAAAGATTTTTACCCGATTTGAACTGCTTGGTGGCTTGTTTGCGGGGGAGATTGGCTGTCTCCACCCCTCCCTATACCATCTGTTAGCGGAAAACCAGCCTTGCAAGATCAGGGCTTCTGACCCAAAGTCCTCAGAATCAGCAGGTCTGGAAACACAAATTGCTTGACTTAACTACACACACACACACACACACACATCCCCTAGCCAGGTACAGACATGGCATAGCTGGCGAAAAAGAAGCAGAGCAAACTGTTAACGGATGGAAGCGAGCAAGATGAAATAACCAATTGAGGAGCCACACACAAGTAAACATCAGATTTTTTTAAAATGCCGAGAATTGAAAAACGCAGAAGATTCTGTTCTCTTAAACTTCTCTTAAATTCATAATAAATTCATGTATGTAATATTACATTTATACATCATTATATTTAAAAACGTAAGTCCACTGCAGTGCAAGCACCAAAACACAGATTGGAGAGACAGACGATAAGTGTGGTTAAGTATTTAAGGGGATCAATTTAAGTCTTTTGTATCGAGAGAGGACACAAGGGATAAGGCAAGATGGTGGCAGATGATCTGCTGTGGCGACTCCTAAGGAGAGAATTGAAAAGAAAATTTTGATTTATTGTTATAATTGCTATTATTAAACTGTTATATTTTATTAGATGACGGGGAAAAAAACAAAACTGGCCAAACCTATCGACCAAAACAACCCCGCATCTTATACCGGCCGTGAGCTGCACGGATTTCTTAATAATAGCAAAGTCATTGGTCCTAGAAAAACCCATTCCGGTTGACCTCTAGAGTTAATGTTGTATTACTGTGCACATCAGTTAACCTGATGTAGGTCTTCCAGTGACTGACATACAATGTGCGGCTTAATTTTAGATGCCCTGTGTGTCACGAAACACCTGTGCGTCATGAAAGCAAAGCATTTTCCCGGCGTATATGAGTAGCGTTCCGTCTTCCTGTGTTTGTGTCAGTGAGGATTTAGAGGGGACAACGTGTGAGTGATACAGTACAATCTCACTTTTGCTCAAAGGCACCTCCAGGAAGCAGGGAAGTAAATAAATTGCTTATGTAAATAGCTCTGCTGCTTTAAACCATTGTTGATGAGGTCTCTGATGTGATTCCAAGACACAATATATTTCAATTTTCTTTTGTTTTCTGGCTTAAAAGAGCACTTAACTTGTGACTTGTGTCGGCATCGGATCATCATTTTAAGAAGGAATATTCAGGAGCAACAACCACAGCACTAGGGCAGCAACTGACGATTATTTTCGTAATCGATTGATCTTTTTCTCGATTAATCGATTAATCATTTGGGTCCATAAAATGTCAGAGAATGTTGATAGTGTTTCACAAATCTGGAAATGTTTGTTTGTCCACAAACCAAAATGGTTCAGTTTTAATGATTTATTCAGATACGGAGCAAAGAAACCAGAAAATATTCACATTTAAGAAGCTTATTTTAAATCTTTAAAAAAAGAATCTCGTTAATCGATTATCAAAATAGTTGACGATTAATTTAGTAGTCAATTAATAATTGCATCAATCGAGTAATTGTTTCAGCCCTACACAGCAATTAGATGATGGTGACAGACTAAGACTGAGTGCATTTGCTAATGAAATCTGACAGCTGTAATTGTTCTCGGTCATTGAGTTAATGCCGTGCTGTTTGTCAAAGCTCAGTTTTATGGAGCAGCTGCAGTGTGAGACACTGAAAATTGGAGACTAATGCTAATTGGCAAATTGTGGAGGACTTTTTCCTTTGACAGCGCTGATCCCACGACTGATGTCCAGTGTGGTGGTGGAGGTCTTTTCTGTTCATCAGATAGCTTCACTCATCCAGCTCTTTGTTGTATGACGGACCCGTGCAGGGAATTAGAAACATCCTTCTGTATTGATTTATTTGTGTGGATGTGATTGTGCATGCACACGGTTCCTTTATAGTTGACATTGAGGAAGAATCTTTTGACCTGCAAAATGCCTGTGGTTGTCTCCTCCTCACACGTAGATGTCAAAAAGGCAGCAGAGTCCTGGCAGAGTCCCACGAGCTTCTGCCCCAGAAGGTTAGGAATGACCCCACTTCACCCTCTATCTGGCATGTGTGCGTGTGCAACCTGCAGTTTGACAGACACGCAGCTTCTTGTAACTTCACACACTTAAATCCTGCTTTCAGCTGAGGGATTGTGAGCGAGCTGTTTGAAATTAAGCTGTGAGTAAAAATAAAGGCAGCATGGAGAGGTGAAGATACTAGACATTTCCATTCTCACTGTAATGATGCTCTTCCTTTGCCAGCTTGCTAACTCTCCACCCTTCTATAAATAGTGGAGAGTGGTGACGAGGAGATTTGTTGGCGAATGCATTTCCATGGAGATGGTGTTCGTTGGGCTTGGGCTTTGTGAGCAACGGGCCGTTGTGCAGGACTTGATTTTGGTCTACTTAAGGGGAACTATGTGTTTACATTCCATAAACAGTTGTCAGGACAGTATTTTCTTCCTTTTGGAAAAGTTGAGCAAGCTTTTTCTTCTCTGCTCAGTATCCATGTCAGACACTTTATACAACATCTATATTCTGCTTGGAATATAACAATTAATCACTTTTGTTGTTGCGTTGTGTCAGGCTTATGCCACTTGGCTACACACAGACGTGCAGAGCAGAATATCTTGTGTCGAGCAACACCTCAAACGTAAAGATGTGTGATAGAAAATGTGCTGCACATTTGTACACTGTATGAATGTATGAGTGAGTGGGTGAATAGCAAAACTGTAGTGTAAAGCAGCATTTATTGGTGTCTCCTGACCTGCTGGCAGACCACAATAGCCTAAGTGTTTGTGTGTTTTTATCCATTATGTTGCTCTAAAGGTATTTAAAAGCAGCCACATGTCCATTATGTGTCACTTTCTGCTGTTTTCTTGTGTGCGTAATATTTAAAATGTTGCCTCCAAGGTGTTGAACTCGGAGTGGGCACAGCTGTTTGACATACCTGTGGCCTCAGAATAAAAAGTGCTGTTTTACTGTGCATATGGAAAAACCACTGGTATCCTGGTATTTGTGTGTCTTTGACGGTGTTTTCCTGCTGTGTTGGCTATCTGCAAATTATCCCCATAAACCTTCCCCTTTATATACAGTCCAGGGAGAAAACAATTATCTGCTTGTCAGAGAATGGTTTGTGAGTTATTCCTCATTCAGCCAAACCTGCTGCCAAACTGGCTTTTCTTAAGGAAAGCATTTAACTATTTATATAGCACTTTTCTAGCCTTGATGACCACTAAAAGTGCTCAACACTACAGTTTTGTCTCTCGCACATTAATACGGTGCGTTTATGTGCAGCACTTCTTGTCACTCAACTTCATTCACACCCTGACGACATGGCCAAGGAGCAACTTGTGGTTAAGTGTCTTGTCCAGGGACACACTGGCCTGTAGACTAGTGGAGCTGGGGTTCGAACCCCAACCTTCTGGTTGGAAGATGACTGAGCCACTCTTAAGTTATTAAGGTGAGAAGATAAGTAAAGGTAAATAAAGTGTCACAGTTTCAAAAGTGCTAGTGGTCTTGGTGCCTTGGTAACACGTTGCACCCTAAAAATGTTCATCTTCCAACAAAGAATTGAAGGTTATCCATTAAGTTGCCCCTTGTTATGCAAAAATTGCTTCTTTATACATTTTATAATCTCATTTTATCAAATACCTCTTAACTTAAATGCACCCTTTGTCCCTATAGCCTCTGACGCAACCAATATACCCAGTACACATTCAGCAGGCACAATGAGAGTACATCCCAACTGGCACATTTTGCAGTGTATAGCGCTCCGGTAGCTGACGTCATATAACCAAGGTAACGTTCTCTGGCAGGAAAGGACACTGTTCACCCCTATGGATGTGTATACTAGACAACACATAAATCAGACAACATGTCAGACAACCCAGTCTCTTTTTGGCTGTTTTCGTCATAAAAATTGAAAAATGGCAGATAGCTGTTGTGTCCCGGGATGCCAAAACAGTCGGGGACAGGCTGACGAGAGAACACTTTAGATCTAGAGAGACGACAGAGGTAAATCACTGCTATCAAACATACTCACAGGGAGCAGAAGAAGACGGAACCTAGAAGCAACAGATTTCATGGTGAGCTCTTCTTCAAACATGGACTAGATTTACCAAGAACTAGTCTGCACAGCAACACCAACACAGCAATTATTTACGTGTTGTTGGTCGACTCCAGAGTTGAATGTTTGTCACAAAGCCAGATTATGACCATCTGCTCCCCTCCCGGCTCTTGTAAACTTTCAGTGACTCTCTGGACTAAGATGAATGGAAGTTAATCAGGAAGTTGAAGATGTCAGGATCCTGCAGGTCCAGAATAATGTCCTCTCTTGCTTTAAATGGATTTAAAGGCTGCAGTGAACAGGTTCAATCCAGCACCGCTCCGGTTCGTTTTTGCTGCATCTTAGGCTACCAACACGGCCGGTTCATTGAAACTGAGTCACGTGACGTCTGTAGCTCTATAGCAGGACATTTCTTTATGTAAACATACACTTAATAAACGCCTACTGTACTGTTGTGCACTATTTACCTCATTCCATTCAGCCAGCTCTACAGAACAAATGTTACGCTACAACAAACAGGCAGTTTTATCTTTGCCTTTGGTTACACAGGAAGAGATGTCAATGAGATTTGAGGTTCATCCTGTTAAGCATAAGAATAAGCACCTGTCACCTTCATCACTTCAAATTTTTTACAGTTATCCATTGGTGGCTAAATCTTTTTTATCCTTTCTGCTTTGTAACCAATGCCTCATTTTCTGTCCATGAGGCATTCATGTCTGTCGATATTTCAATTCTATTTAAATATTTAGTCTATTATGAACTAACTAAAAACTGGGCTTATGTTACACATTTTGCCAATTTGTTTAGATTATCCTAAACATTTCCAACAATGATTCAAACTTAATGCACACAGTCCACTGTATTTGGTGTTATTATTACGTTGTCCTCCAGGACACAAATGTGGCAAGATGTTGATGTATATAACTCAACATTAGTGAAAATTTTGAAATCCTTAAAAAAAGAAGGGAGTATTGTATGTTAGAGGACAAGCAGAAAGATATTGTATATGGAAATGGCACATGTACCTGTAATATACAGTGGCAGTATCATGTGCATAGAAAGTCATCCTTAGACAAAACGGCTAACTCTATTCTTTGCAAGATTCCATTTCAACAGAGACAAATGACAGGCCCATAACACTTTGATTGATGCGGTTGGCTAGAGTTACACTACAGGCTTAACTTGTAGTCACTGCTGAGCTGCACTGTGAATGTAATGCTGGTCTACAGACAGAATTTGAATACATTTTTTGTTTTTTTTTCCCCCTCGGACTTCAACCTGAAGAGACACTGTGTGCAGACACCCATCATCCGTGTACCCATATTTCTTCAGCAGTAGACCGTGGTGCTTTTTTTGGTACCTGATCCCAAGCGAGCTGAGCTGAAACTAAAATGTCACATTAACAGTTGCCGGACCACTGATTGGCAGAGAGTGTCGTCATTGGAAGAGTCCGACACAAGAATCCAACCGAACTGTAGATCAGTTAAAAAGACTTAAAAATCTCCAACATTAAACAAGGGAGTGAAAGAAGAAACCACCACCTATCAGAGGAAGTGGCCTCAGTGCTATGCTCTGTCAGCTTAAAGTTCCTGGATGGATCGGGAGAGGAATGAATGGAGCTTGACATGCATGCAAATTAAACCAGAGATGGCCTAATCCTAACAAGCTGAACGTGGGTGTTTTGCCCCCGTAGCTTAGCGAAGGTGGACACACTTCATTCAATAAATCGATTCCCCACTAGTGCTTGTATACTGGGACAAGGACAGTAGTCAAACTGAATGGTGTAGTGGAGCTACAACCATAGCTGGACTTAACTGCGTGGAAATGTACCATGTCCCTCAGGTGACCATAACAGCCCTCTTTCACATCTTGACTCAGGTGAAACTAACAACCTGAAGCTGGGTCAGAAGTGGCCGACCTGCTTTGTTTAACATAACGACTCTCAAGACGGGTATCCACCGTACAGAGACAAATACCTGGATTTGTCCACCACTTAGTCAGAACTGAAGAAGCCTCTTGGATGAGACGGCTTCAGCTTAACAAAAACCCAATAAACAATTTTAGTCACCTACAGCGAACTCCTGAATTCAACATGATATTTTTCTGCCAGAGCTTTTCCTTTCTTTCATCATTTTCCTTTTATTTATCCTCGCAGGTATCAATATACAATCTGGCAATATCCTTGAAGAATTGAGGTACATTATGTGTTTGTATTTTCAAGTTCATTTAAACGTCAACATGTATTTTTTTTTAATCTGTGCATAATATGTGCGATTCATGACCACCGCTCATTTGTTTTGGCCCAAGTAATGCGTTCCTTAGTTTGGGAACCTGCCTGTAATTGTAAGCCACATTTTACAGAATAAAAGCAGCATTTGGCTGCGGCATACTAAGTTAATATGGCTATTCATATAACTTTTTTGCCAGTTAATGTTCCTTACTATTCACTGATGCAAAGAATGATTGCTTTGTAGTCATCGCACTCATGCAGAGGCCAAGTCCTTCATCTCCTCTCTGACGCGTGTTCACTCTCTCTTTCTCTCACATGCTTGAGTTTCCTCTCCCTCACACCCACGCTCCTACTCTCCATGGTGCTGCTGATCATCATCTCCGTCTCCTCGGAGGGTGTCTGTCTTTTGTATGACGCAAAGCAAAAGGGACATTCCTTACAAAATGTTGTGCATCCATTACCCTGCCGGTTGTTTCAGTATCAATTTTATCCTTCTTTCCTTCTTCATGTTCAATTCATGCTTGTTTACAGGGTCTGACCCCCCCTCAATAGCTGGATGGAAAAGCAATGGCTTTCAATTTGCAATAAAGTCAGAAGCGTTTGTTGTGACATCCCAGTGCATTCCTGATTACCAACAATACCAGCGCTGTTATGGTGTTGGTTTTTCTGCCCTGCTAACCTTTATTTGAGTAACACCTGGGGCAATAAATCAGAAAAATAGCAGTGTGGTGAATGTAGGGCTTAAATTCTTTTTTGGGCCATATCCCGGCTCTTGCAGTCCCTGAGACACCTGGGGATGAAGCTGCATTGTTGCTGTATTCCATTATAAATGAAGGCGGTTCTCAGCCCACCCATTCCTCTTTGCTGCAGCAGCAGATGCTAAGCTGTCAACCCCACTCTCTGCTCTCGCCTCCTTCATGACCCGATTTGTGTGCGTCCCACATCAGCAAACAATAAATAGTATAGTATAGTGCCAGTTTGCGTCACATTTGTGTATGGGTGGGTGTCCACCTTTCCCAGGTGATTAATGATCACGGCAGAAACTGACCATGCAACCCTCCCTCGCTTTGTCGGCCTTAAATTGCTTTGTCACTGCTTGGCTGCATGGCTCATGTCATTTCTTTGTCCAGCCCTGCAGCAAACCACACGTACACACACACACACAATACAATGAAGACTTGTCCTTAAAAGGAAGCTGATAGTTGGGTTCACTGGGAATGTGACTGGGTCTATGATGTGATTAGTGTGAATCCTTCATGCCGCCTCTACCTGAATGGGTTATTCTCTCGCTGTACGAGAGTCTATATTTTTGGGTCTGCCAGGGATTCCCCTTCAATTAGATCACTTCTTCTTCTTAACAATAGATGATTATCATTAGGCAGCAGCCCCCCCCCCCCCTCTGTGTCCTGCATGTGCAGGCACTGAGTACTAGAATGTGCCTAATGTGTTGGAAATTTCATCTTACACATCATCCATTCTCTTGGTCAGTGAATGCCTGCAGCTTCCTTACAGAAGGGAAATACAGAGAGGGTGACGGAGCAAGGCAGGAAGAAGAGCTGAGAGGGGAAGATAAGGGGATTGGGAGAAATGGCCAGATCATAATGTGAATAACTGTTAAGTTTTAAGTGTCGCTCACTGACTTTGGTGCAGAATCCTTCAATCCTTCAGAAGGTGCCGTTCTGCTGCTCCCACAGTTTTGCAGTCCCCATGGACAACGGCACCTCACATAAAGTGCACACAGAGTGAATGTAGACAATGGACTCGATAGGGACATGCAATATTTAATAGCTTGTACGTTTGAACATCCAGTATGTGAGGACAAGATGATGTGACGTACGCCTGCTCCTTATTCTCTGCAGGATGCCCTCCATTTACCATCTGCTGTTGTAGTTCAGTCGCTCAAATGCTAGGAGATAGCATTTCCCATTCATTTGTCTGCATTTATTACTCAACGGCTTCCCAATCCACTGGGCACCTCTGTCATGACACTTCTCTTACTCTGTGCTGCATCCACACAACAACAAGGCTAGATGGGCAGAAACGGAGACCTTTGAAAACAGTGACGTTACCCACGTTTGCTTCCTGACTGGTTCTTTTTATTCAGTTTTACCGAATTGGTGAGAGCTGGTCAGGTCGTCAACAATAAGAATCCAAAGTCCCATTTTGAAGGTCTGAGATTCACAATTTGGACGGGGCCTTGTTGACACTTGCAACTAGTCTCCTATTGGATGACACCAGCTGTCTGGTGTCCACTCATATCTGTCATACTTCATCACTTTCACATCATTTTCCCATGGACTTCCATTCAAACAGAGTTCTTTCTGCAACCAGCAGAGTCACCCCATGGTAGATATTTATTATAATGTAACTTCAGGATTGACCTAAGGGAGGCAACTGTAAGGCTTTGCCAATTTCTACATGCAGTCTATGGTTTCACCTTGTCGCTAGTTTGCAAACAGGAATCCTTGCTTTATTTTTCACTGTGGTCGTTGGGGATACTTTCTGAAGCCAAGTAAACAACTACAGAGGAGAGTTGTCTTCCTGTTTACACCAGAATGCACCTGCTCAATGTACCTGAATTGCTTACATGATATATGCTTTCAGGTGTGTTAGTACCGATACAGATATGGAACTGAAATGATTGTCTGGATGCAGATTGTTTTTTTTTTTTTGTTTGTTTTTTATTATCTGTAAATGGTTTTCAGATAAAAACTCATTTGTATGGATGTGGCCTGAGGTGATAGTTAATCCCTTGATGAAGAATTGTACAGTTGTATTTATTTTTATTTTATTTATTACACTATATGTATGCTATAGGTATAATGGACCACTTTTCTGTTCAAGATGATTTAGCTGTCACGTTTTAAATATGATATGAGGAAGGCATTTTGAATTTGTCTTGTTTTCTTGGCTTATGCACATGGTGATTTCTGTTGTACTTACACTCCTGATAAAGCAGGTTTTTATCTTTGTATTATTGAACTCCTAGTCATTTATAGTGCAAATTATGAGGTGTGTGTTATACCCTCTCTCTTGGTCACTTGAGTCTGTGTTTATTTGTTGGACTTTTACCCTACTGTGATCAGCAAGCTTGTCAAGAATAGCCTCGACTAACTAGACATTACATTAATGTTTCGGTGTGGGGAACTGTTTTCATAATCAAATAGGGGATAATAAGCTCATGAGTGGATGTGCTGAAAACACACAGTCTGATGCCACCGTTGTAGAGCACACCCACAGGCCTATTCAGTTGCACAATCTTACACAGCGGTCCACTTAACTTAGCATCTGTGACATCTAAGATAAAACATTAGCCAATCTATGCTGTGAGATATCTTGCATAAAGAGACATCTGAGTCCTCTGGCGTTTTTTTGCTGATGAGTCGTTTCCAGTAATTAAAGCTGAGGATCGTGTCAGTTCAGGCATCACAAATGTGCAGAGGTGACAGAATGCTGGTGTCTGGCTTAGAGTTAATGTAAAACAATCCAGTGTACACTCGGGTGGCAAACACAGCAGAGTACCGACACATGGCGCACGGTAGATGAAGTGCTGGTGTGATTGGATTTACCTGATAATACTGCAAGCTGTGCACCAGGCACGGTTTTGATGTGTCTGTGATCTGAGTAGGTTGGTCTGAGAGCAGCGGTGAGCTCATAGTACACACTGCTATAAGTCAGCCGGTAAATCAATACATGACAAAGCCAGTGGTTATTTATTTTCTCGCTGTGATGAGGAATATGAAACACTTTTCTGCGAGTGCCCCGAATGTGTCACACATAACGTGGCTGAACCTTTGACGCACGCAATATCGTCTTGGAAGAACAAAGCCATTCAGTCTGTTCTGAAGCAGCTGTGCACACTTCAAATCAGTGTTACTGTAAAAAACATCATCAGGAGAAGGTTTTAAAGTAAAAATGGAGGCTTTTATCTGCTACATTTCCTCTCTCCGTCTGAATCTCTTAGTTTTATATCACACAGTAACAAAAATGATTATTCTTATGTAGGTTTACTTGAAAATTTTACACCCTTAAATATGTGACACTCACAATATTGCTGTACTGTATACTTTCATAAAAACTATTAAGCTGCCTGCGTCTTGTCATGAAGACTATGGAGCTAATAGTTGCTACCACTTCATCCCCCAGCTCTGATATAAACTATTCAGAATTACATGTCTCACTCTGGGCTGCAGTGAACCCTTGAAGATGTACTTTGCTGCAGGCTTGGTGACAACATCCAAGGACTTAACCAGCTGGGGCCATTTGTATCAGGATAATAAAGTAGCTAACTTTGTGTGTGTGTGTATGTTCTGTATCGTTGTACTCAAGTATTGTAGTATCTACAGAGAGCAGCTGTCTTTTCCTTGTGGCAATCTAATCAACCAAAAGAGTAGGATCCTCCCCTCAGTGGACCTCAGGCCTGGTGCAGCAAAGAGGTCACAGCCACGTCCTTAAGAAACAAATAAGGTGGCGCAAATTTTAAATGACACCACACTGTGTGTGTCTGGAGGGCTGAGCTCACCTGTCCCCACTCAAACAGAGGACACTCCATTGCTGTACGAGTCTATTTTTGGTTAGTATTCTACTGTTGAACTGATATATTAGTACATATCAGTATGTGATTTCTTACCCGCGTGGTGATGTTTTTTTTTTTACGTAAACCCTATAGTTCACGCTTGTCCCCCAAAATAATGAAACCCACTCTTTATTGACCCATAATAACATTTTGTGTAACTGTTTTTGCTGCAGCTTGAATTCATTGTCAGAATGACAATGAGTCAGTCCAGTTACTTGGCTTAGCTTCAGTAAATATCCCACTTCACACTGTCAACAATTCCATGCATGCTGTTCCTCCTCCACAGTAACAGATCACAGGATTCAGATCCTCTTGGTCGTTCACTGGCACGGTTTGTACTCGGTGGAGTCTTGAACACAGACAGACCCCTCATATGTGTCCATGCATGTCTGACTTGTCATTGATAAGAAGCGAGCAACATATTATGCGAGTGCCAAGGTCCATTGCTTATCTGAAAGTGTCTGAAAGTCTTCCAGAGCTTCATTGCTCATTCTTTTGTAGAACTACGAGTGAACGACGAGTGTCCAGCTGCTGAAATTGTATAACCACAAGGGGTCCAGTTTGTTGTGGAAAGACAGTGTCGGAATAAGTCTGCAAATTGTACTTCTCTTTCAGTAACTGTCCTTCGTGGTCCCTTTCTGTGTGTTTGCATTTGTAGAAACATAGTAGAAGTACTGGTTATAATTGCAGCTCTGCACCATAGCTAACCCATGAGCCTGCAGGTGTGCATACTGAAAAGTAAAGATTCTACAATTCTACATTTATCAACAAGTGTTTCTACTGGCAACCACTCAAATTGGCATAATCCAAGCCACATCTTTGCTTGTGATGTGATGAACCAAAGCTCAAAATCATTAAAGGAAAGGTAATTGTGTGTGTAACATGTTGAGGAAAAGCTAAGCTGACACCTCTTCATTGATTAGAATCCTGATAGCAGGAAATACTCGGCAGAATCGCTAAAGAAGTACAGCTTCTCGTGCCGGCCTTTCTTATTATGGACTGTTGTGTTTATTGGTATTGATTAATTAATGTAAAGCCTACATTCCGCGGCAGTGCGGTGGCTCAGTCGTGGTTAGATCTGTTGTGTCACAGTGTTGAATTGTGTGTGTGTGTGTGTGTGTGTGGATCTCTTCATGCCCACATCGGTCTGAAAACACAGATGTGCTGAACTGGTGACTCTGAAATGTTTGAATATGTTATATTTGAAGGCCCAGTGTGTAAGAATTAGTGACAGCTAATGACTGCAGATTATAACAAACTGAGGAGTCCTCCCCTAACCCTTCCCTTTTCCAAGCATGTTG
The DNA here is from genome assembly GCF_958295425.1 of Solea solea. Classification (NCBI taxonomy): domain Eukaryota; kingdom Metazoa; phylum Chordata; class Actinopteri; order Pleuronectiformes; family Soleidae; genus Solea; species Solea solea. The sequence goes on from NC_081148.1 coordinate 15,811,528, forward strand.
AGGAACTGCGTGACTTACGCACACGAGAAAGAATGTTGTCCTCCTCCATTTGCATAGAAAGCCTGTTCTTTCGGAAGCTTCCATTCAGGCTGATGTAGAAACGCAGATGTGAACAATTAAGGCCTCCGTCAAGCAAGTCCCTTGCGTTGAGTACATATTAAAAGGTCATTATAAGGCTATGAAAACCAACTCATTTTTATTTTAAAACCTTTATACACAAATACAAACTTACTTATGGGTAGTATATTCAATTCATGCCAATAAACTCCCCTGAATGTTCGGCACTAGACCTTTTACAGGTTGTCACAACAGTTGTCATGCTGTAAGTGTGCTCACTCAATAGGTTAGGTATGCATTTAGCACAATATAAGATGCAGCATGTCTTCATTTATCGTTGCCAATAAAAACACAAAGACGGGTTGGCTTTTAGAGTTTAATCTCAATGAAACTGCTACCTCACAATGACACTGGCAGAAGGTTGCTGGGAAACCACGGACTGCACTGAACCATGAAGTAGTACAGTCCGTTGCTCTCTATAAAACAATGCGGCATCGTCATATTCCGGTTTTAACATGTCGATGACTCACTTAGCTGTAGTAGGTGGATGTGGTCACCTTTGTACAGAGGCAGCAGTTGTCTCTTGCTCCTCCTGCCAGTTGAGTTTACTAAAACACTAGCTGTAGCTTCATGTTCTATCCTCTCTGGGCATAAAATGTGAAAGTATTCAGTTAATTAGAGATAGATAAATACTTAATTAATCCTCCATGGGGTAAATGCACATTGTCCAGCAGCTCTTGATAGATAGGTATAAAACAGTATAAAACAAACAGATAAATAGTAAAAAAAAAAAAAAAAAGCAGATGAATAAACAAATATTGCACCCGGTCTGATTATTGCAACCTGCTCATTGTTTGGGTCACTGTTAAAAAGCCTGATGGCTGTGGGGACAAAGGACTTCCTGAACCTTTCAAGGTGCAGTGAGATCATCCTCTCACTGCGGCTGCTTCTCTTTCCTGTCGTTGTCACACTGGTTACATTACACATCACACACACATTTGAACTCGCCTAACTATTAAAACTCATTGGCTGCCAGCCATTTTCAGCGCAGTGGTTGAATTGACGTCTATAGCAGACGCGCTTTTTTAGAACCTGGTACCTGGTACTAACATGTGACGTCAACAGACTGCCAGCCACTGATTGGTCAGAGAGTGTCAAAGACTCAAAAGTCCTGAAAACATGCGTTAATCTCCAACATTTCACAAAGAAAACTTCTAAAATCTCAATATTTACCAGAGAAGTCTGTTGTATTTAGCGACAACACTGCTGAAATCTGCCCTTCAGCAGTATTTTATGCAGGAAGTGCTGAACTAATCTTTTTAATGAACCCATTCTAATGATTGCTTTCTTTGCCCGTCGTCACTAGATTGTGTGTGTCGTGTACAAAACGACATCACGTGCAGCCGTGCTGTGACGACACCGCCCGCGTTGAGGAAGTACTATAGTAATGGAATACGACGTGTCTGATACCAAACAGAGTAGAATGGAGCTGAGCCGAGTTACAACTGTATAGTGGAAAAGCCCTATAACTGTTTTCATTTGTCAGCGTTGACTCTTAAATGTGCTTTTAAAGGTAGAATAGTTTTATAGTTTTATAATAGTTCGCACCTCACCTCTAAAGTCAATGCTTTAGACTGCTGTAAATACAAATCTTGTACGGTGAGATTGTCTGTGCTCAGATTCCCCCTGAGGCTAAACAGCTCCACATACTTGGCGCCAATATGCATAGTTAGCGTGGTACTCGGGTTGTTGTTCAAAGTGTACAGTCAAGGCACACACAGTGTTTATAATTATCCATCCCACTTTGTCTCCATCTGATCTTTCCGCAGTGCTGGTAGGCAGAGAACATCTGAGTGCCTGCACTGACTTTAAAGGTGAAAGTATTTGAGTCATTCCAGTGTCCTGTGACCCTGTGGCTGCACACACACACACAGACACACACTTTTGTCACTTTTCCCTCAACAATCAGTTTGTGCAGTAGTGGATAATGGGGAAAAATAACTCACAGCTAATCTTGGTTTAGGTGTGGAGCTTCTGCAGCTCTTTCATCTGCAATTGGGGCTTCCTCACTCGCTGCCCCCAGAGCACACAGGGAATCCACACACGACAGGCACAGCTCTGACCACACGGCGTGTTTGCATGGCAGTGCAGAGGATGCAAATAGAACGTACAACACAATGACCACTTTCATGTCTGGAGCTTGCTGTTGTTGTGCTGTAGGTCCTGATGGGGACTGTTTAGGTCCTGATGGTGAGGTTTATAATTTTGCATAGGGATCCGCTGTGGCGTCCCCTAAAGGGAGAAGCCAAAAGAAAAAGTATTTTTACGCAATTAAATCACCTTTGCTACTCGATCTAAAGACGATGTTGCCCAACTTGACATCTTTTTCTGTTTGTGTCTCCTCCTCAGCAGGACGTACTGTCTGCTCCTTTCACCCGCCAGACTGTCAGGAGAGCACATGGCCTACGGTCAGCAGCCCAGTGCACACTCTTCACCCAGCCTCCCACTGCCCTGTCTCCACAGGTTAGTGTTTGTGTATCTGACAGGAACTTTCTACGGTGATTTCTGTGTTTATACGTGAGATGTGTGTATGTATAATCTGAAATTGTTGCAGTTATCAAATAGATATTGGCTAATTCATTGTTGGCAGTCGTGTACCTGCAGAATTGTAATCTAAGAACCCTGCCAGCTTTACCCAACACTTGTAGGAACAACCATTAATTAATTCCTTGTTATTTTATAACGTGCCTATTTAGTAAATCAGTGATAAAAAAATAAAAAAAATACATATTCAACGCACAACATTTTCGTTTGGCAGGCTAGATGCGTTTTTGGAATGATGTTGACTAATAACCACCTGTCATCCAAATCTTAATAATCCCTCTGCCACTTCCTGTTTTGAACAGGACGGCTGTGTTGTTTCTGTTATTCTCAGTTTACCAGTGATTAATATGCAAGAGAATCCTTTGAAGGTTGATGAGGTCACTGGAGGGCAGTATTCTGATAAAGCCATTATAAGGCAAAATCTATTCAAATGTATTCATGGAGCCCACTGTTCAATGGCAACCTCCCCACCACGGCCGCCGCTGCCTTGATTTAGTGCTGTTGACATGAATCGCTGTGCACTGCCATATGAAAACCTGTTCCCCGCTCAACCTTAATAAAGCCTGTGTGTTGACACTTTGACAAATGTGTATTTGTATTATAAACGCAGACATTTTTTGCAAATGCAATGTTACATCATAAAACCCAACCTGTGGTGTGAAAGAAAACGTATCAAAAACAAATACCGAAGTCGTTTCACCCCAACTGTTGTTGTGTAATAACGTTATAGCGATGTGAGCACACACAAAAGTATTGCAAATGATGCTCAGTGCCACAGAGTTTACATTACAGCACAGATGAGTTCGGCCGGGGCCACACTGGAGGGTGAGAAGCATGTCTGTCAGGATGTTTCCATGATGTCAGGATGACTAAAACCAGACTTTTTAAATTCCCTTTAAACATATTAGTCCACTTGTACTGTAATTTCTCAAAGTGGGACCAACACACCCAGATAATAAAAGTTAAAGTTCAAGTTTTAAGTTTAATTTTATTAATCCCCTTAGGGAAAGTTTTCCTCTGCATTTGACCCATCCTAGAATTAGGAGCAGTGGGCTGCCACACTGAGTAGCGCCCGGGGAGCATTGAGGGTTGGGCACCTTGCTCAGGGGTACCCCCAGCCCTTTTAATGCGTTTGGAAATCAAATTACTACTGTGTGTTAATTTGTGGTGCGTTTCCCAGTTGTAGCATGGCTGACATGGCACGGATCAAACATGGTTTTGGTGGTTTTCCATTACTGTAGTATCGCCTCAATGTGGGCTGCGCGAAAATGCAGTGACAGTGTTTTATACGCAACACAAACTAAACTAGACTAAATACGGCAGAACGGGTTGTGAATGTAAATGTTTTCAGGATTATTAAGTCTTTTTAACGGATCTACAGCGCGGCGCTGTGCGGTTTGATTCTTGTGTCGGACAGCACACTTAGCACTCTTCCAGTGACAACGCTCTCAGTGTCACACTATCAGTGTCCGTCAGTCTGTTGACATCACATTTACACTCGCTTGGAACCTCGCCAGATCAGGTACTAAAAAATACCAGGTGCTATCCCGAATGGAAAAGCAAAAAAAGTACGAGAAGAGTCGAGCCGTGCTACAACTGCATAGTGGAAAAGCTACATTGCACTCAGGTACTCCACAGTTCCCACCCTGGCATGAAAGAAAACATGGTGAAGTCCAGGCTTATACTTTTTTTCCCCCCGACTGATGAGTCTAATACTAACAAGGCGGCATATCACCACCTCGCCTAGAGCAGGCAGACACACTCTATTCAATAAGTTAGTGCTTGTATATTTAATTGTGCACGGAAACATACTGCGTCTCGTGGAATGTCTTGCCTTTCATTTCGGCACACATGCTATCAGACGAGTGCAGCCACACGGGCCTGCATGAGGCTTGTAGTTGACGACTTGACAAAGGCAACAGTGAAATTGAACTGTATGAACACCAGAGGTGTGTAAGATGTATGCAAACAGCCACGCAGCTGTCTGAGTCTCACAAAGTATCATAATATACCCAATTGACCGGCAGATGTTTGATTTACTTGTCGGGTACTGGGGGCTTTCAGATGGAAATTTGATGTCAGATCAAATTAAGGATGAATTTGTGTCACTTGTGTGTCTGTTGCTGGGCTCAGTCGTGTGACATCACAGCCTCACTAACTTCTCCCTCAGTTATTACTTTGATCCACTGTTGCCATCTGTGTTTGGATCACATCACAATGAGGTTTGTTCTGTCTTCCTGCGGTGTTGTGTTGCAACAGATTCTTGAAGTTGTGTCTGTTGTTTTCCAGCTCACTAGGACTGCAACGATTATTCGATTTGTTCATTATTTTTGAACGATTTTGATAATCGATTAATCAGTTTGAGTGTTTTTTTTCATGAATTAAAACAATTAAAATGATTCTATTGTGTAAATAATTGTTAGTTGCAGCCTGAGTACTAATCTCAGATGGAGGTTGTGGTACTTTTACAAGTAACATTCTTATCCCAGGTTTAATAATGCATTTTTTCTTAGTCCATTTTTGGCCTTTAAAGCAGCAGCTGACATCGTCGTGATCATGTGGTTTTGACTGAGTGTTCTGGGACAGCTGCTCGACGGTTGCGGCTATTTTTAGGGCCGGTACGCGTTGGAAGACATTATCGACTGTATATAAAGTAAAAGGTCCACCAGTCCGTGTCTTTACGTGTACTTGTGAGTTTTGCCTACACCATGTCATCAGTGTAAATGTGGTGTCTTGAAGATTAGCACTAGGCAGTGGCAACATTCTCAGAACATGGTGTCACGTTGGTGTCCTTCCGACGGAACATAACAAGCGGTCACGAGATCCGGCAGTTCTTCACTTCTCATCTCTGCCACTTTGTCCTTCATCTCCCCCCCCACCCCCCCAAACTTGTGTTTGTCAAACCACAAGTCTTTGCACTTGGTATTCCTGTGAGTAAAGTCCAGCTAGAATCCAATAGAGATGCATTATGTTAAAAAGATCAGCTCAAGGTTAAGTGTGTTTATATTTTTCAACCGGGAAATGCGCTTGGCTACCCAACAAGCTTGCTGGGGATGAACATTTTATGACGAGAACAGGATATTTGTTCTCGTGAGTGCCCGTGCATTAGCTCATCTCCTCTTCTTTCTTGATGTGTGTATTTGTTTGGTACCGTGCATCGTAGCGGTTGTGTGTTCTTTTGTGATTTGATTGGGTTCGTGCATGTGCCTTTATGTGTCATTGGGCTACGTGAAATGGAGAAGGCCAGGCGTGCGTTTGCACAGGGTGGGGGGGGGGGGGGGGGGGGGGTTGCACAATGAAAAATGAGCAGATGCTTCCCCTCGGACTGTGTTTACATTTCACTGCAGCGAGTCTCTCAGAACAGCGTTGGGGGAAGGTTGGGGAAGCATTGACGGAGGAAATGTATACGTTACTATCGCTGCTTGTAAGTTAAGAGCACCAGCCGTGGTTGGGTTGTCCTAGCGAGACCTTGTTTACATGAGGGTGAAACAGCCGGTTGATAGTTGCGAGTGTCCTACTCCCTGCCACAGAGCCTCCAGAGGGAGAGCTGTTTGTTCAGAGGGCAGGGGAGGGAGGAGACATAGGAGGCTCAGCAGGGAGTGTTTGCTTCACCAGGGCTTGTTGTCTGCTACGTAGGTGAAAGATATTATTCTCATAACCAGGAGTAAACATCAGCAAAGCAATGACATCGAGCAGAGATTCTGAAAGAAGTGAAAATAGAGTCTGATGTTATATGTTTAGAACCCTATGTGTGCACTGCATTGATTTCATTTAGCACTTTTTTGTCTTTTTCTAATTTCTTTGATATCTCTCTCTCCCTTGCCCCTGCATTGCTGCAGTACAGGCACTTGTCTCTGATACTTGGCTCCTACTTCTCTCCCTTCCCTCCTCCCTCCGTTGCTCTTTGGCATCCATCAGTTTAGCTGCAGCTTCCCACGAGGCCTGATGGGTCACAGCTACACACACACACACACACACACACACACACACACACACACACACACACACACACACACACACACACACACACACACACACACACACACACACACACACACACACACACACACACATACTGCGTCGTCGTCCATGCATGGACCTCTCGACCCATCTGTGACTCAGCTTCTACAGAAGGGAGTTGCGACTATGTGGAAATGTTGTCAAATGTCACACTGATACATGAGAAGAGAGAGATTTACTGTAAATGAGGCTCCTGACTGAAAAATAAATGCAGTTCATGCTCCTCTGTGTAATAGTATTCAAGAATACATCATAGGGTACACTGTTGCATGGACTTAAGATGAGATTTGTAAGACAAAACTGGTAAAACCATAAATTGTCATTGTCATTTGAGATTTAGTGTAAGGGAAGTTAGGGGACGTGGTTTTGTAACTTTGAGCTGTACAAAGTTTTGAGCAAATCACACTCGATGGCACACTTGACTCGTGTCTTTACCAATCTTGGATGTCAAAATAATCTTTCCTCTTCCTGAGACAGAGACGAGTAAAAAAAAAAACAACAACATTGCTTGGTCAGTCCACGGTGTATATTGCTCCCATTTTTGTTGCTTGATGTTTGTCAGTAATCTACACCGATCTGAGCAATCACACATTGTCACAGTTCTGACAAGTGGCTGTAGTTTAAAGGCACAATCACTTCTTCAGTGCAGGAAGCTGCCATGGAGGTGAGCATTGGGGAAATGGCCAATTTATGGGAAGAGAGGCTTCTGTTTGCTCCGGGAGGCTGGCGTGTTTATGAAGGGAACGTGAAACCAGTTGCTGTATTTTAAATGACATTTTTTTTGTGCTCAAGCAGAATTTCTCTTCTCCAACGGTCTTGTTGTGAAGCAGTTTCCTGTCCTGTTCTCCCTGCATGTACACATTTCCATCACTTCTCCTTTTATGGCGTCAAGTCACACAGAGGTTGTGCCGTGTGTTGTCCATAACTTGACTTAATTGCAGATGTGGCCACAAAGTTTGGAGATTTATCATTCCTGAACCAACAGCTTCTTTGGTAGGGTCATGTAACATTTTTCTTTTTTTTTCCTCCAAGGTTTCCTTTTATTGCGACCAGGATTCTAAGCTTCAAGCATTTATTTCAAAACTGTGAGGTGTGAGAGAAAGACATGAAGTGCAATTTGTGTCGAAAATCACATTTCTCTCCGTCAGATGGCCTTACACTGAACAATATTGCTCTGTCAATTGCGAAAAGAAATCAGCTTCGAAAATAGGTCACGTTTTATTTCCCCAGAACCTGCCTCAGAATGTTTTCTTCCATATCAGAGTAATCCAGTGATTGTGTTGTGTGTGTATTCACTGCTATGGTATTTTTAGTAGTAATTATAACAGTATGATGCACTATAATGGTTCCAACACTCCAAAAATAGTAATAATAATATTTATATTTTCATAAACTCAAAGTTGCTTTACATCAAGAATAAATAAGATTATGAATTAGGATAGGAAAAAGTCTTTATTATAAAGACCTTTAGTCTCTGCTGTACTTTTTTTCTTAACTATTCCCTATCACACGCAAACACACCAGAAAGGTTATCTAAATGAAACTTGAAATCAGTTTGGAAAGGTTCTGACAGTGTTGTGTCAAAAGGCTTGTTGTGTGTGTGTGTGTGGGCGTGTACTGTTTATTTCAAAGGCTCAAGCAGGAGCTGATTATCAGAGTTGATAAGGTAACTAAAGTTTGACATGAGTGATCGTTTTGTGGAGTAACGTAAAAAAAAAAAAAGTGATGCAAGGAGAAATAAACGAGGAAGGCATGTGTCACTTTTTCTCAACCTGTGTCCTAACTCCACATTAATTGAACTGCTGTTAAGCAGATGGCTTGTGTTTCCCCACATAAACAAGGCATTAGTAAACATATTCAGGTTTTATTGCGCTAAGGTGCCTATAAATAAAATGTACGCGCATTCTGATAGCATTTTCAGTTGTCATTTGTCTGCAGGCATGAGTGAAAACAGTTGATACAGTGATGGTAGAGAAGTGCACTGAGTCATTCTTGGGTTTGTCTTCAAATCAAACTGATTATTCTGCATCATGACACACAGATACTGATCAGCTCAGTAAGGTTTAAAACCTACCTGTATGACTGAGATAGCATCACTATATTGATAAGCTAACCAGTACATTTAGGGATATAAAGGGGTGTAGTGTTTCAGATAACAATCCCTGCTTTGTATGTATATTATATTCACTCTCTATAGTTAGACGGGATATATTCTGTCTGAGATTGATCGCAAAATGTGTTTTACGACGGCAATTTTTCTCCCCGTGTATGAAGTGACATTTTCTGTCTCAGTTTGAACAAACACGTCGTCCATCTTGATCGATCGCGTGACCCGCTCTGCATTCAGAAACCCGACGTTCAAAAGCAGGAATGTATGATAAACGGCTGCCAGGTGGTTTGACTGACTTGAAGTCTTAAATCGACAATTTGTTTACAACTTGCGAGGAAGACAATTTGTGTTGATGCTGCCCCCGCATTCTCGTGAATCCATGATGACATGACAACGCTGTACATTTTCGTCATGATGGAGTCCCATTGCAGTGATATGCAACATACGGCATGTGGCGTCAAACGAACCTGCCGCTACAGCCTGTCTGGCCTGTGCTGATGTGCAGATAAAACACTGTCATTAATATAAAATCGTATTAAATGCAGCTTTAGTATTAATATCAGTGCTAGTTGCACAAGAATGCAAAGTCTTAATTTCAGTTATTCAAAGATGGCTACTGATAAAGCTGCTGCTGCTGCTTTTTTTTTTTAGCCAACATAATCCAGATTAATGTACTTAATTATTAAAATCACTCTGTCCAATTGCATCAGTGCAGTATAGTCTATTTTTAGATGTCGATTTACGATCATAACACTTAGCTTTTCTTCATCCTGTTACTTTGGCCTTGTTTTTCTTGCAAATTATCAGCACATCCTCCACACAGCGTTGTCATTAATCAGGTTTATTATTGGCCTGCAGTCTGCGGGATTAAAGGTCATCAAAGGTCATGTTGGTTGTAAAAATAAAAGTGAATTTGTTGTTCCGAAGACTTTTTGAATTCCAAGTTACCGTGAGTGATCCAGCTCACCAGAGAGGTGCTGTGTTCAGAGAGGCAGTGATCACACCAAAGCTGTTAAACCTCTCATTCGTGGTATGTAGCCCCTTTGAGATTCCTTTAACATGCACATTATTAGCATATTTTCACCAAAAGAAACCGCTTTTGCTTCCAGATAGCTTAAACCAGTCGTATCTTGGACACGGAGCTGCAGTGGTCGGTCCGTTGTGGGAGGCAACGCGACGAAGAAACTGTTGTGCCCTCGCCTGAGCTCATTCACCAATATCCAGGCTGATTCCTGCAGTGAGGGAGAGAGGGAAATGGACGGGGAGTCGAGTGGCAGATTAGGCCCTTGAGAAAGATGAGAGTCAAATTGCATTCAAACTAGAATCAAAGAGAAAAGGCAACACAGTGATGATGAGGATTAAGATTTGAATGAGGGCATAAGGACAAAGATAGAGTGATTGTGTGAGCAGTATCGAAGCTGACTGGCACAGAGACGAAAGGGCAAAAATGAGAGGAGGAGCTGGAGGCGAGATTAGAGGATGGGGACGGTCTTTTAACAAAGTCATTATCAGCCATGCAGCCTGATCCACAATTAGTATCAGCTGAGCCTGTTCAGCATTGTCAGCATTGTGTGGTCCGGGAGTCAGGATGGTGGGTTGTCATGACTCCACAGAGCTCGTGGAGCAGGGACTGTCGCATAACGCGCAGGCATGTGAATACAGTACAAGCTGCAGCGCCGAGAACCCTGAGATCTGAGAGCTGGTGCTCTCTGCTCACTCGACTGCTGTGACTCTCATTCCCCCGGCCCTGCAGGTTGGCACCATGAAAGAGCATGCCCCGCTTTCTGTACAACCGTATGTAGTCTGTTTGAGAGCAAGCTTTTCCTGACTCTTCCACACAGTGCAGGGTCTGCGAATGGCTTAGGGTGAAGCTTTTGTTCTTATTAACTATCTGACACAACAAGATAATGACACGCCGTTGTTCCACGAACACGGTATATCTCCAAAGTCTTTAACAAGTACTCCGCGTTGATTCATTTGAACACTGACATGCTTTCATACTAACAAGGGCTGTGGGGATGGATGTGACTTTGTCTCACTGAGTGTTGAGCCTTGGTCCTGTCAAGAGAGTGACACAGCTTCATTTATGCATCCTCACAAAAAATGATGTAGGGACTCCTCGCAAGGTTAACTGAGAACATGCTACCATAAGTCAGTCACAATGGCTCTCTGGGTTTATTCATCCGTTTACTTCTGTCTCATGGAAGAGATGCCTCCATTAATGGGGCTATTAGTACTCAAGTGGATGGTCAGGCTCTGTATTTCTGTTTTGGACCCTTTGCCTCTCGGCTCCCTTAAAGGTCACCTGTGGCCGTGCAGGTTCACAGTGGTCTGCGGAGATGATCGTTGTATGCGTCTACTTATTTATGACACAGTTTATAATCTGATTGAAGACATAGACGTGCCCACCTCGTGCAATCACAGATCAGAAGACTCCACACCATGATTTGATAATTGCTTTTTCACCAGGGCTGGGTATTTGCACTGGTGTCCTGAACTGATTTGATTTGATTCTGACTCACTGGTTGCTGATTTGATTTCATTCAGAGGTATTTCAGTCTAAAATCTTGTGGTCACAGCACCGCGGTAGTCTTTCAACATTTGTGCAGAGGATAGAGTCTGTATTAAAACATTGATCTCAAGATTGTATCAACCAATATCCGATCTTTCACGTGAAGATCAGTATGAGCTGGGAAAATCTTCAGAGTATGACCTTAAGGCGTTGTCTTTTTCAGATAAATATTGTATTATTGTTACAGTATACCATCTATCCCTGTAAACCTAGTCACTGAAATGCCTCTAGGAATTTGCTTGGGCAGCCAGTCACATAGTCTCCATGTACTGTACGTCATACTCTCCCACTAAAACACTTCACTCTCATGGCAAAGGAGAAGCTGGTGAATATTGGGCTGCACCCTCTCTAGGAAGTGAAAGTGTAGGACTCAGTGGAAACACAACACGACACAAAAGAGCTGTCACCGCCTTCTTGCAGCTTGACTTAAAATAGTCTAATCATAGACAAAGTGAGGGTGTAAACCAACAGTCTTGCTATAGTAGGTATCTTTATGAAGAGCGCTGTAGGTTGCTGTGTTCAGTATGAGCGAGCTGTTGTTCAGCATTGTCGGTCTGTCTGAGTTGCATTCATTTCCTGCTCCGGTGTTTTAGCATGCCAAATGTCCATGTGGACTGCAGCAAAGTCAAACTCAGACAGACTTGCTGACACAACCAAAGAGGGCAGAGAGATGCACTGCTGTTGCTTCAGTTTTTTTCCAGACTTCCTGGAGTCTCTCCATGGACCAGTGGCTCAAAGGCTGGACATTAAACGCTGACAGAAACAGAGTTGAACTCTGACCTTGGCCCCTTTTACAGTCCAGAGAGAGATGTCCTCTAAAGGCTAATTTACACTACAGGGTATTCAACGCAAAAATCCCAGTTTCTAAAGTTGTGGCTTATCGCTCCTAATTGGCTTGTGATTGCCTCTTCTGACCCAGAATCTGAACACTGATGACACTGGTTTATCAGACGGAAGAAGAAGGACAAGAAAAAGATATAACATCTAAAAACCTATGGACATGAAACCTCTGAAGGTCACGCTGGGTGTGGGGAGAAGACCGTCAAAGTTCCTCGAAAGGAATTCCCATTCCCAGGCTCTGCTCCATAAATAACAGCAGTCTGGGAGACATTGTATGTTGCTCTGAATGTCACCACACACACTCTGAGAGTAAAGAGGAGCAAACATTCAGCGCTGCATCAGGGGAATATTGGCACGACACTGGACTAGCTGATGTTTGACCATTTATGGGAGCAACTGTTTCATCAACTCACAATGCACAGGTATTACAAGTCTTTCTAGTTGGTCTCGGATGCTATGAGTTGAGAGTTTTTCTTATTCTTCCAGACTTAAATTAAGAAAACCCACCCCGTAATACCTGCCCCTGAATAAAAATTAGTATAGCTGTTTGGTCACTGCTGTTCTCGTTGTTGTTGTTTTTTTGGGTACGTAATAATGCAGTTCCTATGGGCTGTAACTTGGGTCATTATTTTTCCCCACGAAACCCCTGTCCCAGGCACTGAGAGAAGAACAGAAATAAAGCAACGTTTATCGTGTGATTTTGCTATTGCCATTACACTGTGCAATTAGTTTTTTTTCCAGCTTTGTATTGTGAAGACAGATCTATGCTTAGGGATGATTTATTGCATGCCCTTCTCTCCCCTGCATTCTGTAGTCTGGCCAGGTGTTTTGTTTTAATACCTGCACATTAAAGCAGTGCGTTACCATCGGTTTGGCCCATTAGTCAAACAATACTACAAATTTTACTTCACCTCACTGCTCGCTAAAAGCTGAACGAGTAAACGACAACAACAAAAAAAAAACGCAATCAAGATTCAGTCATCCAACTGCCTTGAAATTCAAATTGGACATTTTCATTATTGAATCTTACTGCATGTTTTGTCTCAGCTGACAGTTAATTGGAGAGATTCTTTACCGAAGAAGAACAAAAAAACCTCCTTTGTGCCTCTCGACAGCCGTTTGCACAAAAGTAAACTTTCATCTCGCATAAAATGGAAAGGATTTAGTAAAGCAAATTTAAATGTGTAGAAGTAACCAGGAATGATGAAGTTTTGGAGTATATAATTCATCTCTCACTACAGTTAGTCATGAGTAACAGAGTTTGGGCCCTTTTGTCGGGAACATCTTTCGGAGACAGATTTTGGAAGCAGAAAATGGAGAAAGTGGAGCATCTTGTGCCCTTCAGCATTATAGATGAGATAAACTGGCGATGACGACCTTGTACTAAGCATGCGCTCTGAACATGAGCATGAGCACTTTTATTCAGAGTTTTGGGAGTTGCCACAAAAACTACTTTAAAAAAAAGAAGTTGTTTTCTACTGGATAAATCATCAAACATCAGGGAGAAATATTGCTGTTTTTAAGCTCCCCAAAGCAGTTTCAGCAGGTGAAGCAGTAAAGTGGTCGTTTGTTCTGGCTTAGGCAGCGCAAATAGCTGGTAATTTATTTCTCAATTTAAAATGTATGTTTTATCTTCCAAGCTCCACATTAATTAATTAATGTGTCCAGAATCAACAGAAAATGTGGGTGCTAAATGTAGATCTGCTCTCTTTTCAAGCAGATAATTACAATGTTGGCATGTGAAGAAGGACAGCAAGGCTTTCTGTCTGCTGCTGCTGCTGGTGGGAAGAGAAAGAGAGAAAAAAGAGGATAATCCCAGTTTGAGCCGGGATTATTCAGCAGCATTTATTGGCGTGTGATGCAGAAGAGCTGCAGGCCTTCACCTTTTCACATATCACGATCACCTTTGTTGATAAAAGGATGCACGTTGGGAATTTGACTGTTGACTAAGTCAACTGGCTCTTATTATCTTTGCCAAAGGTCTTTGTCTTTTGTGTGTTCGTCTGTTTGCCTGTGAGCAGAATCACCCAAAACTACGAAATTGGTTTTCACAAAACCTAATGGTGTCGTGGAGCATGGAGCAAGGGAAGGACACATTTAATTTTGCTGTCAGAAGTAGTGTAGTATGGGCCTTGATTGGAGGTCTGCGCTGTTCTAGTGCAGAGTACTAGGCCAGTATGAAAATGGGTATCCTACACTTTTAAAAAGGCATTGCTTTAAATGATAAAAGTTAAATATAGATTATAGGGTAATAGCAGCAGATCGAAAGTATTACAAAATTGTCAAACATACACACTTCTGCTTTTGACTGACCTGGTCACATCACTTAGCGGTTTCAGTGGTAAGGTCTCTCTCTGTCTGTCTCTCTCTCTCTCACTCTCACTCAGCTTAACACTATGACCAGTGTAAGATGTGTGCCTCCAGCATGCATCCTGGGGTTCAACAACTCATTCCTGCTTGGCTGCATTATTGCTAGTCCAGTTGACCAGTTCACAGTGCAGACCAATGCGACCCTCAGGCCAGTTGTAAAAGTCCCAGAGTGGCGGCCACAGTTCTCTTTAGATGAGCCGTGTGTCTGTGAATGTCAGCAAGATCTCTTTCAAGAAAGCGGGGGGGGGGAAAGTGAAAAGGGTTGAGGGAGTGAAGAAGGAAAAAAAAAAAAAAACTTCACTCCCTTCATCCAGTTACTGGAGCAGGTGAGTGAAGTATTGCGTGACCTGCACTGGAATGAACACCTGATACAAGCGGCGCCGGCGAGTGCCATCTGGTGTATGAGCAATCAGTAAAGGGTCATGTCTGCAGACTGACCGCGCACACACACATACAGACAGACACACACACACAGTTCATACAGTTCGAGATACGCGCTGCACTTCACTCTCATCTCAAAAGTGACCGAAGAGCGTTGGAAAATGCAAATGCCTCTCCTCAGATGGGTTCAATCTTTAGAGGATTCACTGTAGTCGCCTTTTGCTCATGTGTGAATGCCTGCACAGCTGTTTAATAATGCATCAGGTTACAGTGTTGCTGGTTCCGTGGAGTGCAGTGCAGTGAGGTGGGGTCGTTGGTGTCAGCGGTGGCGAGCGCATGAGGGCTCCACCCGGTGCTTCTGAAGTAGCCCACGTGTCGTGGAAATGGACTCATGCACCGCTGAGATCTTATCCCATGGATCAAGCGTGCCATGCGCTGGCATCAATTAATCAAAGCATGGCCATTGTCTGAAAGCCAATTTACTGAAATGGAATGCCAGATTAAGTGGGATCTGTTTATTATCTTGCTGTAACCAGACTGGGGTGTGATGTTTGACATTGCCTAATCAGGGGAGAGTTGCTTTCACTATCAACGCTGCATTGCAGTGGAGCGATCAGATGGGTATGGGCTTTTCGCGGGGCACACTGTGCTTTGTCACAGCGTCCTTCTCCTTGTGTGAGCAGAGATGACTTAATACTGTGCCGCTGAAGAAAGTGACTGCAGATTTCATATCTCTAAATGGTTTTTACCAGCAACCCGAGGAACACAGACGAGATAAATGGCAGCCTTTTTGTTACATAAGATTGTTCCTAGGCAGAGGAAATGACAGAGACTACAGACACACCGACTGGACTTAAATCCACTCTCTTCTCGAGCAATTGCAGCGCAGCCACCTTATCTACTGTAGGGGAATTTGTGCTTTTGTCTGTTTTTCTTTTTGTTTTTTTTCTCTCAATCTCATGATGGGGAGGTGTAGCCTGCAAGAGGCTGAGTGGACAGGACCTGGACCTCGCCCTAGAGCAGAGAAAGCAAGAGAGGGAGTGAGAGAGAGAGAGGAGGTGACATGATGCACAACAAGATATAAAACTGGACACATCAGCTATACTGCACTGACACAGAATGCCCCTTACATACTCGCTGTATAATTTATAAGATGTGAG
The DNA here is from genome assembly GCF_958295425.1 of Solea solea. Lineage (NCBI taxonomy): Eukaryota > Metazoa > Chordata > Actinopteri > Pleuronectiformes > Soleidae > Solea > Solea solea. Next base: position 15,827,642 of record NC_081148.1, read on the forward strand.
CCAGCAGTTTTTTTTTTTTTTATCCAGTTTCCCTAAGTGGGAGGTTGAATTTAGTCTACAAATCAGAAAACAGTGAGCAAATTGACATCAAAAGCCATCAGTCATCAACTTTTCAACTGTAATAATTTCCTTCCTTCCTACAAATTGGCCGTCCATATATTTTGGTGCACATTTCAGCTTTGAATCAAACTCGGCACACATTTCCTCCTGAACTCCCTTTTTGAGAAAAGCCACGCAAAACAATCAACCTGGATTGTGATTGGATAATCAAATATTGATGACCTTGGTATCAAAATATAAGTTTATGTGTGTGAAATCTTCTATTCTGCATTAGAAAAAGTTGAAATTGTGTTAGAAATAGCAAAAATAGTGCTTGGTTTTATGTTTAGTTTATTATTTAAGGGACATCACAACCAGTAAAAGTGTGCCACAGGATTTGTCCGTGCCCAGTTTCTTCACCACATCATGAGCGAGTAACAACCTGATGGACTGACCTTGATCTAATTCAGTCCGCAGCTCTTCTAAGCCTGCATCCTGGAGAGTCACAACAACAACAACAACAACAACAACACTGATTGCAAAAGCACCTGTGCCACAGGCCTGAAGCAGCACAGATGTGTTCTATTGCTCTACTGCACAATCACCAAATTGTCAACAACGTCACAATTCCGTAAGCTAGAAATCCCAATAGTTCCGTCTTGTTGTCATCGTGTCGCAGGAAGCTTATCCAGTTACGCTGCCTGTTTGTTTGGCTCAGTCCTATAGTGACTGTCTTGTTTACATCAGCTTAGCGGATCATGGGTTTTTGGAAGTGCCGAAATACTTTATTTGTCCGTATTTTTTTAAGTCTTGCAGCAGACTCGTGCGTGAGCATCCCGTATCACAGGTTAGCAGAGCAGTGTCTGTCATAACGTTACTAAAGCACCATTGTTGGGTTGGCGCGACAAGGAGAGCAACCTTGTCTGAGAGCTCTGTTTAAGCCGTGTGGCGTTTGAGCTACAGCGTTCTGATTGGCTGAAGCTTGAAAACGTTTTTGCATAAAATTGCGTCCACCTCGTGGATTGTGGCAGGATGAGTTCTCTACCTGAACCTCGTCTATTCTCTCCTCTTAGCTATTGATCTATCCTGAAGTCTACCGTCATTCTACACACTGTGACCTCCCTCTGACCCCACCTTGACCATGCACTCCTCTCTAAGCTCTGTCTGTCATTGTAGTGTGATGGAGCGCCCCGTTGCTCTTCGACGGCCGCCTTTCTCCAACGACTGAGCCACTAGGGAACTGATCTCTGCCCTTTCCCCTTTAAAATCTGTCCGCACGTTACGACTTCTGCCAGGAAAATGGACTGCGGGGAGAATAAGAGCTCAGGCATCTCCGATAAGCAGGTGCAATATTAAAGGGAGAATTAAACCGCATGTGTGCATTCATGTCGGAGTGAACAGCATCCGCACATGGTGTGTGATTTCATGAATGGCTTTGTGCGACTGGTCTGTAGCTGCGGCCAAATTACCACATGGATGGATGCAGTCACTGTGCCTGTAGTCGTAGGTGGGTGTAGATGTGCCAAGCAGCAATTAGAGTTTGATAACATTGTACGTTGTAATGACGACCGCAATAGCCAGTACACTAAGCACTGTTCGTGGGGAATCCTCATTACCACTTCTTGTGCCTGTTATGATGCTGATATCACAGCGTTGAGTAACTACTCACACTAGTGTCCGTCCAACAGAGTCTTTTACCTCTTTTTAAACAGCTTGGCTGTTAATAAGACACTTGTTCTAGCTATAACCAGCCATTTCAGAAACAACGCTTTAACTGTGTAGCGGACATCTGGAGGGAAGCATTTATTTCACATTTAGGGTTTAATATTGAGTATTAGGTTATTCTTCTCTTTCCAAAATCCCAAATTTGACCAGTATCTGATCAATATCAATTTCAAGTATCATCTCTTGGTTTGTCAGCATGCAGGTCACACGAGCATCAGACAGAATCAGTCATTTTCATGCACTGTTTGAACATTTGGAGTATTAACAAGATGCGTCATATTTAAATTAAACAACTTGAAGCATTATTTTATAAATTGGGTGAGGATTAACTTGGCAATGGCCGAAGCTTTTTAAACAGCTCGACATCAAGCCTCATGTGTTTTGGCCTGTTGGACAGAGTCCGTATTATCACAGCACTTTCACTTTCCTCTTGACTATAATTTTGTGATTTTTTTTCTGTTATCTGTCTTGAAAACCGGCACAGCTGTGTGGGATTGTTTTGTGGTTTTAATTTAATTGAGCACCTACGGGAGATATTGGACTGACGCATCACCATCAAAACAACAAATGACGACCTTGGATCCATCCAAATAGTGCTGTGCTGGAAACACGGGAAGGCCACAAACATTAGGAGAACATTATTTTGTTTTTCTCCTTTAAATTGTTTCTTTAATCTGCCAGTCCCTTTAGCACCAGTAATGTGAGAGCAGGGGAGAGCTGGTATTAAGAAAGCTTATATTCCCCCCAGTGTTTCTTATTTACTCTCATCCCCTGCAGTACAGTATTTCCCATATAATCAATTGCAACCTTGCTTGCAGTGCTTCTGCTTAGCTGCAAACAAGATATTAGTATTATTATTTTTTTTAAATTAAAGGGAAATGCTCTCTCTCTCTCTCTCTCTCTCACACACACATACACGCACACAAGAGGTGTGATAAAAGGCAGCGGAAGTTAAAGCGCAGTGCAGATGAGAAATGAGAGACGATCAAAATCAGCACATCAGGATTCATTGTGAGTGGAAGACAGAGATGGAGGAGGGAGGGTGAAGTTGAGGGGCAACCCCCCTTTCTAGACGAGGGATTCCTTTACTGCAGTGATCAGCACTCCCCACGTCCCTCTCTCCCTCCCTCCTCCTCCCAAGTCTACTGTTCCTCTCCTTCCTCCAGCTGCCTTCCCTCATACTCTTTTCTCTCTCTTTGTATTTAATCTCCCTCCTTCTCTCTGCCTTCTTTCTTCTAGTTTGCTTCCTTCTAGCCATCATCTCATCTACTCTCCCTCTCTCTCTCCCTCTCTCTCACACACACACACACACATACTAAAGTCACGTTTCGGGTTGTCTGCTGCAGAATACAGTATATGCAGCAGCACATGGTTAGCGACGTCGGCACCCTTTTACTCCAACCTTTATTTATCTCTATCGCTCCCCTGCTGCTCCTCCATTTATCCTCACAATCCTCCTCCTCCTCCTCCTGCACACTTTCCTCTCTCTTCAGTTCATCTGTCCATCTCCGTGGCCATCCTCCATGCCCCGCTTTCTTTCTTGTTCTCCCCCTCTTAGCCACGTGACATTGATTCCAAGGTTGCTGTGCTATTGACTGCTGCTGTTAAATATTTCAGGCAGCGTTTCAGGGGCTGTGTGCCGAGGAGGAGGAGGAGGAGGAGGAAGAGGAGTGTGGTAAAGATCGCTCGGTCGCTTTGCAACTACCGCTGACAAACAGGCTGGTGAACTGACGGGTGGACACACAATCACACATGCACCCACTACCTGTACACACATGCAGAGGTACATTCACTTATACATGTCTCTGCACAGATGGACGCACGTACACACTTTAGCTTTGTATTTGCGTATGTGTGATTAATTAGGTGTGCGGGTGATGCTGTGCCTGTCCTGATGATGAAACCTTCGGCTCTTCTCGTTACCGCGGCATTGGCGACACATGACAGACACACATTCCACTGTGCATCATTCACTAATCCTTGGCCAGGAGGTGTCAACATTAGGTTTTTACAGTGCACACGTGCAGACACGTATACACAGTTTGCTGTAGGAGTCTCACATCAGGACCGCAGTAGTAACAGTTATGTTTCGGTGTATAACATCTCCGCTCTGTCTATGCATCCCGCTGTATAGTGGTAGTAAATAGTCGGTGTTGCATCCTCGGGACACGGCAGTAAAGATCCAGAGCTGACAGCGTGCAGGTTAACGGCTCATTGCTAATTAATGTCACTCACGTTCCGCTGTCGAAATGTTTACTGCTAATTTTTAGGGTCAGTGGGAGTGCAGCAGTCTGACTGTTTTGAAGCGTCTGACTATAAACAACTGTGGGGAATTGGGGAATTGACTGAAAGTCACACACCATGATTGACAGCAGGGGCTTTTATTCGGCAGTGGTTGTTTGGTCAGCGGTTTTGGTCAGGTTGGTGCTGGGATTAGTTGACGGTCCCTCTGTCATCGTATAGTTCATGTTATAATGTATAATGTTTTTCATTTTTTATTTTATGTTCACACAGCTCTTGGTTATCGTATATCTCTGACTCTTGAATGGAAATTCCAATTTTTATGACCTTTTCAAGTTGTTGATGTTATAAACTTCACCCCTTTGAGCCAAAATCAACAGCACACAGTGATGTACATAGTAGGATAAATGGTCTAAAACTGCATCTTTGGGTCCTATCATGGAAAAAATATTCTTCTAGATTTTCCTTCTCTTAGTTCTTGTATTGAGTGTCTTTACCACTGAGTCAGTATCTGACTGCACACACACACACACACACACACAAACATGTCTTTAGTCTCTGTGGTCCATAACTGTCAGTGCAGTGTAAAAATAGAAACGGTAGGAGCTTCTCTGCTGTTTGGGATTCAGCACAGTAAGGGTCAGTTTATTATATTTATCATGTTTTGTAAATCTAAAATTACAACAGTTGTACACACGCTGAGTGCATCATACTGAGGCTGGAAGTCCTAGTACCAAAACAGTCAGGACTGTTGACTGAAGGATCACTTAATGTGTTTGGTATTGAGTGGTGATGCTGTGCTCCCACCGTGGGGAAATTTAATATACTTGTACCCCGTGAACACATTAATATAAAACACCACAGTGTCAAATATCACATGGCTCATATTTGGGACAGTTGGCCCTCTGCAGTCTCATCCTCTCCCCTCTTTGCCGTGTAAGCATGGGGAGAAATCTGCCCGTCTGCCTGTCTGATACCTTAAAAGGCTCCCTCGTGGCTCACCAGAAAAACATGATGAATCCCGTCATTGAAAACGTTCTAAGCATTTAATAACCCCTTCTTTGCCTAACCAAAAAAAAAAGAGGGATTCCCCCAGCTTTGTTCATCCTCTACTCCCCCAGAATTCATACATAACTACGCTGTTGCTGTTTTTGAAAGATTGAGGCGACGCAGAGACAGAAAACAGAGAGAGAGAGAGAGACCAGGAGCAGCCTGTTGTAGAATATTTCCGTGACTGGGAATCAGCAGTTAGAGCTGTTCCTTTTGTGTGTGTGTTGGGTGTGGCTCTGCACGGAGCAACATTTCTTTAAACTGGAACAGACTGAGGCATTTTGTTACATAATAATAATGTCATCCAAGTAAAAAGCATGGATGAGGAGGACGATGCATTGTTGCTGATCTAGAATAGAAATGAAAGATGAAGTCTAATATCCAGGTTTCTTTTTCTGTCTGCAGGTTTGGAGGGGCAGCCCATCATGGCATGGTCAGAGACTGTTGTGTTCCTCCGCTGCTCCAGAAGGTAAGGCCTCATAAAGGGGTTTCCCTTATAGCCCCCTGCCCCCCCATCCACTAAAAAGGGGTTCACAAGAGAACATTTTATCCGCATCAGTCAGACAGCAGAGGTTCATTTGGAGTTAACAGCCCTCAGCCATTAATATAAAATCTTGTCTCGGGGAAGCATCTGCTCATCTGTGTGAGAGGCAGGAGACACGGGAAGTGTGAATGTAGGAGAGATGGATAGGTAGGGGGATTGAAAGGAGAAGGACAATCTGATTTCATTTTAAAGTGAGCTTCGATAGATGTAGCCTTGGAGCAGAGATGGGCACACGATGCTCACACCCTTAATAATCTGCCCCGCGATGCTCGGATAAGGGAGGACAAATAAGGGAGGAGGCTGCATGAGGAGAGCAGCGCCAGACGGTTAGGCTTCAGTTTCAAACTGTCACCGAAAGTCGCCGTGAAACGAGACGTCTGCAGCTCTTTGTCTTTGAACATGGTCGCGACGCTCCTGAAACCAGGCCCGCCTCGCGCTGCCTGTGCCACACGATGATCCCCTCACTTCTTGGTGCGAGCCCAAGCAGAGATCTGCTGATTCACTGCAGTGGCGCTGAGCAGGAGGGAGAGGTTGTTGGGTGTAATACGGCAGCTTAGAGCTCTCCGCTCTGTGCGCTTGCAGCCCTCTGCATTGATGCATTGCTCTGGCATTAGGGGCCACTCAGTATGATAATACAATATGCTGTGCAGGCTCATTAAAACCAGTTACTGACCAGTAGAGCTGCAGCACGAAGCGTTATTAATACGGCGGCCACGGCCACGGCCAAACCTGCGGCGGAACAAAACGGAGGTTAGGCTGTATGTTGCAAAAATGAAACTACTAGGGTGCGATATTTAGGATTAATATCAATATCATAAACTGTTCAAAATCACTGGATCACATGTCAGAAATAAAAATATAAGACACAAAAAACCTTTGCTATGCTAAATACTATATAGAGAGATGAGAGCTGCAGGTGTTTGTGTGTGTGTGATCCTGTGAGCTATGTGGACCTGTTTTGAAATAAAAGAAGAAAGATAGCTTAACAGATGATTACAAATTACAAATGATTGATCGGGTATCAGGCAAGAAAAGGTGGTATGGAGCATCCCTAGAATCTAGCACGTTTACTGTAGATGAAGGCTCCGAGCACACATTTTTGTATATGTTCCCGTCCTTTTTTCTTGTATTTGCTGCTATGAAAAGGTGAGAGGAATGAGTGGTTCATGATGTGTAGCTCAAGGTCTTTTTGATTGTAGGCACCAGAGTTTGTTTTTTTTTAAAGCCTTTCTATGGGAGTGATAAATATCAATATTTGTCATCAGTGAATCACAGCTATGACAGCTCTGTGAGGAGAGGGCGAGCAATTTTATGCCACATTGATTCTCGGGGATTAACAGACCAACAAGGGCTTGTTTTTGGCAGAAAAGCACTCTCCCGTATTTGGAGTTGTATCAAGTCAGAATTCATATAGGTTTTACTAATAACTCTCAAGGCATTCGCTGTAGTTAACTGTCGCGTTGCAGATACTGGATTTGGCCTTTTGAGCAGTGAAGTCGTCTCCTATTTGTCTTGGTTCAGTTGCTTTGTTGTTGAACTCCAACAGGTGGAGCTGCTGCTGCTGTTCTGCCCTCTACTGGGTGTCAAACCACACTCCTGTGTGTGTGTGTGTGTGTGTGTGGTCGGTCAGAAGAAATGATTTATTTAAACACACACTTTTGTTTGGTGCAGTCACCACAGAGTGTGAAGGTTCTGTAACTGTCTGTGTGGAGTTTGAAGGTTTCCCCTCTTTTCTTACATCACATTACAGGTTTGATTGACTCGAGGCTCCTAATTTCCTGTAGGCGTGAATGTTTGTTACTATAAATCAGCTCTGTGACAGACAGTGGGCTCCACCTCTCTGCACCTGTCAGCAGGGATTGGCCTCAGCTCCCCTGCAGCCCTCAGATGATACATGTCGTTAATGCGTGGATGGAGCATCAGGATTTTTTATTTAAATCAATACAATTATAGCCGGGTGATCAGTAACTAGCAAACAAATTGGGGTGTCACTTTCTTAAAAATCAATTTTTGCTCTCTGTCTATATAATGCATCATTCATGCACTCTGTAAACAGAAAGAATTTGATAAACCACAATGAACTGCTTCCTTCAACTTTCATACTATACGATATTTTATTTTTACACCTATATTGACTGATTCAAAACTTTTTTTTTAAAAGCATGATAATGTTTTGGCCATATTACCCAGCCCTACATGTAGCTCACTGATGGATGGAGCGTCAGAATACCAGAACCTGAAGTGTGTGGTTATGTTGTCGTGGACAGTGTGGTGTTAACTGGCAGACTTCAAGTTAGACACATAAATGATATTCATTTAATGTTCACATTTAAAAGACTTTGTGAGGGAGAATTGTCATAAAACCCTCCAGGGAAGGCAAAAAAACAGTGTATTTCTTCATGAGTAAGTTGGCCATTGTTCTGCATATTTAAAAGCTAATTATTTATAAGAAGCTAAGCCTCACTATAACCAAAAGCAAAACAAACAACAAATGGCTACTAATGTGTTATTATTAAAGTTATTTGGGGACATAAAAGCACAGTAGAGACCGCCGGTTGTCATCTAACGTTTTCCTACATTTGTGACATTTTGTCTGACTCGTGTTTTTTCCTTGCCTGCCGCTCCTCTCTCCCCCCTCAGAGGTGACGGTGGCTTATCAGAATGGGCTGCCGGTGATCTCAGTCACGTTGCCTTCCAGGCGAGAGCGCTGCCAGTTCACCCTCAAGCCTCTCAGTGACTGTGTGGGAGTTTTTCTGCAACAGCTCCAGGCAGAGGACAGAGGCATTGACCGGGTAGCCATCTACTCCATAGGTATGCACGCAAACACACACACACACACACGCGTCAATCATGTCCGTTTAGTCCAGCGGGTTACATCGATATGCCCTTACATGCTTTCAAGTGGTCTTGTATTTTGGAGGCTATTAAGTGTTGCTGCAGCGCTGGCCTTTCTCCATAATTTAATACCAAAGCAAGAACCATGAAGGGATTTTTCACCCCTTCACTCTGCTCCGAGGACTCATTATGCAGGATCAACTGCCACTTTACAATCTTAGTGTGTGAGTGCGTCTGCTTTGACCTCTCACTGTAATCAGACATCATTGTGTCTTATTATTAAGAGAGGTGAAAGAAGTGGATCACCGTCAATGCTCCATCTTACATGCTCTCTCTCCCCCCCCCCCATCCAGATGGAGCAAGGGTTGCCTCCTCCACAGGTATAGACATCCTGCTGCTGGATGACTTCAACCTCGTCATTAATGACACCACATACCTCGTGCAGCCACCGAGAAGAGGTGAGGTCTGGCGCCGTAAAGCCAAATTTCCGTCATAAGGCTTTATTGTTAACAGATACGGTGTATTGTGTGTGTGTGTGTGTGGGTCATAGAAATACTCCCCCACGAGGAGGCAGAGAGGCTCAGTGATGTCAAGTTCCTGGTGCAGCAGCTTTACACCACCCTGCGCATCGAGGAGCACCAACTTAGCAAAGAGCGTCAGCTGATTGGACGACTGGAGGACCTCAACTCTCAACTCCGCCCCCTAGAGAAGGTCCTTCCAATGACATGATTTACATTTTTCCGTTGTTGTTGTACTGTATAAACAGTTTCATTACTGGAAAGTTGTAGAGTGTAAATGTGACCATGTAAAGAAAAAAGAAAAAAAGCATGAGGGGCTGGAGTTGCTTTTTTTTTTTTTAAATGTATTTTAAATATAAATAAATGTTTGTTAGCTCCAAACCACTTGTTAAGACTACCGGCTTCACATGACTCTCTGCGTTTCACAATATAGCGGGTGTTTAGATCTTGTGTTGCCTGGCAACATTCCCCCGCTGCACACAGGAAGTCATTAATATGATCTCAAGACAGACACAGGATGGAAGAAGTTTGAAACACATGCAGAAAAATCACTTTGCCTGTCTCCCTCTTCTCAAAAGCAATTTAACAAGTTAAGAATAAAATTAGACTAAGGAAAAAAAGGAAGCGTGATGGTGGGAGTGATGGAGAAGGACACAGCCCACTAAAACCTTCAGAAGCTCAACAAATTGGACGGGACAAACGCTTCTCGTTCCCAACCAACCTCACCCATGCCCTGCCCGTGTATACAAAACACGTATGCAAAACACTTTAAAATTAAAATCACCAAAGGTTACACACTGCAACATTAGCATTAGGATACCAGGCTTTGTTCCTATTTAGCCTGTAAGAATGACCGTTTAAAGGTGGCGTGGCCAGTTGAGTCATTAGTGATAGTGAAGGAGCTGTCAAGTTGGGAAATTAGCAAAACAATGAAGTTATCATTCCGGTAATGACATAATCAATTTGTGATCACAGCAGGATAGTTCATCTCATGATAATTAAGCCTTAATCTTTAAACAAGGGCCTAAAATAATCAGCTCTTCTCGGTTTGTGTGCAGCTTTTGTTGCTGAAAATCCAATTTTTTTCCCCCCCCTAACAAGACTCTCGACCCAAACGTCGTTCTTCTTTCACTGACTGTCTCTGTTTTCTTCCTGACTGCCGTGCAGGTGAGGCAGGAGTTGAGTAAGAAGGCGGAGCGGCGCACCACCTGGGTGCTGTGGGGGGGCATGGCGTACATGGCCACCCAGTTCGGCGTCCTGGCCCGGCTCACCTGGTGGGAGTACTCCTGGGATATCATGGAGCCTGTAACCTACTTCATCACTTATGGCACGGCCATGGCCATGTATGCCTACTTTGTGCTCACACGTCAGGTAGGACACAGTCAAATCCTAAACACTGGAAAGAAATGTTTGTGTTTCCACCAGCTCCACTCCACTCCACTAGAATAGTACCTGGTACCTGCTCTGCCGAAATATAGATCAGTAAAAAAAGACTTAACAATCCTAAAAACGTGGGTTAATCTCCAGCAATCACCAGGGACAATCACATAATAACATCATCTCTTTTAGTGTGATTTGACGATATCATTTTTGATAGGATGAGCTTAAATATGAACATTAAAAAGGGCTTGAAAAGTATTGAATTTGACCTCATAAAAGGTGCATGAAGTCTGCATATTCATATTCATTAATTATTTAGGTCAAAGAAGCGAGTCAGGCGTCCTTTGGTGGCAGCCTCCTAAATTTAGAGACTTGCTCTTGTTGTATTGTAAAGCGAGTGTCTTTGATTAACCAACTGCTGGTCAATAAATCATTTCACAACATGCAGCTCTTCTCATATTTTGACCTATTTGACTACTTACTGTTCACATTATCATCAGATGAGTCTTATTAATAGTCCCACTGCTGGTAGACGCACAGGTTGTCCTTTTCATGCATTTCTGTGCCAAATAACGCGATGTGTCATGTATTATTTTAGCAACACTTTGCAGTAACTCCTCTAGCAACCTGAGAAAGAAGCCGAACAATAATGGAACTAATGCTTTCCCTCTTTACAACGCCCTGTTCTGAATGACAATATTTTTAGCAGCTTGAAAGGCCGATCTGGTCTCTGGTTGTTGCCCTTTGCAGTTGAAAGATGAACATTAGATTTTGATATGACAACAACGTAATGCGGCTTAAAACGCAGGCTACCCGATAAATGTGCTTCCTGTTACTGAACGCTCTGTCTGTGTCTCTCTGGATCCTGCAGGAGTATGTTTACCCCGATGCTAGAGACAGACAATATCTGCTGTTCTTCCACAAGGGGGTGAAAAGGACACGCTTCGACATCGAGAAGTACAACAAGCTGAAGGATGATATTGCCGAGGTACGATGGCTACGGACGTTCACAGATTGTATTTCACACTGGGGGATTTGCGTAGTTGTAATGACTGTATTTAGATTCACTCTCGTGTTATTTCCCCGAACACTTTAATCTAAATTTCTTACTCCCCTCCCCTCCCCCGCTCCCTCTCTCTCTCTCTCCCCGTCTCCCCCTCTCCCCATCCATCCACCCACAACAGGTGGAGTTGGATCTGAAGCGTCTTCGGGACCCGCTCCAACTCCAGCTCCCAGTTCAGCAGCTCACCACCAGTGAAAATTGATAGAACGAGTGACTCCCTCCCTTCTCGGCTCCTACAAGCTCCTCTCCCTCCACCTCCCTGCTGTCCAACACTCTTCTCCATCTCCTTTTACCCACAACAGTTTCACACCTCCTCTCCCTCTACCCACCATCCCTCCCACACTCCAAACTCCCCTCCCCTTCTTGACTGTAGGAGTTAGAATCTTTTTCCTCTTTTTTTTTTTTTTTTGTTATTTCTTTTTGTTTGAATTTTTTTTTTCTTTCTTTCCTGACTGAAAACTCCAGATGGAATTGCAAGTTAAAAAAAACTTCTGAAAGACAAAGACGACAATGACAAGACCAAGCAAAGAAGTCTCGTACCCGGCGAAGGTTGGTGGCGACGATGGATAAAAGGACGACGACTTTAAATGACGACGAAATAAAACTGGGCACTATGGATATGCCTCAAGTCTCCAGAGAGAGAGACTTAAGTGACCTCCAGGGACATCGGGAATGATCACACCTTTAGACGCTCCAGGACAGAGGACACACAGAAGGGCATTGTTGAGTGTGTGTGTGTGTGTGCATGCGTGCCTGTTTGTTTGTGTGTGTGTGTGTGTGTGTGTGTGTGTGTGGGACTTCAGGGTACACTGGGACAAGGGCCCCGACCATCACGCTGCGGATTGACACAGCAGTACAGTCTCGCTTCCTTGAGCAGTCAAACTGTCAACACACACACACACCTACTCTTGGTTGGGGGGCCGGCTCCAGGGAGAGACTCTATCCCAAATGTTAAAGTTTACAAGAAAGTCCCGACTGCAGTTGCACCATCAGGGAGACCTTTGGCGTCTTCCCTGAAGCCGAACTCTGCTGCCTCTCCCTCCCTGGGCCACGCCTCCTCCAGGTAACAGACAGCTGTCCTTCCAGTCGTGACCTTTGTCGGGAGCTTGTCTCGGCTCACAGGACGCAGGCACGGCGACGCCTCGTCTCCTCTTCCTGTTGATTTCCTGTAGCGGCCCGGTCTGCGCAAGTAGGAGAGTACTACCGACAACAACATCACTGTGTGTTCTTTTATTCCAAAAAAAAAAGAAAAGAAAAAGAAAAAAAGAAAATATTTTGGCACTTTTTATTTTGAAAGCCATATTATATTTGTTATGAGAAGAATATAAATCTATATATGTATACAATCAAATAAACAGATGACCAGAGGCTAGTTTCTTTCAGTGGGGGGAGGAGCTCTCCTGCGAAACCTAATTTTGTGACAAGCTCATAAAGATCTCCCCCATCGAGAAGGACCCCACCATTGCACACCTGCGACATCACATACGCACAAAGAAAAAGAGGATTATACTGAATGCTATATCATATCCAGGTATCACTAAGATAGGGACAAATGGCTTTGGCTGGAATTATGGACAGCCATGTTGTCTTTGACATCTGTTGTCTCACAAACACAAATGTCCACACTCTTGGAAAACAAAACATAACATTTCTTAAAGAGATCTGGCAAAAGAAGAACAAGCTGTAGTTACATATTGGTTTTGATTCAGAATTCCAGAGAGACGAAGACAATGTTCTAAAATATTGGTGTTTTGATGACGATGGAGACGAGGTGGAGAGCACTGACTAACATGTCGGTCCAAGGTCTGTCACAGGTGTCCAGTTGGTTTGGGATCTGATGACGACAAAGGCCACATCACAGCATACATCTCGCGTCATTTTCACACTCATCAAACCATCCAATGACCCTTTATGCCCTATGGGTAGTGATGTTGTCCTGTTTCTCCCCTATTTGTATAGGTGTTACCTTAGAGGTGAAGAAACCGAGTCCCCTGCTTCAGACAAAGTGACAGGCATGTTATAGTTCAATATATCTGATGAACTGAATGGCTTTTAACAAAAAAAAAAAAGAATCTGCAGTTTAGAGAAGGAGCAGGATTCGGATAATTTGCCTAACCTTCCATAGTATCTGAGATGCACAGACAAAAACAATAAAAGGCTGCACCTAAAAATAGAGCAACATGACACTGATCACTGATTCATAGCGGCTTGCTTTCTCCTAAAATAAAGCCAGAGCTTTCTCCTCCCACTGTTGCTGTAATGCCCCCTGCTCCCTTGATGGCAAGGCAGGGTAGACTGCATGCTGTGGTATGCCCTCAGTAGAAATTTGTGAATGTGTAGGAGCATTATTGCAATTTTGTACTTAATTGGACACTTTCCTTTGCCACATCTAGCTGACGCCCCCCCCCCAGTTAAATCAAAGCCTATAGAGATCATATATTTATGTTGTCCTTTTTCTTCTTTTGTTTTTTTTTTTAAATCGTCACTGAATCTTCTTTGGCTTCACCCCCCCCCTCCCCCCCCCCCATTCAGAGCGAGGATTGGTGGCGGTGTCTCCACACGCCGCCCTCAGTTATTTTAACTCTGAGCTGCTCGAGATCACCTGTGCAGACGCAGGGAAGCACAGCGACGTGACCTCTCCTGATGGTATGTGTGTGAAGGAGGAGATTGTGGTGTTTAACTGTAGAGGTGTTTCACTAAAATGCATGATTTTATGTCAGGATTAGAAGTTAGCCATGCAGATCTCAAAAAGACAGGAGTTGGTCTGATCTTTAACTCTGTGTGTGTGTGTGTGTGTGTGTCAGCTCCAAGGGAAACGGCACCTATCGAGCGACCAATAATTAAAAAGGTGTAGATCCTCTTAGCGACAGCAGCAGCAGTGAGAAAGTCAATCTCTTCTTTGAAAAGACGCATTGATAGGGAGGATAGTTAAATTGAAATCTTAGACTGGAAATCCATCTCGGCTTGTGTGTGCACGTGTGTGTCCATGTGTGTTTGCCCATTGAATCCGGCGCCAAAGTTCAGATCACGATATTAATGAATACTTTGCCCCTTGTCCTTGCCTGTCAGTGGTAGTAAAAATCTATGCTGCCTTCATCCCACTTCATAGCCATGTTAGTTTTGTATCAATTACACACACACACACACAGAGTGACAATGGCGTTTCCTTGGAGATGTACAGTTGCGCAAGTTGAGGCCTCTGTCTGCAGTCCAATCCTCCTCTTCACTGTTTCCAAGTCTTCTCTTGATCATCACCTCCTCCTTTTTTTTAAAAAAAAACCAACAAAAAATCATGCCATCTATTGTTTACTGCCTTTGTCTCACTTTAATTTTTATTTTTATTTTTTAAAAACAAAATATATCAAATATAGGGAAACTTTATTATAAAGAGGGTGTTGCATGAATGTATGTTTACATGGGAAATTATGTAAAATAAAAAAAAAAAAGATGATTTATCTAACGGGAAAAAAAAAAAACACAACTTGCAAAGATAATTTAAGAATGTTGTTTGTAGAGATTCCTAGTTATAAAGGGCAGTGGACAGGGCTGCGTCTTTAGAATCTGCCTTGTCAAATTTGACTTAGTCCCAGCCAACCAACTGCTCCAACCCCATCAGACCTCAGTCCCATCTTCACTTTAATTGCCCCCATGTCCCCACACATCGGTGTGTCATTTTTACTCCCCAGTCAATTAAAAAGAAAGCACCCTCCATCCTCGGTGCTTGTGTAAAGAAAGCTGTATGACCACTTGACCTCAGTAACTCCGTCCTGCATCTGAGTCAAAAGGAAAAAGCGTCAGGCCCACTCTCTTAGCTTTTTGGGGAACACCTCCTGTTCTTGTCCCTCTCTCTTTTCATTTGAACTCACCCTCGACCTCTTTATTTCCTCCAAAGAATCGCATCATTATTATTATTGTTCTGTTTGGAATGTGTGTTATGTTTTAAAGTATCTCATCTGTGTGCAATTCCAATAAGATGTGTTTAAAATGCCTAAAGAGCGAAGCAGAATGTAGGATTGAAATGATCTTGTACTCCATTCTGACCTCTTATTTTTCTTTTCTTTTTCTTTGGTTTTTTTTTTTCTTCTTTTCTTTGTTTTGTTGTTTTTCTGTTGACATACGATGCTGCAATGTTGGCAAAAAAGAACATGTAAAATCCTGTACCATTTATGAAATATGTATAAAAGAGAAATGTAATTCAATTATCAATAAAATCCTTATCCAGGTTTTGGAGAAAGTGGGTCCACGTGCAGTTGTCTCTTGTACTCAAAGTGGAGCCTCGGTGATTAATGGATCTATTGGACATATTTACAAGAGGCAGCTACTCCAGGTCTTGACCGTGCCCTCCGGTTCTCCTTGGCCTCCAGCTCTCCTTGCACAGGACATCCTAAAAGATAAACCTGTGGGGATGAATTCTGCTGCATACAATGGATGCATGACATCACATGTTGTCGGGGTCTCCGCACATGAGGAAAGAACTCTTTTCTTTCTATTTTTTACAAGTGGTTAGCATTCTTACCTTTGCATTGACCTTTTGATTTCTGCAGGGAGTTTGCATGTTCTCCCCTTGTGTGTGAGAACCTGAGAACCTGTGTTTTCTCCAGGTTCTCAGGTTTCCTCCCAAAGTACAAAAACATGCAGATTAGGGGATTAGGCAAATTGGACGCTCTATAAAATGACCATAGGTGTGAGAGTGGATGGTTGTTTGTCTCCATGTGGCCCTGTGGTGATGGTCTGGCGACCTGTCCAGGTTGTTCACTGCCTTTCCCCCTATGTCTGCTGGGATTGGCACCAGCGCCCCCTGTGACCTTCAGATGAGTGAGTACGAAAGGCTGCAATCTATTCCTTTTAAATATTATGTTTGTTTTATTTTTATGATGTGAACCCACTGTAAACATTTGCAAATAATCCTGAGACGTTTCAGTGCAAACCCCACGCTGGCCCTGGAGGAAGATGCGATAAATCTTTGGTGCCAGGACCAAATGAATGCAAATCTGTATCACAACAAACGTTTAAAACAATATCAAGATAAAGAAAATCTCATTTGAGCAAAATTAAAGTATAAAAGGCGCTACAGTTCATACTGCATGGCTTTTATCCCGCACTGTGGTTATAGTGTTGTAAAGTGCTGAATCGAATCGTATCTTATTTCCAGGAGTAATCACAAAGCAAGAATGGCGTGTTCCGCCCCATTTCCTGCAGCAGCCTCGCTGAGTAATGCTTCCATTGATTTGATTACATATAAGAAATAAAAACTGCGAGCACCTGGTTAGTTTGGACAGCTTCTAAATGAAACCTTACACGTTTCCTGGTCTGAGCTAGTACTCGGGTAATGAGCTAGATAAGAACATATTCACTCCACGGGCACAGTTTGTCCTCACCGAGCGTCTCAGTCAACTCCATGGTCAGTCCTGAGTGTGCAAACGCTGGTGTTGCCATGCAGTGAGCACACTTTCTGCACAGCACATAGAAGATTCATTTGATTGATTTAAAGATGAACTCATTGCTGCCATGTCTTTGTCTCTTAAATGTGGGAGGATCAGGGAAACACAAGACAGACAAAACAACCGTCACCACACTTTTTCTCTTCAACATGACAACAGAAAAAAACAAAAAGGAAGAGCATGTTCAACTGATTAGCTGAAACAATAGGAGGACGGTCCCAATTTGGGGAGAAGCAGATCAGGGGGTCAAGGTGAGAAAGACACATACAGATAAAAGGGATGAACCAGGAGGGACACGAGCATATTCACCGAGCTTAGATTAAGTGTAGAGCAAAAATTATATCATGATTATTTTGGTGATTATCCGTTTGCTGCAGGAGTATCTCGCCGTTGCAGGCGAAGGTGAGTGAAACATTTCATTTCATGTCGTGCCTGACAAATCCTTATTATGATTTATTTGTTCTTTGATATCTTTTTTTTTTTCTTATTGTAAAATAGGTTAAAGTAAAAAGCCGATATTTTACTGTGTCATTGTCATCTAATCCTATTTAAAAAAAAACACATACATTTTTCATTATATTGATATATAATCTATACACAACTATGGTCTAAATAATGGGTTACTTTAAATTTTTTTTCAAGGCCAAACACATACATTTATTTTAATGTTATGTTTAATTTCCAGCCTCAGAATGAGAATGTGCCATTAACTCAAAATAAAATCAGTCTCCATTTTATCTTATTGAAATGACACGTCAACAGGATGGATGGGATGAGTTTTAATAGCCTATTGACAAAAGTAGCCGGGCGATTGAAGGAGTTTGATGATTCTAGATGAAGCATCGGGTGCATCAGATTGTTTTTGTAATATTTCGTTAGAACACAGAAATGCACAGAATATTGTCATCTTTATATCTACATATGGAACGACAGTCACCGTTTTGTTGATGGTCTTCATACTCATCTGAACAGATGTGATGCAGGAGTCGGACACAGGTCTGGTGCAGCTCTGCATTCCCTAAACAGCCATATTAAGCTATTCAAGCCCCATCTGGAAGATTTAAGGCCCCCATTAACATACACCCTCATGAGTCAGCTTTGTTCTTTTGCCCACTCCGTGCTGCTTGAGGTGGTGCACAGTTGGTCAACTGTACGTTCCCAAAACTGCTCGTTTATTCTGTGAGCTTAAGTGGATCCTTCTACTTTTACTGGAGCAGCAGGTTGCGACAGGATCGACAGTCCATTAGTGGATGGAAGGAGAAAATGCAGGGACATCATTTATGGCCATAAAATGTGTTCCATTGCACGAAAGAAACGCGTAATTCTACACCCAAGCTGCAGAGTTTCTTACCATCATTTGTAATAAACAGATGAGTGTGCTTTCCTGTCTGCTTGTGTTATCAGCAGTACGGACAAGTGTAAATCTCTTGTCACCCTTGTCACAGAGAAAGTTGTTTTCATTGAAGATGACGCAGTTAAATTCTGTTTAATTCTCATTAGGATATTTTACACCAGAGGCATTTCTCTGCCTCGGGTGTTTCCTCATTTGCAAAGCAGTGAGATAGAGTTTTCCGTAACTGTTAAATATAAATAATGAATGTTGCGTCCACTCTGTTGCCAAATGAGCCCACGCGGTGGTGAAGGAGACTGTCAGCTCAATATAGCCATGTTTTGTTCTCATGTCTCCTGCGACGTTCCCACGCTGAACACAGAGCGACGCATTTTTCACCCATGACTGATGGAAGAAAAAGAAGAACAACATTGCGCTAGTAAAGCAGTACGTCTGCATACAATTGGACTATGGCTGAAATGTGCTTTAAATGGGCCGCTACTGAGCAAGAGCAGTATCTATTAGGCAGAAGATCCACTGTGGCGCCCCTTAAAGAGAGAAGCCGAAAGAAGAGGAAGAGGAGGGAGACGAAGAACAATTTCTATTGAATGTGTTTTTCATTAATGTTTAGTTATGTTCACTGACGTCATAACAGTACACCAAATACACATCAAATGGACCGTGTGCTTGAAGTTTAAATCATTGTTTGAAATGTTAAATTGAAAAGTCCTGCCTTTAGTTATTTTAATATAGACTGAATATTTAAATCAATAGAACATTTTGAACATTTTATTTACTGAAGACTTTCCTAATTTTGTGTTTATTGACTTAGTAATAAAAGACAAACATACATTAAACGTTCATAGGGATAAGGGGACTGCAAGCACTTGAAAAGTTAGAAAGAAAGCAGGATGATCACAGTTTTGGCTTCTCATGAACGTTGCTAAGCGCTCCCTAAACAACTGCCTGACAGGGTAGTTTGATTGAGGACGAGTGATTAATAAATGGAAAGCTGTGAACCTTAACTACAGTGGCGGGTTACTGCTCCACTGAAGTGTCCCTGTCTGTATGTGCTGCTTGACTGCTGTCATGTTCTCTGGCTCCGGCCTGTCAAACAAGACGCTTTACTGCTGAGCCGATGGACCTCACGCTGTGTCTTCATCCCAGATGCTTCTTACCGAGGCCCGCGCCATCCTCTCAAATCATCATTCATGTCTGTACTTCAGTATTTGTTGTACCTCTGCCTCTTAATCACACTGTTGTCAGGGCCCGACCAAGTGAGAGCGCGTCCATGCTTTTGCTGCACTTTGTTTCCTCCGCTCTTTCTCCTGATTCTGAAGTCACCACTGGCAAAACATGCTGGATAAATGTTGGCTTTTAGTTCAATTAGGATCGACTGTGTTTATCATGACGGCATGAAGGTTTGCTGCATGGTACAAAACAGGGATTTATTGCTTGTCTGTAGACTGAGCAGACAGTGACATTCTCCCAAAGTAACTAATCGTGTTATTCTCCGTCAAAATCACTGCTAAAGCCTTTTTTCAAATGACAAACAGCCATCTTCTATCATCCAGTGGTACTTAACAATGCACATAATGTTATTGCAGAGATTTCTGCTTTGGCTGGATCTGAAAACTGTCAGAATGAGATCAAGTGAAGGACTTTTGTTTTTGTTTGTTGTCTTTTCTTCATTATTTGGATGAAGTAACCATTTAAGGAGTGTTACTTAATCTAAACAGTAACTCTCTGCCTTGTCTGTTTCTACACTGTCTCCCTGTTTTGTCCTCCATATTTTAAAATACACATTTACATCATAAGTATACATAAGGTTTATTTTATTTATAGGGGGATTTTCATACACAAATGCAGTTTAAAGTTTAAGATTAAAAGATGTTAAAATAAATGGTGTAATAGAATACAGATAACATGAATAATAAGAATATTTTTTTTGAAATCTCAGCCGTGGACCCGTGCTCTGCCTACATCAGCCTGAACGAGCCGTGGAGGAACACAGAGTTCCACGTGAACCAGTCGTCTGGAGTGCCTCTGTGTGACAGCCACATGTCTGGAGAATGGTACCGCTTCACTGGCATGGCTGGGGATGCCATGCCCACCTTCTGCATATCTGAGAACCACTGTGGCACGCACGCTCCAGTCTGGCTCAGTGGCAGCCATCCTCGACCCCAGGACGGCATCGTGACCCTGTCTGTGTGCGCCAGCTACAATGACAACTGCTGCCAGTGGAACGCCAGTGTAGACGTGAAGGCCTGTGCCGGGGGGTACTTTGTCTACCGTCTGCCCAGACCCTCGGTCTGCTTCCATGTTTACTGTGGCTGTGAGTGAACCTGTCTGTATAAAACTAACCCTCCCCCCCCCCCCCCCCCCCCCATCCAAGAAGTGTGACTCTTCATGATTTATGTCTTTGTTGCACAGACTTCTACGATATCTGTGATGAGGTGGACTGTGCAGGTCCCACGTGTCCCGAGTCCGACTGTCGCTGTGCACCTGGAACTGTGCTGGGACCAGACGGACAAACGTGCCTGGGTGAGACAGAGACAGAGACAGAGGGGGTGAAGAGAGATGACAGATAACAGTGACAACAACAGATAAGCAGGAGTGGATGAGCTGGAGATTGATTCTTAAAACAATAACGAGAGAACTCAGACAGACTGGATGTAAAGTGAAGCATGTTTTTTTTATGCTATTCTTAGTAAAATATTCAACATGGGGCAGAATTTGAAAGTATAATGTACAGATACAGTATATTACATGTATTTACATACATCGTCTTACCCGCAGCTTTTTGAGCGCTTTGAAAATGAATCTTATTCTTTATTTGCATTTATATTGTCCTATTGTCAGGGATTTAAACAATAAACCCGTCTGTTCACCTGTGGATCACAGCCCCACCGCCACATCAGTGTCAGATAGACTCCTGAACCGTGAGCATCCAGCCATTATTTTTATTTGGATCGATTTTCAAATGGATATTATTAATCTATAGGGGCTATAAAGTGGTGCAGTGGCTAGCATTGTTGCCTCACAGCAAGGAGGTCACTGGTTCAACGGAGGGTCTTTCTTTGTGGAGTTTGCATGTTCTCCATTGTGGGTTCCTCTCCAGCTTCCTCCCACAGTTCAAAAACATGCAGACTGGGGATTAGGGTAATTGGACACCCTCAATGACCATAGGTGTGAGTGTTATAGATCAGGTCTGTTTGAGCCTGCTGTGGACTGGCGACCTGTCTAGCGTGTACCCTGCCTCTTGCCCTTAGTCACCTGGAATTAGCTCCAGCTCTACTCAGCACGACCCTGAATGAATATTTTTCGGCTACTTTAAGTTACTCAAACTTTAATCTACCGATTAATTTTGAAATGCTTAAATGTCCTGTTTGATTTACTAATTGTAGTCCAGGTGTCTCGGCTGACAAATGATCTGGATCTAGGTGGCCTCATCAGGATTTGTTTCCTTCTCGGCACAAAATGATTATTTGTCATATTTTTAGGTAAATCTCCAGGGAGCCTATCACAATATGTGTGTTTGTGTGTGTGTGTAGAGTGGACAGTACACCTAATGATGTGTGACAGACATGCAGTGGGAACCTGGGCAGCGCGTAAACTGCCATTATCTCATTATTCACCCATCGTCCTAATCTGTCTCCCCCTGTCTTAGAAATTACTTTCTCCTTTTTTTTTTACCCTCTCTGTCTTGCACTATTCCATCCCTTATATTCCATGGTGACCCCTAGAGAGGGAGAAAAAAACTTTTTTTATCATATACAGTATATATGTATCTTTCTCAGTCTGCTCAGTGTTATAAAGTGTGTTTCAAACTCCTTTAAAGCTGATTTATCAACCTCTTCCCACTCACTGAATTGCCTTGTGGTAATAAACTCCCTCCATCTGGCAGTCGGTCGATTAAAACAAGAGCGATCTGAGAATAATTCCTGACCCAGGTGTGGTGTATGTTCTGTGTTCAGACGTGAATGAGTGCGAGAAGGACAATGGTGGCTGTGCTGAGGTGTGCGTGAACACCAAAGGCTCCAGCCGCTGTGAGTGCAGACCGGGTCGCGTGCTGGGCGAGGACGGACGCCACTGCAAAGGTACTGTCCATGTATGAGTCTACTGTGACAGGTGAACCAAGCAAGGGGATATACACTGTGTCCTAAATCTTCTCTCTCTGTGTGTGTGTGTCATGCAGAGATAGATGGCTGTCATGTTAACAATGGAGGCTGCAGCCATGGCTGCTCCACACTGCTCCACTCATATCAGTGCCACTGTCCCAGAGGGCTGGAGCTGGGAGAGGACAGACGCACATGTCAGGGTGAGAGGGTTTCTGTGGGATTATTATTGTTTCGATAAATTACGATAAATTAAGTTGACACTCAAGCTTTGCAATGATCTAAAAAGATTATTGAATTTGGATCATAATTCATTTCTTCAGGCCCAAACTGATATTTCCTCTGTCTGATTTGTGAGAATTTAAAAAGTTAAGATTTTTGGTCATGTAGGTTATAACCATAGGAAGAAATTATTCAGTTCTGTGATGATTCAGATCTAATTCTGGATTCAGTTTTAACCGAACAAAAACATTTGTTGTCCTTGTGAGATATTTTTTTTTTTTAAGTCATTATTGCTATGAAAATTTATTGTTAGTGGATTATGAATATTTTTGGACTTTGATCCATGCTGATGTCGTGGAAGAGTGAGCAGCCTTCATAAACGTTTGTGGCCTCGGAGTGTTTTTAAACATAGTGCAGGATCATTTATGACTTAATCAAAAGTGTCACTTTTCATTCCTGCAGTGCCAGTCCAGTGTGATCCCAGCTCTATTACTGTGTCAGTCCCTAAGGACCTTGTGGGAGGACTTGAGCTCTTCCTGTCCAACTCGTCTTGTCGAGGTGTCTCCAACGGCACGCACATCAATCTCAACTTCAGCCTGAAGACCTGCGGCACAGTGGTGGAGGTCAGAGACATGGAGTCGTTTTGTTTTTTTTAATTTTTAACTGTAATTCAAAAGTGTGTCATGTGAGGTTGTCACCGAAGAAGCTGTGAAGTGATATAAATGTTGACCCCCCCCCCCCCAGGTGACAGGTGACAAGATTGTTGGCACTAACCTGGTGACAGGCCTTCCCAGGAGCAACCCGGGCAGCAGCAGGGACGTGATCGTCCGCACCAGCAAGTTGTTGCTTCCGGTCACCTGTGAGTTCCCCAGGGAGTACCACGTGTCGGACAGGTACCAGGCAAGTGTGCGCAGCTCTGCCCTGAAGCTGGCAGGCCACAGTGAGGGAGTCTTCCCCTTCTCTCTGGAGCTCTTTAAGAACGCAGAGTTCTCAGAGTCCTACCACTCCCCACCTCAGCTCCGCCTGCACGACTCCCTGTTCTTCGGGGTGGAGCCCAAGGAGCGAGTGGAGGGCCTCTCTGCTCTGGTGGAGAGCTGCTTCGCCACACCAGGCCCCAAAGCTGACCAGGCTCTTAAGTATTACCTCATCAAAGATGGGTGAATCATTTTTTTTTATCAGTTTTAATGCCTCATGCTACCTCAGAATGCAATGAATACTGTATTACTATATTTTTTTATCTAATTTTATTTATAATTTTATCTATTTTTATATTGAAACATGCAGGGCAGTGAGTCCCCAGCAAGGTTATAATAGTTTTTCATTAGTTTTGGTTTTTATTTAGTTTTGACTTTTGTTTTTGAAATTAGTTAGTTTTAATTCGTTTTTAGAGCGGGTTCAATAGTTTTTTTTTATGTGTCATAAAACCTACATAAAAAAATGCTTTAGGACGATGATGAACATCCCTGGATCAAATGTAACAGTCTACAAGAAATTAGACTGAAATGCAAAATGTGCAGTCCGTGTGTTGGGCTAAAAATCAAATAGCCAACAGACTCAAGACACACATGAACATAACCTAAATAATGATAAATGATCCTCATGAGACACATCACATTGTTTGTGAGCCAGGGGTCTCAGGAGCTCAATCTCAAGAATAAACCAAGAATAAACACAATAAAAGACGAGAGGTTTGATTCGCTTAGGTGAACCAACTCAACCCAATTAACTGCATAACCAATGTTGTGTTTAACTTGCACAGCCTTATGTCGCACATTGTAAAACAAAAACAAATTGAAAACGTTTTCATTGTGAATGAAAATACAATTAGAGCTGCAACCAGCGATTATTTTCATAATCGATTAATCTGTGGATTATTTTCACAATTAATTGAGTAATTGTTTGGTCCATAAAATGTCAGAAAACGTTAAAAAATGTTGATCAGCGTCTGTCAAACCTGGAAATGATGATGTTCTCGAATGTATTGTTTTGTCCATAAACCAAAAGGTTTTTAATGATTTCTTTGTTATCTGGCGCAAAGAAACCAGCAAATATTCCCATTTAAGAAGCTGAAACAATCAAAATTCTTGTTTTAATCTTGAAAAAAGCTTCGAGTGATCGAGTAATTGTTTCAGCTCTAAATACAACTTTTCAAAATTGCCGGCAGAGAAAAAATAAATACACCTCATATGAGGGCTTGTGTTATATTGTATGAAATAACTTTATAAAGATGAAAACTAAGCATGTTTTCGCTGCAATTTTAGTTTGTTTTGTAAACACACAATTCAGTTTCAGTTAGTTATCGTTTTCTTTAAACTCTAGTTTTTATTTCAGTTAACAGAAATGTTTTTTTCAATTTGAGTTTTTGTTATTTTGTTTAAAAGGTTTGAGAAACACTGCTCTAGTGTCTGAAATAATTGGTTGGTTGTGAAAAGAAGACACGATGCACTGTCCTTGAATTTCTCAAACATATTTTATTTTATTTTAACACCACACATCTAGTATCACGTCATCCAATTACATTTGTCCAAGTTTTCACATATTTGTCTCTGGTATTTTTTTATTTTTAATATATATATATATATATATATATATTACGATTGATTTAAGAGTAGAATCTTATATTTGGGCCTCACAACGTTGTAATTTAAAAATATAAAACCACCCCTGTTAGTCTGATCCATTCACAGAGCAAAGCGGTTTTTATTGAGACTTTCTTTTAATAGAAATCTTTGACAATGAGTTGTTATTACACACACTGTCAATGGAAATCATTTCCAGAGGCACAAAGTTAATGAATTTTCAGATGTAATTTTTCAGTTCCGTGGGCTGTACAAATTAAAATGTTATTAACATGCATTGTATTTGGCAGAGATTGCAACAGTTTTATAATCCGAGCAAATAAAACTAAAACTGCATGGCACTGTGATAACACAGCGCCTTTGTTTATTAGTGTCATGCTTATGTGAACATTTTTTTTTTTTTTTTAGTTTTCTCACAAATAGCAGAACTTCTTTTATTGCCACAACATTAAATAATTCCTACAATAAATGTCAACTGGATCAGGCCCGGCTGCTGTTACCACGCAGCCTTAGCATCAGCTGCTTGACAGTTATAGGACAGGAAATCTCCGCAAGGAAATGTCAAATGAAAAATGCCACGGGCCTCGTACTCTTGATTAATGTGGAAGGGAAACAATAATGTTTAAGGTAGAGAAATCGAAACAGCCTTGTCATGTGGGGAACACTTTGGCAAACCATTTCTCCACTAAAGTCCAGAGTAAATGTTTTTCGTGCCGCTCTGTGACTTTGATCTGTTTTGAGTGAGCGCTGTCTCAGGAGGTCACCTGTATGACTACATTTCCTGCTTTGGCTGCCTCCTGCTCAGGTGCATCTCTGATGAAGCAGTGACACAATATTCATCAAAGGACCAGCTCTCTAAACACTACCAGGTCCCTGTCTTCAAGTTCATTGGCAAGGACAACCAAGTGAGTAAACGATGCATGCTGGGAGCGCGTGGTGTATGTGTGATGCACAGTAATGCAGAAGACTGACATGATGTAATCAGAGGTGGAAAGTAATGAATTACATTTACTCACTTTACTGTCATTGAGTCGGTTTTTTGTGTACTTTTTAACCCTTAGTGTACATGTGGCATGGATCTGCCGTGGGACTCCTTATATGGACGTCCTGGTGGTGTGTGTTTATAGGTCCCGTATTCAGGGTTAGGGTTAAATTTTCCGTCTTCTTAGGTGTTGATGAGTCAAAGTTATGATTCATTTTATATGGCATTTTTAGTAGTGATATAAAGCAGCAATAATTGTGCAGAAGTCACAGAATAGAGTGTTTTTCTTTTCTTTTTGTTCATAAAAACGAGCCAAGTGAACTCTGAACTGTGACGTATTTCCAATATTAAACATTTTGAGTACTTTTTGTTTATATAGTTGGTGAAAATTATTATTATTTTTCATCAGATTGCCTAAGTAGTGCTGAAAAAAGGATATGAGACACTCTATTATTGCACATTCTTATAGCCCAGGTATATACTGGACGTTTAAACATAGACGTGGAAAAAAGCAGCCAAAATGCTCTGTGTTCTAAGGGTTAAAGTCATTTTACTTTTACTGTACTTTGTACTTCCTAAATCAAAAAAAATTAAATAAACATAAAATAAATAAATCACGCACCAGAAACTTTGGTGCAAATGAAGGTCCTCAGGGACCTTAAGTTAACGCATTTGTGACCTTTGACCCATTTTGACTGACACATTATGTCTTCACATATTTTATTAATAATTTAATTAAAACCAATTCATGTGAGATTTGTGTCCCCTTGTACATTTTGCACGACACAAGAAAGAACCCCAGCCTTGTTAAAATAGTTACTTTTACTCTGTGATCAAAATAGTGGTTCTTTTACTGACTAGTTATTTCAATATTTCAGTACCCCCTCTGGACATAATTGGATTTCTGCTGAAATAAGCTGAATTTCTTTTGTTTACAGCAAGTGTTCCTGCACTGTCAGGTCTTAGTGTGTGGAGCAGGAGACTCCCGCTGTGCCCAACACTGCCGAGGGCGTGTCCGACGGGGGGTTCGGAGCGGGGACGCTCAGGTGCAGCACACCCTGACTGGAGGCCCCATCTTCATCCTGCCTTAGTCCTGACGTTTACACACAGATAATAAGAGCAAGTCCTGGCGGAACAGCACAAGCCAGGATCACAGAAACCACATTTAGATTTCAGTTGACAGTTGATTTTTTTCAACCAAATATAAACAGTATGTGGAGAGACGGTCTCTTTTAAACTCCCCCTCACACACATAACACACGCACTTAACCTTTATCCACTCCCAGTGTCACTCATGTTGCTGTAGATCACTTAGATTCTCGTTAATGCATCCAAAGTCTGTGCCTCTTTGCCTGGCAGCACAATTTACGGACATTAAAGTGAATGGCATTTCTATTAGAAATAATTTGGACGGGCCACAGTCCATTTGTAGCAACTACAGCATGAAGGATGTTTTTCTGGGTCATACCTTGCAGCATTTCTCGGGCTCGATTACAGCTTAAAGATTTGTGGATTTATAAAATTGGTTTATATTTCTCACCAGTGGCGGACTATGGATGTGTTTTTGTATTATATCTGGTGTGCTCGGGTAAATCGATGGCTGGGGAGTGTGTCCCGGATTACCAGTGCGGTGGAAAGGAGATACCAGTGTGCCATGGGTGGAAATCATGCACATCACTGCTTCATCACCCTGACAGTTAATCTAGACTCAATCATGTCATTAAAAACACCAATTTGTAATGCATTTGTTATTAAAAGGAAACAACAAAACAACAAATAACTTACATCAAATAGTAGCACGGAGGCGTGTTACATTTTACACAAGACATACAGACTTCAGGATTGTCAAAACCAGTTTTTAATAAATGTTAAATAGCAGCACATAATTATCTTGTGTCTTCCCGTGAACAGTGAACTACTAATATCGTTCCATCAGGAAAGATATTAGTTTGGAGTAATTTATGGTAATGGAGTCATGGAGGCCTAAATGGCCTAAAAATTAAATGGAATATTGAGACTATAATATGCATGAGCAGTTAATTGAGGTTCTGATAATCATGCTCAGATAACTGACTTTTTTTTAATACTCTGTATGAATAAAATGCAAGAAACTTTTAATCTGCTTTTCCCATGTATGTGTCTTTTTTCTTTTCTTTTTTTTTTTTTGTTTTTTACAACACGGCTCTTTAAAGTAAAGAGGACACGTGTGAAATATCTCCTACACATGACTGTAAACCCTAGCCCAGCCACAAGCTCACAAACTGCTCTCCACCAAGTTTGGATCAAAGTCACGCCGAGGAGGTCCGGAACCTCTTCTGTGATTATTTTGAAGTACAAAATAATCGATCAAAAACTCATGTTAACCTTTTC
Organism: Solea solea; assembly: GCF_958295425.1. NCBI lineage: Eukaryota > Metazoa > Chordata > Actinopteri > Pleuronectiformes > Soleidae > Solea > Solea solea. The sequence continues at coordinate 15,856,079 of NC_081148.1, forward strand.
TTGTCTTTAAAAAAGAAAAAGAAAAAGAAAAAAAAAGGGAAATGTTCATAATGTTCTGTGTTACAGTTCATCCCGCTCCTCTCCATCGCAGACACATGCTGCCCTCTGGCTGTTCATGTAAGGCCTGCAACCCAGAGTCCACACTGTGTTGTAGAGAACGTCCGCCACTGACTCACAGGCTGAGAAGAAAAGACAGAGATTAACTTTACATTTTTCTTTTTCTTTTTTAAATCATTGAAAGTCTTATGTGTAACAGTTAAGAGGCGAAACTGAATATATTTATAAAATTGTTCCAATTTGTTGGAGTATTAGAAAAATATATATATGTATATATATATACTTTAGGAAAGGGCCTTTTATTGAGGCTGCCATCTTGTGCCGCCATGTTCACACGGCAGCCTGGACGTGCTTTTGAAGCAGAAGCTTCACATAAAAACAACTCAGCCATTTGAGTCCAATGCATAAATCAACCAAATAAGAGGAGATAGACAGAGTGTTAACATAATTTCTAGTATACAAATATCACCACCGTTTCCTCATGTGCTTGGGAAATAGAGCCGGAAGGAAGGAAGCAAGGAAGGAAAGGAGAGACAGACTTCTCACCTTGCACCTGCGACACAAAGCCCAAGCTCTTCTTCAGGTTCGAGCAGATGCCGTGCAGACACGAGCGAAACTCGAGGTCGCAGTCGTACTTGCTCGTGCCACACGTGTCGTAGCACATGTCAAGCTGGTTACAGCACTCAGTCATAGCAGGGATCCCCAGGTCCAGCTGTCAAAAACAACATGTTAGTATAGAGTGCTACGACGACACAAAATGTAGCTTCTTGGGCAGGATGATTGAGCTGGAGGCTGAACAGGTCACCTACAGCAGTATTCACCTGCAATCCCACCAGAGAGGAGCTGCAGCCGTTGGGCTCCTGGAGCTGGTAGCCAGGACGAGGCTGTGGAACTTCTCCTGAGAAAACAAAGAAAATCAACTGAATGTGTAACTTGAAGGTTCATTTACAAAATAACGCCATCACGTGACGCGGCGACACGTCTCTGTTCTTACGTGACTGTGTGTGTGTCATTGAGATCAGCATTGATTGTGTAACTATAGGTACAAAACGTCCACTTTCCACACTGATAAACAGAATGTATTCGGCTCTCAGTATCAGCAGCCATAGGGACATGATGTGAATTATCTTTACATAAGTGATTGATTAACTACGGCGAGATAACTGATTCAATCTGACACCTCAAGAGATAAAATAATGCACATGACGCTATAGTAATCATACCTACATGTGGATTTATTTCAATCTCCTTTAAGAGATCATTATCGCCACAATACTTAAGACATGTTGTTCTAAGAAACATAAAACTGCAGTTTTGTGATGTAAATGACATTCCAACCATTGTCAAGTGAGTTCACACGATGCTGATTTAAGCCTGTCAGCTTCACACAACCTGCTCTGGCTCACAGTTTAACTGTGTTTTGTTCTCCTCTCGTTTTATGTCAGGACAGATGGAGCAGCAACAGTAAAGCGGCAGACGACTGCAAACGAGTTGGAGTATGACTAAAAACACAAATGATACGAAAGCAAATCATTTCAGAAGACACACAACCGTATGCCCATTTTCTGATGAAGGACACAGCTTTCAGATAATGCTATCACGCAGTGGTCAGCAATTGGTGGCCCGTGGTCCAAAACTGGCCCGCCAGCATCAGTATCTGGCCCGGCAGATGATTAACTCAACTTATTGAGAATTGAAAATTAACCTAAACTAAATGTTTGGTTTGAAAAATAAAATTAAAAACACTGCTGTTTTCATGGATTTGGGGGAGTAAGTAATGACTTGCATATGGTAGGCTCTAAGAAGAAGCAGTAATTCTTGAAATTTAACAGTAAACGATAAATATTAACAGTACGAGTATGTGTCTTACACACATTTGTCTTCATAACAAGCTGCTGATTAAAGACAACGTCCACATTATTGTTAGCTTAAGGCAGCAAACGCGGGTTTTTGGTTCTGACTGAAGATGTTTTAAGGCACCATGTTTTGGCCCAATATTCAATTGCTTATAAAAAAATCTACTACAACAACAACAACACAGATCACCAAAGGTTACACACTATGGCTTTAACGGTGCATTAAGTCAAGAGACTGAGTCTTACCATATCTGCAGCGGTACTGACACACACCATCGCGACCACCCACCAGCTCCACCAGGGAGTCAAAGTATCCGTGCGCAGCCTGGAAGCTATTTCTAATTGAGCTAAGGCCCCAAGTGTTATTATCCTGTTTCACTGAGGGTCTGTGGGAGGACTGGTTTGTCTGGACTGGTTTGATCTCAGTGTCCTCCTCTGCAGAAGAAGGTAGCTCCTGGATGACACCGAGAGCTTCCACAGCAGGGCTGTCTCCAGCAGACCTGTCACTGTCTTCTCCTGGATCTTCAGCTTCCTTCACTTTGTGTTTGTCAGCCTCTGGGTTATCCACTGCTAATATTTTCTCCTCTGGTTTCTCTTCTGCAGGTGTGTCACTTGCTTGGTCCAGTGCAGCAGCTTCACCTTTTTCCACAGCTGCTTCTGCTTCTGCCGCTGCCACAACAGCATCAGCAACAACAGCTAACTTCTCAGTGAGGTCCTCTTTCTCCCTCTCCATTTCCTGAGCCTGTAAAGAAACTAACGAGGCACACATGCCCGTGGACACACAAAGAAGGAGCAGAACCACAGTCCGGAGTAGCATGGTGCTGAACTGGAAATAATCCAGGCCCGAGGAAGCTCTGTACACAGGATGAGGTGTTGTTGTCAGGAAGAGCAGAGCTTTCACACTGAGGGACAAAAACAGAATGTGCTACTCCTGCTTCTGCCAGCCAAACACAAGACTTTGACCTCTGATTAGGTTCTAGCAGACAGCAAGGCACTCGCTCTTGTCAGGAGCAAAGGTCACCCCCATATCAACCCAGAGAAATCTTCTTTAATTCATGTAATCTTCTCATTCTCTGGGATTGGTGAGCACATTAAATGGATGCAGTTTTATCCACAGAGCCAGAATTGACTGAGCGTCACATGGAACTTTAGTAGAAACTCTCTTGGTTTTCACTTTAAGTGTTGGCACATCAAATACTGGTATTTCACCCTGTGACCTTTATAAAGATAACGACCTTTGCTGTAGTTTGAAACACTGTCCTCTTCATGAGGACTGAGTTTGTGGGGTGGAATTTTCAGACAAATTTCTGATGCAGGCTTTACTGTGGACAACATACAGCACTTTTATCATATGCACCTGCTGCCCTCTAGTGTTTAAACAGTAGAGCGCTCCCAATGCTGAGTAGATAGATTTTTATGGCCTTTCTGTTCACAAAGAGATATGTTTATGTTGTGAACTACGGTTATAAATTAGAAGATGAAATGTTGTACCATGTTCACCCACAGCTCCGTACAGAATTTGTTCAATTCTGAAATAAACCGCATTAACAAATGGAAGCGGTTCTTATAAAAAACAATATTTATAATATAATATGATATAATAATCATATCATATTGTATGCACCACTAAAACAACATACATATTTAAATTCACAACTTTTTACTGTGAAACCTGACATCTTTTTAACACTGAAAGTACATTTAAACATTCATTGGTAAAAGCAGAGCAATTTAACAACAAGTAAGTGATAGTTTAAGTTTAATTTTAAGGTATTTTTTCTGATTGCACTTGGATTTATTGTGATACTTTGTCTGTGAAGGTTCTCGATCATCCTGGTCATAGTCATCTTCAATAATTAGCTGTAGGCCTGGGTTGAGTTTGAAGACCTGAAAAGTCTTCAAACTTAAGTCAAGGTTCTCCGGTCTCTCTCCCACAGTCCAAAAACATGCAGAACTTAATTGGACACTAAATTATCGGCCCTGTCATGGACTGGTGACCAGTCCAGAGTGTGATCCCCCGCCTTCTGTCAGCTGGGATTGTCTCCAGCTCCCTGCAACCCTCATGTGGAGGATAAAGCTTTCATTTCTCGGTCCACAGATCACACTGTATTCCGTCCCACAAAGCCCTGGGGTAAAAAACAGAGGAGAGCAGCAGAAAGTAAGAAAGAGTCACTTGGTCTTTGGTGAACTACAGCAAAGCATCATCTGTTACAATCTACATGTACCATCTTGTGGTCTTGCTCGATTTCTCTCTCTGCAGCACCATGTTGATTTTGTTTTCCAGTTTCTTCAGAGAAAAACGTTGCGCAAAAAACATGTGAGCCACTATCACATGGCAGGAAATGTGCGTAAATGTGTTCAATACAAAGACAAACAGTGATTTGGCAGAAAAAAGGTCAAACTTCCTTGCCTGGTTGGTGGTCTTCAGTCGGTCATTTGAGGCTATCAGTCGTATTGTTTCTGCCTGAAAGCAAACAAAAAAACCAGATTGAAAATGACCTGCAGCCAAGAGGGAAAGGGCAAACATTGTATGTTCTTTTAACTACGTGTGCAAAGTAATATTGTAGTTTATCTGTCAGCACCTTCAGGTCTTCGATGTCTTTCTCAGTGGCAGCGGTTGTGTCAGTGGACACCAGCTTTTCCTTAATCTCCTCCTCCAGCTGTTGGATCTCTCTCCACATGTTCAACACCTGAAGCCTCTTCAGCTGGACCTTGTTGGTGTGTCTGACAGATGTCCCACTGTCCTGCAGTCCAGACAGAGATATATCTGTCCAAACACAGAGGAGCTGTGTGTATTAATGGACATACATCCCTGCAGAAATCATGAGGTCACAGCTGACTCACTGTTGCTACAGAAATCTTCTTCTTTACTGACGATGGAGGAATTTATTGGCTCAGTTTATTCACAGACTATGCATAGATGTGATTTAGCAATTATTAGAGGAACAAATACAGTCTTTAAGACTTACTCTTCATGCTACTCTCCAAAGGGCCCATGATAGCTGGACCCTTCTGTAATTCCATTCGGACTCTAAAATAAAAAAACAAAAAACAAAAACAGAATTAAGTGTAAAATATATATATTCTGTACTGTATATGTCAGAGGGGGATTCATGCAATACCGTTTATTCTCCTTTAGAGCTCTTCTGGCTTCCAGCTCTAGTCTGCAAATCTCTTTTTCAGCGTCTTCAATCTCCATTTCTTTTACTTTGCAAAGTGAAGCATTGAGCAACTGTAACATGAGAAAAACATATTATATTTAAATGTTGACCAAAATGCTTGCTCATTGACTAATGGAAAAAAGAACCAAAAAAAGCAAACAGGCTGTATCCTACACTGTGACAAAAAAGTCATACTATAGTATGTCGTCCAAAATGTGACAAAAAAGTCATAGGTATGTATGTCATAGGTAAGTAGGTCGTTCAAAATGTGACAAAAAGTCATAGGTTAGTATGTCGTCCAAAATTTGACAAAAAAGTCATAGGTTAGTATGTCGTCCAAAATGTGACAAAAAAGTCATAGGTTAGTATGTCATTCAAAATGTGACAAAAATGTCATAGGTTAGTATGTCGTCCAAAATGTGACAAAAATGTCATAGGTTAGTATGTCGTTCAAAATGTGACAAAAAAGTCATAGGTTAGTATGTCGTCCAAAATGTGACAAAAAAGTCATACTATAGTATGTCGTCCAAAATGTGACAAAAAAGTCATAGGTTAGTATGACGTCCAAAATGTGACAAAAATGTCATAGGTTAGTATGTCGTCCAAAATATGACAAAAAAGTCATACTATAGTATGTCGTCCAAAATGTGACAAAAATGTCATAGGTTAGTATGTCGTTCAAAATGTGACAAAAAAGTCATAGGTTAGTATGTCGTCCAAAATGTGACAAAAAAGTCATACTATAGTATGTCGTCCAAAATGTGACAAAAAAGTCATAGGTTAGTATGACGTCCAAAATGTGACAAAAATGTCATAGGTTAGTATGTCGTCCAAAATATGACAAAAAAGTCATACTATAGTATGTCGTCCAAAATGTGACAAAAATGTCATAGGTTAGTATGTCGTTCAAAATGTGACAAAAAAGTCATAGGTTAGTATGTCGTCCAAAATGTGACAAAAAAGTCATACTATAGTATGTCGTCCAAAATGTGACAAAAAAGTCATAGGTTAGTATGTCGTCCAAAATGTGACAAAAATGTCATAGGTTAGTATGTCGTCCAAAATGTGACAAAAAAGTCATACTATGGTATGTCGTCCAAAATGTGACAAAAAAGTCATAGGTTAGTATGTGGTCCAAAAAGTGAAAAAAAAGTAATAGGTTAGTATGTCGTCCAAAATGTGACAAAAAAGTCATAGGTTAGTATGTCATTCAAAATGTGACAAAAATGTCATAGGTTAGTATGTCGTCCAAAATCAGTCAAAAAAGTCATAAGTTAGTATGTCGTCCAAAATGTGACAAAAAAGTCATACAATAGTATGTCGTCCAAAATGTGACAAAAAAATCATACTATAGCATGTCGTCCAAAATGTGACAAAAAAGTCATAGGTTAGTATTTCATTCAAAATGTGACAAAAATGTCATAGGTTAGTATGTCGTCCAAAATCAGTCAAAAAAGTCATAGGTTAGTATGTCGTCCAAAATGTGACAAAAAAGTCATACTATAGTATGTCGTCCAAAATGTGACAAAAAAGTAATAGGTTAGTATGTCGTCCAAAATGTGACAAAAAAGTCATACTATAGTATGTCGTCCAAAATGTGACAAAAAAGTAATAGGTTAGTATGTCGTCCAAAATGTGACAAAAAAGTCATACTATAGTATGTCGTCCAAAATGTGAAAAAATAGTCATAGGTTAGTATGTCGTCCAAAATGTGAAAAAATAGTCATAGGTTAGTATGTCGTCCAAAATGTGACAAAAAAGTCATAGGTTAGTATGTTGTCCAAAATGTGACAAAAAAGTCATAGGTTAGTATGTCGTCCAAACTGTGACAAAAAAGTCATAGGTTAGTATGTCGTCCAAACTGTGACAAAAAAGTCATAGGTTAGTATGTCGTCCAAAATGTGACAAAAAAGTCATAGGTTAGTATGTCGTCCAAAATGTGACAAAAATGTCATAGGTTAGTATGTCGTCCAAAATGTGAAAAAATAGTCATAGGTTAGTATGTCGTCCAAAATGTGACAAAAAAGTCATACTATAGTATGTTGTCCAAAATATGACAAAAAGGTCATAGGTTAGTATGTCGTCCAAAATGTGACAAAAAAGTCATACTATAGTATGTGGTCCAAAGTGTGACAAAAACACCTAATGAAGGCAGTGCAGCTTTCAGCTCACTTGGTAAAGCTGACACCTTATGTTCAGGTTAAATTTCTTTCTGCAGGCAGCCCCGGTTCGAATCCCGCAACGGACAGTCGTTTCCTAAATGTCATTCCTCCTCTCTGCCTCCCCATTTCCTGTCTCTTATTGTACCATAAATTAAAGGCATTAAAAGCCCCAAAAATGTACTTAAAAAAATGTCATGTCGTCCAAAATGTGACAAAAAAAGTCATACTATAGTATGTCGTCCAAAATGTGGCAAAAAACTCATACTTTAGTATGTAGTTCAAAATATGAAAAAAAAAGTCATAGGTTAGTATGTCGTCCAAAATCTGACAAAAAAGTCATAGGTTAGTATGTCATTCAAAATGTGACAAAAATGTCATACTATACTATGTAGTTCAAAATATGAAAAAAAAGTCATACGTTAGTATGTAGTTCAAAATATGAAAAAAAAGTCATACTATAGTATGTCGTCCAAAATTTGACAAAAATGTCATAGGTTAGTATGTCGTCCAAAATGTGACAAAAAAGTCATAGGTTAGTATGTCGTCCAAAATGTGACAAAAATGTCATAGGTTAGTATGTCGTCCAAAATGTGACAAAAATGTCATAGGTTAGTATGTCGTCCAAAACGTGACAAAAATGTCATAGGTTAGTATGTCGTCCAAAATGTGACAAAAAAGGTATGTCGTCCAAAATTTGACAAAAAAGTCATAGGTTAGTTTGTCGTCCAAAATGTGACAAAAAAGTCATAGGTTAGTATGTCGTCCAAAATTTGACAAAAAAGTCATAGGTTAGTATGTCGTCCAAAATGTGACAAAAAAGTCATACAATAGTATGTCGTCCAAAATGTGACAAAAATGTCATAGGTTAGTATGTGGTCCAAAATGTGACAAAAAAGTCATACTATAGTATGTGGTCCAAAATGTGACAAAAAAGTCATAGGTTAGTATGTCGTCCAAAATATGACAAAAAAGTCATACTATAGTATGTCGTCCAAAATGTGACAAAAAAGTCATAGGTTAGTATGTTGTTCAAAATGTGAAAAAGAAAGTCATACTTTAGTATGTAGTTCAAAATATGAAAAAAACAGTCATAGGTTAGTATGTCGTCCAAAATGTGACAAAATAGTCATACTATAGTATGTCGTCCAAAATGTGACAAAATAGTCATACTATAGTATGTCGTCCAAAATGTGACAAAAAAGTCATAGGTTAGTATGTCGTCCAAAATTTGATAAAAAAGTCATAGGTTAGTATGTCGTCCAAAATGTGACAAAAAAGTCATAGGTTAGTATGTCATTCAAAATGTGACAAAAATGTCATAGGTTAGTATGTCGTCCAAAATGTGACAAAAATGTCATAGGTTAGTATGTCGTTCAAAATGTGACAAAAAAGTCATAGGTTAGTATGTCGTCCAAAATGTGACAAAAAAGTCATACTATAGTATGTCGTCCAAAATGTGACAAAAAAGTCATAGGTTAGTATGTCGTCCAAAATGTGACAAAAATGTCATAGGTTAGTATGTCGTCCAAAATGTGACAAAAAAGTCATACTATGGTATGTCGTCCAAAATGTGACAAAAAAGTCATACTATGGTATGTCGTCCAAAATGTGACAAAAAAGTCATAGGTTAGTATGTGGTCCAAAAAGTGAAAAAAAAGTAATAGGTTAGTATGTCGTCCAAAAAGTGAAAAAAAAGTCATAGGTTAGTATGTCGTCCAAAATCAGTCAAAAAAGTCATAAGTTAGTATGTCGTCCAAAATGTGACAAAAAAGTCATACAATAGTATGTCGTCCAAAATGTGACAAAAAAATCATACTATAGCATGTCGTCCAAAATGTGACAAAAAAGTCATAGGTTAGTATTTCATTCAAAATGTGACAAAAATGTCATAGGTTAGTATGTCGTCCAAAATCAGTCAAAAAAGTCATAGGTTAGTATGTCGTCCAAAATGTGACAAAAAAGTCATACTATAGTATGTCGTCCAAAATGTGACAAAAAAGTAATAGGTTAGTATGTCGTCCAAAATGTGACAAAAAAGTCATACTATAGTATGTCGTCCAAAATGTGACAAAAAAGTAATAGGTTAGTATGTCGTCCAAAATGTGACAAAAAAGTCATACTATAGTATGTCGTCCAAAATGTGAAAAAATAGTCATAGGTTAGTATGTCGTCCAAAATGTGAAAAAATAGTCATAGGTTAGTATGTCGTCCAAAATGTGACAAAAAAGTCATAGGTTAGTATGTTGTCCAAAATGTGACAAAAAAGTCATAGGTTAGTATGTCGTCCAAACTGTGACAAAAAAGTCATAGGTTAGTATGTCGTCCAAACTGTGACAAAAAAGTCATAGGTTAGTATGTCGTCCAAAATGTGACAAAAAAGTCATAGGTTAGTATGTCGTCCAAAATGTGACAAAAATGTCATAGGTTAGTATGTCGTCCAAAATGTGACAAAAAAGTCATACTATAGTATGTTGTCCAAAATATGACAAAAAGGTCATAGGTTAGTATGTCGTCCAAAATGTGACAAAAAAGTCATACTATAGTATGTGGTCCAAAGTGTGACAAAAACACCTAATGAAGGCAGTGCAGCTTTCAGCTCACTTGGTAAAGCTGACACCTTATGTTCAGGTTAAATTTCTTTCTGCAGGCAGCCCCGGTTCGAATCCCGCAACGGACAGTCGTTTCCTAAATGTCATTCCTCCTCTCTGCCTCCCCATTTCCTGTCTCTTATTGTACCATAAATTAAAGGCATTAAAAGCCCCAAAAATGTACTTAAAAAAATGTCATGTCGTCCAAAATGTGACAAAAAAAGTCATACTATAGTATGTCGTCCAAAATGTGGCAAAAAACTCATACTTTAGTATGTAGTTCAAAATATGAAAAAAAAAGTCATAGGTTAGTATGTCGTCCAAAATCTGACAAAAAAGTCATAGGTTAGTATGTCATTCAAAATGTGACAAAAATGTCATACTATACTATGTAGTTCAAAATATGAAAAAAAAGTCATACGTTAGTATGTAGTTCAAAATATGAAAAAAAAGTCATACTATAGTATGTCGTCCAAAATTTGACAAAAATGTCATAGGTTAGTATGTCGTCCAAAATGTGACAAAAAAGTCATAGGTTAGTATGTCGTCCAAAATGTGACAAAAATGTCATAGGTTAGTATGTCGTCCAAAATGTGACAAAAATGTCATAGGTTAGTATGTCGTCCAAAACGTGACAAAAATGTCATAGGTTAGTATGTCGTCCAAAATGTGACAAAAAAGGTATGTCGTCCAAAATTTGACAAAAAAGTCATAGGTTAGTTTGTCGTCCAAAATGTGACAAAAAAGTCATAGGTTAGTATGTCGTCCAAAATTTGACAAAAAAGTCATAGGTTAGTATGTCGTCCAAAATGTGACAAAAAAGTCATACAATAGTATGTCGTCCAAAATGTGACAAAAATGTCATAGGTTAGTATGTGGTCCAAAATGTGACAAAAAAGTCATACTATAGTATGTGGTCCAAAATGTGACAAAAAAGTCATAGGTTAGTATGTCGTCCAAAATATGACAAAAAAGTCATACTATAGTATGTCGTCCAAAATGTGACAAAAAAGTCATAGGTTAGTATGTTGTTCAAAATGTGAAAAAGAAAGTCATACTTTAGTATGTAGTTCAAAATATGAAAAAAACAGTCATAGGTTAGTATGTCGTCCAAAATGTGACAAAATAGTCATACTATAGTATGTCGTCCAAAATGTGACAAAATAGTCATACTATAGTATGTCGTCCAAAATGTGACAAAAAAGTCATAGGTTAGTATGTCGTCCAAAATTTGATAAAAAAGTCATAGGTTAGTATGTCGTCCAAAATGTGACAAAAAAGTCATAGGTTAGTATGTCATTCAAAATGTGACAAAAATGTCATAGGTTAGTATGTCGTCCAAAATGTGACAAAAATGTCATAGGTTAGTATGTCGTTCAAAATGTGACAAAAAAGTCATAGGTTAGTATGTCGTCCAAAATGTGACAAAAAAGTCATACTATAGTATGTCGTCCAAAATGTGACAAAAAAGTCATAGGTTAGTATGTCGTCCAAAATGTGACAAAAATGTCATAGGTTAGTATGTCGTCCAAAATGTGACAAAAAAGTCATACTATGGTATGTCGTCCAAAATGTGACAAAAAAGTCATAGGTTAGTATGTGGTCCAAAAAGTGAAAAAAAAGTAATAGGTTAGTATGTCGTCCAAAATGTGACAAAAAAGTCATAGGTTAGTATGTCATTCAAAATGTGACAAAAATGTCATAGGTTAGTATGTCGTCCAAAATCAGTCAAAAAAGTCATAAGTTAGTATGTCGTCCAAAATGTGACAAAAAAGTCATACAATAGTATGTCGTCCAAAATGTGACAAAAAAATCATACTATAGCATGTCGTCCAAAATGTGACAAAAAAGTCATAGGTTAGTATTTCATTCAAAATGTGACAAAAATGTCATAGGTTAGTATGTCGTCCAAAATCAGTCAAAAAAGTCATAGGTTAGTTTGTCGTCCAAAATGTGACAAAAAAGTCATACTATAGTATGTCGTCCAAAATGTGACAAAAAAGTAATAGGTTAGTATGTCGTCCAAAATGTGACAAAAAAGTCATACTATAGTATGTCGTCCAAAATGTGAAAAAATAGTCATAGGTTAGTATGTCGTCCAAAATGTGAAAAAATAGTCATAGGTTAGTATGTCGTCCAAAATGTGACAAAAAAGTCATAGGTTAGTATGTCGTCCAAAATGTGACAAAAAAGTCATAGGTTAGTATGTTGTCCAAAATGTGACAAAAAAGTCATAGGTTAGTATGTCGTCCAAACTGTGACAAAAAAGTCATAGGTTAGTATGTCGTCCAAACTGTGACAAAAAAGTCATAGGTTAGTATGTCGTCCAAAATGTGACAAAAAAGTCATAGGTTAGTATGTCGTCCAAAATGTGACAAAAATGTCATAGGTTAGTATGTCGTCCAAAATGTGAAAAAATAGTCATAGGTTAGTATGTCGTCCAAAATGTGACAAAAAAGTCATACTATAGTATGTTGTCCAAAATATGACAAAAAGGTCATAGGTTAGTATGTCGTCCAAAATGTGACAAAAAAGTCATACTATAGTATGTGGTCCAAAGTGTGACAAAAACACCTAATGAAGGCAGTGCAGCTTTCAGCTCACTTGGTAAAGCTGACACCTTATGTTCAGGTTAAATTTCTTTCTGCAGGCAGCCCCGGTTCGAATCCCGCAACGGACAGTCGTTTCCTAAATGTCATTCCTCCTCTCTGCCTCCCCATTTCCTGTCTCTTATTGTACCATAAATTAAAGGCATTAAAAGCCCCAAAAATGTACTTAAAAAAATGTCATGTCGTCCAAAATGTGACAAAAAAAGTCATACTATAGTATGTCGTCCAAAATGTGGCAAAAAACTCATACTTTAGTATGTAGTTCAAAATATGAAAAAAAAGTCATACGTTAGTATGTAGTTCAAAATATGAAAAAAAAGTCATACTATAGTATGTCGTCCAAAATTTGACAAAAATGTCATAGGTTAGTATGTCGTCCAAAATGTGACAAAAAAGTCATAGGTTAGTATGTCGTCCAAAATGTGACAAAAATGTCATAGGTTAGTATGTCGTCCAAAACGTGACAAAAATGTCATAGGTTAGTATGTCGTCCAAAATGTGACAAAAAAGGTATGTCGTCCAAAATTTGACAAAAAAGTCATAGGTTAGTTTGTCGTCCAAAATGTGACAAAAAAGTCATAGGTTAGTATGTCGTCCAAAATTTGACAAAAAAGTCATAGGTTAGTATGTCGTCCAAAATGTGACAAAAAAGTCATACAATAGTATGTCGTCCAAAATGTGACAAAAATGTCATAGGTTAGTATGTGGTCCAAAATGTGACAAAAAAGTCATACTATAGTATGTCGTCCAAAATGTGACAAAAATGTCATAGGTTAGTATGTGGTCCAAAATGTGACAAAAAAGTCATAGGTTAGTATGTCGTCCAAAATATGACAAAAAAGTCATACTATAGTATGTCGTCCAAAATGTGACAAAAAAGTCATAGGTTAGTATGTCGTTCAAAATGTGAAAAAGAAAGTCATACTTTAGTATGTAGTTCAAAATATGAAAAAAACAGTCATAGGTTAGTATGTCGTCCAAAATGTGACAAAATAGTCATACTATAGTATGTCGTCCAAAATGTGACAAAATAGTCATACTATAGTATGTCGTCCAAAATGTGACAAAAAAGTCATAGGTTAGTATGTCGTCTAAAATGTGAAAAAAAAGTCATAGGTTAGTATGTCGTCCAAAATGTGACAAAATAGTCATACTATAGTATGTCGTCCAAAATGTGACAAAAAAGTCATAGGTTAGTATGTCGTCCAAAATGTGAAAAAAAAGTCAAAGGTTAGTATGTCGTCCAAAATGTGACAAAAAAGTCATAGGTTAGTATGTCGTCCAAAATGTGACAAAAAAGTCATAGGTTAGTATGTCGTCCAAAATGTGACAAAAATGTCATAGGTTAATATGTCGTCCAAATTGTGACAAAAAAATCATACTATACTATGTCCTCCAAAATGTCACAAAAAAGTCATACTATAGTATGTCGTCCAAAATGTGACAAAAAAGTCATAGGTTAGTATGTCGTCCAAAATGTGACAAAAAAGTCATAGGTTAGTATGTCGTCCAAAATGTGACAAAAAAGTCATACTATAGTATGTCGTCCAAAATGTGACAAAAATGTCATAGGTTAGTATGTGGTCCAAAATGTGACAAAAAAGTCATAGGTTAGTATGTCGTCCAAAATATGACAAAAAAGTCATACTATAGTATGTGGTCCAAAGTGTGACAAAAACACCTAATGAAGGCAGTGCAGCTTTCAGCTCACTTGGTAAAGCTGACACCTTATGTTCAGGTTAAATTTCTTTCTGCAGGCAGCCCCGGTTCGAATCCCGCAACGGACAGTCGTTTCCTAAATGTCATTCCTCCTCTCTGCCTCCCCATTTCCTGTCTCTTATTGTACCATAAATTAAAGGCATTAAAAGCCCCAAAAATGTACTTAAAAAAATGTCATGTCGTCCAAAATGTGACAAAAAAAGTCATACTATAGTATGTCGTCCAAAATGTGACAAAAAAGTCATACTTTAGTATGTAGTTCAAAATATGAAAAAAAAAGTCATAGGTTAGTATGTCGTCCAAAATGTGACAAAAAAGTCATAGGTTAGTATGTCATTCAAAATGTGACAAAAATGTCATACTATACTATGTAGTTCAAAATATGAAAAAAAAGTCATACGTTAGTATGTAGTTCAAAATATGAAAAAAAAGTCATACTATAGTATGTCGTCCAAAATTTGACAAAAAAGTCATAGGTTAGTATGTCGTCCAAAATGTGACAAAAAAGTCATAGGTTAGTATGTCATTCAAAATGTGACAAAAATGTCATAGGTTAGTATGTCGTCCAAAATGTGATAAAAAAGTCATAGGTTAGTATGTCGTCCAAAATGTGACAAAAATGTCATAGGTTAGTATGTCGTCCAAAATGTGACAAAAATGTCATAGGTTAGTATGTCGTCCAAAACGTGATAAAAATGTCATAGGTTAGTATGTCGTCCAAAATGTGACAAAAAAGGTATGTCGTCCAAAATTTGACAAAAAAGTCATAGGTTAGTTTGTCGTCCAAAATGTGACAAAAAAGTCATAGGTTAGTATGTCGTCCAAAATTTGACAAAAAAGTCATAGGTTAGTATGTCGTCCAAAATGTGACAAAAAAGTCATACTATAGTATGTCGTCCAAAATGTGACAAAAATGTCATAGGTTAGTATGTGGTCCAAAATGTGACAAAAAAGTCATACTATAGTATGTCGTCCAAAATGTGACAAAAATGTCATAGGTTAGTATGTGGTCCAAAATGTGACAAAAAAGTCATAGGTTAGTATGTCGTCCAAAATATGACAAAAAAGTCATACTATAGTATGTCGTCCAAAATATGACAAAAAAGTCATACTATAGTATGTCGTTCAAAATGTGAAAAAGAAAGTCATACTTTAGTATGTAGTTCAAAATATGAAAAAAACAGTCATAGGTTAGTATGTCGTCTAAAATGTGACAAAATAGTCATACTATAGTATGTCGTCCAAAATGTGACAAAAAAGTCATAGGTTAGTATGTCGTCCAAAATGTGAAAAAAAAGTCAAAGGTTAGTATGTCGTCCAAAATGTGACAAAAAAGTCATAGGTGTAAGACAGTGAGACCACACCCTGTAGACACTAGACGAAACGTCATCACTCTGTATATTCTGCTCTTTGATTGAATTAATCAACTAGGTTCAAACCTCATCAGTGGGGACAGTCCCACCACTCTGAAGTGTAAACATTGTCTTGTTTGAAGTGTGTCTCAGTGCAGGAAGTAGACAAGTCAAGGTGGCTCAATTGTCATGTGAAAAGACCCCATGGTGAGTAAAAGGTCCCCAGAAGGAAATAGCCTTCCTGAGTAAATCACAATGGATATGTAAATGTAAAGTGTCTGTATTCTGGTGGGATATCTTGGATATAAGGGACAGAGCTCCCAGTGACCAGTGAGTTGGACTGCTTAACAGAAGCTCCCACACATCAACTGTGTGTCATACAACTTCCTGGCTGTATTTTTCTACCACTGGACATTTCAATAAACTGGTATGTTAAACCCTTCATTTCTAATATTGCCTTGTTGAGACTTTTGTTCTAAATAGTTAAGAATCTGTTATTGAAGATTTATTTAGTCTAGTTATATGGTGAGATTTAACACTCATACCCTCCACCTCTGAGTTGAATAGAAAAGATTGAGTATCATGTCCTGTAAACTGTTGTGTTACATTTCTGACCTCTGAATACTTCAACCCAGGTGTCTCGGCTATTCTTCCATGTTCAACAAGGGCTATACCCTTCACCTCTGAGTTGAATAGAAAAGATTGAGTATTATGTCCTGTAAACTGCTGTGTTACATTTCTGACCTCTGAATACTTCAACCTAGGCATTAGGGCTAATCTTCTATGTGGAAAAAGGTCACTGAGTGGTTTCAATAATACGAACCATCCCTGAACTAGATCAGTGTCAGATTTCTTGATAATAGGATTGAATTCTTAAAGGGTTTACATTTCAAATGATTGGTTAACTTTAATTCCCACAATATTTAAAAGTAAAGTTAATTGTTGTTTAAATGGAGTCAGATTGAATAAATATTTACTATACTTTACTTTACTTTGGAAAACCTCTTGCTAACGCCGGAAAGACAGAATACTTCTTGGGGAGAGATTGTTACTTGGTGGTAGATATTTCCTCCCCTACATAGGTTAGTTTGTCGTCCAAAATGTGACAAAAAAGTAATAGGTAAGTATGTCGTCCAAAATGTGACAAAAAAGTCATACTATAGTATGTCGTCCAAAATGTGACAAAAAAGTCATACTATAAGTATGTCGTCCAAAATGTGACAAAAAAGTCATACTATAAGTATGTCGTCCAAAATGTGACAAAAAAGTAAAAGGTTAGTATGTCGTCCAAAATGAGACAAAAAAGTAATAGGTTAGTATGTCGTCCAAAATGTGACAAAAAAGTCATAGGTTAGAATGTCGTCTAAAATGTGACAAAAAAGTCATATATTAGTATGTCGTCCAAAATGTGACAAAAAAGTAATAGGTAAGTATGTCGTCCAAAATGTGACAAAAAAGTCATACTATAGTATGTCGTCTAAAATGTGACAAAAAAGTCATACTATAGTATGTCGTCCAAAATGTGACAAAAAAGTCATACTATAGTATGTCGTCCAAAATGTGACAAAAAATCATACTATAGTATGTCGTCCAAAATGTGACAAAAAAGTCATAGTTTAGTATGTCGTCCAAAATGTGACAAAAAAGTCATACTATAGTATGTCATCCAAAATGTGACAAAAAAGTCATACTTTAGTATGTAGTTCAAAATATGAAAAAAAAGTCATAGGTTAGTATGTCTTCCAAAATATGACAAAAAAGTCATACTATAGTATGTCGTCCAAAATGTGACAAAAAAGTCATACTTTAGTATGTAGTTCAAAACATGAAAAAAAAAAGTCATAGGTTAGTATGTCGTCCAAAATGTGACAAAATAGTCATACTATAGTATGTCGTCCAAAATGTGGCAAAAAAGTCATACTTTAGTATGTAGTTCAAAATGTGAAAAAAAAGTCATAGGTTAGTATGTCGTCCAAAATGTCACAAAAAAGTCATACTATAGTATGTCGTCCAAAATGTGACAAAAAAGTCATAGGTTAGTATGTCGTCCAAAATGTGACAAAAAAGTCATAGGTTAGTATGTCGTCCAAAATATGACCAAAAAGTCATACTATAGTATGTCGTCCAAAATGTGACAAAAAAGTCATAGGTTAGTATGTCGTTCAAAATGTGACAAAAAAGTCATACTTTAGTATGCAGTTCAAAATATGAAAAAAAAATCATAGGTTAGTATGTCGTCCAAAATGTGACAAAATAGTCATACTATAGTATGTCGTCCAAAATGTGACAAAATAGTCATACTATAGTATGTCGTCCAAAATGTGACAAAAAAGTCATAGGTTAGTATGTTGTCCAAAATGTGAAAAAAAAGTCATAGGTTAGTATGTCGTCCAAAATGTCACAAAAAAGTCATACTATAGTATGTCGTCCAAAATATCACAAAAAAGTCATAGGTTAGTATGTAGTCCAAAATGTGACAAAAAAGTCATACTATAGTATGTCGTCCAAAATTTGACATAAATGTCATAGGTTAGAATTTCGTCCAAAATGTGACAAAAAAGTCATAGGTTTGTATGTCGTCCAAAATGTGACAAAAAAGTCATAGGTTAGTATGTCGTCCAAAATGTGACATAAAAGTCATAGGTTAGTATGTCGTCCAAAATGTGACAAAAAAGTCATAGGTTAGTATGTCGTCCAAATTGTGACAAAAAAGTCATAGGTTAGTATGTCGTCCAAAATGTGACAAAAAAGTCATAGGTTAGTATGTCGTCCAAAACGTGACAAAAAAGTCATAGGTTAGTATGTCGTCCAAATTGTGACAAAAAAATCATACTCTACTATGTCGTCCAAAATGTCACAAAAAAGTCATACTATAGTATGTAATCCAAAATATGACAAAAAAGTCATAGGTTAGTATGTAGTCCAAAATGTGACAAAAAAGTCATACTATAGTATGTCGTCCAAAATGTGACAAAAAAGTCATAGGTTAGTATGTCGTCCAAAATGTGACAAAAAGGTCATAGGTTAGTATGTCGTCCAAAATGTGACAAAAAAGTCATACTATAGTATGTGGT
The DNA here is from genome assembly GCF_958295425.1 of Solea solea. Classification (NCBI taxonomy): domain Eukaryota; kingdom Metazoa; phylum Chordata; class Actinopteri; order Pleuronectiformes; family Soleidae; genus Solea; species Solea solea. Next base: position 15,874,657 of record NC_081148.1, read on the forward strand.
GCAAAGTGTGACAAAAACACCAAACGAAAGCAGTGCAGCTTTCAGCTCACTTGGTAAAGCTGACACCTTATGTTCAGGTTAAACTTCTTTCTGCAGGCAGCCCCGGTTCGAATCCCGCATCGGACAGTCGTTTCCTAAATATCATTCCTCCTCTCTGCCTCCCCATTTCCTGTCTCTTATTGTACCATAAATTAAAGGCATTAAAAGCCCCAAAAATTTACTTAAAGAAATGTCATGTCGTCCAAAATGTGACAAAAAAAGTCATAGGTTAGTATGTCGTCCAAAATGTGACAAAAAAGTCATACTATAGTATGTCGTCCAAAATGTGACAAAAAAGTCATACTTTAGTATGTAGTTCAAAATATTACAAAAAAGTCATAGGTTAGTATGTCGTCCAAAATGTGACAAAAAAGTCATAGGTTAGTATGTCGTCCAAAATGTGACAAAAATGTCATAGGTTAATATGTCGTCCAAATTGTGACAAAAAAATCATACTATACTATGTCGTCCAAAATGTCACAAAAAAGTCAACTATAGTATGTCGTCCAAAATATCACAAAAAAGTCATAGGTTAGTATGTAGTCCAAAATGTGACAAAAAAGTCATACTATAGTATGTCGTCCAAAATGTGACAAAAAAGTCATACTATAGTATGTCGTCCAAAATGTGACAAAAAAGTCATACTATAGTATGTCGTCCAAAATGTGACAAAAAATCATACTATAGTATGTCGTCCAAAATGTGACAAAAAAGTCATAGTTTAGTATGTCGTCCAAAATGTGACAAAAAAGTCATACTATAGTATGTCATCCAAAATGTGACAAAAAAGTCATACTTTAGTATGTAGTTCAAAATATGAAAAAAAAGTCATAGGTTAGTATGTCTTCCAAAATATGACAAAAAAGTCATACTATAGTATGTCGTCCAAAATGTGACAAAAAAGTCATACTTTAGTATGTAGTTCAAAACATGAAAAAAAAAGTCATAGGTTAGTATGTCGTCCAAAATGTGACAAAATAGTCATACTATAGTATGTCGTCCAAAATGTGACAAAAAAGTCATACTTTAGTATGTAGTTCAAAATGTGAAAAAAAAGTCATAGGTTAGTATGTCGTCCAAAATGTCACAAAAAAGTCATACTATAGTATGTCGTCCAAAATGTGACAAAAAAGTCATAGGTTAGTATGTCGTCCAAAATGTGACAAAAAAGTCATAGGTTAGTATGTCGTCCAAAATATGACCAAAAAGTCATACTATAGTATGTCGTCCAAAATGTGACAAAAAAGTCATAGGTTAGTATGTCGTTCAAAATGTGACAAAAAAGTCATACTTTAGTATGCAGTTCAAAATATGAAAAAAAAATCATAGGTTAGTATGTCGTCCAAAATGTGACAAAATAGTCATACTATAGTATGTCGTCCAAAATGTGACAAAATAGTCATACTATAGTATGTCGTCCAAAATGTGACAAAAAAGTCATAGGTTAGTATGTTGTCCAAAATGTGAAAAAAAAGTCATAGGTTAGTATGTCGTCCAAAATGTCACAAAAAAGTCATACTATAGTATGTCGTCCAAAATATCACAAAAAAGTCATAGGTTAGTATGTAGTCCAAAATGTGACAAAAAAGTCATACTATAGTATGTCGTCCAAAATTTGACATAAATGTCATAGGTTAGAATTTCGTCCAAAATGTGACAAAAAAGTCATAGGTTTGTATGTCGTCCAAAATGTGACAAAAAAGTCATAGGTTAGTATGTCGTCCAAAATGTGACATAAAAGTCATAGGTTAGTATGTCGTCCAAAATGTGACAAAATAGTCATACTATAGTATGTCGTCCAAAATGTGACAAAATAGTCATACTATAGTATGTCGTCCAAAATGTGACAAAAAAGTCATAGGTTAGTATGTTGTCCAAAATGTGACAAAAAAGTCATAGGTTAGTATGTCGTCCAAAATGTGACATAAAAGTCATAGGTTAGTATGTCGTCCAAAATGTGACAAAAAAGTCATAGGTTAGTATGTCGTCCAAATTGTGACAAAAAAGTCATAGGTTAGTATGTCGTCCAAAATATGACAAAAAAGTCATAGGTTAGTATGTCGTCCAAAACGTGACAAAAAAGTCATAGGTTAGTATGTCGTCCAAAATGTGACAAAAAAGTCATAGGTTAGTATGTCGTCCAAAACGTGACAAAAAAGTCATAGGTTAGTATGTCGTCCAAATTGTGACAAAAAAATCATACTCTACTATGTCGTCCAAAATGTCACAAAAAAGTCATACTATAGTATGTAATCCAAAATATGACAAAAAAGTCATAGGTTAGTATGTAGTCCAAAATGTGACAAAAAAGTCATACTATAGTATGTCGTCCAAAATGTGACAAAAAAGTCATAGGTTAGTATGTCGTCCAAAATGTGACAAAAAGGTCATAGGTTAGTATGTCGTCCAAAATGTGACAAAAAAGTCATACTATAGTATGTGGTGCAAAGTGTGACAAAAACACCAAACGAAAGCAGTGCAGCTTTCAGCTCACTTGGTAAAGCTGATACCTTATGTTCAGGTTAAACTTCTTTCTGCAGGCAGCCCCGGTTCGAATCCCGCATCGGACAGTCGTTTCCTAAATATCATTCCTCCTCTCTGCCTCCCCATTTCCTGTCTCTTATTGTACCATAAATTAAAGGCATTAAAAGCCCCAAAAATTTACTTAAAGAAATGTCATGTCGTCCAAAATGTGACAAAAAAAGTCATAGGTTAGTATGTCGTCCAAAATGTGACAAAAAAGTCATACTATAGTATGTCGTCCAAAATGTGACAAAAAAGTCATACTTTAGTATGTAGTTCAAAATATTACAAAAAAGTCATAGGTTAGTATGTCGCCCAAAATGTGACAAAAAAGTCATAGGTTAGTATGTCGTCCAAAATGTGACAAAAATGTCATAGGTTAATATGTCGTCCAAATTGTGACAAAAAAATCATACTATACTATGTCGTCCAAAATGTCACAAAAAAGTCATACTATAGTATGTCGTCCAAAATATCACAAAAAAGTCATAGGTTAGTATGTAGTCCAAAATGTGACAAAAAAGTCATACTATAGTATGTCGTCCAAAATTTGACATAAATGTCATAGGTTAGAATTTCGTCCAAAATGTGACAAAAAAGTCATAGGTTTGTATGTCGTCCAAAATGTGACAAAAAAGTCATAGGTTAGTATGTCGTCCAAAATGTGACATAAAAGTCATAGGTTAGTATGTCGTCCAAAATGTGACAAAAAAGTCATAGGTTAGTATGTCGTCCAAATTGTGACAAAAAAGTCATAGGTTAGTATGTCGTCCAAATTGTGACAAAAAAATCATACTCTACTATGTCGTCCAAAATGTCACAAAAAAGTCATACTATAGTATGTAATCCAAAATATGACAAAAAAGTCATAGGTTAGTATGTAGTCCAAAATGTGACAAAAAAGTCATACTATAGTATGTCGTCCAAAATGTGACAAAAAAGTCATAGGTTAGTATGTCGTCCAAAATGTGACAAAAAGGTCATAGGTTAGTATGTCGTCCAAAATGTGACAAAAAAGTCATACTATAGTATGTGGTCCAAAGTGTGACAAAAACACCAAACGAAAGCAGTGCAGCTTTCAGCTCACTTGGTAAAGCTGACACCTTATGTTCAGGTTAAACTTCTTTCTGCAGGCAGCCCCGGTTCGAATCCCGCATCGGACAGTCGTTTCCTAAATATCATTCCTCCTCTCTGCCTCCCCATTTCCTGTCTCTTATTGTACCATAAATTAAAGGCATTAAAAGCCCCAAAAATTTACTTAAAGAAATGGCATGTCGTCCAAAATGTGACAAAAAAAGTCATAGGTTAGTATGTCGTCCAAAATGTGACAAAAAAGTCATATAATAGTATGTCGTCCAAAATGTGACAAAAAAGTCATACTTTAGTATGTAGTTCAAAATATGACAAAAAAGTCATAGGTTAGTATGTCGTCCAAAATGTCACAAAAAAGTCATAGGTTAGTATGTCGTCCAAAATGTGACAAAAAAGTCATAGGTTAGTATGTCGTCCAAAATGTGACAAAAAAGTCATAGGTTAGTATGTCGTCCAAAATGTGACAAAAATGTCATAGGTTAATATGTCGTCCAAATTGTGACAAAAAAATCATACTATACTATGTCGTCCAAAATGTCACAAAAAAGTCATACTATTGTATGTCGTCCAAAATATCACAAAAAAGTCATAGGTTAGTATGTCGTCCAAAATTTGACAAAAATGTCATAGGTTAGAATTTCGTCCAAAATGTGACAAAAAAGTCATAGGTTTGTATGTCGTCCAAAATGTGACAAAAAAGTCATACTATAAGTATGTCGTCCAAAATATGACATAAAAGTCATACTATAAGTATGTCGTCCAAAATATGACATAAAAGTCATACTATAAGTATGTCGTCCAAAATATGACATAAAAGTCATAGGTTAGTATGTCGTCCAAAATGTGACAAAAAAGTCATAGGTTAGTATGTCGTCCAAATTGTGACAAAAAAATCATACTCTACTATGTCGTCCAAAATGTCACAAAAAAGTCATACTATAGTATGTAATCCAAAATATGACAAAAAAGTCATAGGTTAGTATGTAGTCCAAAATGTGACAAAAAAGTCATACTATAGTATGTCGTCCAAAATGTGACAAAAAAGTCATAGGTTAGAATGTCGTCTAAAATGTGACAAAAAAGTCATATATTAGTATGTCGTCCAAAATGTGACAAAAAAGTCATAGGTTAGTATGTCGTCCAAAATGTGACATAAAAGTCATAGGTTAGTATGTCGTCCAAAATGTGACAAAAAAGTCAAACTATAAGTATGTCGTCCAAAATGTGACAAAAAAGTAATAGGTTAGTATGTCGTCCAAAATGTGACAAAAAAGTCATACTATAGTATGTCATCCAAAATGTGACAAAAAAGTAATAGGTAAGTATGTCGTCCAAAATGTGACAAAAAAGTCATACTATAGTATGTCGTCCAAAATGTGACAAAAAAGTCATACTATAAGTATGTCGTCCAAAATGTGACAAAAAAGTCATACTATAAGTATGTCGTCCAAAATGTGACAAAAAAGTAATAGGTTAGTATGTCGTCCAAAATGTGACAAAAAAGTAATAGGTTAGTATGTCGTCCAAAATGTGACAAAAAAGTCATAGGTTAGAATGTCGTCTAAAATGTGACAAAAAAGTCATATATTAGTATGTCGTCCAAAATGTGACAAAAAAGTAATAGGTAAGTATGTCGTCCAAAATGTGACAAAAAAGTCATACTATAGTATGTCGTCTAAAATGTGACAAAAAAGTCATACTATAGTATGTCGTCCAAAATGTGACAAAAAAGTCATACTATAGTATGTCGTCCAAAATGTGACAAAAAAGTCATACTATAGTATGTCGTCCAAAATGTGACAAAAAAGTCATAGTTTAGTATGTCGTCCAAAATGTGACAAAAAAGTCATACTATAGTATGTCATCCAAAATGTGACAAAAAAGTCATACTTTAGTATGTAGTTCAAAATATGAAAAAAAAGTCATAGGTTAGTATGTCGTCCAAAATATGACAAAAAAGTCATACTATAGTATGTCGTCCAAAATGTGACAAAAAGTCATACTTTAGTATGTAGTTCAAAACATGAAAAAAAAAGTCATAGGTTAGTATGTCGTCCAAAATGTGACAAAATAGTCATACTATAGTATGTCGTCCAAAATGTGACAAAAAAGTCATACTTTAGTATGTAGTTAAAAATGTGAAAAAAAAGTCATAGGTTAGTATGTCGTCCAAAATGTCACAAAAAAGTCATAGGTTAGTATGTCGTCCAAAATGTGACAAAAAAGTCAAAGGTTAGTATGTCGTCCAAAATGTGACAAAAAAGTCATAGGTTAGTATGTCGTCCAAAATGTGACAAAAAAGTCATAGGTTTGTATGTCGTCCAAAATGTGACAAAAAAGTCATAGGTTAGTATGTCGTCCAAAATGTGACATAAAAGTCATAGGTTAGTATGTCGTCCAAAATGTGACAAAAAAGTCATAGGTTAGTATGTCGTCCAAATTGTGACAAAAAAGTCATAGGTTAGTATGTCGTCCAAATTGTGACAAAAAAATCATACTCTACTATGTCGTCCAAAATGTCACAAAAAAGTCATACTATAGTATGTAATCCAAAATATGACAAAAAAGTCATAGGTTAGTATGTAGTCCAAAATGTGACAAAAAAGTCATACTATAGTATGTCGTCCAAAATGTGACAAAAAAGTCATAGGTTAGTATGTCGTCCAAAATGTGACAAAAAGGTCATAGGTTAGTATGTCGTCCAAAATGTGACAAAAAAGTCATACTATAGTATGTGGTCCAAAGTGTGACAAAAACACCAAACGAAAGCAGTGCAGCTTTCAGCTCACTTGGTAAAGCTGACACCTTATGTTCAGGTTAAACTTCTTTCTGCAGGCAGCCCCGGTTCGAATCCCGCATCGGACAGTCGTTTCCTAAATATCATTCCTCCTCTCTGCCTCCCCATTTCCTGTCTCTTATTGTACCATAAATTAAAGGCATTAAAAGCCCCAAAAATTTACTTAAAGAAATGGCATGTCGTCCAAAATGTGACAAAAAAAGTCATAGGTTAGTATGTCGTCCAAAATGTGACAAAAAAGTCATACTATAAGTATGTCGTCCAAAATGTGACAAAAAAGTAATAGGTTAGTATGTCGTCCAAAATGTGACAAAAAAGTCATACTATAAGTGTGTCGTCCAAAATGTGACAAAAAAGTCATAGGTTAGTATGTCGTCCAAAATGTGACAAAAAAGTCATACTAAAAGTATGTCGTCCAAAATGTGACAAAAAAGTCATAGGTTAGTATGTCGTCCAAAATGTGACAAAAAAGTCATACTAAAAGTATGTCGTCCAAAATGTGACAAAAAAGTCATAGGTTAGTATGTCGTCCAAAATGTGACAAAAAAGTCATACTATAGTATGTCGTCCAAAATGTGACAAAAAAGTCATACTATATAGTATGTCGTCCAAAATGTGACAAAAAAGTCATAGTTTAGTATGTCGTCCAAAATGTGACAAAAAAGTCATACTATAGTATGTCATCCAAAATGTGACAAAAAAGTCATACTTTAGTATGTAGTTCAAAATATGAAAAAAAAGTCATAGGTTAGTATGTCTTCCAAAATATGACAAAAAAGTCATACTATAGTATGTCGTCCAAAATGTGACAAAAAAGTCATACTTTAGTATGTAGTTCAAAACATGAAAAAAAAAGTCATAGGTTAGTATGTCGTCCAAAATGTGACAAAATAGTCATACTATAGTATGTCGTCCAAAATGTGACAAAAAAGTCATACTTTAGTATGTAGTTCAAAATGTGAAAAAAAAGTCATAGGTTAGTATGTCGTCCAAAATGTCACAAAAAAGTCATACTATAGTATGTCGTCCAAAATGTGACAAAAAAGTCATAGGTTAGTATGTCGTCCAAAATGTGACAAAAAAGTCATAGGTTAGTATGTCGTCCAAAATATGACCAAAAAGTCATACTATAGTATGTCGTCCAAAATGTGACAAAAAAGTCATAGGTTAGTATGTCGTTCAAAATGTGACAAAAAAGTCATACTTTAGTATGCAGTTCAAAATATGAAAAAAAAATCATAGGTTAGTATGTCGTCCAAAATGTGACAAAATAGTCATACTATAGTATGTCGTCCAAAATGTGACAAAATAGTCATACTATAGTATGTCGTCCAAAATGTGAAAAAAAAGTCATAGGTTAGTATGTCGTCCAAAATGTCACAAAAAAGTCATACTATAGTATGTCGTCCAAAATGTCACAAAAAAGTCATAGGTTAGTATGTCGTCCAAAATGTGACAAAAAAGTCATAGGTTAGTATGTCGTCCAAAATGTGACAAAAAAGTCATAGGTTAGTATGTCGTCCAAAATGTGACAAAAATGTCATAGGTTAATATGTCGTCCAAATTGTGACAAAAAAATCATACTATACTATGTCGTCCAAAATGTCACAAAAAAGTCATACTATAGTATGTCGTCCAAAATATCACAAAAAAGTCATAGGTTAGTATGTAGTCCAAAATGTGACAAAAAAGTCATACTATAGTATGTCGTCCAAAATTTGACATAAATGTCATAGGTTAGAATTTCGTCCAAAATGTGACAAAAAAGTCATAGGTTTGTATGTCGTCCAAAATGTGACAAAAAAGTCATAGGTTAGTATGTCGTCCAAAATGTGACATAAAAGTCATAGGTTAGTATGTCGTCCAAAATGTGACAAAAAAGTCATAGGTTAGTATGTCGTCCAAATTGTGACAAAAAAGTCATAGGTTAGTATGTCGTCCAAAATGTGACAAAAAAGTCATAGGTTAGTATGTCGTCCAAAACGTGACAAAAAAGTCATAGGTTAGTATGTCGTCCAAATTGTGACAAAAAAATCATACTCTACTATGTCGTCCAAAATGTCACAAAAAAGTCATACTATAGTATGTAATCCAAAATATGACAAAAAAGTCATAGGTTAGTATGTAGTCCAAAATGTGACAAAAAAGTCATACTATAGTATGTCGTCCAAAATGTGACAAAAAAGTCATAGGTTAGTATGTCGTCCAAAATGTGACAAAAAGGTCATAGGTTAGTATGTCGTCCAAAATGTGACAAAAAAGTCATACTATAGTATGTGGTCCAAAGTGTGACAAAAACACCAAACGAAAGCAGTGCAGCTTTCAGCTCACTTGGTAGAGCTGACACCTTATGTTCAGGTTAAACTTCTTTCTGCAGGCAGCCCCGGTTCGAATCCCGCATCGGACAGTCGTTTCCTAAATATCATTCCTCCTCTCTGCCTCCCCATTTCCTGTCTCTTATTGTACCATAAATTAAAGGCATTAAAAGCCCCAGAAATTTACTTAAAGAAATGTCATGTCGTCCAAAATGTGACAAAAAAAGTCATAGGTTAGTATGTCGTCCAAAATGTGACAAAAAAGTCATACTATAGTATGTCGTCCAAAATGTGACAAAAAAGTCATACTTTAGTATGTAGTTCAAAATATTACAAAAAAGTCATAGGTTAGTATGTCGTCCAAAATGTGACAAAAAAGTCATAGGTTAGTATGTCGTCCAAAATGTGACAAAAATGTCATAGGTTAATATGTCGTCCAAATTGTGACAAAAAAATCATACTATACTATGTCGTCCAAAATGTCACAAAAAAGTCATACTATAGTATGTCGTCCAAAATATCACAAAAAAGTCATAGGTTAGTATGTAGTCCAAAATGTGACAAAAAAGTCATACTATAGTATGTCGTCCAAAATTTGACATAAATGTCATAGGTTAGAATTTCGTCCAAAATGTGACAAAAAAGTCATAGGTTTGTATGTCTTCCAAAATGTGACAAAAAAGTCATAGGTTAGTATGTCGTCCAAAATGTGACATAAAAGTCATAGGTTAGTATGTCGTCCAAAATGTGACAAAAAAGTCATAGGTTAGTATGTCGTCCAAATTGTGACAAAAAAGTCATAGGTTAGTATGTCGTCCAAATTGTGACAAAAAAATCATACTCTACTATGTCGTCCAAAATGTCACAAAAAAGTCATACTATAGTATGTAATCCAAAATATGACAAAAAAGTCATAGGTTAGTATGTAGTCCAAAATGTGACAAAAAAGTCATACTATAGTATGTCGTCCAAAATGTGACAAAAAAGTCATAGGTTAGTATGTCGTCCAAAATGTGACAAAAAGGTCATAGGTTAGTATGTCGTCCAAAATGTGACAAAAAAGTCATACTATAGTATGTGGTCCAAAGTGTGACAAAAACACCAAACGAAAGCAGTGCAGCTTTCAGCTCACTTGGTAAAGCTGACACCTTATGTTCAGGTTAAACTTCTTTCTGCAGGCAGCCCCAGTTCGAATCCCGCATCGGACAGTCGTTTCCTAAATATCATTCCTCCTCTCTGCCTCCCCATTTCCTGTCTCTTATTGTACCATAAATTAAAGGCATTAAAAGCCCCAAAAATTTACTTAAAGAAATGGCATGTCGTCCAAAATGTGACAAAAAAAGTCATAGGTTAGTATGTCGTCCAAAATGTGACAAAAAAGTCATACTATAGTATGTCGTCCAAAATGTGACAAAAAAGTCATACTTTAGTATGTAGTTCAAAATATGACAAAAAAGTCATAGGTTAGTATGTCGTCCAAAATGTCACAAAAAAGTCATAGGTTAGTATGTCGTCCAAAATGTGACAAAAAAGTCATAGGTTAGTATGTCGTCCAAAATGTGACAAAAAAGTCATAGGTTAGTATGTCGTCCAAAATGTGACAAAAATGTCATAGGTTAATATGTCGTCCAAATTGTGACAAAAAAATCATACTATACTATGTCGTCCAAAATGTCACAAAAAAGTCATACTATTGTATGTCGTCCAAAATATCACAAAAAAGTCATAGGTTAGTATGTCGTCCAAAATTTGACAAAAATGTCATAGGTTAGAATTTCGTCCAAAATGTGACAAAAAAGTCATAGGTTTGTATGTCGTCCAAAATGTGACAAAAAAGTCATACTATAAGTATGTCGTCCAAAATATGACATAAAAGTCATACTATAAGTATGTCGTCCAAAATATGACATAAAAGTCATACTATAAGTATGTCGTCCAAAATATGACATAAAAGTCATAGGTTAGTATGTCGTCCAAAATGTGACAAAAAAGTCATAGGTTAGTATGTCGTCCAAATTGTGACAAAAAAATCATACTCTACTATGTCGTCCAAAATGTCACAAAAAAGTCATACTATAGTATGTAATCCAAAATATGACAAAAAAGTCATAGGTTAGTATGTAGTCCAAAATGTGACAAAAAAGTCATACTATAGTATGTCGTCCAAAATGTGACAAAAAAGTCATAGGTTAGAATGTCGTCTAAAATGTGACAAAAAAGTCATATATTAGTATGTCGTCCAAAATGTGACAAAAAAGTCATAGGTTAGTATGTCGTCCAAAATGTGACATAAAAGTCATAGGTTAGTATGTCGTCCAAAATGTGACAAAAAAGTCAAACTATAAGTATGTCGTCCAAAATGTGACAAAAAAGTCATACTATAGTATGTCGTCCAAAATGTGACAAAAAAGTCATACTATAGTATGTCGTCCAAAATGTGACAAAAAAGTCATACTATAGTATGTCGTCCAAAATGTGACAAAAAAGTCATAGTTTAGTATGTCGTCCAAAATGTGACAAAAAAGTCATACTATAGTATGTCATCCAAAATGTGACAAAAAAGTCATACTTTAGTATGTAGTTCAAAATATGAAAAAAAAGTCATAGGTTAGTATGTCGTCCAAAATATGACAAAAAAGTCATACTATAGTATGTCGTCCAAAATGTGACAAAAAGTCATACTTTAGTATGTAGTTCAAAACATGAAAAAAAAAGTCATAGGTTAGTATGTCGTCCAAAATGTGACAAAATAGTCATACTATAGTATGTCGTCCAAAATGTGACAAAAAAGTCATACTTTAGTATGTAGTTCAAAATGTGAAAAAAAAGTCATAGGTTAGTATGTCGTCCAAAATGTCACAAAAAAGTCATAGGTTAGTATGTCGTCCAAAATGTGACAAAAAAGTCATAGGTTAGTATGTCGTCCAAAATGTGACAAAAAAGTCATAGGTTAGTATGTCGTCCAAAATGTGACAAAAAAGTCATAGGTTTGTATGTCGTCCAAAATGTGACAAAAAAGTCATAGGTTAGTATGTCGTCCAAAATGTGACATAAAAGTCATAGGTTAGTATGTCGTCCAAAATGTGACAAAAAAGTCATAGGTTAGTATGTCGTCCAAATTGTGACAAAAAAGTCATAGGTTAGTATGTCGTCCAAATTGTGACAAAAAAATCATACTCTACTATGTCGTCCAAAATGTCACAAAAAAGTCATACTATAGTATGTAATCCAAAATATGACAAAAAAGTCATAGGTTAGTATGTAGTCCAAAATGTGACAAAAAAGTCATACTATAGTATGTCGTCCAAAATGTGACAAAAAAGTCATAGGTTAGTATGTCGTCCAAAATGTGACAAAAAGGTCATAGGTTAGTATGTCGTCCAAAATGTGACAAAAAAGTCATACTATAGTATGTGGTCCAAAGTGTGACAAAAACACCAAACGAAAGCAGTGCAGCTTTCAGCTCACTTGGTAAAGCTGACACCTTATGTTCAGGTTAAACTTCTTTCTGCAGGCAGCCCCGGTTCGAATCCCGCATCGGACAGTCGTTTCCTAAATATCATTCCTCCTCTCTGCCTCCCCATTTCCTGTCTCTTATTGTACCATAAATTAAAGGCATTAAAAGCCCCAAAAATTTACTTAAAGAAATGGCATGTCGTCCAAAATGTGACAAAAAAAGTCATAGGTTAGTATGTCGTCCAAAATGTGACAAAAAAGTCATATAATAGTATGTCGTCCAAAATGTGACAAAAAAGTCATACTTTAGTATGTAGTTCAAAATATGACAAAAAAGTCATAGGTTAGTATGTCGTCCAAAATGTCACAAAAAAGTCATAGGTTAGTATGTCGTCCAAAATGTGACAAAAAAGTCATACTAAAAGTATGTCGTCCAAAATGTGACAAAAAAGTCATAGGTTAGTATGTCGTCCAAAATGTGACAAAAAAGTCATACTAAAAGTATGTCGTCCAAAATGTGACAAAAAAGTCATAGGTTAGTATGTCGTCCAAAATGTGACAAAAAAGTCATAGGTTAGTATGTCATCCAAAATGTGACAAAAAAGTCATACTATAAGTATGTCGTCCAAAATGTGACAAAAAAGTCATAGGTTAGTATGTCGTCCAAAATGTGACAAAAAAGTCATACATAAGTGTGTCGTCCAAAATGTGACAAAAAAGTAATAGGTTAGTATGTCGTCCAAAATGTGACAAAAAAGTCATAGGTTAGTATGTCGTCCAAAATGTGACAAAAAAGTCATAGGTTAGTATGTCGTCCAAAATGTGACAAAAAAGTCATATATTAGTATGTCGTCCAAAATGTGACAAAAAAGTAATAGGTAAGTATGTCGTCCAAAATGTGACAAAAAAGTCATAGGTTGGTATGTAGTTCAAAATATGAAAAAAAAGTCATAGGTTAGTATGTCGTCCAAAATGTGACAAAAAAGTCATATATTAGTATGTCGTCCAAAATGTGACAAAAAAGTCATAGGTTAGTATGTAGTTCAAAATATGAAAAAAAAGTCATAGGTTAGTATGTCGTCCAAAATGTGACAAAAAAGTCATATATTAGTATGTTGTCCAAAATGTGACAAAAAAGTAATAGGTTAGTATGTCGTCCAAAATGTGACAAAAAAGTCATAGGTTAGTATGTAGTTCAAAATATGAAAAAAAAGTCATAGGTTAGTATGTTGTCCAAAATGTGACAAAAAAGTCATATATTAGTATGTCGTCCAAAATGTGACAAAAAAGTAATAGGTAAGTATGTCGTCCAAAATGTGACAAAAAAGTCATAGGTTGTTATGTCGTCCAAAATGTGACAAAGAAGTCATATATTAGTATGTCGTCCAAAATGTGACAAAAAAGTCATACTATAGTATGTCGTCCAAAATGTGACAAAAAAGTCATACTATAAGTATGTCATCCAAAATGTGACAAAAAAGTCATATATTAGTATGTCGTCCAAAATGTGACAAAAAAGTAATAGGTTAGTATGTCGTCCAAAATGTGACAAAAAAGTCATACTATAGTATGTCGTCCAAAATGTGACAAAAAAGTCATACTATAAGTATGTCGTCCAAAATGTGACAAAAAAGTCATATATTAGTATGTCGTCCAAAATGTGACAAAAAAGTAATAGGTAAGTATGTCGTCCAAAATGTGACAAAAAAGTCATACTATAGTATGTCGTCCAAAATGTGACAAAAAAGTCATACTATAGTATGTCGTCCAAAATATGACAAAAAAGTAATAGGTTAGTATGTCGTCCAAAATGTGACAAAAAAGTCATAGGTTAGTATGTCGTCCAAAATGTGACAAAAAAGTCATACTATAGTATGTCGTCCAAAATGTGACAAAAAAGTCATACTATAGTATGTCGTCCAAAATGTGACAAAAAAGTCATACTATAGTATGTCGTCCAAAATGTGACAAAAAAGTCATACTATAGTATGTCGTCCAAAATGTGACAAAAAAGTCATACTATAGTATGTCGTCCAAAATGTGACAAAAAAGTAATAGGTTAGTATGTCGTCCAAAATGTGACAAAAAAGTCATAGGTTAGTATGTCGTCCAAAATGTGACAAAAAAGTCATACTATAGTATGTCGTCCAAAATGTGACAAAAAAAGTCATACTATAGTATGTCGTCCAAAATGTGACAAAAAAGTCATACTATAGTATGTCGTCCAAAATATGACAAAAAAGTAATAGGTTAGTATGTCGTCCAAAATGTGACAAAAAAGTCATAGGTTAGTATGTCGTCCAAAATGTGACAAAAAAGTCATACTATAGTATGTCGTCCAAAATGTGACAAAAAAGTCATACTATAGTATGTCGTCCAAAATGTGACAAAAAAGTCATACTATAGTATGTCGTCCAAAATGTGACAAAAAAGTCATACTATAGTATGTCGTCCAAAATGTGACAAAAAAGTCATACTATAGTATGTCGTCCAAAATGTGACAAAAAAGTAATAGGTTAGTATGTCGTCCAAAATGTGACAAAAAAGTCATAGGTTAGTATGTCGTCCAAAATGTGACAAAAAAGTCATACTATAGTATGTCGTCCAAAATGTGACAAAAAAAGTCATACTATAGTATGTCGTCCAAAATGTGACAAAAAAGTCATACTATAGTATGTCGTCCAAAATGTGACAAAAAAGTCATAGTTTAGTATGTCATCCAAAATGTGACAAAAAAGTCATACTTTAGTATGTAGTTCAAAATATGAAAAAAAAGTCATAGGTTAGTATGTCGTCCAGAATATGACAAAAAAGTCATACTATAGTATGTTGTCCAATATTTGACAAAAATGTCATAGGTTGGTATGTCGTCCAAAATGTGAACAAAAAAGTCAGCCATATGAGACAATATTATTTATTATGGACAGTGTGCCTTACCATGTCATGTGGTGGTGACTGGGATGCCATCAGGTGGTTGACATATAAATCATAATCTGTCTGATAGAAAAATGAAAGAAATCATTTTAATCAAAAGGTACATCTTGTGTATACAATACTTTTCAAAGTTACTATAATGTTATGCTGTTTTTACACTATACTGTGTATTCTTAGTGCACTTGTAATTATGTTTGTTTGTTCAATCATAAGCAAAAGCTTAGTTAGTCATAGTTTTATCCTGTCACATAATAACAATATTTTGGCAACACCTGTTTTGTCATTACAACAAATAAATACCAAGCAATTATCCGTTTAATTTCATTTCTGTTTTGTTTAAGTGCAAAACGTTAAAACTGTAAAAACTTGTTTGTCATGAATAACCAGTAATGAAACCTTTCCCCTCTGGTGACCTGCTCCTTGACGCATCATGACAAGGGGTCCAGTGGTTGCTCTATTTCCACACGCTCCACCAGGGATTCTCTCTCTCTCTCTCTCTCACTCTTAGCACCATTACATTTGATGGCACATGCTAAAAATGTGCTAGTGGGTACAGAGGAAATGGAAAAACCTTAATTTCCCTCAGGATGCGTCCAAATACTGGCGAGTATTCACATACATCATCAAAGACGTCACTGAACACCGCAAGGCGGTCTCTGCTGGGCCAGCTCTGTGCTGACAGCTTCTTCAGCTCCTGGACATGACAGGAACACACACACACACACACACACACACACATCGTTAGCAAGAGAGGCTGCACGTCTTTATTCATACACCTTCTGCAGGAGTGTTCAAAGGGTATCGCAGAATGACCATGTTATTAAAACCTGACATTGTAGAAAAAAGTCTTTTTTCAAGTGCACTGTCACAGTTTACGTGACCGGCCTCACCTTATGTAGTTTCCTCTCATGCATTTCAGCAACATTTATTCCAACCCACGGGTCCTGCTTGGCTGCAGACTCCCTGCCAAACCATTGTTTAGTCTTTAGCTGGTCTTCATTATTCAGTCCTTGCTGTTTCCCCTCAGGATTAGATGAAAAATGTTGCTTTTTCTGGGAAGGAGCGCTCAGCTGGAATGGCACAAACTCTAAGGAACGACGAGCTGTGTTAGGTAGACTGGGATTGACTCTTCTGTCTGCATGTGATGCACGATCAGAGGCCTGTGCTTGTCCTGACTCAGATCTGTCAGATTCTACAGCAATAGTGCTGGTGGTGAACTCAGAGGGAGAATCTTTCGTCTCTTTGTTGTGTACATAGGTCAGTGTCTTTGTTCGTCTCTACCGGACTGTCAGAGGGTCTGGAGTTTCTTCTCGGCTCTTGGACATCTTCCAGAAGCGCTGCTTTGTGTCCATACGAGGCAGACTGTGGTTCAGGCTGCGGGGCCCCAGATGACCTGAGAAGTAGGTCAGGACGTCAGCCCTCTGACCAGCTTCAGCCGCCTGCAGCAGTCTGTGGACGTCGCTCCTGAAACAGTTAGGCCTACGGCTGCTGGACATGGCTGTGAGGACACAATGTAGGTCAGTGTATACGAGGGGAGGGAATCACAAGGTGCCTCACGACACGATGTGCAGTAAAATGTCCACGATACCAATAATATCACGGTACGACGATGCTGTGATAATCAACAACATAGAGAACCAAGTGCAGAAAGTCTATGTATTGAATGTGGATAGGGGAAACTCATTACAGAGCTTTCTCCTCCATTATCCCGCTGTAAACTCACTCTTCTTCAGCCCAAGTTTCCCTCATTCATTTGAGCAGCACCACGAGGAAACATGAAGTAGTTTACGTTAGAGTGCCTTAATTTGTTAATTAAAATATCGATATTTACTCTGGCTTATCGATTATCGTATTGCACGAGGAAGGACGACGATGTGTCACCAAATGTCACCATATTTTGACCCACCCCTAATGTACACTATGTTTCTTTTCTTTTCTTTTCTTTTAAATGATAGTGTCAGATGTACTGAACTCACGTCATTGGAAAGACAAAAGTGCTTTTAAATAAACTCCTCTACAAAATCTGAGGTCAAACCCATCATTCTCTTATCAATTTATTATTTTATGTCATTATATCTCATATTAAGAGTTAATTTCATTTGTAGTATTTCACTTTTAAACATAATCTCATTTGTATTTTATTTTATTTTTTGATACTGTATTTATTTATTTCCTTTTCTTTAGTCGTTTAATGTTTAATGTGCCTTTAATGTGTGTATAAAAAGTGTCTTTTAAAGAGCCTTAAACCAGAGACCAGATGTATCTATTGATTTTCAATCCACTGCTTCCATTTACTGATAAAACAAATAGATTAAAAAAAACAGGTGCATGACTTTAAAATGAGTCTTTATCCAAATGTATAACAGCATAATGTGGAAAAGTAGCTCAGAACGTTTGTTCTCAAACAAACTGAGCAGGACTTTCGCAGGTTGTGACGTAATCACGGAACCAAACGTGCGCATTCATTCTTCAACAAACTGCACTTGAAGCGCGTGACATACAGAAACAAACATTACAAAAATAATCCCACCTGTTTTTCAACTGTTCTTTTGTGTTTTTACTCACGACGGCAAACAATCTTTGGCTTCGTCTTGTCGCCTAAACTCGTCGGTCGAGCCCTCCGTTGCCAAGGCGACCGAGACGCGGTGCGTTTCGAGTCTCGCTGTTAATCGTCCCCATGAGCGCAGGTGAGGTGCACTTTTCCTCACTTGTGCCTCAGGAGATGAGCCACTGATGTCAAAGCTGTGAGTTTTTGAAACACGTGCGTCACGTTCATTCACAGCCACGCATTCAAATAAACCAGGATTCATTAAAAACCTAAAAATAAACATATTACATGATTGGAAAATGGTGTGGGAACATTAAACGAAAAGCACAACAAGTGAAAAAGCTTTATTGTTTTTATGATTATGAACTTCATTTTTTCAAAGCATTGAAGTACTTTATTTAAATGGTACGATAGATTTGTGGTGTCATTAAAATGAATGAATTCAATTCAATTATAGTGATTTCTGTTTTTCTGCTACTGTCATGGTAAAATGAAAAACACGAGACAATTCATTCATTGTATCAAAGTTAAATCTTTCCAGAATTTGCCAGAGTAAAGGGACATTGCTCAGAACATGTCAGGAATCAGGAACGGGTTTGAGATTCCCTGCCTTCCATTCTTATTCTAGCAGACTGAATCCAGTATCCCTCTGTGACCTCATTCCACTTTGCCCTCCTGTATGTGGAGCCATCCGACACTGGTGTCGCATAAAAATCATTCAGCAGGCTTCATCTTAGTCGTCCACGTCATTACTTGTGTCCCCTTTTCCCGTCTCAGGGACTGTGCACCCCGTCAGCAAGTCAGCACACTCATCACTGCTGCTGCTGATGTCAGTATCATCAGATCACCTGACCTGTCCTCTCCTCTGACAGGTTGGAGCTCATTTTCAGAATTTCTTTAGTGGGTTAAAATCTGTCAGAATGCCCAAACAATTGACGTGTGCAAACATGGGACACTGATAGAACAACAATATTTGTGATATTCAAAGTCAAATGTCTCTCTCTCTCTCTCTCTCTCTTGCAGGCTGGGGCAAATTCTTGCACACAGTGTAACCCCATTACCAGATTTATCATGTAAACATTGGTTATCAGGGACATTTGGTTAGGGCCAAAAAAAAAAATCAAAATCAAACTATTATCTAAATTGGGTAATTGGCGGTGATTGGGTTATTGTGTGCAAGTAAGCACACGGTCATGAGAGTAGCGTTTGCTGCAGAAGAGAGGGAAGAGGAGGAAGAGAGAGTGAAGCTCAGCCTCAGGGCTGGAATGGCCAGAATAGAAAAGCACCCAGATGGCAAAGCTGAGCAGCAGGGAAGAGACACAGGAACATGTTATACTTCATGGAAACAAGTAGAATGGAGTTTTTCATTCATTTGCATTCCTCTGTTGTCCATTAACGTCTGATGTTGTGGTGGTCACAAAAAAAAGAGAGAGCCTATCTTGTCATTTTTATCCATTTTGTGATATCATGTAAATATAAAACGAAATGTGTGTTTGCAAATTGTATAAAATCTGAAAAAAAAAAAACAAACACAAACTCAAACAGAGGAACACTGTGGGATGAGTCATCCTTTGTCCTCTTTTTTTTTTCTCCTTCCAAATGAATTTAAATTTGGAAAAACCCAAAGGACGCCTTCCTACGTCAACGTCAGTCACCAGCTGTGGAGCTGTGGCGGTGGGCAGCTATTTGTGCACATGAGTAAGTTTCAGTGTTTGTCTATGGAGATAACAACTGAGGGAGGGAAGCTCTGGGACTCTGACAGCACCGTTTGTACCTTGTGATACTGACAATACGGCGCAACAACAAAGACATGGCGTACTGTAAATAGTTTAAAAAATGTGAATACAGTTTAAAAATGTGCATCACTGCAGTTAAAAAAGTAGGTAATGACATTAAAGTACAGTCAGTAAACTGAAATGATGAGAGACACAGATTTCTTTTCTTCTTCAGGTATTTATTAAAAGTCATTTGGGCTACTGCTCTTACATTTACAGTTTGAGACGTCGCTCAATTTCTCTGGGTAACAGTAACATGTCTATAGACCGCTTTGTCGGATGTTTTTACTTTGTACAAAACAAAAAGGCCAACATTATTTTTTTCCTTTGTATAAAAAAATATAAGTTAATTTAAATTGAACTCTAATTAAGAAAATAACAATAGTTATAAGAGCAATAATAATAATAATCATCATCATCAATAATATTAATAACAATAATAATAATAATAATGATAAAGATCATAAGCTCAACATAGTGCAGACAATGGGATATAACTGGTGCTGAAAAATAGAAGGGACAGTGCAGTGATATGGACTTAACCATGTACTCAGGTGGGGGTGGAATGGGGGGGGGGAAGAGACAGGAAAAAGATTTCTCTCACACACACACAGACACACACACAGACACACAAGCACACACACAAAACTGCCATTCAGTTTAGCACCATCAGAGCAAACAACTCTGTACAAACTATTTCCTAGATTGTACACAGTGTGCACCCGTTACTGTATATGAAAAACTATACATCAACTTCAGTTTAGGCGCACGCTGCTAACTGCCGCTCTCGGACGAAGCTTACTGGAGGCAAGTCTGAAAAGTACGACGGAGCACATCATTGGAAACCGATGGTGCAATTCAAATCTAACCCACTGAGGATCTGCGATCAACGAAAACATTCGTCAAAGTGTACATTCACACTGCTGGGAGTGGGGGGGGGGGGGGGGAGCACAGTACCAGTGGTAAATCGAATTATTTGAGCGCTAAATTAATTCTTGGGCGGGACAATGTCCACTGGAATGACAGTTTCAGACAAACATAATTTGTCCTTTTGGAAGTTCTTGGGGTCTCATAAGAAATGGACGCCCCTTGCGTGATGTTGCAGACTGAGCACTGGGGGGGGAGGGGGGGAGATTTCCGTCTCTCATGGTTCCACACCACAGCAAAAAAGTTTGCCGTCCTGGACACAATATATGGTGCACTTTAGCTTAACGTGGAGACGAGAGTGGCTGAGGCGCCCGTTGAGCTGCGGGGCCCACACAGCAACGTGGCAACATGTTCAGTGTCATCGCTACAGCTTTAAACCAGCCACGACAATGTATGGAAATGTACTGTGTCTATGCAGATAAACTTGTCTTTATCATTCACCAGGACACTTGTGCATTATCCATATTGTGTATATCATCTTTGGGGGGGATGTATCACTGATCTTAGACTGTATATAAACATGGTGAATTTCCCCGTCTGAAAAACTGACACGGCAAATCTTGTTTTTGCAACCGGAAGGCTATGTCCGTGTTACTGATGAATAGGAGAAACTCATGATGCGATAGTGCTGCTGCAGTCTTGGCTTACTATAAATGACCCGAAAACGTGATGCTGTTCACGCGTCTTTTTTGACTCGTGACTGCTGGCCTGAGGTCGTATCCTGTAGATCAGAGGAAAGCCGATGTACTAGATGCAGCAGGTTTCTAAATGTCAGAGGGAGCCGGGGGCAGCGCCGTGGGGGTCCACCTTTGGGAGAAACCATCGTGACTCTCATGTGACCGTGTCCACAAGCGTCGCCATCATTTAACTACTTTCATCACAGTTTGTCCACATTTTGTAGAATATGCTGCGGGGGGGTTTCTGCAATCTCCTCCAAGAATAGGCCGTATCACTTTATTCAAGTACTGCAAAGGACTTTTGCTCCAAAAGTGATTAAAAATAAAACATTCTGACATCCGCCTCCTCAATAAGATGGCAGCACACCGTCTCCCGCTCTACACATTCCTCATGTCTCTAGGAAAACCTTGCTGAAGTAGTGCGCGTATGATAACCCTACCACAGAAGGCAAACAGTACCATTTAAAAAAAAAAAAAAAAACATAAAATAAAATAAAATAAAATAACATAAAAGCCTGAACCGCCAACAAGAATTCACATATCCTAGCGTGTGAAAGGTTCAGAGTAAGGCCTCTGCAAATACAAGACCATTAAACTCAGCTCAAACAAGCAATTCATATAACAACTCAAACATGAAGCAACCAAAAGAGCACACGTCCATTCTACCAAATGAATTCCCAAGCTGAGCGGACTTAGGGTGATGGGTTCAAGTCCCTCAGTCCCACCAGCTGTCTGTCAGTCTCTGGGATCGGTGAAACTGCCAGTGTTGACACCTTTGTCACCCAATGAGGTAACCGTGTGTTTTTTTTGTTTTGTTTTTTTTTTTGTGAAAAGTCAAGTTGCCGTTTGCTGATCTGTCTCCTGCTAACACACAACGACGTGGGCTCTTCCTCCGACAACGTTCCAGGTCCGTGGCAGGATTCAGGTTGTGTTCCTTTGGTAGGCGAAGTCACCCACCCGGTAGTCAGTTGTCCACCTTAACGGGGCCTGAATCACAGGGTCGGCTGGGGACGACGTCCTCCACCTCTCCTCGCGCGATCTTCTCCCACTGGTTCAGGTTCTCCCTGGAGACACAAAGCGCAATTAAAATGCAAACATGGTTTTAATATGAAAGAATAGAGAATTGAAGAATGAGAATTTTTTAAAACAGCTACTTTTCGATGCTGCTAATTGAATGTTTGATGTTGTTGATGTAGGGCTGCAACAGTGATTTGATTAATCCATTATGAATTAATTATTAAGTACTCAGTGTTTACTGAGTGTTTTTTGCATGAATTCAAACCAGTTTTCTGATTTCTCAGCTTCTTAAATGTGAATTCTGTTGCTCCATATGACAAAGAATTCGTTAAAACTGAATCATTTTGGTTTGTGGAGAAAACAAGACTATTTGAGAACGTCATCATTTCCAAGTTTGAGTACCTTGCAGCATTTTCTGACATTTTACCGACTAAATAAGTGTATCGACACATTATTCACGTCTAGAGGTTGCTGTTGCCTCCTGTCTTGACATAAAACAAATCACTTCCTGTGCGCAGTGTGGTAAGGTCACCAAGCAACACAAGATATGAGACAGAGAGTGTGAAGCTGATAGGATGAATCACCAACATTTAGTTGTACTTTAACAGACACTTGTTTATATTTAAAGTTATATCACAGATATCACTTGATCCTTTAACTTTAACTATAGTATAGACAAAGTATTCATTTTGAACCTTAAAAAGAAAAGATTAAATTAGTTTGCGATATGCAATTCTGTCAGATAAATGCAAAAAAACCCAAAAAATTATAGGTGAAAAGACAATTAGATTAAATACAGAGGTCATCATTGCCAAAGGTTGCACTTAACTTAAATGAATGAAACTTTACCAAACAGCTAAATGTAAGCCAGTCCCCTCCATGTGCTATAATCACGCCTGACATGACTGCAAAAAGTGCTGCCCTTTATTGCCATTCCTTTCAATTAGTCAGCCTGATGCAGTTTACACGTCTGTGGCAAATCCCACAACAAGCAGCTGGGCTCCACGGGGTCTAGGCCCACTGCCCACTGCCCACCCAGAGCCCAGTGCTGACGTACTGCCGGGGCTTAAATATTACCATGCTCACTTTGTTTGCATTCCCCGCAGATCAAGGTCACAACATATTAAAAAACCAGTGGGTTACCCCAGCAAATGTGCAATGCAACATAATCCGGCTCAACCAGACCAGAAATGAAACACTATACAGTTCTACATTATTATTCTGAATAACACTTTTTTTTTTTTTTTTTTTTTAATAAAAAATTGTACATTTCTTTATCAATCGACCTTAGAAAACTTACCTGCAGGCTTTTAGAAGAGGACCGGACGGAGGGAAGAGCTTTGATAACGTTGTGTAACATGGAATTGCAACAGCATTGTAGAATCCCACCTAAAAATGGGAAGAAAAACAAAACAAAACACAAAACAATAAACAAAAGTAAACATAAAAAAATGCAACACGTCTCATGATTTGAAGGTTCTGTTGTCTGTGACGTGTTAACTAGTCTTTGGAACTTCGGGAAACTTAATCTGTTCTCTTCAGAAAACTCTTTAATTATTATTAATAATTATTATTAATATTAATATTATTATAATACCTTTACTAGGTCATCATTGTTATCAACTAGCTGATCAGATGTCCTGGCAGACTCAGTATTGGAAAAAATGTAAATGGGAACATGGGATCAATATTAGTTCTGATGAAGAATAATACATCATTATATAAAAACATAAACGTTTATAAGCGAACCAAAGGCCGTAACTGGTTTATCGAACTGTTGTGTTTCTGCTTTACTATGTAAAGCGCCTTGAGATAATATATGCTGGGATTTGCTATACCAATAAAAACTGATTTGTTTATTCATTTTAATTAATTTATTGTTGTATTCTTTTATGCAGATTAAAAATTTAAGTTAAGATTATCATGTATTAATGCTCTTATGATCACGGTTTACCAAAAGAAAGATAAGGACGGCCCAAACATCTCTCTCCTCTTAAAAAAAGGTTGTTTCAGTAATGGTAATTCATATTTTTAAGTTATTCTCCATTCATTAAAATATAGAGACATTCATGTGTTCATGGTATCTAATCTAAAATTTTACGTCAACTCCCAATGAGCAGCTGAGCTGTTACTCTTTCTTCTCGTTTTCATTTCCTAAAAAACCTTGAGAAACAAGCGTGGCGTTTCCACGCCATCAGTGCTGTCACAGACACACATGAGCAAGCGTGCTGGTCTCACTTGGCCTTGTGGAACCTCGTCCTTCTTGTCTCTGTCCATCATGGGGATCGGTTGTATCCCAATCTTCTTCATCTCATCTCCCTGTTGAGGAACACAGTAAAGGAAAAACGTTTATATTTCTTACTTAACTACAGCAGATCACCTGACTATTTATTCATGTATTTAAAGAGAGTGACTGTCCAGTACAGTATCCCACTATACCTCAGCCCAGAACTCAGCATAGATGTCATTGGCTGTGAGTCGTGTGGCTTGCCATTGCTTGGTAACAGAGCACAGGTCACATGCTGTCATCATCAGACCAATCACACGGTCCCTGGAGGGAAGCAAAGCCTGGTTATGGCCATGTGCACAATCCAAATGTAGCTGTTTACGTGGCACCAGATCCACATGTCTCTGAGTGATGCTACGAAAGCTGTGATGTGATGCGAAACTCACCGGTGCGAGTGGTTGTTTAAGTCCAGCCCGTCCAAGGTCAGCATGTCTGACAGCTGCTGGTGGTTGTTGAAGTACAGGGCGAGGTCTGTGGCGATGATGGCCTTCCGGATGATCTCCAGCACCTGCTCATACTCAGTGGAATTCAGGTTGGAGAAAATATTGTGCCCTTCCAGCTATGAGAAACAAAGAGATCAATAAAAAAGAAAAAGCTCCACTTATGAGGCGTTCAGCTCAGCTAGACTATAGCAGGTTGTAATCTCCGATAAACCTCGGGGTCATCTCGGGTTCACGGTGCCGCCACAGCGAATTCTGGACATCACAGAGGAAGGCACTCAGATATTAACGATGCTCTCTTTTGTGTGTGTAAAATACAGAGAGAAATGTGGATTTAGAAATGTGAAGAATATATGTATCTTGTCATCAGACAAAGAAATAGCAAATGAAATGATTTCAAAGCAAATATTTTAGTTGAATAGATTAGTTGTTTTGTTTTTTTAAAAGGCCACCTTCAGGTAAAGACTGGTATTTCTATTATTTTATTTTTATTACTATAATTGAGTATGCACATATATTGATATATATATATATATATATATATATATATATATATATATATGTTTATATATATATATACATAAACATATGTATATGTATATAATATGCAAGTAAACTCTTAAAATAAAATATAAAGGTTGAAAACAAATGTGGATGTTTATATAAAACCCAGGTAAAATGAGAGCACTGACTATAAATCAAGGATAAAACACTATAAAAAGTGAGATAAAAATAAACAATACAATGATGAGGTAAAACAGCATTAAGCGTAAGCCATCTTACAAAAGTGCACGTTGAAAAGACATTTTGTCAAAAGCTGCAGTGGAGTCAGCTGATCTCACACTGAGGGGCGTGGCTGTTCCACACCTTTAGTGTCGCGTTTCAGTCTGGTCTGTGGAACATCTAAAAAGCTACAGAGGCCATATCGTTTTTTTTAAATTAGTGGGCTTCAAATTATAATTTGCAGCTCTCGTTCTTAATTGTGTTGTTTGCATGTTTCTGCCCACTGTGTGCAAGTCCTCGCACGTCATTGTCAGACCTTATCCTCGCACTTATAGACAACCAATGAATAGAAATGTTGCGACATGGGTCGATGTAGATTCTGCAGAGAAGAGCTCTACCTGTAGGATGGAGACGGTCTGAGAGAAGTGGTGCTGCTCCATGGTGGAGGAGGAGTACAGAGCAGCCAGTGGATGGTCAAACTTCTGCAGGTATGTGTTGCTGTAGCCCCGATGGTCCAGATCATGGCAGAGGCAGGCTATCAACAGACCCTTCTTCTGTAAACCAGAATGGAGGTACAATTAAAAATGATTACTTGAAATCACACAAATCAAAGGATTCAAAAGCTTTTTTTTTTCATCATTATGCAAAAATAACACTCTCTTTTCTCCGTGCCACGTATAATAAACTGTATTTACAGTATGTGTAATTTCATTCATTTTTGCTAAGCTGTGCTGTAACTCTAACCCGACAAGAAGCAAACCTCTAGCTCGGTGAAGATCCCAGTGGTTTTCTGGAGGATGGCATACATACAGTGGGCCACCGTCACTGCATGCTTCCAGTTGTGGTAGGGCACACGTCGGTAGTTCTTCCGCACAGACATGGTGAATCGGCACAGCTTCTCCAGCTCAAAGCTGCATGCAGTTGGAGAAAAAAAAAAAAAGAGAATTAACAAATGCCTTGATGAAGAGTTGACCCTGAGAGCACACAGCCCTGTGACGCCTGTTACCTGGTCTTTCCACAGGAGTTATGGACCATGTAGATAAAAACAGCAGGCCAGATCTCCTCAAAGGGACTAATATCAAAGTGGAACCTGGAAGGAATGGAAAAAGGGAGAGTCATATGCTGTGTTCGGTTTGGTTCAACGAAGACCAGTACATTCACTAGGTAGGCGGGGTGTGGGCTGTGCCTTATGGCCGCTTTGTGGCTGTTTGTCTCAACAAGTCGTCAAGCTTTGTATGAGAATAGACGTCGACTTCCATGGGATATTTATACCGTACCATTCTACTCTGGTACCCCAAGGGACGGATGCAAAAGAATGGAACAGTTAGGGGCTGGTTATAGCTAGGTTAAAGCTCCTATGCAGAACTTCTGTCACCCCTGGTGGACTTTTGAGATCCCTGACCTAAAACTAACCCTAACCCTAGAAATATGTTAACCCAACACATAATCTATCTTTGTGGGACCCAGACAAAATGTCCTCACAAAGATAGATTATAAGTTGTTTTTTTTGGACCTCACAAAGATATAAAAACAAGTACAAACACACATAAGTGACGTGTTGTATATCTTTCTTTTAACATAACATTCAGGCGGGGTTTAGGGAGCCCTTGATTAACTTAACACATGTACAGTTCAGCTGAGAGAAGAACAGGAAACACAGATAGTCTGCATGTGACAAAGCTGACATCAGGACAGCCAGACCTGGACTCTTTCACAGACGCGTGGCTGTAGGCCAACTTCAGAAATGTTTCTTGTTTTGTTTCACATCACATGACTCACATTTCAATCTCTTTATAAATGGGAGTGGGGAGGTTGAGCTGGGTAAGGGTCTTCCATTCTTCTGATGTACAGATGCTGTGATACGTTAGCTTTTCCATCGTCACCCTGTATATGCATTCAGAGTGCCGGATCCTGTGGTACATCTGTGGGAGTCACAGAACATGAGTTAGCCGTTTGAAAACCAAATAAAAATACAGCAAAAAAAGATCTCATTTTATAAGTGTCGCTGTTGGCATTTTCAAAAGGGTCAAACGGAGTTAAGTTATCCGCATCAGTCCTGCGCTGTATCACATTTTATTTGGGTGTCTCCACATCTGGTTTGTATCGCTGTTGCCTTCCCAGACATGCAGGAATAAGACAGTCAGGTACAGGCGCCAAAGTGTTACACCTTCCACCATAAATCACCATAAATCAGGAGCAGGTCTTAGTCAGTTTGCTGGAGACGTAAGGCATAAATTACAGCTAAACATAAATCCCGTCAGTGGACGGATGCAGACCTCTTGTCTTAAAATATTAACATGCCTCATCAATTTTGAAACCCACTTTGTGACGTCGGTCCTGCGTACGTTTGTCGCACGAGACGATGGTGAGTCAGGCCTCACAGAGAGGAGAGGCTTTCGACAGGCAGACCACACAAGGCAGGCTTCGAGGCTTTGCGAGATGATTAACGAGATTATGAGGCATAATCGTCACCGCCAAGTCGACCGTCCCCGAAATCTGAACAAGCTTTTTGTTCATATCTGGGTTCAATGCGCAGTCTAAGTGGACACGAGTTACTATAAGAAACGGGAACACTGAATGTTGTGCGCCATAAACATTACATAATCCATCTGCTTAAAGGACCAGTATGTATGAATTAGAGCATTATAGCATATATATGATAAAGCATATACAAAAACTTTTTGTCTTTATTTTAAAGTGATTATACAACCACATAAAACATAGTTATGGGTCGTATTATTCACTTTTGGCCCCGTGCCTTCCTAAATTACAGTTACACACTGGACCTTTAACGAGATTTTAATTTCAGTGAAGTTGTTTATATATTTTAAGACGACTTGCATGCACGTACTCACATTTGCACAGTGTAAGGCCAGAGCACAAAAGACAGCAAACATCTTAAAGTTGTTCTCATCTGTTTGAGTGAAGGCACTTCCGCTCAGCTTGTTCACCATCTGCACCACACCAATAACAGTCCCCCTGCTCACGATGGGCATGCACAGGATGTTCCGTGTGGTATAACCAGTTTTGAGGTCCACTTCTCTGTCAAGGCAGACACAAAATAAAAGGATACGACATCAATTTGACGTTCGCTGGTGAGAGTTAGTAGAAGTGGTAATTCTACGGTTATTTAAAATTGCCATGACAAACGAGTCGGGGGGGTTTACCGGTTAAATCGTGGATCTGCATAGGCATCTGGGATATTTAGGACTTCCCCTGTCCGAGCCACTTGACCAGCTATTCCCTTCTCTATAGAAAACCTGGAAGCAAAGCAGAGAGGAGAGTTTCATTTGTAGACTTTGGTTATGAATTAAAAAAATGAAATTACGAGGAAGATACTAAGAATACTGGGAGAAGAAAAGGAGAAAAATGTGACCCTTCACACACCTAATTTCTTTGGTTTTCCTAAAGACAGGTTTGCCTTCATTCTCTTCCCCAATATCAAACAGGTCTGAGTACAGTTCTTTGTTGCTGTGATCGACCTGGAAGAGTGCACATCTGTCCGCATTCACCAGGTTTTTTGCATATATCTGCAAAACAACAGGAGGGACACGGGGCTTATTGGCAACACTGGGGATTTAAAAAAATCAGGAAAAACATGGAAAATGATGTTTGTCACCCGCAGCTCAATTAAATCAGACACACTGCTGTTGATTTAATTGTTTCTTTTGGATGGAACAAGTCAATGCAGAGGATTTAAAACACACACACACACACACACACACACACATGGTGTAACTTGAGGTCATTCTGGTGTATATTCTGGTGTTTGAGCCACATGACTTGATTGACCTCAGATGTTACCACAGTCACAGGGCGACAGAACACATACAGAAAGGTTGTTTTTTAATAAAAAGAAGAAGCAGGAAACCATGTTTAACATGCATCCATAGCTCATTTGTTTTAGATTTAAAAACGGTCGCCGACTGTGTCTGAGTCACAAATCTATCGTGTTGACGATGGACATTTAATAAAGATATTATCAGACGTATAGTATTATATACACAAGCAGGTATGAAGAGGTAACATTTGCATTGCCCCTCAGGTGGTGAGAGAGCAGCTGTGCACTGTATGTGCGTTTCACAGCGGGAGTTTGAACACACACACATATCCTAACACACACTCGCGGGATGTGCCGCATTTGGGGACAAGGTGAATGAACACATACTTGCAGGGATCACACTCACCATAATATGTTCAAGTAGAGAATCTATTGCCACAATGTTATCAAAGTATGTTCTGTGCGAAAAGAAGAAATGGTGCATTGAGATGTTGACAAAATGGGAAGCTCTGATGACGTTCACATTCAAGACATGACGTTTTCTATTTCGTGAGCAAATACTTTTCAATCAACTTGAGGAGAACAGACACGAAATACCAACTCACTTCGTTACACGTGCAATTATGTAAATATACACTCATGAAAATGTTTCATTTAATCAGGGGTAAAAATGCACCGTCGGCAGCTCTTACTTTGACACATCTAGTAGGAAGTCGTTGAGCTCAGTCTGTTTGGCGAGGCCTCTGCACACCTAGAGAAAGAACATATGTAGGTCACGACTCGCCACAGGGACATGTCAGACTTTTCCCACAGAGCACATACAGCGTCCTACACTGTATTGTAAACACGCTGGCTTGCTGTCTACACACTTGGCTGTGGGCCACCGTCATGAGTGTCAGTAACAACAGAGTGTTTTTGCAGCGAGCGGCTCACAGTGCTGCAGTGGGACACTGCTTATCTAAGGTGTCATGCTATTTGTTCGAATGAAAACAGCACTGGGGCATAATGACATCCTCGGGGAGCTGTTTGTTGAATCTGTGGCTTAGTTGATTGGACTGGGCCCAGTGACAACCCAGTTCTTGTACACAGTGGATTTCCCCCCGTTGAAAACACCAGCGCAGAACCAGAACAAACAAAGTCATCTGAGAGCCAAACAAGCAGGACGGGGAGGCTTCACCTCGCTCCCAGACCTAGTCTTTAGTGACGTGTTTAAGAGCTGATCCTCGGCTACAAGGTGCAACTTTAAACTCGGTCCTTTAAATGAAGTTTGCTCACCTGTACTTGATGAATGGCAATTGATGCCCACGCTAAGTTTGCTGTCGCAACCTGGGGGAGAAAAAAAATTAAGCTTAGTTTTAACGAACGGTAAATTCATTTTACACTTAACACACAAATTCTGGCTTATTATCTACAAGTTTGGCATTGTGGGTTTGAAATTAAAGCTGCAGCAAAATGAAAATAAATTGGGTCAGTTGTAGAGGTGATGTCACCTCGAAAATAAAACAGAAACAACGGCCACTGCACTGATCTGATAATATCCCATAACACAGTATTAACTCACTTAAATACAGGGCTTAACAAATGTGTAACCGTAGACCACCTGTTATAAAATGAGAAAACATGAACAATATAAAAAATATTAATATCTAAAATATTTGAGAAATATTTCAAAAACTTAAAACTAAAGAATGTTATTGTTATTTATTTGGCAAATAACAAACTGAATTCACCTATTTATACCCACATTTAATTTGCTCACTGGGCTTCAGAAAAGTCAGAAATGAATCAAGCATAACATTCAACCACTAAGGAAGTAAATACCTATAATGTGACATCTTAATCAAGAAATAATAATGTGCTTTACTATTTAATTTTTTTCAACAGTAAATTTGAAAATAAATGGATAAAAAAAATTATATTTTAGCATTAAAAATCTTAATTCGGGTCACAGAGCTTCTACATACTGGTGTATTAACCATTACACAAACATAAACAAATGTGTTTGATAATCACCAGTGCTGCTAATTTAGGGCAGCTGTGGCAGTGGTCTAATAAATCTGTTAAGCGCTGTATATCGTGGTGGAAATCCCTTCACCGCGACAGCTCTAGTGCTCCATTACCACAGAAACACTGAGAACACACTTCTCAAAGGTTAAAAGTATAGTCAGATTAATATGAGACTACAGCAGGCTGTCAGAAACACAAAAAAAATATCCTCAAACCACTTCTACTTACTGCTTCTAAAGACTAAGTCTACAGTGAGGCCTGCATGAGACTCAGCCAAATGTGCTGATATATAAGACGTAAAATGGTTTCTGTCTGGGAGATTTTTAAAGGTGAATTCTGACAGCTTACGCACTTTGACTTTACTGTCTTGAGCAACACGTATACAAAGTCCTTTTCCAGCTCGTCGCGGTTTCATTTTACAGATTGTATTTCATTAGCACCTAGTAAAAAAAAAGTCTTAAGGACCCTTAAAACATCCTCATTAGTTTCCAACTGAACCCCACAGAGTTAAGAGAGATCTTAAACGGATCCAGATTAAGGTGAATACCAGGCTAACTGTAGTTCTGTGAGCCTTGCTCCAGCCTCCCACTCTTGGTGTGTTTTGTCTGGGTCAGACTGACCTCCTGCTGGCTGAGGTTGAAGGGCTCCTTGCCCCAGTGCCGATGTAGCTCCAGGATGGCAATGAGGTCTCCGATGGCAGTAAGGATGGGGAGGCACAGGACAGAGTGAACATGGATCCCTGAGTCCTGCCCTGTGCCGTCGGGGAAGCGCTCGTCCTGCAACATGGAGACAAGACATTTCTGTTACAGCCTGTGCAGCTGTCAGTAATTCATTTTAAGAATTAAAAAGATAGAATAAGTAACGTTTCTGCACTAGGAATGATCTAAAACCGACGAGACTAATGTGAGTAATGTAATCAGCCAACACTCAAACTCAGTATTTCTATGCTAATTCATTATCTATACATACATTTCTATAAATGATTCCTTCATACGCTTTATAAAACTGAAATTTAAAGATGATTTTTAGTGTATCAGCACTTGAGTGAGCTGAGAACACTGCAACCGTTAAATGTTAAGTAATCTTAAGACCTTTTTTCGCTTAGCATTGTCTTATTCCATTGTACTATTTCTTATATAACTTTAAGCTACCCATTGATTTTATTTAATTGCCTATTCATTTAATTGCTCTTTCTACTGCATGCAAAAAAAAAAAAAAAAAACAGCCTTACCCCCATGATGTCTTCTACCAGCAGTGTTCTGCGAGTCTTGGCAACATGAGCGGCAATGGTTGTCCCAAATGCGATGGGGCCAGAGGGGATGAGGCTTGGGGTGCCATCCTTGGCCCCCGTTGGAGTGAACAAACATAAACTCTATTGAGAAGCACGGGCAGAAACAGATGGGAATGAGCACCAAATGTCAAACGCACACATGACTGCATTTGCTGCATATCAAACAAATAATCCTCAGAAACAGCGGTTCTCTGTGCTTACATTGTTGCATTCTCCCAAGAAGTAAAGTGCAAATCCATCAGCTTTTGTTGCTGCAGAAATAATAGCAAAAAAAAAGAAAAGACACACAGGTCAGGGGTGTAGCAGTGCATGTTTTTAAACACAGTTAGACAGTCCAGTAAAAAAAAATGAGATGCCACTGTTTGTCCATGAAATAACAGCAAATGGCAAGAATGTCTGGGAGGGAAAGGATGACGAGGAGACAATAGTCCAGTTCCAATCTTTTATCTCTGTCCCACATAATGACAAGGACACTTTGACCGAAGGCTTTGACTGTCATCCAGTTCATCATATTCCCTCCTCTCCTCTCCCGTCCCATTTCATTTCTCTCATGTACGGTATATAGGTCACGTTATCATACACTGTGACAACAGAGGCACTGTTGCACCAACAGTGAAAACAAAGACATTATGAACTTATCCTTTTATCACTGCATTTTCTGTATCGAGTGGCACGGTGCAGCTCAGCTCACTATGGTATGGTTCGGAACAGTAAATCCTGATTTGGTTTGCATTTGCACTTCAGCTTGTGATTTCTACCTAAATAGTGTGACATGATGCCAAAAAGTGAGACGGTATGGGGCGGTTATTTTACTACCCTTCACAACTATTGACAATTGAATAAATAATAATATCAATAAATAAAGAACAAAATGTTAGGCTTTGTCAGGGATTCACGGTTGTCCACAAACAAGCTTTCATATCTAACTTTGAAACATATTGGCATTACGTTTTACTGTCAGTGTCACCTGTGGGTTGCAGCAGCGCTGCGATGCAACCTGAAAACGTCCAGATTATCAGTAATCTGGACGGTTCCCGCGTTTACCTGCTTTGACGATATTGCACAACTCATAGAGCAGGAGTTTGTTATCTCCTCCCGTGCCCAGACGCTGCTCCATGTAGCTGTTGAGCTCGTACACCACACCCTGCATATTCGTGTCCCGGTACTGCTGGACAAAAGACAGAGAGAAGTTGCAACTGCAGAGTCTCGCATAAACACTGGGCTTGAATTTCAAAATTCTGCAAGTGCCACGGCGGGCCTCTGTTCTGTATCACACGCAGTGTAATGTTTCCCGCCGCAGACGTCGACTCATTCAAAAGGCACGATTTTAACAGTTGTTTCCGTGCCATTCATCACAACATTACCCTGCAGCCCGCCCTTACGCTCCCTTTGACGGCCGCATTCTAGCCCAGAATCCCCCCACACGGCTCTGATTTGAGCCACGACAACCTCTGGAGCTCGGCCTCAGCTCAAAAGTGTGGTTGTGTAATCGTCTAGAGTGCAACGATTTGAATATCTTATTGTGATTTTTAAATATATAATCTATTAAAATGTGTTATAGATGTAAAACTTGATGGAGCATTACCGCACCATCCCATCAAAACATAAAAGGACCAATGTGTAGGATTTGGTGGTATCTAGGGGTGAGGTTGTTGATTGCAATCCAATTAATCGGCGCCCAACATGGTCAGAGTCCACTTTCTAGGGTCAGGGTGGGAAAGTTTTTAGAGCAAACTTCTGCGTTTCCTTGCAATACTTTTGCCTTCGCTTACAATCATTTAGCATTCCCTCAAAATAGATATGCGTTACCCCGCAATACTTTAGCTTTTTGCATTCCCCTCCTCAGCTCTCCCCGTGCCTCAGGCGTGCATGATACTTGCCCCACACGAGATCTTACAACCCTGACCCTGGGGGTCATAAGTCCTGTTATGTAAGAGGCAGACCTCCTGCCTTGTGCAGGGCCCGGGAACCATCCATCTCTGCGCCTGCACAGAGGGTGAGGACAGAATGGCAGGGAGGGTGCAGCACTAGAAAGCCTCCCCTGTGGGACGCCTTTTATTCTTCCACATCCTGTTGTCGTACACAGACGTATGGATGACGCACTGAAGGGTGAAGTGGCCCTTGGTTTTTTTTTTTTCTCTCTCTCAGGAATTATGTGTGGGGACGCCACTTCTCTGCAGCCCCGGGGCCCCACAGAGGGTGCTGACACCGGGCCTAAGAGGTGCACGATGCTGCCAAGATGACAAGGGTGTGAACCTATGTACTATAGGCAGAGGGGATCCATGCTTTCCTATGGTTGTCCTATAGCAAACTGTCTCATATAGGGCGGCAGAATGTGCAGTAAAACATCAATCTATTTCATTACCTTTTCTGTACAACTCACATCATGACAAAACAAACCCTACAACTGCTCTACGTAGTTTATAAAATCAGAGAAAACCCATTGAATTGCATCTTAAGGACAGGGTTTCTCTAAATGAGTACTTGGACACAATGGAACACGTGAAACTGCAAACGTGAAGCTTAATTTAACAAAATATTTGCACATGAAATTTGGCAAGAAAAACCTACCCTGCTGACTTCTTTCGCCGATGTGTCGTCTGTGAAGAGAAAAAAAATCCCAACGTTAGGCTTTATTTTCGTTTGCATGGTTGATACGAAAATGGTAACCAAAGCAGAAAGTCTGAAAAGCACAATGTTTGATTGACTTTTAAGTGTAAAGACACGGTCAGTACGTCTATATGACATTAATGTAAGTCCAAGTAAAACAAGACTTTTGAAATAAAGTGTAAAAACGTTAGAAAAGTTGGACTAAAACGACTCGGAGTCAAATTACAACTGCATGTATTTGTTCAGTCAGACCTGATTTGGACTCTGGGCTAAACTGTGCATGGTAATGAAGTGAATGTTAAGATGGGGCAAGTTCAGCTTTAACCTTTTGTTTCACTATGCTTTGGTCACAGATGATACATCCTGCCATCTGTCTTTGATTAGTGAACAGGGTTTGTGTTAATAACCCCCGTGTAGCAACTGGAGAGAAAACTAGTTCTCTCTTCTCACAGCCCCAGAGCACAATGTTTGACTCACGTCACCAAGTCTGCGGAACTCTGCACCTGTGAAGTCAGTCACTGAAGACCTCAGTTTGCCGGGTGGATTACGATGACACTGCACTCCAAACAGCAGGCAAGCAAAAGCAGATGTTGTGTTAACAGCATCAGTCAGGTAACGGGGGTAACGGGGGCAACGAGTCAACGCAGAAAATATGCTGACTGTGACGCAGCAATACACATTAGGCATAGACTGGGATCTACATTTACGTCAATTACGCTCCTTTAAAAACAGAATTAAGAGAGGAATTAATTTGACTTGACAAGTGCAAAATGTTGTGGCCTCGAGAACAAATTCTTGGTGTGATTTCAGGCTGCTGGAGAGACAGTAGACATATGACTATTGTCTTTGGACGTGGACACTGAAGAATGTGATAATAATGAAAGCTCCTGCCAATCACAACAGTCTCCGGACTTACAGTCCTGGAGCCGGGTCTGCGAGTGCTACTTGGGATGAAAAGAAAAACCAAGTCACACAGCGCAAGCGGGTTCCTCTTCTCTACACGTGGGTCAACAGCACACGAGAACAGTTACTCCTCAGATCACTTTGATAATGTTTCCATGTGATTTAATCACGCAAAAGTGGTGGAGATTTTTAGAAACAGCCCGGGAAGTGCTGACTCGAGCTGGACCCCGACAGCAACAAACCACTTTGTACGTACGAAGAAGAAGAAGAAGACATTACAGCCAGCTACACTGTTTGTTGTTTTAAACATTCCTCCAGAATGCTATGAGTTTCCTAACTTAGCCGTGAGAGCTATTTTAGTATTAACCCCCGGCCGGGAATGACGTCAATCAGAGGACAGAGAGCTGCACTTGAAAAACACTTCAAACCCCTTTTGATAAAACGGGAATGTTTTTTATAATGATTTGTTAAGGCCAAAAATGTCTAAATTTGGAAAGACTTTACAAAGACAAATTTTGGAGTCATTACCTGTTGGGAAATGGGCGGTTTAAAGCCTCCATTTTAAACACAAACGTGGTTCTTCTGTATTATTGTGTTGATTTTATGTGTTTTTTTGGTTTTTATCTAACTGTGTGATTTTAATTCATTTTGTTTGTAAAGTGTCCTTGAGTGACCTGAAAGGCGCTTTTAAATAAAAAAAAATATTATTATTATCATTATTATTATTGTTCTGTACCAAAGTTTGCTCAAATTCAATTCAGTTCAACTTCTATCCATGGACTAGAAAAAAAAACACAAAATGAATTTAAAATTTAAACGTTTTATTGCCTTACAGTCTGATGTAATGTGCTACACGAGGGTATAATGTAAATGATGTAATGAAGAGAATTATATGTGAGCTCTGAGCAAGATGCCCGAGGCCTGTACAAATAAACCAATTTACTATAGACTGAAGAAAAATTAAATAAAACACAACAGGGAATGAATTACTCATTCCATATTTGGATTATTACTTAGTCCAGATTAACTATTTTACATCGTATGAGCTGTGCCTCTGTGCACAAACGCATATGCAAGTTTTTTAAAACCAGACTAAGTTGGACCTCGATTTACCGCCAAATCACAGCACTTGCTTGTGTATGTAAGACGTTAAACGAATAATTCTAAATCAGAATCCGATATTCTAGTTGTTGTACTACAGCTGGTAAAGATGTCACAGACGTCACCTACCATCAGACACAAAACCAGCTGTCAATCACACTTCATTTCTCCGACCTCTATTCAAACTTGCTAACATAAAAGCAGAGTTGCCCCCTGGTGGTTATTTAATATATTTTTGCTTTTGTGCAGTTCTACACCAGCACACTGGAAAACTACATCCACCTGTTATGTTACAGTCTATCATTGCACATAGAAACTTTGGTTAAAAACAGTCCACTGTATAACGCAGCAGCTGAATTACATTCCATGTGATTTTGCATACATGTTCCAAGAATAATATATTGCACAAGCATTAATATTATTGACATTTCGACCACAACTCTCGGTAGGACACAATAGCCTACCTATTCCCAGAGGTATGTCTACCAATACTAAATGTTCCTCCTGGAGGAAATAGTCACCAGGCAGTGTTTGTATCAGTGCAGGTCCAATTACTGCCTGGTAACCCATCTCTACATGCATCGGGACTGCGCCAGCCCCAGTGGAACCACCGAGTGAGCACTAAACACTGTGGCCACACACACTGAAAATGTCCAAGTGGCCAAAAAGTAACAAGAAACTGTAGCATTTTGCAGACTGTTCCCTCATAAAAGTACATCTACAAATCCAGATAAGTCCTGTGTCAGTGCTATGAAGGCGAGTGGCCTTTAGATCCGCTACACTGTGAAGTTTCCTGGTTTGACCTGTTTCTTTAAAGAAAGCATATGCAGGTCCAGCGTGGCTCTCATGCTCCTACTGAGAAAGCCCAGCACTTGCTGAAGAAAGCAGGTAATGTCACGTGTGGGACTTGTTGCCTTTTGCAGGATCAGCATCTTTATCATAAAACACTTTTCCTGCCCTGTTTCGCAACAACAACACCTTTGTTTCATCAGGTAAGTGTCAGGGGATTAACCCTACTGATACACCTCCCCCTGGGGCTGAGAGGGAAGGAATGTGTACAGGTGTGTGTGTGTCTGTGTGTGTCTGTGTGTTTTATCAGTGTACAGTGTGGTCAGCTACCAGCACAGGGACACAAACCAGTAGCCTGTCCTAATGCCATCCCATATTTGCAGGGACCTGCCGTGCTTTCAGTAAACACAGGAGGAGAGCGCCAACACGTTCTTAGAAAATGGACTGCCAGTTTACTAAATGCTAAACACAACTGTCGAGCAAGTCGGAGGCTGAACAGACCTCTTCTCGTATCTCTATTTAAACATTTCCTGAACCCGCACAACCTCGGGAAAGAAAAGCTTTTCAGGTGTGGCTCTGAGAGGGACGTTCTGAGCGTTTGAGTTCACTGATTATCTTCATAGAACCAACTGACAATTTATGTGTATTACATTAGGACTTTCTGCATGGAGTTTGCATGTTCTCCCCGTGTGTGTGTGTGGGTTCGCCACGGGTTCTCTGGTTCCCTCCCACAGTATACAAAAGTGTCGTTTGTCTCTATGACGGAGTGACGACCTGTCCAGGGTGTCCCCCGCCTTTCGCCCCATGTCAGCTGGGATTGGCACCAGCGACCCCCGTGACCCTCGTGTGGAGGACAAAGAGGCAGAAGATGGACGCACATTAGGATTTTACAACTCCTGGCATGCGTTTGTCATCCTAAAATCAAGAATTTAAATGTGCATATTACACTAGTGTGGCAGTTAAGACGTAAGAGAAGGAAGTCATGATGGTAAAAACAATCACAGACTATTTGTATGAAATATGAACAAAAAGCAAAAATAAATAGTTTTGTCATAAAACTATAAAAAAATCGAAATGAATGATGTTTTTTACTGAAAAGTTTGCATGTAAAAGTAACATGCCTTCATCAAACTTCACCTCTCGACAGATACAGATTAGATGACAAACTTCCACTCCTCTGGTGTTTTTTTTTTATCACAAGTGCTTCCAGTTTATCTGAAATGATCATTTGTTTCCTCTGTAGCAGTTGTGGGACAAAAAAAAAAATGCTTGAGAATATTATTTTTGTGCATACGGTTGCAGTATGATGTGGCCAGATGAAAGAATTTAAAATCTATTGCGGTGAGAGTGATAAAAGAATTACCCTGAATATTGCACAGAAAATGTGCCGTTAACTTCAAATACAGATCTGTCAGAGAGCGCACACTTTTACGTAAATCAAGTCAAAATGACGGAGATAATAAAAATAATAAATGTAATTTGAACAAATCTGAGATAAAAAAGTGGGTCCTCTGGCTTTATTGATCTGTCTCCTATCGTCCTACCGTCCGCTCGCAGTGGCTCAGCGGTCAATACGTGTCGACCTAGTGGTCGTCCTGCATCCACGGAGGATGTGCAGCTGTTAAAAGCAAGCAGGCCTCCTCTTCTGAGCCTCTCTTCACAAACACGCTCATCCTCAACTGGCTTCTTGCTGTCAGAGCGTATTTTGTAACTTTTATTGAGTATAAATGAATGTTACGCACAAGGTGGAAAGTTCCATCCATTTTCTACCGCTTTATCCTCCACATGAGCGTCGCGGGGGGAGCTGTGCCAATCTCAGAGGACACAGGGCGATAGGCGGGGTCACACCCTGGCCAGTTTGCCAGTTCACAGGTGGATTGGGCTTCTAAAGAAACTGGGACACTCACAGTTTTTTGATGGGATTAAAACAGATTTGCTAACTCAGAGTCTCCAACAATTTTGTAGAAGACATTTTCTAGCCCGGTGTGGTTCAGCAAAAGGAATAAAGTCTGTATAACTACAAAAAAAGATCTGCAAAAAATAACAAGAAACAGCAATACAACATGAATCAACAACGCGGCTATTAGTTATTTGCGAGTCGAGCACATTTAATCTCTGTGAGAGTTTTATGCATCACAGCTCCGAAGCCCAGGGCATCTCTGCACATTTCTTCCTAAGCACACAAACTTTTCTTTCTCAGGCATGCAGTCTGTTCAGCTGCATCTCAAACGTCACTGACAAATCAAATTCAAATGCTTTTTCCAGCTTCCACTAAGCACTGCATTTCGGAGCCTCCTCCTCCTCCTCCTCCTCCTCCTCTCACCCCCTCCTCTGATGGAAAGCCCTGCAGGTGAGGCAGCTATCTTATCACAGCAGCGGCGGTATGAGTTTCTGCTACACAAGCACATCTTTGTCTTCTTGTGACTACCATCCAAACACATCTGAGATACAGTATCGGCTACTTAACAGCTCAGCTCAGCTCAGCTCAGCTCTGCTCTGCTCTGCTCTGGCAGTGCGGAGTCCAGGCCAGAGAGAGACTCCCTCACACAAAGTTCTTCATTTCTGAATCAGTCAGTCCAACTTCTCCCAGATAATCAACTTAGTGAATGACGTTCTTGGATTAGAGCACAAATTTTGCTCATATTGTTGCTGACGTTTTTAGGGTTTATTGGCAGAAATTAAATATACTATCCATATGTGTGTGAGTGTGTGTGTGTATTGGTGTATAATTGCTTTAAAACAAAGAGAGTGTGTTTTTTGTAGCCTCAGAAGAAGCCTTTTGTATGAACTTTAGGCCTCACTTTACAGAGGCCGTCATCTTGCATTCAAAAGTGAAAACAACTTAAACTTGAAACCAAATAAAGAAAAAGGAGGATTTTGGGTATGTTGTCTGAGGTTTTTTGGTAAAGGGAGGTGGACCTTTGGCCTTTGACGTATTTTCTCAGCCGCAACTTCCAAATATCTCCTCGCTTGTAGCATCTCAAATGTTAAACTAATCTTTAACTGTGGAAAAGGTTTCACTATGACCTAACATTTTATTAATTAAAGCTCCAGTGTGTAACGTCTGTTGCCAAAACACTGCTAGTGTTGCTACACCCACACCATCCGTGACAGAGCTGACATTCCTCGCACTGTCTTGGCTAAAGAGACACGGTTGTTGTATTCACTGTGTGTGTGTGTGTGTGTGTCTGTGTGCATAAAGAACACATAAGTAGCAAATAGTGGGAATATATTAATTAGCCAATGGCAGCGTGTGGTGTGAAGTAAATATTGCCAGTGAGACAATGGTAGAGAGAGTTATGACGGTCAAGAGACTTCCATGGGGATTCTGGGAAATTGTGTTCTGTTCAGTTTTGAAACAGTCTGGTTTATAATTCACCGCTATGACAAAATCAGCTACTTGAAAACTATAATTCAACAGCAAATGTGCAAACTGTGGTGGCTTTTTCTCGAATTACAAAAAATAAAAATACAACATTTAGTACTTACACACAAGAGTGTGTGTATGTGTGTATGTGTGCCTCCAAAACAGATTTATGTAATCCAGTGTTGTTCATCACATGATAAATGAGAATGGGACAGGCTGCAGGGGTGGCTTCCAGGAAGTGGTGGTTATCTCAGTGATGATCACATGAGGACAGGTCGTGCTGCTGCTGCTGCTGCTGCTACTGCACTCATAAAAATTGAAAGAAAAAAAAAACCCATAATAGCTTCTTTAAGACAGCAGGAGAAATGTGGCAAATAAATCCACAAGTTAAATCCCAGCCATCGCAACACAGGGAGCAGTTAGTCTGTGTGATGAACCAGAAATTAGACAGCGCTTGTCATGTGAGCGGATACAGATGCAGAGAGGCTGGAGGGAGAGAGGGAGAGAGGGAGAGAGGGAGAGAGAGAGAGTGGTGCCCAAGTGTCTGCTCATAGTGCTCTGACTCTGACAGAGGAAGTGGACTTACAGGGATGTTACTGACGTGGTGCAGCCTAAAGATCAAACCCCCCCAGATAGATGTGAGACATGATGAGCGAGCTGTCGTGCTGGTTACTGAAGTTAACACCTCTCGCAGCTGAAGAGCCAAACTACATAGAGCAAGTAGCTGTATATTATTTGATCACAATATAGTCTGCTGCAATTTGGATTTTCAAATCACAGGAGG
This sequence comes from Solea solea, assembly GCF_958295425.1. NCBI lineage: Eukaryota > Metazoa > Chordata > Actinopteri > Pleuronectiformes > Soleidae > Solea > Solea solea. Next base: position 15,916,840 of record NC_081148.1, read on the forward strand.
CACAATATCTGCCACTAATATCACACGGTAATCCTTTTTGGAATGAAAATGAGAATAACAGAGTGAACATTAGCATTCCTTCTGATATCGCGAGTCATATCGCAATCTCAATTCCTGTCGAAATAATCGCTGTATATCGTTCAATACCTTAAGGTAGTTAACCCTCCTTTACTTAACATAATTTAGCTTAATATTATGGTCAAAATCGCACTTTTTGTGTACAATACTAGCACCATTATCACAACCTACCAACAATCTACTGATAAATACGACGAAGGATTGAAGAGAAAAAAAAGACATCTTTCGAGAATAAAGTCATAAAATTTAAGAGAGTCGTAAAAATTAATGAGTTATGTATTATTCTTATTATTGTTAAATCGCAACCGAACACAGATCGAGCAGCCATTTCCAAAAGGCATGATTTCCTCCAAGTCTGTGTGATGCTTTCTTCGAAACAGACACAGTTTCTTGCACAATCTTTTCAAAGTCCTGATACTGACGATAACGTGGTGCTGCTGCTGTGCCAAAAGATTAAGTATTTCCGTATTTGTGAAGCACAAACCAAAGTATAACTTCAGAAAATGCTCTGCGTTCCTCATCTGGACACAGGTTGTAACAGCGGATCATCCCAGATGTTGCTTGAATAATAATTATGACAGAATCCTAATAAGAATTTCTTCAGTTTGTTACTCAGTATAGATACAGTATCAACCTGATATAGTTATTTTCACATCTTAAGCCTCTTTCATACAAAATTAGTAGATATTCCCAGGATTATTTAAGCCTGGTGAACCCACTAAAAAAAGGCAAATAACAACATTCCCATTGCCAGTGGTTGGTCTCCTTGTTTCCTTTACATTAGATTACAAAAAAACATGCTGGAAATAAAACAAGTCAAGTAAGATGAACCAAAAAATATTGAGCACTGTCCCAATTTGTAAAAAGTAAGGTTTACTAAAACCATCCATGGCTAATGACTAAACTAAGAGACGAAAAATGAATGCACGTCTTTGTGTTGGAAATGACGAGCGGAAATTGCGTCGCTGCCAAAAATGACGCAGAAAAAGAAGAAATCGGCACGCGTCTTGCGCTCCAACTCGTAAAAACCAGCGTGCACTGCAGATTTACTTTACCCAGGACTAAATCCTGCACATTTCCACTGGTGAAAAAACACCAAAACATTCAAACCCTGGATTAAACAGGTTTTTTTGACCAGTGGGTATGGGGTATTTTATGTCACTTGTGTGCAGATACATTACCATGTAGCCATTTAAAAAAAAAAAAAAAAGAAGATGAATTCTCCAACAGTGCAAGAAATGATCTGTTCCCATGAGAAGAAATAAACAACCCGTCAAGTATCAGGTTAAAATGCTGCTGCCACTTTTTATTTATATTAAAAGAGACAAAAAGTCCCCATAATGTAAACTATTATGTTTGAACTAATGACATGCTGTATGGTTTGCATGAATTTCAGTTTAGAGTAAGTCTTCAGGAAGTCAGTGTCATGTCTGACTCTGTGTGTGTGTGTGTGTGCACATGTGCACTTTCAACAATGTGAATGGCAAAAGCCATGTGCATTACTGATGATACTGACTTGACGCAGAGCAGGAAGTGGTGGTGCTCAGTGAGATGCGGTCAGATTCTCTCTGTCACCACAGGGGAAGAAATCATCAACTATCAAGGGTTTGTTTTGTTTCACAAACGACTGTTAACAGGAACGTTTTTCTGCAGCAGTGGTCAACCTCGTTCGTCTGTTTAGATGGGAGACGGATGTGACTTCACCTGATATCGCTGCATCCCCCCCCCCATCCATCCGTGTTGAGGTTTTTATGACGGAGGACGTGGCGTCATTATGACGCAAATAGCAATAGGCGTTTACGCGATTGACGGATTGGCGGATGGCTCTGCACAGTGTCACCTCATCCAGCGCATCAGTTCGACCGGGAACATTAGACGTATGAGAGTATCAGTGACGTTATTATTGTTTGCTGTTGACCACTTTGAAAAAAATCATGTCATTTCGTTTCAGGCAGTCAATGGTTCACGAGCAGGCTTTTCTGGACGACATGAGAATCGACTGACATCTGAAACTCGCTGGTAATGATGAAATCCACCATAACAGGCCTCGTGACTGTCAGAGTTCTGTGACACTGGCACAGTAATGGCAGCCTGTTCTCATTCCAAGAGCATCGTATACTGCCGCTCTGTCATGTTGTCTTACAGATGCACAGGGTACTCTTCTTCTACTACTCGGTTATTTCTAATTATTTATTATTGGTCGTGAAAACGCTGATGATATTAATAAAATAAAGGTCTGTCTGAGTGTCAGCCCAACCTGGATATTTATCCAAAGCCTAACCTCATAGTCTGACTTTTATTTTACTGCTCCTGTGAGCATGTGAATGCACGGCCAGTGGGTTTGCATCGGAGTCAATTGAAAAACCTCCTCTTTTGTTATTTATTATGATACCGTGTTATCTTGCACTGTCATGAGAAGCTGGTGAGAAACATACTGTAGTTTCGCTTCAATGTGAGTATTTTTTTACAAATACCATGGGAAATGACAAATAAAGGATCTTGAAACTGCCACAGTGTGTTCTTTATCGTTTGGATAGAGAACCTTAACCTTAACCTAATACTAACCTCAGCCTAACTTTAAAAAACATCTTCACCTTAAAATGTAGTAATTTACCTTGATTTTTGCCCCCATAAAGAAAAGTATTCCCCATAATGTGACAGTGTAAACAGATGTAGGTCCCCACAACATAGGGAATACCAGGTAAACTCACAACACATGCACACATATAATTTAGCTGTTGTAAGTCACATGACCATGACTATGAATGTGATCACTAAAACTCGATCAAAGACAAGCACAGTAACACTAAAACTGAAGTAGACACATTGTTTTGTTTTCGGCGTTCTGCTTTTGCACATGCTTCATCTGCTCTGACCTCCATTACGCCAGTGAAATGAGTTATTCCTACTTGGCAACAGCAAGAATGTGAACCTAAACACACACACACACACAGACTGTATACAGGAAACTGTTTCACATGCGGGAGCAGACCTGAGAAACCGACGTCTCATGGCAGCAATAAACACTACTGTCTGTAAACCTCATGTAGAAAGCAGCTCCAAAATGTGACAAATCCGCCCCACCCCCCCCCCCCCCCCCCCACCCACCCTCACTTCTACACGCCCTCACCCTGAGCCAGCACAAACTCTCACCACCACCACCACCATCCCCACCCCTCCCCTGGGCCCCCCTTCAGCCGGCTGCATGTCTCTGGAGGTCGCCTCTGACGTCAGCAGCTCGACTGGGCAGAGTGCCAGCTCTGTGGGCCCTTGATGGATACGGCTGGTCTGAGAAACAGTGCCTGTGTGTGTGTGTGTGTGTGTGTGCGGAGTGCACGGCACAGACTCAGTTCAGCCCCACTCAGACACATCGAATGACCCATAAACACCCCGGCAAGCACGCTCCCTCTCCCTTTTTTTCGTCTGTCTGTCACACACATTGGCGACTTAGGGAAACACGTGCGGGAGAGGGATCTGTCCTGTAATAGACGGAGCCCACAGAGGCACACGTTGCCGCGGCTCCTTTGGATCTTTGGTTTTTCGGGCGCAATAAAAGCAAACGACTGACGCGGCTGGAGATATTCATGGCAGCCTGTGTTTGCGGTCGACTGTTCAGGAACTCGTATGGGATTATGTGAGGTACAAAGTACAAACAGTTAACCGAAGCAAAATATTAGAGAAATTACAGCTGTGCGTCACTATACGCTGAAATCCGCTGATTCAATCATTATGTCACGGGGATCCAGAGACCTGTAGCATATATGTGTGTGTGTGTGTGTGTGTGTGAGTGTGTGGGAGCAGGTATACCTGCAGGCCTGCTGCTGGTCTTCCTCTTCAGCCATCTGTCCAACGTCTCCGCACTCACACTCTCCAACACAAAGTCGTCCAGCATCTGCGGGTGCAGTGAGAGGTAGGCCTTCACTTTCTCATCGGTCAAGCCTGAAGAGCAAAAAGAAACAGTCAAAATAAAAAATTAAAATATAGGAAGATTAGAAAAATGGGCGGACAGAGGAATTTAAGATGTAAGAGGATGGAAAGAACACCTCACGCTGGCCCTCATTGTTTCTGAAAGCCACCCAAACAAACCCACGGGCTAGTAACAACCGAAGGTCATCTCTCTTTCACTTTCCTGTGAAGTGAGCATGGCAGCCGCTACACATTTTCCGGCTGAACCTCTCCGATAGCCAGGCTAACTCACTTATGTTTACTGTAAGGCTTCATCTCCAGGGACAGGAGCCCCCAACAGAGGCAGCAGGATAAAGGAGGACTCAATTGTGCTTAATAGGCAATTAGGTTCTTGAGAGCTTGCTAAGTGCTGCTGTTTACTGTCTTTGTTGTCAGGGAAAAAAGCAATTTGCCAGACCATCATTGAGGGAAAGTTGTTTTTAATATACCCGCTGGCGTCTGAGAGGCCGTCATGATGCACTAGGAAACCGTGTTTAGGTCACTCATGCTGAGGTAGTGTGTCGGTGTGTGTGTGTGTGTGAAACAAACATCATGTAGCTGCGGGGCACAATATCATCACTGAACCATGAACTCAATCCTATATAATTGCAAAATGTTCATTCCGTGATATCGTACACAGCAACTGTATTTGTTAGCGGACAATAATGGAAAAGGAGGCTTTTGTGCGCAGACAGTCGTTTTGCGGCTTTCTCACGAAAACGTCTGGTTATCAGCAGCATCTGTGTAGACTCCCTTCAAGTATGAATCACAAGAGGACACGCAGCTGGAAGGCATGTGTTCTGCCGTCAGACACACACACACACACACACACACACATTAAAGTATTACTAAGTGGTGCGTTTGTCTGAAATCCTGTATGATGTTTCAGCAGCGAATTGGCTACAAATACTCATGGACAACAAAACAAGTGTGGCACAGATTTCACTGTTACCAGATGTAAGATGATATGGAGAAGCTTCCACTTCAGCTGCAGGTAACCTGTTGTATGCCAGTAAAAGGTGTATGAAAATCAAGTCGTAGGTACCTTTATCTGTTCATTTGTGCTCCTGTAAACATTTGATTTATTCCCCGAGAACAAATCATTTGATCTTCACTTACGATAGATCATCTGCTCAGTGTGTGTGTGAGTGTGTTTGCAAACAGAAGTTTAGAGGATGGAGGACGCTGTGGCCTGACGCTGTCCAGACTCAAAACATGAATGCCTTCCTCGCGACCTCACGCGACTCCTGACCAGCTCTGATGCACAGCGACAGAATGCTGCTCAATAAATGAGAGAAGAAATAAATTCATGGGGTGGGTGGAGGGAGCTACAGGGGACAGAAAGACATACAAATAGACACAAAATGGAAGCCCGGTGGAGGACCCGTACGAATGTGTCCAATCAGACACACAAAGAAGGCACTGTGATAAGTGACACCACACAAAAAACAGACTGTGTGAATTTATGAATACCAGTTTTGTGTCGATGGGCTCTGAACATTTTTTAGCTATCATATGTGTGCACATGAACAAAAATAGTCAGATGTCCTATTTCTATAGGGCAAAAACTAACAGCAGTGATAAGAATTTAGCAACGTGCCTGCAGTATATTGGCTGTTAAAATAAAAAAGTATTCTGGGTACAACCCCTGTGGTTAAACTAACCCACACACACGTTCTCTCTACAATAGCCAGTGGTTTTTTTCCGGACACTTTTAACCATTAAAGTATCAATAAATTCAGCATTTTTGCAAACACATTGTGAAGTTGAGTTTATGTAGTCAATGTTTCAACATCAAGCCAAGAAGTCTGGTCATGGTAATACATGTCATTTTTGATTGTCAACATATCACTTAAATAAAAGAAATGTGCCAGTAAGTCACCAACCTGTGTGTGTGTCCACAGAAAAATAACCTGTATCAGGCTTTGGAGGCCAACACATGTTTTTTTTTTAATTAAATGAAATCACCATGTGGCATAGTGAGTATTTCAGAAACTGCTGGTATACTGACCAGCTCGTCAGAGAATGCCGTCTGAATAAAAGTACCTGGTTGATACCAGAGGTCAGGCAAGAATGGGAATAAAAGACAGTATCTGGCAAACAGAAATTCAAATAACCACCAAGCTATACAGCAGAAATCCATCCCTGAAAACAACACATCTAATGAATCTTTGAATCTTTGAATCTTGAACTAACGACAAGGCACATAAGAAGTGGAGAGCAAATTATACGTGCACAAAATCTGCTCTAAACATTCAGCCCAGGACCAGTGGTGGCGTACTGACACATGCACATGCACTCGTCAGAAATCAGTTCAGAAATCACCGTTTATTGGGGGGGAGAAAAAAAAAGTAAATATAGTTAATCCCTATTAAAGTTCAGTGGAAAAAAAAAAAAGAAGATTGCAGGACAATTAATGGGTTGACCCGACAGCCGCGATATTACAGCACGGTGGTGATTGATGGCACTTTTCCCTACCAAACATTCCTGCTACTTTCTGCCGATCTTATAGGCTTTCCCTCTGAAGTCTTTTGAGCCGCAGCTCAACCTAATGTGACCGCAGTGACACTCAGAGCTGTGGGTAATGCGTCAGTGTCCCGAGCATGCAACTACAGTGGCTAATCAAAGGTGCAGCCAGATATGTCCCACATGCTGTGGTCCAGAATGGTTAACCCACTGGGAACCACATGTGTTCACTCAATCAGGGAAGAGAGAGCAAAAGAGCAAGAGAGAGAGGGGGAGAGAGAGAGAGAGAGAGAGAGAGAGAGAGAGAGAGAGAGAGAGACTATTGCAGTAGAAGCAATAGCATGGTCACTGGTTTGACCAGGGTTTTTTATTTTATGTTGACAAAACCTCAGTGAAATTTTCCTTCCCACAGTGGTGAAGACAATGGCGTCATTCTACTGGAGATAATAATAAAGTGTGTGACAGAGTGAAAACAAAACAAATCACACAAACACTATTAAAAAAGTAAAAAAAAAAAAAAAAAAAAAATGTAATCTATCTTATGAACTTCCTCCCAAACAAGTAACAGTTGTGAGTTTAAGTCGTCTCTGTTTATTGTAACACTGCAGCAGGGCAGAAGTGACATTTACCTAACTCAGGATGAGCCGATACGATGTTCAGTATAGAAATGTGTCTGATATCAGTTAATTAAAAAAAACATTAAAATCCAATACAATCCAAAAACCTTAAAGCTGCAGTTCGGAACCTCTGTCGCCCACTGTGGACAAATATAGTCACATACACATACATTTATAAAATGTATCATGCTGTTTTTATATTTTATAGTTGTTTTTTTTAGGTCTTTTAGGCCCTATGTTTCTATATTTTATTTATCTGTGATGTACAACACTTTGTTTCAGATAGTGTTGTTTGTGCTTTATAAATAAAGTTGGATTGGATTGCAAAGAGCAATAGAAATGATGCTGTCTGCTTTTACAAGACAAAGGAGTTTTTGCGACAGTACTATGTGTTGTTTATCTGTTTTTGTTTTTTGTTTTTTTTTACTGTAGCATGACTTACAGACTGTGTGGTGCAGACACAGGCATTTAGAATCCACTTCTGGAAGTGTTCATAGATGCTTCTTTGTGTTTTCAGACATAGTGCTGCCGTATGAAGCGGTATTGCTTTACTCACGTTGTGTGCTTCTGCACTGGTTCACCATTTAGTGTGTGTGTGTGTGCATTTAGATGCACACACACACACACTAAATGGTGTCTTGCTGGTCAGATATTCAGAATCAGAATCAGAATCAGAATCAGATCAGATTCTGATTCTGATTCTGATTCAGTGAGCAGTTACCAGTGGGAGGAATGTTACCATCAGTCTAACATCTTGTATTTGCAGCAGGCTGTCGATTCAACAACAGGCTGCTGAAAACCCTCAAAAGGTGTCACTTTCTTTCGGTTCATTTCACCTGGCTTCTGCACTCACAACTGTGATGCATTAGCGTTCAGTCAGTGCTGGTAAAGTGCAACAGTTGAGCGTGTCCAGCCCAGTCCACTCCACTCCGCCCCCGTCAGATAAAAAGAGATACACCCACTAAAAAAAGCAGCGTTGGATTACAGACCACCAGCGCAATAACCTACGAAAACATTTTGTCGTGGGTACACAGCTTATACCTGCACGTCAAGCAGACTACACCACTGCTGTGTGCCTTGAATCACCATAGCACACACATCTCGTCTCGTCGCTGTTCTCATGACGGCTGCACACACACAGGGAGCAGTGTGCAGGAATATCTGGACAAGCGCCAATCAAGGAAAAGACTCGCCCCTGTTTCTGTCTTTGATTGGTTTTTCACCATCCTCATCACTCGTCATCCTTTCTTGAGTGTGAGTTCGGGGCAAGTGCGGATTAAGAACAGAGGCTGAAGATCGACATTAGGGAAGAGGAATGTCCAATAAGGCACAGACCTAATGAAAATAGAGAGTCATGTGGAGCTGATCGGCTTCGTCAGCAACTCATTTGACACTGGTTTGAATGTAACAGACATTTGTTTAGATTTAAAAGATAAGAAATAATGGTTCATCAATCACAGGTTCTTAAGAAATCTGTGTGCCACCAACGCCAAGTGATCAGAATGTGAAGGTGGGACGCAGTGATCATGCAAACCATGTCAACATGGAACTCCAGTGACTTAATATAAAAATAATGGAATCTACTTATTTTTATTATTAATAATAATAATAATAATAATAATAATAATAATAATAATACGTGAATATTTGCATTTTACTTATTGAACATTTAAAGGTTTTAAAGCAGAAAGCAGCTAAGTGGCCCACAGTGATGAACTACTCTTGCAGTCCTTGAGTCCTTGAGTCACTGTATCCGATGCTTCGCATCTCTGAGCGCAAAATGACACCGAGTGAAATGATGTCGCCTTTGCAGACACGTGCACAGGCGGGAAATGCTGCAGTTTTGTTGTGCAGCATGTTTATGAGTCGCTGAAGCCCAGTTGGCACAGATTCTGGTGCCTGACTCAGACGTTGGCTTCCTGTGTAAAAACCCAAACCCCAAGTTCATGCAGTGAGGTATTGTTGCGTAACGCTTATCTTGACTATAGCACACCACACCCTGGGACTGGGGAGGGAAGTCCAAACCAGTCGCAGTCTGTCTGGGTCTCAATGTGAACAAGCTCCCGTTTCATAGAAACTCCTGGAAGTAACAATTCAAATTTGTGAGATTTTTTTATTATGGAAATCAATTGGGCATGCTTTCATTTTATATAGAAAAGTAAATAGCTTGTAGAGGACGCAGAGTAACTCACTCTATCATGTAAAAAAGGGCTTCGATTATTACTATTATTTGTGTTCATATAGCAATCAAATGAATACAAACATCAGAATTCAGATGTGATACCAAGTCAGTCTTGGTGAGCCAACACTGTGTAGGTCAACGTTTATCAGTGACACACAAGGAGAAAAAGTGCCCGCGTATTCTTCAGCTCCTTCAGGAAAAAGAACCGATAATCATCTGTTCGCAAAGTCTAACTTCTCCTTCTGTATGCACAGCCAATGTTCTTCACATTTCACCATTTACGGAACGGTTCATTTTTGTTTAATTTGAGCTTGCACAAGCGTTCTCTGATCCGTCTTTACGCAACACCACGCCTCACTCTGTCACTCTGTTGCATGCGTCAGCCATAGTTTCATTCTCATACTTCACACTTCCTGTCCCCCCCCCCCCCCCCCCCCTTTCTCAATCATGTGCACTGTAAACACATAGCTGTCCTTCCCAGGGTACACGAACCACAGGTGGTACACGTACCACAGATTTTCCTACCTTGGAAGAAAATCAGAAATACTGTATATGTCATTTTGTATAAAAATAATAATAATAATGATTAAATAATGATTGATAAGTTAAAATAAATAATATAATAATAACAATTAGGGTCACCTTATCTCTCGCTCCATCTTAATCTAATTTCACTAGATTTGGACCATGGAGTTTTCTTCAAACTTTTAGGTCCCAGAATACATTAATATCACATCTCATCTCGTCTTTGTCATTTCCTGCATTATACTTGACAGTCAGGTTAATATTTGAGCCCATGCCGGACATACTGTGTATACGATATTGCCACCACAGACTCAGGCGTTCCATTTAAAGGCATCAGAGTTAATGAATAAGGTGCTATGATTGTTTTTTTTCCCCCCACTTTGTACAAAGTATTGCTGAACTGAAACAATATGCTAACAGATGCAGATAAATGAGCATGGGAAGAGCTGTTAAAAAACAACAACTTTCAACTCCACCCGCCTCCATCACTCATCTCTTAGTCCCCAGAAGCTGTTAGTTATCTGTGACAGTGCGGCACCACAGCTGAACCCGTGTCCTCAGCACTTCTGTCAGCTTGTACTGAACCATAATGTCAGCGGGAGAAGTCGACACTGGCAGTGCCAGTGTTTAATGAGCGACTTGTTTCTCTTCTGCAGCACCAAGATTCAAAAAAAAAAAAAAAAAAAAAAACGAACATGAGGGAAAAAGGGAAAAGACCACTTCTGTAGAAGTGCACTCCTTCTGGCAGAGAGTCAAGGGCAAGCTGCCAAGTTACTACTTTTCACTCTCCTGACATGAGGCTGAGGCAGGAAAGGGGGTGGGGGTTGATGGGAGGCGTGTGCGTCAGCAAGTCCGTTTGGGACTCCCTTGCCAGGAGGTGGGAAGAGCATGTGGTTCTTATCTTATCTATGGGATGGCTGGAGCACAGCGTCCAGGACTGACATTCAGCGAGCGGCAAACACTGGCGATGAAAATGCTTTTACTGCTCATCTCATTTATTCATTGAGCCTGCGTCTATGGCTGTGCGTGTGTGTGTGTGTGTTCAGTCGAGACACACACACACACACACACACACAGCCCTCACATTCCACAAGAGCCAAGGATGAGGTGACCAGTAGGGATAACTCAATAAACTAGTCAGTGAGAAAGTGTCAAATTAAGAAAACGCTGTTTCACTGTGGACTGCAGTGCCCTCATTTACAGAGACACGCCCCCACATGGCAAAAACAAACACTGCTGCACAAACATGGATGATCACACCTCTCTCTCTCTCTCTCTCTATCTCTCTTTATTGTGAGAGAGAGAAAGAGAGAGAGGGAGGGATTTCCATGGAAATGTAATTTGCATTATTTCCACTTCCATGGCCCAGGTCATTAGACGTAAAGGGTAAGGGCTATAAATGGCTAACTGAGATGTAGATAAGGCATGTCCCTTAATCCACAGTCCAGTAATGTTGTCACAGGCACGTGGCAACATACTACAGTTTCAGACAAATCACAGGTCCAATAACGCTATCACGGTAAAAAAAAACAAAATCAAATCAGTCGAGTCGATATCGATGTTTGTGTGATAAAGTGTCACATAATGAACTCTAAGAACTCAGAGCATTTAGGCTGCTTTTTTTTTCTATTTCTATGTTCAAATGTATATAGAGAAGGGATAAGAATGTGCCATGTGTGTCATTTTCACCAACTATATAAACACACATATAGGATGTCCATATAAGGAGTCGCGTATTATTCCCACGGCAATTCACCCCCAGTGCACCTGTGGCACGGACCTGTGCCGCATGAGCACTAGGGGTTAAAGAGTGAGAGTGCTCCTAAAGGAAAATTGAAGAATTATCTTGGAAAACATCCACAGCAGACACATCACAAACTGTGTTTGCACCAACGCATACAAATGATATCGAAATATAGCTCATCGCAGGTCAACCTTAAAACTCAAAAGTCAATGTAATGTCAAAGTCATTCCCTGCAGTGACAGGAAAGTGAAGCACAGGCAGAGGTTAAACATCACAAAGCCTTTGTCACTGCTGACGATGAAACTTTACAGTGATGCTGTAATCACTCGGCGTGTCAACGCCTCGTCTGCCGTGGTCGATGTGCCCCCCTCACCAGTAATCAAGGGTCATGTTCCCTGCTCCACATCTGGACTGATGCTTAACTCTGCAGCTGCCCCGTTAAGAGGCCAGTGGGGACTCACTAATGAGAACCACAGATCCTTGTGTCTTCTCCAGCGGCTTGCGCTTTTATGAGTCCTGACACGAGGACAAGTTGTAAAGAAATCGACATGCATGTGGCCTTTTCCCATCCCCTCAGATACCAACCCACAACAAGCTGACTGCGCTGGGGGGGGGGGGGGGGGGGGGGTCATCTGTTTCCCCTACTCAAATCATGCACTGTGCCCTGGCACTGATCCAGACAAAAAAAACAAAAAAAAAAAAAACAGCTTGTATCGCAAATATCGCATTTTCTTTGGCTTTATTTTCCCCGCAAGTTTAAATAAACACTTAAGACAAATCACAAAGATAAACTATTTGGAAAAGACTCAGCCCAGCCCAGAATTTTTGAGTCATTCAAATGTCAATCAGACTTTAATTAACATATTTTCACGATATAAATGATATACTGTACCGTATTTATTTATTTATTTAGTTAGTTAGTTAGTTAGTTAGTTATTCTGTGACAGTGCTGGGAGAAACCCTGGCAGTGAGAGAGAAGGCGCGCAGTGGGAATGTCCAGTGTGATCACTTCCTGCCTGACAACACAGACGTCTTTTGCTGGGTTTAAGTAGAAATACATGATTCTGGATAAAGATCGTTATTATCTAAGGCCGAATAAAAGTATGCCGCCTTCAGTAACTCCTCCCACAAAATGTACGGGCACAGAAACAACACTATGACTCGGAGTAAAGACAGAATTGTATCATATATATACACCATCTATAAGATCCTATATGGACTTGCTCCACCCTCTTTGGGTCTCATTTCATGCCAATGTGTGTATTTGTTGTCCTGTGTTTTTTCTCATGTAAAGTAGCCCCTTGGCTTATACTGGCACATTTACCGTGATACTGTATGTTTGCATTGTCCTTTTTAAATAAATACATTTCAAAATTTCAAATATACATAACATATTAACTTCTATTCTCTCATAGAAGGATGAGAACTTGACGCCTAGTGCACCTGTGGCACGGGTGCACCCTTGGTAAATTGCCGCGGGACTAATACACAACTCCTTATATGGACATCCTGGGAGTGTGTGTTCATACATAGGTCATATCTGTGTCTTTTTCTTTTCTCTTTGTTCATAAAAACAAGCCAAGTGAACTTTGAACTGTGACATATTTCCAAATTTCACAAATTCAATCCAATTGTTTTTTTTTTTTTTAAATTGAGTACTTTTTGCTCGGGTGTGTTTATATAGTTGGTGAAAATGAAAGATTGCCTGTAGGTTGTGTTGAAAAAAGGATATCAAGCACTCTGGAGTGCACATTCTTAGCGCCTCTGTATACACGTTTTAACGTGGAAATAGAAAAAAAAAAAAAGCAGCCTAAATGCTCTGTGTTCTAAGGATTAAAGATGATTTTTTTTTGTTGGTACAAAACAGGCCGATCAAAAGTTGAGTGAATTGCTATCTTTGCGATAATGGCATTGTTTCGAACTGAAACACTGATTGAACAACAACTGGATCACAACCTGGACCACCATCAAACACAGTCATTGCTTCTTAGACCATAAGCTACAACCTGAGAAAATGCGACTAAAATCCATAGTTTCATGTTGATTTAGTGGATTATAGTGTGCTGTAATATTGCATTTCTTCAAAACCAAAACAAATATGATAAAAAGCAAAAGTGTGTTCAGTTACAATTGCTCACTACTCGTTCCATCAGTTGGGTTTAAGACACCTTACTGTGGTGGTGTGACCCACACTGACCTCTGACACTGACCAGAAACACCCACGAACAATGCACACGGACACACACACACATTACCTAACACCCATACATGTTATTTCTCGTGACGAGTCGACAGAACTAACTAAAAAAAGGCCCTCTGCTCGATCACATGTCTTATTATTTATAGAAAACAGTCTCTGTAGCAAAGCTGTAAAAACATACAGACCATAGAATGACTCATGCTATATGTTCACAGACCTGTTCATGTGTTTTTAATCACTTTCAAATTGCCTTTAGATGAAGCACAATCAAACCATTCCCTCGTCCCAAATCGATCAAACAGGCATGTCAAGTTAATCCCACATTTAACCCCAGATTAACTGACAGGCAGCTGTACCACTTTTGAAGAGAGCATACATGTGGGGAGGTACATAATGAGCTTTTCCCTCAGGTGACGGAATCACTCATTTATAATAAGAATCAGTGTTAGTGTAAAGTCACTCGCTGTTTAGTGAACGCACAAAAGTCTGGACGCGCCGCGAAACCTGACATTCTTGTCCTTTTTTGGTCAGCATGACGGCAGGAGGATACCTACACACTGTACCTCACAATAATACATTCCATGACTGCAGTTTACTGCTGTGTGCGTAGTTTGGCATCATCCAGTATCCCGGGGCCACAGACGACACTCTCCTCATTACACTGTTGCCTTTATAAAGGTCGCCGAAGTGCCGTTGAAACAATCACTGAAAGAGTGATTCATGTGGCTCATGCACGTAGACACTGTCAAGTATGGAAAGATTCAAAAATGTGCCACGTCAGGAAGAACAAATGTATGACATTAAGATGCCAAAATGCAACAAGGAGTGCACATTTACTGAGACTGAGTGAGGAAATAAATGTCATTTCTAAACCAAAACAGGAAATATTTACTTTAGTGGAGCTAGAAATGCATCCACCTTTTCTGTATAGTTTAGATACTTGCATACAAAATTTAATTTTTTTTATATCATCTATGCTAATATATATCCAAAATAATGTGAAGACACAATATTCATGTTGGAATAAAAGAGACCTGTAGAAACTATTTTAAAAAACAAGTTGCATATTGACCCCAAATTTAGAATTCTTCAGGACATTTTCAGATTACTTATTATTAGTAGTGTTTTTAATATTTTATGGTATAAGCAGAAATTCTACTTTGAATCGACTCCACTGCTTTTTACTGCACACTTTGCGACAGACTCACTGAACCATGATTTCACAAACATCTCTATATTTTTTTTTGTAGAAAGACGCAGACGCTACATTTTGCGGATGTCCGTCCTGTGATGACGTCCACACCCATCCACAGATCACTTATCACTTGTCATTCATAAAGTTGAGTACGGGAGAATATCCGCCTGCAGCACCAGCAGAAACAACATAAACATGTTGGGATCTACACTTTTACACCTTTAAGTGTCTTTTTGTTTTGTTTTGCTTTGTTTTTAAATACCTACTTGCACCCAGGAAACAGTCCGTTAACCTTCTGAAACAGCTTGTTGAAGACGGACCATCTTCCATGTCGGATTGTGAGCGCAGAAGGAGAGAGGGAGGCAGGGAGAAAAGTGCGCCTCTGCAGCGGCAGCAGCAGCAGCGGCAACTTCAGTCTGAGTCTGGGAAAAAAATAGAAAAACTATTCCAGGACACGCTGAAGTGATGATGATGATGATGATGATGATGGTGGTGATGGTGGTGGTGATGATGATGATGATGATGGTGGTGTCCTCGCTGCTTCGGGCTGTGCACGGTTTTTTAAAGAAGGGTAAGAAGAGCAGCGAGCTGCCCCCACCCTCCTCCCCCCTCCGCAACCACCGCCGCTATAACCCGGTGCTGCTGGCCGAGCTGTCGCTGCAGTCGGTCCGCCTCCTCGGCGTGGTGGCTCCGCTGTGGATGGTCAGCAGCAGCAGACTGGAGGAGCGGAGACGACGTACGACGCATAGATAGACGCGGGGAAGTGGGAGTCACACACACACACACGCACGCGCGCACACACACACAAGCACACACACACACACACACACACACACGCACACAAACACACACACACACACAGAGGAAGAGGGTAGCGCGCCAATGTCAAGTCAGCCACAACAACAGAGAACTGCTTCCCGTCAAAATTTCAAAATAAAAGCCTCCAAATTCAGAACGCGGCAGTGACAATCACTGTAATGAAAACTTCTAAATACTTGGTGAATTGAGTATTTTAAATTGTTTAATTTATCTTTAAGGATTACACACACTATAACACTACTACTCCATATGGTTTTTTAGTTGCCAACTACACCCAAATGACATTAAACAACCAGTATTGCCGATTAAATTCCACAGCGATTTAAAAACATATATATATTTTCCTGCAACTTTTCCCTGCTTGTCTTACTTTGGTTGTGAGTGTCGGTCGCTTTGACAAAGGTATACAGTATAAGCCCACTTGCTTGTCATCTTAAGTCAAGAACAAGTAGATTAAACACGATTTGGGGAGGTTTAATTTGACTGAAACTCTTGTTTACGCTTCATCCTACTACTGCAAACAACTTCCAAGACATCAACCACTGTGAAAGGGCCCTCACGCCATGTCTTCTCACTATCAATATTTGGACACATCAATTAAAACCCTTTTCAGTGATCCAACAAATGTTTTTTATTCTGAAAGGTGACTCCTCCCTGTTTCCGGTGTTGCAAAAGCACTTGACGCGTCTAGGAAGCGCACTCCTGACGCTGCTGTTCCTCTGTTTCTGCGTTTGGCTGCGTAAAAGGGGGCTGAGCCATAATCTCAGCGTTCTCTTGAGAGACACTGCTGGTGAAGAAGGAGACGACGACGACATCTGACAGAGAATCGAGGCGTGTACTTTTGACGTGCACTGAAAATGCAACACGAGTTCAATTTTACTGTCTGGCCAGTGTAGTCTTCAGCAAGGTGGTCCCATAAAAACATGTTTATCAGTGTTTTATATTGTTATTTTGTTTATTTTGTATATTTTGTTTGATTGAGATTTTACACTAGTTTTGTTTTATAAAGTAAAACAACATGTCTAACATGTCTATCCTGCTTTTCCCTCCTTATTTACTGTTTTTTTTTTTATCACAGCTTCAAATGTATGCAGAGACTTAGATTTATAAAAGGGAATGTATTCAACCCATGCATTACACCTGGCCAACCTAGTTGCACATTTACATAAATTATAATTGTAAATATCACATTGAACGGGCATGCATGGGAAAAATAAATCAATGTATGTTCCCTCAGCAAAAAAGGCCTAACTCTGCAAATCATTACAAACACAACACAGCTGCAGAGCAAGTGGAATATTTAGACTCAATGTTCCCTCTAAAATAAAGGAGGAAAGTGGTAATCCAATAACGGTAATGATAATGGTAATATCCAGTCACATAGTGAAAATAAAAAGCAATTTTTAGCCTCAAATTCGGGTCAACGTTTTTGTTCTCGCACTTCTGAAATATTGAATAATAAATAAAATGAACATATTATATAAGATGAGATAAGAGGAGACGCGCTGTTGTCACTAAATTCTAAATCTGCACATAATATAGAGCAGAGATCCTGGGTCAACATGGGTACAACATGTTCTCCTGTGTGGGCTCTAAGATCCCCACATCGAGTCCCAAACGAAAGGGGAGCAACCTTGTTTCACTTAGTGGACACGTGCTCGTGTTATCAGCACTCACGGAGAGAAACTGAACAGCTCTGAGTCGGCAACATGATACAGCATCAAGTGTGCGAGACCCACACTCCCCCACAGCTGCAGCATGACATACTGATCATATGGAGGCAGAGAGAGAAAGAGAGAGACAGAGAGAGAGAGCGAGGTGGGAGCTGTTGTGTGTTGCATCACCATGTGTACCATCAATCACTGGCATTCCTACACTGTGGAGCAGCTGCTCCATTCAGAGGTCACGTATAACATAATGGATTCTCTCTCTCTCTCTCTCCCTCCCATTTTTAGCCTGACGAGAAAAGCCCTCACATGTAGAGACGACTTTTATGACGCAGGTGATGCTAAAGTGAGAGACAGACAAAAATAAATAAATAGAATAAAAAGCTGACGATAACGTTGGACACACGCTCAGGTTTGAAATGCACACATTATCATGCATAGGAGAACATTTTAAAACCATTCAGATCTTTAAATTCAGTAACACTATAATGCGTGATATTGGAGTTTTTGCCGATTTCCGATATATCGCGAGGGCTTGGGCCTTAAACCAGTGGTCTGCAACCTGTGGTTCATGTGGCTCTTCAATCTTTGTGCAGTGGCTCCTTGTAGCTTTGAATAATAAAAAAAAAAGGTTATTTTTATTTTATTTTTCTTCTCAATCAAGGTGATAAATATAAGTGTTTTAATATTATAAAAAAGTGGCTCCAGATTCATTTTGTTTGGGTGGAGAGGGGACAAAGGTTGCAGACCCTTGGTTTATATCAATACTGATATATCAGTCTTTCCTTTTCCAAACTGCAGAGGTCATTTACTGTAGAGAAATCTTTATTATTATTATTATTTTTCATACTCATTTCACAGCAGATGTAGCTATAAAATATTTTTATTGTGCAAAATAAATAAGCATCAAAGAAGTCAAGGAGGTAGCAGCTTTTTCAGCCTACTGTTTTAGTAATTAGTCATATTGGTGAAACTCGACATGTCGATATCTGATAATACATTTCAAAGCCAATATCTGCTGATACCGATATCGGGAATTCCTACTATAATATATATATATATATATATATATATTTTTTTTTTTAAGCTAGTCAAATCTTCTATTTACTAGTTTATTTACAACCTTACCTTACTACTTTCATAATTAGTGATTTTAGTAACTAATTGCTGCATATTCTGTACATTAGAAAACAAATATTCACCACACATTGTCAGTTCAGTACACCAGGATTATATTTTTTTAAATGACATCAACTATGTGAACATTAGTGAGTTTTTATTCTAGAATTATAAACATTCTCTCTCTCTCTCTCTTACACAGACAAAATTAGGAAGCTCCGAGCCGATCTCTTTGCTTCAAGCAGCTCATGCATGGAATTATAGATTGAAAATAATACTTTAGTTAAGGTTAAATAATCCATAGGGAAATGTGGTCGATCACAAGGGATGAAACAGAACCGTGTGTGTGTGTCTGATCCCGGCCTCTCCACAGTGGCAGAACAATCGCATCATCGTTGCATAACAGGAAATAACTGAGTGGCTTGACCTGTCAAGTTTAACTGATGTCGAATATTATTCCACTCCAAAATAAAACACGTGACACAAATGATCGGAATACAAGCACGAACACACAGATTTGTAATTATTTTCGCCCCGTTTCTTTTCTTCTGATGTGTGTTTACGGAGTATGAGACACACGAGTCATACATGAGATTAACGGCTGGGAAAAGACGCACAAGCACCAGAATGATCCCAGGAAATCTTGAGCCATCAGATGTTTCCTGTACTATTTAAAATAAACAGAGTGCGCTGCATTTTGCTGGGGACGCACTGACGGTTGCTGCCCAGTATCTCCACACTGCTCCTCTGACCCTGACATTACAGCCTTGTGTTCAATGAGACTCAAATTACTCCCATGTTAAAATCGTGATATTCTTTAATATCAATTTAGCTCGGGCAGAAGTGGGAGCGGAACGAATGGGTCCTGCGTTATGTTTGTGACAATCCATCAGTGTACATTTTCATTCATTGTTATTCATTTGTTTTATTTTATGTATTTTTTTTATTCTGTCAAAGCTGCATTTTCAAAGTTGCTTCTTTTCTTTGATCGGCTCACAATAATTACTCAGTATAAAACAAGGAGCAGATGCATGAACCTGGAACCTGAAAACACTACAGAGTAAGGTTTTGTTTTTACTTCAGATATAAGTATCATTTAAATAGATACAACATAGAATATATACTACAGTAGTGTGTATGGCATCTAATATGTTATATATTAGATGTCATATAGTATAATATTTTAACTTTAGGGTTTTCCTGACTTGAGTAGCTGTACTGGTCCTTGTTCATTGTGCCAGATTGAGATTAAAAACACTGGATGTTGTGGCTACTGTGTGTCACAGTACCTTTTCATTTGTTTGGATACAGTTGGAATGAGTGAACCAAGCACCACAAGAACTCAAAATGTCTGCCAGTCGTCTCTCTGGACTGATCTGGACTGACTTTTTGTGAAAATGAAAAAGTGAATAATGATAATAATAATAGATGATACATATGCGTCTCAATATGTATGTTCTTCCCTCTCAGCTCAGCTGCTTCTACTGTAGCAACATCCTCCCGGCGATGACTACGGCCTACGGTCTGCACATCTTCAGACATGTGTGTGCTCATCAACACACACACACACACACACACATACACCCAGCTATCCTTTTAAGGACTTTCACAGACTTCCATTCATTAGGACAGAACCAAACTAACCTTAACAATGACCAGTTCATGTCGAACCCTGACCTCAACCTAACCCTAATCGTGTTTCGCCGTTACAGCGACACTGTAAGAGGCAGAGGCCTCTGTAATCTACAATGAGGAGTGAGAAACAACACAGAACAGATGAAGAGCACAAGTCTATCTACTGCAACAGCACCATAATGGAAATAATAGCACTGTGTTGCATTTAATCAGCTCCACCCCAACTGGAAGTTAGGGCCCTCGTCCTCCTCAGGTTACTTGAGCATGTCGTTAATGTCAGTAAGTCCATAAAAGGCAACTCTCTCCACATCAGCCTGTTTCCTGTTGACAAAGCCACTGCTGCATCTCTTGCCGTCGACAGCTCGAAAGAGACGGGTTGAATTCGCAAGACGCGACGTGTAATCAACTGTTAATCTACACAGTCTGACTAAATAAATCCGCAGGTTTAGGTTTATTCTACATATACACAGGGATCTGCAGCTGGACAAGGGCAGCCACTTCAGAATTAATTATTTTGGCTGCAGCACTGAGGAGAAATACAGCATCAAATGACTGATTATTTAACATGTAGCGTACATTTGGGTTTCATTAGGAATATTGGAGCGTGGCTTCGTTTCCAGCTTCATTGAAACAAGGGAGAAAACCACCGAAAACTTCTGTTTGACAACTGAGACGTCATCTGGTTTTGATATAAAATTATTCAGTCTCAAAAGTGTTCCAGACTTTTGAGGGCCAGAAGGTTTAGAGGTTAAATCGAGTGAGACCAACATGTCTCCCGTCTCCTCACAGGCATCGCTGATGCTGAACATCTTGGATGTGCATTCACAGTTATGGTGAACGCGGGTTAGATCACGACAACGCAGACAAGGAGGATCGTGGTCATTATGTGAACCATCCAACAAACTCTGGATGGAGCGCTGTCAAAGAAGCAGGTGACCTCACAGTCGGTGATTCATGAGAATCAGCTCAGGGAACAAACATGCTGAGCTTTTCCCATCACTGCATTCACTCTTCTTACATTTTCCTTTTTTTTTTTTTGGATCTGGTTCCCATTTTATGCGAGAAGACAAGATATTGATTCGCTAAATTACACTAAATTAGAGCAAATCTGACAAATATAAATAAGCGGTGTGCGGTTAAAGCTGTATTTTTATTGTTTGTATTCATGTGTGGTTATCGTTTTGTACCAGAACACGGAAAAATGTTAGATAATATTTAGAATTTGACACGAGTTATGTCGGTAAAGATGGGGAAAGAGAACGCGAGAGAACAATAAGACTAATGGCCTGACGTCCTAATGATGTCTTAGAGGAAGGAGACAAGAAAAAAAAAAACAGCTCAGAACATTGAGTGATAAACAAAGATGTCATATTTTCTCCTGGGAGAGTGCGGACGTCTGAGCAACAAACCTTTCCTCCGGGTATGTCTAATAAACTATAGTCTGACGGCAGTTATTCAAAACGGCAATTATTAGGACGAAGGTGGGCAGGTAGTGATGCTGTGCTGTGATTTGTATTTCCATGAACCTAAATTATACACCCTGTCCTCGTGGATCACAGTGCGATTTGAGACGGTCCATGTTGCAGTCACGTTGCCAGGCTTTGTGTAAATGTGGGGCTCTTTTTTTTATTTTTTAATTGTTGCATTTTCCAACAAATAAGAGGAAACGCAGGCAGTAATATGCTCACTGGTTGTTGCACTAGTTGCGAGCCAAGCTGTGAAGATGTGCATAACTCCCTAAGTCCCCCAGGGACCCTGTATTTTCATGGGCCTGCCTCTGACGTCAATGCTCCGGCTGTCCTGTGGATTGTCAGAACAGACTATTCAGTTGGGGGGAGGGGACTGGAAGTCTCTGTGGTGTGTGTCTGCTGCATGTGATGTGTGCGCGTTTGTGCCTATACAGATGTAACTATGCTCCTGTGTCATGTTTGCGTGTGCTCGCATGTGATCTGTAAATGTTTCACTTACATCTGGTCTCTGTGTGTGTCTGTGTGTGTGTGTGTGTGTGTGTGTGTGTGCAGTGTGCAAAAACCTTGTACAGTGCCTTGAATGAGAAATGTGCTTAAGTAGATGAGGTCTGTAATGTGAGGGTAGGGGGTAAAGCTGTGCGTGCGTGTGTTCTTTTATTTGTTCCCTCTTTAGGACCTTTTCTGGCTTAACCACTGACCTTGTCAGGACCGGTAGTCCTCGGGGAGACCAAAACCTGGTTCTGATGAGGTACGACCTCATTTCTGATTATGTTAAGGGGGGAATATCTGAATTGTGGTTAGGTACGACAAATGTCTCCTCGGGTCTCCAAAATGGCGGAGCTACATACCCACAACACGATTCATATTATGTCTCACCTTTAAACAGGATTTTAATCTCTGGGATACTTCCTAGTAAAATACTATGGTCATCTGTGCCGTGCTTCATCATCTATCTTCCTCAAAATGCTAATTTAGAAAATAGACATTGTGTGCTATTGAAGAAGACCTTATTAAATGATCTCTTAGAGACGTTATAATTCAAGTGAGAAGTAGGCTTAAAAGTGTGCATTTTTATATTCAGTCAATGTGTACCAGGTCTTGCAAGAGGTTGGCAATTATCTCGTAAACCCCTCAAACTGTTGATCCCACATCTAACTTAACCTAACTTAACGTAATTAATACAAAGTTTAGGATTTTAGTGCAGGTCCAGTACTCTATTGACACTTGACCTTTGTACATCTTCAAATCAGTGTGTGTGTGTCAGTGATCCTTCATTCAATGAAGATAATATTGTAAAATGAACCCATAAGAATATCATGAGATTTCCGTGGCTCTGTTTGACTGGGCAACAAGAAACAAGCAGTTCATTTACCAGGTTTTAGACAAGCCTGTAAATGAAAATAAGCACATTTAAATTGTGTTACCCATGTTTGTTCCTCAATGAGACTTTGTAACAGCTACATAGACTGACCGGTAAGTGTCCACTGAGCCAGAACACACACACACACACACTTACACACACTTACACACAGCGCCCTGATTGACAAGTACACACTGAGGGCAAGTAGATTTTTTTACATTTCACTGGCTCACTGATGCAACGCCCCACTGGGATTTGTCTCGATATTCCAGTTCATGTATTTCTCAGTGGAAGAGGAGATGGGAGAATGAAACAAAGAGTCAATGTTCTGCTTTCTTATTTTGGGAACTTATTTTGGTAAAAAGACGCCCGCTATTCATTAGGCTTTCATATTTAACCCTTTAACACCGAGCGTATCGCCGACAACACGTTTGCACAAGCGCACTTTGCATTACTGTAGTTACGCTGCAGTTTCTGAAAGCTGAGAATCAGTGTGCAAATGCAGTGTTTTTTTCCAAATAAACTTTTTTTTTTTTTTTTCATTTTAAATTGTTTAAAACAGCATTTTAACATGCAGTAAATTGTATATACCTGCCAGATATTGGGATGTTATTCTGGAAAAATTACCAAAAGCACTTTGGACATACAGGACATTCTCTGGTCCTTTTATGGTTAAAATAAGGAGGGAAAAAGTCCTGGCAGATATTTTGAGGGTCAGGTGTTAACGGGTTAATAGTTATATTAATATTTTGTCTTTAATTTGGCAGTGTATGCACTCACAGTCATTCAGACATTACTTTAAAAGTAAGGAGGGATTAATATGTATTATATAGCATGAAATATATATATATATATATATATATATATATATAAATAAAACAATAAGGTTCTTATCAGTGCATGAAAGCATGAAAGACAAGTGGAGGGAACCGCAGAAAGCACATGAATAAAAAAAAAAAATTAAATAGGTGAAAAAAAAACAAAAAGACACCCCGTGATGACGTGATGAAAGAAGTGTGCAGAGGAGGGGGGGAGGGGGGTTTGTATCTGCGTCAGAGCTGGAGCCAATGAAGTCAGAGATGGGGCAGGCTCAAGCAGGAGATGCTGTTACTGCCACTCACAGCACCCGCCTGGGCCTCATGTCCTCCACGTCAAAGAGCTGGCACAAATTATGCCTGCCTGAGTGTTTGTGTCACACACACACACACACACAGCGCAATGTAATTTATGTGCATTACACACACATATACCAAAGCAGTCAATGGTATTTAAATTAGCTTGCCAGCAGACGTGTATTTTATTCCCCTCAAGGTAAAAAAAAAAAAAAAATGTGCCTCAGAATTCACATGTCCAACAAAAATACAGACATTAAGACACTGTTCTTCAGTATCAGACCATGCACTGCACATTTATATTCTCTTACATCACAAGAGCGTTCAATAATATTTCTGAGGTTGGGCCCTGAAATGTATTTTAAATATTTACACAAGCACACGTTCATGTCTTCACACACGGACACCACCGTGTTTCTGTTGGCACCACTTGTGTGACCCAGATTATCACATCCATAATTCTAGAGGATGATTACGGTGATGAGCATGTGGTCAGAGGTCTGTTGAGGGGCGGCGGGGGGGGGACAAAACAAATTCTGCCCATGTCGCGTTGCTGACGTCACTCAGGCGTGTAAAACGCTTCACCGTGCAATCTTGCAAATAAACAGGCAAAACAGGGAGTCAAACGTGTGTGTGCGACGTCAGGGGCTGAACTCATGAAAAACACACACACACACACACACACAGCTACAAAAATGAAATAAAAAGGAAATCTGTGGGTTTGTTTCAAGGGATTCTTGCTCGGTCAATCAGTGAGACGATTTTTGATAATATGTGGACAAATGATTCATTCTCCTTTTTGTTCTTCTGACGCTGCTACAAAAGGTTCCACTGGCAGGAACCACATGACATTGGTGATGACGCAAGCAGGAGACATGAGCCATGACCTCATCAGCGTCTCATCAAACCATCACTCTGCTCTCCACCTCACACACACACACACACACACACACACACAAAACAATGATGAGTTACTACTAAAGGCAAACACCGTCCTTCGGCGACCACTTTGCTTGTTAAACACAATGTCTGAGCTGGCGTGCTCGCAAAGTCCTGGTCAAACAGCGACCTTTTAAACACCAAACACTCATGCATACGTACGGCCAAGTCTCCATCCTTGTTGTTTCATTTTCCCATACAAAGCTCCATGAAAATATGAGGAATCATTGCCTAATTGCCCACTAGTGGTTTGAAAATCTGAATTCCCCTGTGAGCATATTACAGGAAAATAGTTCAACTTCCCTATCAATTCAAAGCATAGTAAAAAAAAGAACGTGTCAGTATTCTGTAGAAAAAAAACAGTCATAAGTAACTTGACACCGCATATATAAGAAACCATTAAACCTGTAGTATAAAAGAGAAACACTGATTTGACCGAGTTTATGGATTAAAACCATTATGACAAATATTAGTTTTTCTTTTTTTAAACAACTGTGAAGACAAATACAACAAAGTGTTTACAAGCAGTCAAGTCCAAATCTCGGTACCAAACTGTGAATGTGAAGTAAAGGACACAGAGTGGAATTAAGTATGAAGTTGTTAAATGAATGGAAGAGGGAAGTATAATAAACATGTTTAACCATAAATAAGACACTGAGATTGCAATATGAGTTAATTTAACAAATGTATAATTGGCACAACCCCCATTTATTTCTGTATTAAAAATTATAAATAATAAATTGCTGTGGTAACAGAAAGTAAGCGGTTTGAGAGCGATACAAATTCAGGGTGGATTTGATTGAGGTGCAGTGAATCCGATTGTTTTTCATTAAAGAAGAAATGCTGTGGGATGGAGAGAATAAGAGAAAGGGAAAGAGAACGTGAGCTCCATATTGAGCTTAAAGGATTTGGGGAGTGGCCTGGCATGAGCTATAGCTGGCCGCCTGCACTCCTCATCAGAAACTAAACAAAGTCACTATGAATCATAGGTGAGAAATATGGAGCGCTGACGTACAGGCCTGTCACTCGCTCTGCACAGCAGACATCACACTGGGCCAAGATGGCCCAGCAGCCAGATGTCAGGTCTGCCTGTTTACTGATAACACATGGACACAATCGATTCATGAACTACACACACACACACACACATGCTGCACTCAAACTGAAACTGTGAAATGAATAACCTTGGCTTGGTGAAACAACAAAGAATTCACTTTAACTGGAAAAAGTACATGGAATTATTAGATTGTTCTGCCTTCCTGTAAATTCACACAAATGAAAAAGAGCGTGATATAAATCTATATTTGGCAGAAAATGGCGACGGTGATGCTGTAGAAAGAAAGAAAGAAAGGAAGAAAGAAAGAAAGAAAGAAAGAAAGAAAGAAAGAAAGAATGAAAGAAAGAAGGAAATGTCTGAACTCCAGAGTCAGTGGTCGTCCACACTGTGGTGAATTTCTCTGCCGCCCTCCCTGCTTTTCATACTAATACTTTAGCCCCACCTAGTGTTCAAAGGCACATGTGCGTGACGGCACCGATGGGAAATCAAGAGCGAGCAAAGGTCAACATTTGGCACAAATATTTAAGGTTTATTTTGAAAGGAAATCAGGGAATTTTTTTGTCTTAAAGAAAACCTTTGTGTGCACTTTTGTGACCTGCAGTATAGTAACAACACAAAAAGCCTGTGTTGACGGCCTCAAAGCTCAAAGCTGCTGTGTGTGAGACTGTGTGAGACTGCAAGGGTTCTATGGCATCATGAGGAGGGAGAACGGCACAGCCTGTGAGCACCATGGACACATGGTGCATCACTGGATATTAACCATATGAAGAGGAGCGGCTCCTCAGTTTAATCAGGACAAATTAATCCACAATGTCTCACACTATTCTCTGACCTTGAACTGAACTGATCTCATGTCTCAGAGGAACAACTTGTTCATTGTTGAGGCCACTTTGTAATGACATATTCTCAATATCAGAGAGGATTTATGGCCACATACTGTAAACCTACTAATACTAATATCAGCGCAAAAGAGTTGTTTTACATCTTTGAAACCACAAAGCTGTCAACAACAACAAAACTACAAAGGTGTTGCTCGTACTTCTTAGTTTTCATTTCTTTTGTAATTGCTCAGTTTTAGTTGAGTTTGTATTAGTTTTAGAGTTAGTTTTTTGTAATATGGAGTATTAGCCAGGTGCGAGATTCAAAAAGGCGATTTTAAGTAAAATACTTTCTAATATTGCCAACAGAGAAAAAAATAAATCCACTTCATATGAACCCAAAAGGATTATGTAAGAAATTAATTTACAAATACGAAAACTAAGCACATGAACACTAAAATTTGAGTTCATTTTATAAACACAGAATTCATTTTCAGTTAGTTATCATTTAAAAAAAACCTCTTGTTTTTATTTTTATTCCAGTTAATGAAAATGTTTTTCTCAATTTTAACTTTATTGTTAACTATAATAACCTATGATATAGACATAACCAGCCTTTTTAAACATATCTAGTCGCGATGACCACTCAGAGCTGCAACCATTCACTCATACACTCATACAGCACATCTACTGTACGTGCAGTGCTTTTTCTAGATGAACAAAGCGGAACAACATCATATCTACTATGCAAAGGTCACTGCTCGGAAAAAGGGAGGGGGGAATGGAGGAGCAGGTATCACTCATTCTTGCACACTAGACCTTTAAAAACAGGTAAAAGTAGAAAAGGATGGTTCTCCTCTTCACCAGGAAGAAAACTGACAAATAAAATAACCTACCAGCACATTTTGATATCAAGCTTCGTGCTTATGTTTTGCAGTGGTATCTTTTGTGACGGGGAGAGAGCCGGACATTTGCACAGCTGAAGGTTGGTGGTTGGTGGTTGGTGGCGGCCTGAGTGGTTCAAGGGCCCAGGAGTGGCCTTGTAATCGACAGTTCCAGGCTGCACAACCAAGAGCCAAGACAAAAACGCTTTGTGGTCCTGATATGAATCTCAATGCTTCCGTTTCTACACCTCCTCTCCTGGCCTCACCGCGGACATCCGAGCGAACAAAAACGACGACCTCCATGTGAAAATCAGGGCTCAAACGCTCAGTGAATAGAGCAGCGACAGTATAGCGGCGCCATAGTGACACAGTCTGTTAATGACACACGAAACGCAGCATGGATTTTTATGATGTCTGTCCGCTTTTCGTACCAGTAAACATGGTCCACGATACCGACGATGTCACAATACAAAACAATCCATGAAAAGTTAAAAGTGCAGGATTTCTCTATTTGTGAGGAAATAGAGAAATCCTGTGGATGGGGCATCTCTTAACGTAGCTTCCTCTGCCATTATCCCGCCCGTAAACCGTTTCAAATGAGTTATTAACTAACCACTTGCAACAATTTCATTCAGCGAGCAAACCAGTCGTGAGGGAGCAGGTGCAGTTTCTCTCAAGTGAATGAGTAAACCACTGATAGAGTGTGTTGAGGGTTTTTGTATCATTACTGCATTTTAGCAGGAGTTGCACTGACTACGGATTTAGTGAATCATCGAGCCATATTTTTAGACACGTTTAAAAAAAAAACCCGAAGAGAATTTGGTCTTTACTCTCTTTGCTCTCAGCCACTATTTCCTAGAACTGAGAAGTACAGAATCTCTGCATTTGCTTCATGCACATTCGAAACTCCAAATGTATTTGAAAATATTGTAGTTAAAACATTCAACTGACTGAAGTGACAGCAAATGGAGGAGTTATGGTTTTTTTTTAGATTTCAACTCACCAGAAGATTAGAGGTTTGGGTGGTGAATCCACAATAGAAAGATGTGCATGAATTGAAAAGAAAAACTGGACAGCGCGCCAGTGTAATGCTTAACTTGGGATTTTGGGAGCCCTAAAATGTTATTTTTTGGAAAAAATTAGTCCCAGAGTGAATCAAATCTCAAAACCAATACACTACTTTAGGAAAACAATGAAGTCATAGCCCCACCTCTGACTTGTGTCGCCCCATCTCTCTATTTCATTCGATATCTTTGTTGCCTTCTTCCTTTTTTCTCACTTTATGGTAACTTTTATTTCTTTCCTTAGTCTCACTGGTTTGGTTCATCCCAAAAAAATGTTTATACACAGTGGCAGCGTTATAAACCTATGTACAGACCCGTCATATGTATTACAGCATTTAAGAGTTTCTTGAATCAATGCTGTGTTTACGGAAACAAAAAGGATATAGGGAAAAGTTCTGTTCCCATGTGGCTAAGGCCTAAATGAATGCGCTACTGCCTCTCTTTGTTTAAGTTCCAGTATATTATCTGATTTCTCAGAATGAGTATATTCTGTTATAAAAAAATGATTTAAAATCATCATTTGCTTTGACAAAGCTTTCTGTACTACAGTATAGTGGGCCTGTATCAAAGCATGCAAAGGCTTTCAGTGGGTGTGTCCACATATGCCAGACACAGTTGGAGAAGGAAGCGCACGACTCCCCTTCCATGTTAGCCAAGGGAAAGTCTCATTTGAACGTGGCCCAAAAAGGTTTGGAGCCAAACACTGTGATGCAAACAGGTCACATCTTCAGTTCAAACAAGCCTGGAGAAGTCATAATATTTACTAAAGTCTGCACTGTGTGCACAGCATGTTACATATCTAGCCGGGGAGAATAGTGCAATTGTATTTGTCCAGTTTTAAGATATCCTAGAGATTTTTGTATCCACTGTGATGAATAATTACGGAATAATTGCTTTTCAGGATAATCCACAGCTAAAATAACGCGGGGGTGTGGATTGGCGGTAATTGCGAAGACATTATTACCCTTATGAAAAGATGTGTGATTAAAATTCCAAAGATGAAACTGTTAAATGCTTTGAGCGCAACAAATTCTAGGAACCTCTGCTGTGACGGGTGAAGGGCGGCGATCTCACTGATGGATATCTCAAAACCTGGGCAAGTAAAAGCAGAACCACCGGCATGTGTTGAAATTACGAGAGGAAAGTGTGAGGAAACAATCTTGAAGGTATCGTGTGGTGGAAAAGAAGAGTAAACTTAACACATTTCAGAGGTATGATGAATATCTGCACATTTTAAGGGACAAAATAAAGTGCAGAACTTCTATCGCCACCAAATTCAGCCAAAGTCCAACTTTTTGCAGGTGTATCTCGCTTCACTAGTGCTATGCAGCTGTGGTGCTTCCACAAGTTGTGATGTAAAAATGCATAAAACACATTAGTTCAACTAAAGTCGAGTTAGTCTTAGTCGGACTAACATACAGTGCCTGGATAATGCGATTCGTAGTCCGATTATTCTTGCATGTACTATACACTTAGTCAGACTTGTCATTCTGGGCATGCACCAGCATTTCCTCCCCAGTCTTAGAGCCGAAAGTAGAAAGAGATGACGTATAAACTGCAGAACTGTTTACTGGAAAAGAACAAACAACACGATGGCGTCGGCAAGAGCGAAAGCTAAGGAGAAGACCCACGTTTGAACTGACAAAACATACAGAACCACAGTGCGATCCATCTCACCGTTTGCCGTTTGTTTTTCTGTGACTTAAAGGTCAACAGGAAACTGATTCTCTTTGTGTCGAGAGACACAGCGCCACCTATGGGGAAGAAGTAAGACGTACATGGCCAAGTACGGACTTGACAAGTAGTCCAATTGTCTTTCTTAGTCGGACTACGGCCTTAGCTCGATTACACTGTGCATGTAAACGCGATGAATGTGAGTGCAGTCCAGGAATGTCTCCACAGACATGAAAACAAAACACTGCTATACAGAGAGAGCCATGTGGAGCTGTCAACTCATTTGTCAAGGGTTTGAATGTGACGGACATTTGCTGAAATTAAATATTACATGTGAAACTCGTCTCTAGAAATATAAAAAAAAAAAAAATACAGCTTAATGATTACGACCAACTCTGAACTCTTACTCTTAAATAAAGGGAAGCAAAGAAACCTCACATGAGCCTCACCCTCATGTAAGCTGTTCCCATTGCTACGGCACAATTCCTGCAAGCTGGGACGACTCTCTGCTCGGAGGCAATGTTGTTCTTGGCCTTGAAATTACAACTCCTGTCATGTATTTGCCAGCATAATAGCAGCTCCGTTACCGATTGAGGTATTACAAAAGCTGTCTCCTGAAAAAGAGGAATACCTGCGTTTCAAACAAAGGGACGAGCCGAGCCTACGCAACCGGGGACGCAGTCGGGGAAACCAAACCCAGCTGGGCTCACGTAAA
Source organism: Solea solea (assembly GCF_958295425.1). Taxonomy (NCBI): domain Eukaryota; kingdom Metazoa; phylum Chordata; class Actinopteri; order Pleuronectiformes; family Soleidae; genus Solea; species Solea solea. The sequence continues at coordinate 15,948,124 of NC_081148.1, forward strand.
TCATCAATATGCAAACAATGGGTTTACATCACAGATGGAGATAGGTTACAAGAGATCCCAGGGGGTTGAGAGTATAACATTCCCAAGAACAGTACAGACGTTTGTTTACACTGGCTTTTGTTTACCATTCATCCTGCAGCACGCTGCTATTTTATGAATACATTCACACTACTACGTTTTCATCTTAAAAAGGTATTATCGGATCAGAACAATCCACAAACTACTACGCATGAGAGATAACTTTTACTATTTAATGCACTCTTTTAATAACTCAAGCTGCAAAGAAACGCGGTGATGGTTGAGTCGTAGCCAATCAGAAGTAGTCAGGAGGAGAACGCAGGTCACTCGTTCAGACTAAAGTAGAACCTGGGAGTGACGGCGACCTCCCTGTTGACCACGTTACGGAGGAGAAAAAAAAACATGGATTCAAATGTATCTCCGGAAAGCCATTGTTAGCAATATCAGTTAAGAACAAGGTGGAAATTCTGACATGTCTTGTTTTTAAACTAGAATGAATAAGTGTGGATAACACAGTACCTCTATGTGTTTGATGTAAATGTGGCTGGACCTGTAGCATAGTGTGGTACAGATAGTGGTCTTACCGAGACCCTAAGTATAAAAACAGCATAAACTAACCTCCCTTTACTCGATATACGACAAAACTATAAGATCCAGTCATTCATGGGGTCGTATTGGCGTTAGAGGTGGCAGAACTCCCTCTTGTGTTCCCTCCAGTTAGACAGATATCATGATGTATCGCTATATTGATGATCACAAAATCGCTGTATCGTGATATTATTGGTATCGTGGACCATGTATCGTGTATCGTGAGGTTCACCTGTGATTCTCACCCCTACTTTACATGCAGTTTGACAGTTTTGTGACACAATCGTTGTTCCAAACTAAGTGATTACTGGTTTCGAATAGCCGTCAGACATAATAAATCCATGCTGCATTTGTGCATCACTAACAGAAGCTATTATTGGTATCGTGGAGCATGTGTCGCGTATCGTATCATGAAGTACACTGAGATTCCCACCCCCTGCTTGTGAACCTCCTCAATACCAGAACAAGTAAAAAAGAGAGATGCAGGAAGACGACAAAGAGAGACTAAACACACATGATCCCAAAGCCACTTCAAAACTGTAGAGTGTAACTTTAAGCGATGACAGCCACAACTACAATAAGCCAGGTTCACTTAGATTCTTTGATTCTGGTGCCACACACTTCCACTCCAAGCAGAAAATGAAAGTCTGTTGTTCTGTAGCCAAACCTTCTGTCACACAAATGCAACTCCACTGAGAGCTGACCAGAGATTATACAAAGTAATCCACAGCAACACACAAGATCGTTCTCCAGGGATAACAACAACAACCCAATACTTGACTGCATGGCAACATGGTCTTGACATTGCACATGTGTGTTACTCTGTCAAACAGCTGTAGTCCTGATGTGCCTCTCACATACCTGCACTCTCACAGTCGAACTTTCACACCGTCAGCTCAGCTGACTCCTACCTTGGTCGCTGCATCCTGGAAGCGCCGATTCCTCAAAGTCCTGGTCGTCAGGACTTTTCCGTTTCTTCGACATTTGCTGCTCCCTGTTCGAATGATGGATCTCCTCGCCGCTGATAACGTGAAACACCTTCAACCAGCGGGATACACAGCACACACAACAGTCTGTCAGGGAGCGAGAAGAGAGACGCGAGTAAATCTCAGTCCTATTCATTCAGATGCTTTCTCTTTTAAATCTGTTCCAGCATGCTGTGTGCGCAAAGTTACCATGTGGTGGCCAGCAGAGCATCTGGAGACGCGGCGAGACATGGGAGCTGGAGCCGGCCGGCTCCTGATACCCGCCGTAATCGGTCAGGATGCGTCACCGCGGACGGTCCGGGGCTTATTTCTCTTTTGACAAATGAGAAATATTTGCAGCTGAAGTGATTTGTCGATCACGTGCGCCGCGGATTATATGCTTGCAGCCAGCTTAGATGGAAATTACGCACTGGAGGGCAACTTGTTGATCCACGTCTGTGGGTCTCGTCGTCACTCCGCAGGGATGTTTTGTTTTGTGTGTGTGCGTGTGTGTGTGTGTGTGTGTGTGGGGGGGGGGGGGGTTAAGTAAAAATGCAACGTTTTTCTCTCTTTCTCTCTCGTGAAGTGAGCGACGTCACACTACAAGTCTAATCAGGCACGCGTGACGCACAGCCGACACAAAGGGAAGTCTTGGATATCTTGAAAAGTAGGCTATAGGCCAACGTACACGGAGATGATTAGGACGTGGTCTGCGTGTGTGCGTCCCCGTGGCAGCGTTCAAACTGGCGCTCGCCAGAAAACGCTTCGCGGCAAAACATCTGCGAAGAAGGAAGAAGAAGAAGAAGAAGAAGAAGGCGATCCCTCAGCGCACTGCACTACAGGTGTGACGTGAGCGGATTGCGCGGCACGGTACCTGCTCCTTCACAACACCGTCGGTCCAGCCACGAGGACAAAACCCTCTCCTGTTCGCCTGTGACACCTCCTGCGCAAAAGCCCCTGATCCAAGTGTCTGAGTGACACGAGAGGAACAAACGAACGCGCATTGTGTTCCGTGAGGACCAGACAGAGTCTTGGTCGAGCAGGTTTGCTTTCACTCCGGTGTGTGTGTGTGTGTGTGTGTGTGTGGTAGCAGCCACTGCACACAGCAATTTGAGATTACGCTTTGAATAAATGCAGCAGGACTCTCGTGCCATGTGTGTGTGCGTAATATAGAAGCAGTGACGCCACCGGTCGAGCCCTTGCACATTTTTTTACTTGAAAAATGCAGCACTGAAGCCAAAAAAATTGGAGTTTTCTTTTCTTTAAAATCCTAACTTTAGTATTTATTTAGTATTTAGTATTAGAGTCTCTACATTGTCTTGTATGCTGGTGCTTAGGAGGTGAGGGGGGATCACATTCCATTCACTACATTTGGTTTGGATTTCCAGCAGCTTTACTGTTTCATAAATGTGTCACATTCACACTTAATAGCTTTCAAATTAAAGAAAGAAAGAAAGAAAGAGCTGTAGTATTTCTCTCTGCTCGAGTCATCCATGCGCACATCCGCAGCAGCTTTATTTAAAAAAGGAAGAAAAAAAAATCTACAGTCGCATTGAAGCCACTGACGCTGGTATTTTCTGAAGGCAAACACGCCCCCTCTCCTCCCTCCTCCTCCTCCCCCTCCTCCCCCCCATCGCTCATTCACTGCAGCTACTGACGTCAAGACATGCTTGCGTCAATGCTCCCTGCTTTGACAGAGATCCTTTTTTTCTTTTTTTTCAGGATCATAATGGGATTATTAGGCTGAGAAACACCCTGCCTTCGTGGCTTTTTAGGTTTTCTATTTCTTCTTAATATATATTTCTTCTTTTTAATATAATGCATGTGCCATTTTCCTTTTAAATATTGCTTGTTATGTTTTATTATATTATTATAATTAGTATTTTATTATAATAACAAGGAGATACACGAGGCATACAATTGGCTTTTTAAAGCCACAGCGTCTACTGCATGAATGATGGATGATGGATGCCTTTTTTCCCCCTTTGACTTGAGCTGTTACATTTGTAATATGTTGTGCATTAAAACTACAGAGATGAATACTTGTCACATGACAGGTAATCCATTTTACCTGTGTTGATTTATTTGTGTTTTAATCCTCACTGTGCTCTGTACACGTGCTGTTTGTTGCACACTCACATGGTGTGTGACACACACACACACACACACGATGGTTTCTTCCACTGGGTTGGGTTAATAGTGAGACGCTCGGACGGAGACACAAGTGAATCAGTGAGTTGTATATTTGATTTGGCGTATTATACGTCTGTTCCTTCCTGTCAGTCTGTGGCTGCCGGGTTGTGTAAGGAGGAGGAAGCGGTGATGTCCTTTTTCACACTGACCTTGATCTTCCGTGCTGAATGGGTTCTCCGACGGGCCTCACTTCACTCACGACAGAGTACACTTTCTCTGCGCCGCTCCTTGTTCGACACCACCTTGATATTTAAAAATAATCTGTTACAAGAAAGTGTTGAAATAGTAACAGTCGTTTAGAAATCCAATCATTCCAAGAGTCACTAAAGTAAAAACAGCTAAAACATACATTTTATCTATGAATCCATTATAAAATTGCTCATTTTCCTGTGACACTATTTAAGACGGGTGTTAAACATACGGCTCGTGGGCCAGACTCAGCCCACCAGAGGGTCCAATCCTGCCCGCAGGATGAATTTGTGAAAATTCACATCACACAATCTAATCATAATGTGAAATGCTTTATTTTTCAGTTGCACATACCTGTGACTAAATGCTTGGTGCCGTTGTAGATCCACCATGATCTGTACGTTGTAATGCACATCTGTAAATGGTAAAGTTAGACATAATATTGTTGAAAATGCACTTATTTTTCTCAAGAACAAAATGTTTTGTAAAGATACACTTTTTCAACGCAACGTCTACGTGCCGATGTGTCCTTGGGCAAGACGCTTTTAACCCCACGTCCTGGCGCCTGTGCCGGCAGCATGTGAATGGGTAAGAAAAGATGAGTGATAGAAAAATTGTGTTGTGTATGAAAGAGTGAGTAAATGGGTGTGAATGGATGAATGGCCAATGGTCATCAAGTCTAGAAAAGTGAATAATAAATACAGACCATTTACCATTTTTGAAGTTGTTGTTGTTTATAGTTTATTGTGTTATTATTTAACTGGTCCGGCCCACTTCAGATCAAATTGCACTGTATGTGGCCCCTTGGCTAAAAATGAGTTTGTCACCCCGATTTAAGATGATACAAAGACGCTGGTTTGATGAACTTAACATGGTAATTCCATCCGTTTTGCAAATATTTGTTGATATAACAGAGTCTTAACTGAGTGGGGTCACTAAAAATCAGGGGTCACTCACCATTTACTGCTAAATATATGATGAAAACTTTCATTTGGCCCCTTTTTATCTGTCCATAAAGCAACATGATGGGCTTCATGGAGTCCAAAAAGATGGCATGGTGTGTATATACACATATATGTGTATATATATATATATATATATATATATATATATATATATATATATATATATATATATATATACACATACACATATACATATATATACACATACACATATATGTAGTATATATATATATACACATATACATATATATACATACATATATATATATATGTATGTATATATATACATATTTATGTACATATTTATGTATATATACATATACATATATATACTCTTTGCCAAGTTATTTTAGGTCATCCAGTGACAATTATAAAGGTCAAAATACATGAAAGGTTGACTGACTGGTAAACTTCTCCGGGGCATTATAAGTTCAGAGAAAGATGAGACAGCTGTTCACTCTGAACCAAGATTGTACACAATATTCCTTCTGTGTGTTTGATCTCCACGTAGAACACTGCACATGATACAGTTATGGCAAAAATGCTTGTGAAATTGAGGCCCTAAGGGGCAGAGCAGAGGGTTGTTCCTTTGCAATTATCATAGAAATTATACATTATAACAAATTACCATTTTAGGATAAAGCAGATTCAATGAAATATACTTAAAAGTAAAAAGTCAGTCATTTCTGGTTCCATATAACACAAAAAAAACAAAAAAAAAAACATGCTGTTGTGTGTCTTAAGGTCATTTTTCATGTCACGCCTGCCATCATGCATTTTCTCACCTAATTGACAAAATACATGTCTTGGCTTGCAGTGTGACAGAAAGGTGCTAAAGAGCTCTTTACATACTTGAGTGCAGTATCATGTTCTTTTTAATTAAAGTAATACACATCTTTGATCTGTGGCTCTACTTCCTTAACAGCTTTTGAAATTTGAGTGAAAATGACAATGTGTCAAAGCTGCTAAACATGTCTGGAATAGATGGATGAATTAACGGGCTGTAAAAATCAATGATCAGACACTATCAGATACTAGATTGTCCTGGGGTGGAACATGTGTTTGTGAAAACACAGCTTTGGATGTCTTACTGGCAAAAAAACAACAACAGCATAAACACGCATGGGAGATGATCATGTGAGACCAATGTCCTTAGAAAAACTATCCTCAGAAAAACTGTCCACATGTCAGGGACATGTGAATTGGCACAGGTCAAGAGGGTCAAAGTTGAGGGTGCTCATAAGTGAGGCTTCTCACTGTGGCATCCGCACAGCGTCTATACAGTCCCTCCCTCAGATGTACGCAGATGCAATTCCTCACCTATGTGTGCAAAACGCTCAGTCTCTGCTGCTCTACTCTCAGGATGCGTTCGTCCTCACTTTTACAGCATATCTAAAAGGTGACGTCACTGACTGACACTACCAAAATGAAGTTTCTTTAAATTTCACAGACACATTTGAAAGATTTCATTTCCTAATGTTATGTGTCCGGCTCATTTTTCCACAAACAAGTACAGAAATCTGGGTAATTCCCAGCAGGCTGTACGCTAAGGGGTAAAGGTTTCTAATCATATGAGTTTTAGAGGTTATTTGTTATATGAGTGGCTTTCATACATACTTTTGTGGCTGGGTTACATTCAGCAACTTTCTGCATTAAATGTGGAAATACGAGTATTTTTTGGTATAAAACTATTTGGGCCACTATCACAGAGAGCACTGTCCTCTATGTTGCTGGGGGAAGGATCCATGTTCCTGCTGCATACAAAATATTGTCATGAGCAATGTACAACAGGAAGTGAGGCACAAGCACATTTATTTTAATGACAAAAAGTGTCCCCCGAGGTACAAAAGCTTAATCTATTTACACATAAATCCCTCGTTACATTTACATTTACATTATTAACACGTTAACCTTTCTGCTGTACAATTTTCTGTGTTGATGTGGTCAATCTCATGGACTCATGCTTAATATAAGCAGGTTGCACATGGTCACAAACATTAACATATACATTATCTACCGTTTGATCCAAAGAAAAACTCTACAACAATAGACATTTTACTTCATAAAACCGGTACAAGAACTCATATTCTCTGTCGTATTGTTTCCACACCAACTTCAAAGTGACCAAAGTGAAGAACCTTTTGGACCGTGGAGATCTTCGACTTATTTAAGCTCTTTGAAAATAACATGGAGCAGTCCGTTGCTCATGAAGGACAAATAAAAAAATGTTAAATTTGGGGCTGACTCATGCAGACAATTTCCATCAGAGCGAGGGAGGTGTAACAGGAGTCCAGGCCGAGGGCAGTCGCCCGTGTGGAGAGGTGTCGTACTGAGCTGTGTCGTGCACCTCTGTGGCTGTGCCGTTATCATACATGGGGGAACCAGAGGAGGGCAGTGTGACAGAGTGAGACAGGCCAGGGTAGTGGCTGCTGGACCCACGAAGGAACTGGGAGCTCAGGCTGTTGTTTATCCCACCGCTCTGAGACACGGTAGTCAACGGTGAGTTACTCACAGACCACAGGCTGGTGTACTGACTGTACAGAGAGATGGACAGAAAACATCTTACTCACTCACTCTGGGGATGCTTTAGAGGTGCAACACTGGCAAAAGTTCAACTCGTACCTATGTGTTACAAGTCTGACAAATATATTTTTAAAATAGAAGTATTTGAGGAAAAGGTGAACACAGATTTAAATGTTTTAAAAAGTAGAACTACACAAACCTAGAGTTGGTACCAGAGGTGGAATTATGGGCCATGGGCATCATACTGGAGTGTGTTGGCATCTGCAGGCTGGACCAGTTATCATGGCTTGTAATCATTGAGAGACACGCTGAAGAGTTATCGGAGTAACCAGCTACAAACAGAAGAAGTGTTAAGGACAGGTCAGTGGCGGTATCACATATGAAAAATCACAATAGTTTTCAGTGTGATTCAGGATTTGTGCCTCTGATATCAGTAGCCATATGACAGTTGAATGTGTGGATCTTCTGCGTGTACATTCCTAGTCTGAAACTCAGCCATTTACAGCTCTGTGGCTACAACTCACACAAAAGCCAGAGGAATGCAAAACATTCCTCACATGGCAGCATTTGTTTGCGTTTCTTGTTAAGAGCTAGAGAGGAAGTGGTGCAATTCCTGGATGTATGAAGGTAAGAAGTTGGGAGGGAGGCACTCACTGGGCGAGTTGGTCCGGTGGGCATATGGACTGCTGTAGGGGGCTGAGCGGTGGTTCCTCAGGGTGGAGTAGCGTTCGCAGCCGTGGGACGGTGAAAGGGAGACGGGACTCCCGTACTGACCATGAGGACTGGCGGGAGGGCAGAAGGACCCTGTGCCAGGAATAAACCAGCCACCCACTGGCTCCACAAAAAGAGAACAGACTTTAGGATATGATGTGATATTACATTTAGAAATCTGGATCAAAATATAAATAAATACTCACATTGGGAGTAATTTGATTGCTGGTTTTCACTGGCATCGTCTCTGAAGTCTTTGCTATCACTTCTGGCAAAAAAATAGACATCATTAATTACCCCGGATATTGTTGGACTGAACATTTTAATGCTTTTTTTTTTGTGGAACAATGAACATGCATTCTTACCTCTCCTTTGCATCCAGGAAGGCTTTGGCAAAGGGATTATGCTTGATTTTAAGAGCAGTTATCTAAAAACAAACAATAAAAAGGGAGAAAAAAAATAACTTTTGTGTTTGTATCATATTTTCAACCACTTGAACGCAAATTACGCACATATTTTACGCACCAAAAAAAACCTTATTGTGATTTACATTTTAGAATTAAATATTTATTCCACGTGTTACTTACCTCTTCGTTTTGATATGCTGTTACCGCAATGAACTGTGTCTCTGGGAAAGAGTGGCTGGTGATCATCCTCCTCGGGCCTCCGACGCGCACTATGTGGATGCGTGGCTCGTACTTGTGTAAGGAATTTAACATGATCTGCAAACACAGAAATAAACCCGAGTTACACTTTTCAGTTTCCATTTTATTTTGAAAATAAAACACCCGAGAAAGTAAGCCGTGGGTTTTCTCACCTGCCCTCCTCCGTTGAGTTTATTGGTGAGTTTGACTTTACTAAAGGAGACCGGAGATTTCATCCAGTGCGCTCCGAAGTTGGGCGAATCCGGGTGGATGTACACGCAGCTGGGAGTCTGCGGTTCGGGTTTCCCTCCCGGGACCCACTCCCCGTTCACATATTTCCACCTGTGGTTGTCTGCAGATGCAAAGTCCAGCAGAAAAGAATACATCGCGTTCGGGTCCAATCCTGACACGTTCACTTTCAGCACGGGGAACATGCGCCTTGATGAGACGTTAAAAAAAACATTTATTAACATAAATAAACACATTTATTAACTGTAATAATAACACATGTAATAATACGTCACTTTGCGCAGCACAGTTCAGCTCACCTGCCATTCTTTGTCACTATCATTTCATTGGTAAGATCCTTAAATTTTTGCCAAAGCTCGTTTTCGTCCAGAGACACCTTCAGTTCCCTCTCCGTGGGGTCGCCCTTCTCGCTGCCGGCCTGCAGCTCACTCTCCACCGCACTGAGGAGATGATCCACCCGGTAAAGACTGGCCTTCCCCGCGCACTCACTGACGCCTGTGGCCATTCTGTTACAGCAATCACAGAACTTATGGTTTGAAGTTAAAAAACAAAACAAAAATAAATCTATCCCCAAAGTGCCTTTCTCTCCTGATTCTCCACAAAGGCAAACTTCAGCTCAGGACACTGAGGGACATCAACACCTCCCCAAATATATAGTGAGAAGAGGAGCTGCATCTCAGGATGGGTGTTTGGAGCAGAGATGGTTGGCTCATCTCCTCTTTGATCTTTGCGGCCTTCGCGCTGATTGGCTGTGAGCGGCCATATCACTGAGGTACACAGGATGACAGCGGTTTTGAATAAAGCACTTTAGCCTATTTTATTACATCAACCTGTAAATATTGACACTTAGATCAAAGCCACACCTGCAGAAATGACACCACTGTAGTCTGACTGTCCGCGGTTGGTCTTCAGCTCCACAAAGCTCGGATGTGTTTGTCATTTAAGTTTCGGCTCTGCGCTTTCTCTTTTGCCACTGAGCCCCACTGTTGTCCAACAACACATTAATAACACATCTGGGTGACAGGGACCGTCCTTAACATGAAAATGGCCACAGCTGCTTATCGTGAGTCACCCTGCCTGCTGCAAATAATCTCTGTTAAATAAAAAAAAAATAAAAAATAAAACTTCACTTTTCACTTTCAAACTGTTAAAAGATTTTCGTAACTTTTAAAGGATTAATGCATTAAGTTAAATTATATTTATTGAATCTGTGACACAAAGTCAGAGTATCTCAGGAGTGATCTGCAAAGTTAGTGGTTTTATCTTTTTAATTTGACAATTCAATATTAAATATAATAATAATAGATAATAGTGGATAATAATGATACATTTTGTTTGTTGGTGTCTTTCTCGACACTCAAGGTCACCTCACATACAATAAAACACATTATAAGTTAAAAAGCAGATATAATAAAATAAAATCAATATATAATAAAAGACAATAAAACTGGACAGTGGGAGTTTGCCATTCTGAACAGTTGAGTTTTTAGTTTGTATTTGAAAAGTGGGAGACTGTCGGTGTTGCAACAATAATACATTATAACATATCAGCTGTCTATGTGTCATTATAAAGAAAGAAACCACTGGTCACAAATCACTAGACATTAGCAGTTTAAATGTATTTTTTGTCATTACTTTGTCAGTTAATCTGTAATATGAAAAAAAAACCCTCGGCATATTCCTTATAAAGAGGTTCTTCAATGATTTGATGTGTTTTCAGTAAAGTTTCTCCACAGTTTAAGCCCACAGTCAATGATCTTAAGAGAGAACAGAAACAGTACATACATATATATATATATATATATATATATATATAAAATAAAACATTTTAACAAAAAAAAAAGACTTCAATCTGAGACACAATGTTACCACCGTGTGCTTTTGCTGAAACACATCTTCAATGGATAAGGGATCAGGTGTTTGACGGCAGCAAACACTTCTTGCTGTGTCCCAAAGTGGAGTCTCAAAACACGGGTGGCTGCAAAGGAAACACCCACAACCAGTCCTTTTGTTTTCAGGAAATCCATTAAAACAAACCAACAAACAAACCAACAAGAAAAAAAACCTTTTGGATATTTGTTTTCATGCACCTGGCTGTGGTGGCTCTGCTCAGCAGCGGTTGGGTACATGAAGGTTTCACTTGGTCTCTTGGTGTCGGTTGTTTCAGAGCGGTAAGAGGAGGCTGGAGGGTTCGGCTCATCTTCCCTTGTTTGGAGTCGACACCAGGAAGCACCTATGGAAGAGGAATGATAGAAAAAAAACCCATATGATCTGCTTTTGGCGACGTCCCAGTCACAATCAACCACTGTATAATCTGATCATTCAATTCAGTGTGACCTGTTTCCATGGGAGCTTCCCAAAAAAACAAACAAACACAATAATAATCATAATAGTAAAAAATAAAATTGAAAGTCATATAGTGTGTGACAGCTATGTGTTATCTTCCACAGAGCTCTGCAGTGTTGTGTTGTGTTGTGGCTGGTTTGTGTTACTAACCAAATCCTGGACGCCTTGTTCCTCCTGCCAGCACACTGAGTCTGTTCCTCCATCCAACAGTCTGGACCAGAGTTCACAGCAAGCAGAGAAAAACAAACCCCGCTCAGTTTCAAGAGTTTAAAGGCAGTTAAAAGACTTTTTTTTGAGCGCCTGTCTCCTCACTGAGCACTCCTGAAACCTAACCCCTAATCCAGGTTACATTCTCCGTCGGTGTATCATTTTCTTTTTGCTCAACGACCAACCTTTGACAGATCAACATGTTGTTTAAGCAGAGTCGATGCATTTGTCTCAGCCGCCGCAAGTAAATCTCCGCTTTCCTGCTCTTCTCGGTAATCTCGGGTATAATCTGCTCAGAGAAAGAGTTAAAGTGAAGTTGTCTTCTGTTGTCTGGGTGACCACATACTTAAAAGTGTCTGACCTACCAAATCAGGCATCTTGCTTTGGAAGATCCTCATAATGTTGGGCTAAACGTGGGGACTTTCATCTATGGGTGGCACATATTACATTCATTCATCATATCCTTGTCCATTAATCATTTAGTAATTTAAAAAGAAGAGGTTATCCCCAGCTCTGTGTACGAGCGAAGATAACTACAGTGGTAAAGTTGGAGGTGTCGTAGCGGTGTAATTTCCCACAGTCCTAGTGTCTCATCTGGCGCCTTCCTCTCCTCCAACACCCCACCCAGCGCTAACTGTCACACTTGGCCACTTCCTGATGTGAGACTGCAGCACTGTGAATTAACATTATTGCTCTATATGGGAGCTGTAGATCTGCCAGCCCATTCACGTGGCCCTCAAAGGAGAAAACGCAGGTGCAAGTGGAATAAACATCACTCAAGCTCGTCTTTACTCTATACCGTCTCTTGAAGCGCCACCAAAACAGTGTCGCTGTAAATGTTGTTAAACGATTCACTACAAAATGTCAACGTGTTCTTGTGCTTGTAGTTTGAAACGCTCGCATTACAACGTAGTGTAGACTGATTTGAAACGACCACCTTTTTAAAGTTGTAGTTCATTTCCAGGATGAAATAAACAAAAGTTGCCTGGCAACCCTTCAAGTTTAAGTTCAAGTAAAAAAAAAAAAAACACAAATTATATCTAAAGGAAAATAGTTAGTCAGTCTTATGAAGCGCTGTTTTATAAGAATCAACAGCCTCAGAGTGACTGAATTGTTATCCCTGCATGTTAAAGAAACAAAGCTGCCGTTCTTGGCCTTTACAACACTGTAACTTTCACACATAAAACCTTTTCTTTTTAAAAACTAAGAGATATAACAAGATTCAGAATAAAGTACAGTGGTTGTGGCTCCAAACAGATACATAAAGTCCGCACTATAGGTGCCTGACATCCATTCAGAGCCTGAACCCTGCTGACGGGCCTCTCCAGCAGCGGTGAATCAGAGTTGTCAACTCCGTTGCAGTGAGTAATGCTTTGACCGGTCTTGTCTGACCACTGTTTGCCTTCGACTGCTCGCCCTCCACTCAGGCTCTTCCCCTGTTTGCTCAGGCCCAACTTGACACGGAGGTGAGAGAAAAATGAGTCTCATCTCAGCACCTGAGCATAACCTCATCTTTCTCTTCTTCTCTAGTCCACCACGCCTCCCCCCGGGAACATAGCTACCATAACAAGTAGGAATAATGTCAGTCTTTATATGATAAGCTATGGGACGTGGTAACTGGTGGCTGCTTCACATTCCCTGCACAGACGTGGGAGTGGTACTGGTCTTCTCGTGTGAGAATTAGGCTCTGTTCAAACTTTTTTTTTATTAACATCTGTCCTCAGTGATAGACCTGCAAGTATGGCTGTTCTCGCCTGAGATTAAAAATGCATCCTGAATGTGTCCTCGGTCACAACATGTGACGAGTTTGAGGGAAAGAGAGAGAGAAAGCTTGAGTGAATCAACCAATAAGAAATCGTATGGTTATCTATTAACATTGTGGCGCCAAATAAATGAATATATGAGCGGTGATAAGTGTAAAGAAACAACAACCTGAAACTGCCGTGGATCAGACGACATCAGATGAGTCAGATCGGTTTCTAATTTTAGGACAGAATGCGTTCCAGCAGCTCAGGAACGTGATCAAACGCATCCTCTAACCACCTCCGAACGTGGTTTTCTGTGATCAGATCTGAAGACACACTTGGATCGGTCAGGCCTGTAATCGGATCACTCAAGATGGATGTTTATACCAGGTGTGAACAGGGTCTTAGTAACATCTAATAGTGAGAATGCAGATTGTAACAAACATGGGAATCCTACCCTCACTTCTCCATATTCTGAGAACATAACGAGAGAACTACGAGAAAGGAGGACAACTTCAAAATGTGAAATGCTGGTTTTTAGCAAAGACCCTTGCCTTACGTACATATTTAAGTCTCAATCTAAGGCACATATGAAAACCAAACAGGTTTTATAATCAAGGGTATTTCCTTTCTAAATAATCCCTTTGAAGGGAATGAAGCCAATCCCAGACCTCAACCCAGGTGACACGTGGAGTCAAATCATCCACACTTATGGACAACATGGAGTCTCCAATTAACCTAATCAGCATTTCTCTGGAAGAAACGTTCTGGTTCAACACAAAGAAAGTCAGTCAGTCAGTCATCATCTACCGCTTTATCCTCTGCCAGAGGGTCGCGGGGGGTGCTGTGCCAATCTCAGCTACATCAGGCGATAGGCGGGGTACACCCTGGACAGTTCGCCAGTCCATCGCAGGGCCACACACAGATAGAGACAAACAACCATTCACTCTCACACTCACTCCTATGGTAAATTTGGAGTGTCCAATTTACCTATCCCCACATTGCATGTTTTTGGACTGTGGGAGGAAGCCGGAGTACCCGGAGAGAACCCACGCACACACGGGGAGAACATGCAAACTCCATGCAGAAAGGCCCTTGTTCCAACCGGGGCTCGAACCCGGGTCTTCTCGCTGCAAGGCGAGAGTGCTAACCACTACACCACCGTGTGGCCCACACAAAGAAAGTAACCAAGTAAAATGCATTGACACCATCACTGTCACCAACCTTGGGAAACATTTGCTCGATTGCCTTTTTCTCCTTGCTCTCCCCCGAACCAGACCTGTGCTCCAATAACCTACACACACACACATATGAAAAAAAAAAGAGAAAAAACATCTCCATCAACTTTCTTCTTCTTGTTGTTGTTGTTGTTGTGATACGTGACTTGTTAATAATATTCGCGACAGTTTGCCACTTCACGAGAGTCGCCATACTGCGGGTGCTGTTCACACCCGATAACACTGCGCACTCGGGTGACAACACACTTTGTCTGCTGGGTGTAAACTGGCTGGAGGGAGGACTCATGAGCGGCTCAGCGTTTACTCACAGGACAGTGCAGCAGGTAACAGATCTATACAAACACCAGGGGCTGCCCCCGCTGGAGGAGCGAGGATGTGGACGTGTGTGTGTGTGCACTCATATATGTACAATATAAGTGCTGACGTGATGACAGGTGATGAAAAAAAAACAAAAAAAACAATTACTGATTAAAATGTGGCCACAAAATAAGACGCAGAAGGACCAACCCTGTGTTATGTACGTTTTCCACCCGTCGAGGTCAATTTATAGAAACAGACACGGTATGTTCTGGTCAATTTAATATTGCTGATCTGTTCTGCTCACTCGTGAAATTCAACACGTTGGAGTGACTGTGACCAGACGGCCACAAATATAGAAAATCACTGCCTGCGTTGCATCGCTGTCCAATAAATCACAGCAGCTAATAACAAATGTATAAATAGCCAGAAAGAGGCAGGGATTGGATAAATCTGCTCATTGGCTGACATTTTTTTTCCAAAGCACTTTGTTGACTCCATAGTTCGCCTTCAGCTCTAATTGCTTTTATTTTGAGTATTTCTCACGGACTTGGGGAATGTGCCCATGCACAGGCGGGCCGGGCGTGCGGTCGGCGGGGGTGGACGTGGGCTTCGCTGCCTCAGTGTTTGTCTGTGGAGTGGTGAGATTTCACACTGATGGATGACTTGTCAGCGCAGGCCTTCAATCACCTTCTTACCAAGCTCCTAATGTCCCCAGGCCACTGGGCACTTTCACAGTTGCAGCCTCGTACTAACATTATACATGTTCCTACTAAACAGAGTTGGGTCCTAATTAACAGCATGACACCGCTCTGTTATACATTCACAACACAGAAACACAAAGGACGCCGGGGGGGGGGGGGGGGGGGCGCGATGGGAACAGGTGCAGAGCGGAAAGCGGGTCTGGACTCTTTGTTGTTGAGTTAATAGCAAACAGTAGAAAAAAAATAAAGTTAGAATATAAAGACATTTAATATAGTTGAAATATTAAGGAGCGAGGAAGTAGGAACTCCCTTGTTAGCCATGTGCCGCAAAGAACACCGCGATCGTCCACTGCCGGTTTATTGGAGGTTCCCCACAACGGTCGAAAGACAGTTGGGGATGGCGCCAAATGTGTTACTTACGCCCCTGAACTTTGGAATGCACTACGTTACCTTTAGATATCAGGGAAGCAAGCCATATTTCTAAAAGAAGAATTAAAACCTGTCTTTTATTCCAACCTGTGTTGTGTTTTATTTGCATTTTTAGTTTATTTCAAAGTTAAAGCAGGGTTTGAACCTCTCGTCTGCAGCCTTTTCCTATTTTATTCCAGCCTGCGTTGTATTTTACTGTTTTATTTTGCATCTTTTGTTTTATTTCAAAAGTTAAAACACGGTTGTTGGGTTGTTTTTTTTTAGACTTTTCCTTTTCACACTCATTCCACCCTGTGTTGTGTTTCATTGTTGTATTGTATTTGCACCTCTTTCCTTTTTAAACTTCATTTTCCTTTTATTGGGAAGCACTTTGAGCTGCGCTCCTTGTATGAAAGGCGCTATACAAATAAAGTTATTATTTGAAATGAAATCAAGTTGAAATAAAGGAGGAACAACGTGATGCACTCAATGGAAATCAAAAGAATCACCTAAAGTTAGTTTTTCTTATACGAGGAAGAGCACATTCCGTATTGAAGTAATGATGAGTGAAACCACAACTCAAAGTCAAGCAGGCACTCACATTATCTTTGTCACTTTTGGTAAATGGAGCAGTGTTTGCCTGGAAGCCAATAAAGCTTTAAGAGAGGAGAAACTCTCCAAACATTTCAACATCTGCTCACAGTGCTGGCATGAAGTGACACCACCGGCCCAATTGCCAAATCTCTTTTGTAGTGGACATAATTACGACATTTTACCTCAGATGATGTTTGAGGGAGCCAGATTGGCTGGTCTGAGGTGCACAACACTGGGCTCAGATTGTGTGTTTGGTCATCTCACTTCTACGTGAGTAATCAGCTCTTTTCTGCAGGAGGGTGCGTGCTAAACAAGCCCCGCAGTGGAAACTGTGTTTGCACTTGAAGGCAGCGCAA
Organism: Solea solea; assembly: GCF_958295425.1. Lineage (NCBI taxonomy): Eukaryota > Metazoa > Chordata > Actinopteri > Pleuronectiformes > Soleidae > Solea > Solea solea. The sequence goes on from NC_081148.1 coordinate 15,965,064, forward strand.
ACAAAGATTCAGAGTGAGCACAGTTCAGAGCAGTGGCTTCTGCAGCTGTGTGAGGTTTGCCCTCTCCCAGCTCACCTCCAGCGTGTAATAAAGGTCTACAAAAAAGAGTGAATATACTACACTATCAGCTTTTAACCTATGACACCAGAAGGACTTTTACCTCTCCTCTAAAGGTCCTTATCCACGTGGAAACAGAACTCATTTCCAAGAGATACAGATGAATCACAACTTCATTTTGTACAAGTGTTATTTAATTAAACAGGAATCGTATGTCATGTTTTGACATGGTTTTGTTTTGTTAAACAGCGTTTGATTCCCCTTTTTCCACTAAACAGGAGGGACCATCCCTCTTCTGTGTAATTTTTGTTTAATTTGACTTATTTGACTAATTAAATGTGGTATTTTTTTTTTTTTTTTTTAGACTGGTAACTTTACTTGTACTTAGATCAAAGTAATCATGCTTTTACTTGAGGACTATTTCAGCACTATTCCCACCGCAAAGGTGTTGGCAGTAATAAATGTGCAGATCAAAACTGCACCTGTTATGTAGTCGAGTAAAGGGATGAATGTTGACAGTGGTAAATCCTTTTTTAAAAAGATTAAAGAATTGCAAACAAACTGGAGTTTTAGTCGGTTACAACCTGGAGCAGCAGATGTCATCCTCCTCATCTCCTCCATCTTCAGGAGAGCAGGGATCGTGTTCTGTCTTCTGCTGAGAAGTCAAATCAACTGCAGACGACCTGCTTCCCAGCACTGTTATATCAAAATGTGCCAAATAACAAAAATTACCTCAAGGTGCTTCAGGTCAAGACTTTAAAATGTTATAGAGAGAAAGAAAATAGTTCACACAGTGGCAACAGAAGGAGGGAAAAACGTAACCCCAGATGTCAACATTTGAACATCACCATATTTCCATATTCTGTAGATGTGAGAAGAAGAAGAAAATCATCATTACTGTGTGCAGATCTGAAACTTAACTCTTTTTCCTGACATCCTGCAGATTTCTCTGCATCTGTGATGGAGGACTGTTGTAGTCAATGCACCGGTAAAAGTCCTCCAACTCGCGGCTGGTTTTTAGATGTCCACGCTGGACCAGCTGCTTCTGGAGGTCAAAGATCTCAGAGACACATGACTCAAATGAGACATAACTCAAAGGATGGGTGTCGTGTTTTATTTTTGGGGGTAATTATGCTTCCAGCGCCTGATCTACCTGGTAATAGCTGGTTTTGGGGAGAGACTGGAGGTATGAGTCATTGTGCTGCAGCTTGGAGAAGGCTCGCTTCTTTTGTTTCTGAGGAAAGAAGAAAGACAAGGAGACAGACGGACAGTAAAATGTGGGAAGAGCGATTTAAAAGTGAGCCTCGCTTCTTTCAGGGGCTGGGAAACTGAGCACACACACAACAAATGAGAAGTAAACATGGAGCCCCAGGAAGTCATTCAACTGCAGCAGGGACCAATTAGGCCCCAGCAGGTGTTCTTGCCTTTGCCTGCTTTGGTCCTGCCTCACCGCTGTGTCTGTGACACGGCCTCTCCATCTGAGTGAAGGGAATTTGCTCAGCAATTTCAAGCAAAGGATTCCTACGACGAGAGGGCCTCTAAAGTCCTTTATTGTCCCGTCTTTGTCCCAGCGGCCCAAGTGCAAGTCATTAGAGGGGACAATTACGTCCTCCTGAAGAAGTCAGGCTTTTGTAAGGGAGGAAGATAAGACAGGATCTCTCCCGCGTTAAACCCCCTCCACGCAGCCGCTCTCTGAAGCTTATTGCTCTTTTCACACCCGGTTAGAACAGAGACAGGACAGTCAAAATCAAAGTCAATCACAGAGGGCACACTGTAAGAGCATTTATACAAAAGGGGGGGGGGGGAGAAAGTGTGGGAACAAAGAGAGATCAACGGGTTAAGATTTTAACAGAGAAATAGTCATGTTAATTCACATCATTCAAATTCACAGAGGGCGGAAAAACTTGATTTCATGTACTTTAATGGAGCAGAGAAGTAGATATTGTTCTTTTGTCATTTCAAAATTCAAGTTTTAAAAGTGAGACGTGAAAATTAACATAAAAACATTGTAACCTGAACATCAGGATTGCTGTGAACGAGTGGATCAGACCTCATTTATCTTATCAGATTATCTGCCGTGAGTCCCATGATCCGTGACTAAGTTAAAGTCTGATAAAGTTGTTTTGGAGCATCTGGATAATTAAGAAATTCTACGGAGTAGATATCAAAAAAGTAAGGCTTTGATAAACAAGCGTGTCTACATTTGAGTGAACACTTTTGTAAAATGCCTCAGATCTGCATCAGATCGTTGTGCCGAGGACGAGTCTGATAAACTAAATCTAAATATAATACTTTCAATGACACAAGCACCTTACAGAGCACACTTTGTGTGTAATTATTATTATTATTATTATGGACTGTTAATATAAGCTCTTGTGAGTTTATTAGTTCATGGGCGAACATTTGTACTAACTCTACATGTATCAGAGAGAGAGAGAGAGAGAGAAAGGACAGCAAACCATCTTATCAGATATATTTAATGTCAGACGGGTTTTTGCACTTTGGTTGATTATTATTCTTTAACTTTAACTTCTCTGGTATTATTAACCAATTTTGCCAGTGTTTTAATTCATTTTAATCTCTTAATCTCCGTATATTTAACAGAGACAGTGTAGAAGAGACGGGTCACTTAACATAACAATCTATTCTTCCATTATTGACCTTAAATCAGCTTTTTAAGGTGATGATGTGATCGATTCTCTGATAAAATGCGACAAACATAAACAATATATGGAGGGAAAATACTACACAGAGAGAAGAACACTTCCATTTGAAACCGTTAAACACAAATGCAAGATTTCATAAAACCTTCAGAAGACATTAACGCCTTCATTTAATAGAAAGTATACCTGCTTTGTTTCGTTCTTCGCCTCGTACTTGGCCCTGGTCGTCTCGTCTCTTTGCTGCAGCACTAGTCTTTGTGAGAGGACTTTGTCCTTGAGCAGAGCAGCACAGCGGTGATGGAGAGCATCTCTGAGGTGGTGCATGTTCCTGTAGGTCTCTAGATGGCGCTAGAGGATAAACAGTGGGAACGAAAGAGGCCAAAAGAAATGAGCTACAAGGAAGTGCCAGCTTGTGGAGTGTGGGGGGGGCACAGAGGGTAAAGTTTAACTGCAGGTGAAGACATGATGATTCAGTGCAGCTTTAAACAAACTTTCATTTGGTCTCATTTGGTTCATTCTTGTAAAGTGACTGCTTTTTTTTGTTCCTAATTAAATGTGCTTTATTGTGGAAGAGTTTTTTTTTTTTAAATCTTAATTTGTTGATATATTTGTTGTTGTTGTTTTTTTTTTTTACCAGAACACCAAACTGAATTAATGTTAACATGGCAATACGAGTGATAAATAACCCATTTTAGTTGTGGCTTCTATGTGAAATAGAGGCTAAACTTAAATATACCAACCTGATCTAGCAGAGTCTGATGCCAGACCTTGGCCTCTTGCTCTGGCTGTGAGCGGCCATCACACGCCACCTTCTTCCTCCACGGCTTGACGTCATCCTCTGTCTATCAACAGTAGCAAAAAAAATAACTATTTAGTTGCCGTGGGAGTGAATCGAAAGATTAAAAAAGAATGCATTTTTGGTAATCTCTCTCTCGTGTGCCAAGATCATCCTCCCACACAATAACGTGCTGCCGGAAAAGAAAAAGGAAAGAGAGCGATATAAACAGGATGGATATGCCCATCTTCTCTAAATCCTTCACCTTATTTCCTGTCCTACATCAGGCAACAAAGCCTTTAATCTTTATTTAGACAGAGCATGATGATCAGCGATACCCATAGGGAGCATTTAAGGACACACTTTCTGAGGCAAATTACCATTTTGACGTCTGAGAATAAAAAGAAAATACAAAAAAAGTGGAGCAAAAACACAAGCTTGAGTGTAAACGCCTGCACGCCACAGCAGATTAACTTCACGGTAAAACGTAGAGCTCTGCTTACTTTTACAACCCTCAAATGAAGAATAAAACATGCTTGAGCTTTTATGGGAGGACTGTACTCTCTGATGTGTCTTCTCTCTGAGGTCGCCCTGTCCCTGGGAAACGTCTCGTTCTTAACAGACTGCCAATGAAGGGCCACATTACTACAGTTTATGGGCCAAGCCTGTTCAGGAAGTGTCTGTTTTGTCTTTCCTCACAAAAGCTGCTGGAGACGCAGGATTTATCAGTTCTGTTGCTACAGTAATGCCGGTGCGGCACGGCAAAAGGGGGACCAGTTCGCAGTTCTTTGCTCGGGCTGTTCTGTGCAAAGTGTCGGTGACGTGCATCCATCTGTGCTCCCTGCCATCATAACTCAGTGGAGGATAATGCAGCTGTCCTTCTGTACGTCACTCCTCCAGACAGCGACCATGACACTGCAGTGGGGCAGACAGTAGTCTGCAGCCATTCCCCTTTTACTCTCAGCTGATAAGGGAGTGCAGAAACAGACCAGGTTTAGGGAGACGACCAGGCCAGAAGTGCCAAAAACTATCTCCTCAAATTCAACTTTTCCTGTTGAATTCAAGTACTGAGCTGCTTCAGACCCACTGATGCACTTGTCACCCCCAGGACAGTCGTGAATAGCCCGGCTCCAGGCCTCAATCAGACAGTAATGAATAGCAGAGTGAGGCACTTAAACAAGGCCACGGCTGAAATGACACAATAGACGAGGATTGCATAACTTTCAGTCACGGAGCCAGCTGATAGTCATCATCGCAGGAGCCACGGGGAACCGAACGGGTCCTGGTACAAACAGTGCAGGCTCAGTGTGATCTCAGGCTGCAGCCACATGTGACAATAAGAGCAGTTTGTGACACTCAGTGGGGGCAATGTATTCACGACGACAGGCTTCCTATCTAGCAGCTTACAAATAATTGTAATGGTGCGTCCTGTCTAATCTTTCCAGGTTGTACGAGGACACGTATTTATCACCTCATTTAAAATGGATGCTATAACAGAAGTTTTTAACAGTGTGGATGATTACTTCCTTTACTTTTTAAAAAGTAGTTGTAACAGAAGCAAGTGTTGGAATGACTGCATTTTTCTACACGGAAAACCATGTTAACTTCATGTTAAATACCTTTCTGACACCACCAGGATATCTGTGTGCATCCAGAGTTGATCTCATGGCAAATCCCTGATTGAGGCCTCTGAAGGAAAATGATTTTGCTTCAAATTACAAAATATAACCAAACGACAATGATATACCTGAGAATATAAGTGCAAGTAATTGATCAAATAGCTTACCAGTTGTTGTTGTTGTGGGAGCTTTGTAAATGCACTGTACTGTCCTGGACACTTAAAACTCCTCTGCCCAGGTTGTAATTGAGCTTTTTACAGTGAACAACACTCTCTGGTTTCCAAGTTACAGAGAACAATACAAAAGAGTTAAAAGCGTATTGCAGAGCACTGCACTGAACATTTAACTATGTTTGTGACCCTGGATGGAGAATCTGTATCTAAGGCTTTAATGTCATTGCCGTTTTCCTTTAAAGTTTCCCTTAACGGTGTAAGTGCAATAAAACGGAGGGCAGCTGAAGTGAAACAATAAAGAAGCCAAAAGCATCTTTAACACTTGGGTTTGTTGAGGCTCATTACAGGACCCATATAAAAATACAGTCACTCGTGCTTCAGTGGGGTGCAGCAGCTCTTACGTCAAAGTGGGAATGTGTCACTTGCAAATGACAACGTTCTGGCACAGTTTGGAAGCCACACTTTTAACTGTATATATATGTGTATTGTAGCTGGGTGCATTGTTTCCGTTCCATGTGACAAAAGAGAAGCAGTCTGGGGTAGTTTCCTGAGGGGGGGGATCATGCACCTGGGCCATTCAGTGCACTGATCAACCCTGCTTAACAGGAAATCTAAGAAGCTTAGAACACTAATGCCCAAATGGCCTCAGGTAGCAACAGTGGCCACAAAGAGCCTTTAAAAAAAAAAACTGTCCAGGAACAAACCGGAAGAGGAAATCCACTGCAAACCACCCTCATGTGACAGAATTATTGTAGAGGCATGACACACATTAGCAAGGATTTAAAAGGGGCCCAGGACACGTGTGTGATTAAATAAACATTGTTTTTTACTTACTTAAAACAGCATAGAATCATTAGCTGAGAAAACAAATGTTGACAGTACAAATGTTCAGTTATATTAAATACAGTACATCAGTGATAAAAACAGAGGATAAAAGCCCTCTCATCAGAGAAAATAAATAGTCCAGTTTGGTTTTAGCAGCATGAGACGCACATAAAGCCCTGTTGTGTTGACAGCTTATTGTTCTCCAACAACAAAGGAACGCTTCTGCGTCCCTTTACGCAAACCAGTGTGCCGACCCACAGACGCCCCCCACTCAAAAACAGATTCCATGTGCAAAAGACATTAACATTAAGGAATTCAAATCAAACAAACAAAATAATAATAATAATAATAATATAAAAACAAACATAGAAGAGGCATCAAACTAATAAAGTAAACGTCCCTGTGAACCATAAAAAGCACTGTTGGATGAGGCAGGCTGCAGATAACATTTACATGTCTGTCAAATTATCCCTTTTATTGTTTTTGTTTTTGTTTTTTTAATTCACGCATTTTGAAGTCCAACAAGACACGGTGACATTCCTCTGGAGACACGTGGATAACAGTGTCCTCACATTTATTACACTCGCGTTAGAGATGCCACTGCAGCAGGCCTCAGGTGCGCACACTTCCAAGAGTGCACCGTCTCTTCTCACTTCAAGTTCAGTCAGGTCAGACGTCAGGTGTCAGCAGCCTTTAAGGTGCGGGAGTGCAGAAAGTTTGTCCACTTTGCCCAAAGCAGCGGCGTTTTCGACGCCTTTCAGCCACTCTTTACATTTCCTCACGACAGTCTCGTCCACGTCTCCGTCCTCGTCCTCGTACTCCACATCGTCGTATTTGTACTGATCGTTCAACAGCGATATCTTGACGATGGCAGTGATGTCCTGCTCGGCGCTCTCCGCTTTGGCCAGGGGAGCGCAGCCCTTGGACGCTCCGTGCGTCTTTTTGGATGGAAAAACTCGCCTGTGCCGAAAGTCCGTGGAGGCGCAACACTTCTGCTGCTTTGCCAGCATCTGCTTTTCCAGATTGCGCTTTTGGATGACGAGAATGGCCTCAGGGGTGAGACTGAGGCTGAACTGGATCTCCTTCTTCCCTTCGTCTTTGCCATGGATGTGTCTGGCGGAGTCCATGGAGCTGGAGCGCCTGACTCCTTCCGATGAGTCCTGAGGTTTGGGCACCATCAGCCAGGGACACTTTCCCTGAGTCTCCTGACCAACACCCGGCTTCTGGTCTTGGCTTTTACTCTTCTGCTGTTGGGCTTTTCGCCCCAGATTCCTCAAGTTCGCAGACGTCCAAGAAATGGACTGCTTCTCCCTGTCGGACCCCGCTTTCTCTCCGCAGGATTTGCTGGTGTGCTCAGGCTGAGGAGGAGGCACCGCGGTGGCTTTCTTTTTCCCGAACAGCTCCCTGCCTGGAGAGGAGATCCGCTGAGGGAGGCTGATCGGCGGAAAAGGCATTTTTTTTGTTTTGTCTCTTTGAGTCTGGAAGCGATCAGGATGTAAAAACGTGCAAATGCTCAAAGTACAGACGAGGGAGCTCTGTGCAAAGCGACGAGCGGCGCTCTGTGGGCATTATCCATCGGCGGCGAGGTGGAGGGAGGCAGTAGAGTGCACCTGTTGTCCACGTCCACTAGGGCTCAACTGATGCGCACACTCACACTGCGTGGCTGCTTTAAGACCGTGGCGACAGGAAGGCGTGGTCAGCAGACGCACCAAACAAAGCCACGAAGAAAACTGTGGTTATGTCATTTCTTAATTTCCAACAACTTCCTCATAAGATGAGCTAGATCCACACTGCTGCTCCAAGCCACTCACTCCAAACCAAAACCCTTAACTAAACAACATCATTCTAACATCCACCAGACAACCCCTGAGGCCTGTTTTCAAAATCACACAGACAATCAAAGATTGTGATGCTGAATTGTGGAGCACTGATTTTAGACCATAGCTGTGGGGCTGTGTGTTTTACTTTTTTTAAAAAAAATAAAGTTTACTTGTACCTATATTGTAATTTAAAAGGGACAAATGAATTGAAGATGAAGCACATGCTTCTCTGCATCTCACGCAGACGGTCATTTCTGAAACCTGAGCTGTCCTTGAACCAAGAGAACATGTCACGGACACACCGACATGTTCCGTTTGTGCACTAAAAAGTCTCACAGGTCAATAAAGTGATGGTCCATTGTTCTTTCAGCCACGCAGCCTCTATGAAAGGACCTGAGGGGTAAAATACAAATAGACTACATTATTGATTTTCTTTCTTTCTGCTATTATCTGTACATTCACTCAAGACAGTTCCACCATTGATTCAGTGAGATTTGGTTTCTCTCCTTGTCGAGAACAAGACAAAATCAATACTCCCTCCAAAAGTATAGCTGTTGTTGTTTTACAGTTTATTTCATATTGCCTGAGATGCTCATGTTTACAATTTAACAGTCATGCAACTGACTTTATTACTTACCACAATATCAATACATGGGATTTAAGTGTAGTTCCATAAGGTGTCCGTGATTACTTTCTAATGTAATTTGATAAACTAGAATTATTTAACCAGATGCTGTGTAGCTCTCCTCTCCACTTTAAGCCAATCATACAACCGGTGTTGTTAATAAATGGCATGGACAGTATCCATGACAACACAACACCTAGTTATTTATTAGTCTACAAATCATGACACCGTGCGGGACAAAGATTTGTTTGATTTCAGGGGTCGCTTTGGCTCTTCTCTGACATAAGAGTGGATTATACTGTATGTAATGAAGAGGCAACAGTTGGGACTCTTAACAGATTGCCGTGATCTCTGCAATCTGTCAAGAGGAGGGGAAAAAACACACACACACACAAACCGACCCTTCCTTCAATTAATTATTTTAGCCCTCAAATCTCTGCCAAGTTAGTTGAATGAGTAATACTGAGAAGGAGATTTAGTCCGTATTTAGTGTCCAAAGACGCTGTGGTAGGAGGGAGAGCAAAAATGTTTCACTGCAAACTCTTCTGCTGATTCATACCATAAATGAAGAAGCATCACGCAGCCTCAGAGACTGATTTATAAAATGTAGATCACCCCCCCCCCCCACACACACACACAACACGGTGTAAACTAAAATCCAAGCACTGCTCCGGTGTGTTCTCCAAAAGGGAAACGACACGACCTCAACAGAATAATGTGAACATCTGCACCACACATGGGGGGTAGACAAAGGTTACACATCTTCCGGAGGGAGGTTGTCATGACAACCATATCCTAATGAAAGGCTACACTGTGATGCTGAAGCAATATGGGGAACCCAATGCAAGCTATACTGGGTTAATAGGTCAAATCAAAACCACAATGCTCAGAAAAGCATAATTAACTGGGGCATTACTAACATCTGGCAGGAAATCAAATATAAAATTGTAAAGTAATTTTAGCGGCTGGGTGCGAGACAGGAGTGTGCGACATGCTCAGTGGAGCCTAACAGACGGGAGCCTCTTTTTTTTTATAATCATATTAAAATTTCAAAAGAACAGTGGATATCAAATATCCCAGTGCATCACCAGTGAAGCAGTGCCTAAAGGGAATGATCATTCACAAACACGAAAGCAGCGTAAGAGAGCCTCTTTATACATCACTGCCTCTTAACTCACACAGGGAGAGAAAACAGAAACACGATGTGTTTCAATAATGTCCGTGTGTAAAACAGTAAAATGTGTTCTAAAAATCATCCAAAAGAAAACTGAATGTCACTCAGATGTAAATATGTTCAGCTGGTCAGAATGTCATCAAATGTGTGTGTGTATAAACAACGTTAAGGCACTTAACTTGTAAGCGTGAAGCAAAGAAAAAAAGAAGCTATAAAATCCTCCAAAAAGAATATATGAAATATGTTTAAATATATTAGACATTAAAGGCACTAATTTGTCTTGCATCAAAAGCAAAAGCCTAATGACCATTCTAAACCTTCAGATAGACCCAGACGGCACCAATTCACAGCATGAAACAGCCACAATAACAATCTTGGAAATATAGAGTATAAACATCATGGATTTATAATTTACAGAGCCATTGTTCTTCTTTTTTTGCAGTTTGCATATTTGGACCAGTCTTCGAATGAAATTGGGGACTCCAGAGTCCTAATTCAGACAGGTTGTGAAGCATTTCATCACGGCATCCCTGTGGAAAGAAAGGACAAAAAAATGTGAAATGGGCCCTTTGCACAGCACAAAAAAAACCCCACACTTAACAATGACGCTGTTAAGTTAACACAAATGAGGACGGTGTCACAGTGAACCAGCACGCACCCTTGAAGCTAAATGGACCTCGGTCATCATTATTTAATTATTTATACGTGTGCTTTTCCTACTGTGACCCGTTAAAAAACAACCGCAGCGCAGTCCACCCATTAAGAAATAAAAAAATTTTAAAAAGAGAGAGAGAAGAACGAAAAATTCAAGGAATGGTTTGTGACAGAAACTGGGTCATGCATGTAAAATGAAATGAGACAAAATCAAATAAAAAAACATTTCCAGCCTTTGTTAAGGCTGGACTTAGGGTGGGGCTTGACATGAATAAGTGAGCGTGTTTTGCCGGGGAAGCACCACATGTTCAGAGTGACGGGGGGCTCCCGCTCTCCAGGTAGTCGGAGTTGAAGGATGATGCAATATGAGCGATCACCATGACAACCGTGAGACCGTTGCTTTACTCTGGTTCCCCTTCACACCATTTGCTCCAGTGTGTGTTGCTATGCAGACTTTGCCTGCAGTCACCGTCAAATTTCAATGGAGGAGGTGTGAAACCCGTCAAGGTTAAAAGGAGAAGGGGGAAGCAGCCTGATTGGGGGGGTGGGGGGGTGTGGGGGGGCAGAGTGGAGACTCACTCCTTTAAATGCTCTGGTTTGTCCCACCGGTGTCCACATTAAAGTCACTCAATACCATTGTCCTCTATTATTTTCAGCATACAGCATGAAAGGTTTTTTTAATATATATATTCTTTGGAGGCCTGGTGCTATTTTGCTCCCACTAAACTTACATGAATAAATGATCAATATCAGAGACTTCACTCCACTTCTGATCAAATATCAGAGCAACAGTCGCCCAAATACACCGTGGGAAGTGCACACGCAGCAGGTTTGAGTACCTTGGTCTGCGGGCATCAGGTTATAAATAGGCAACCATGTAAAATGTGTTAAAAAGGATCTGCTTGCCATGTGGTGCTGTGACCAGCCATTTGACCACACACGCACGCACACAAGGAGCTCCTGGTCACATTCAAAACAGCAGTAAATATTGACCTTCATCTGCTTTTTTCTTTCTTTTTTTTTGTGTCATCCAGAGGGGGAAGAAATAAGGTCAGATTAATAAAATACACAGCTGCGCTGTAACAACAAAAATAATCAAATGTAAATTAAACAAAAAACTGGATTAAAGTAAGAAGATTAAAGCAAAAGGAGGATAATAGGCTGATACAAAAATATAAGGTTTAACACAACACAACAACGGTTTCACAAACAAATAATGGTAAGCCCCAACACTAGCAGTCAAATTTGCATTTCTCCATAGGAATTCTGGTTTTTTTTGGAAGTCTGAACAAGGAAAAAGGTCTGTATCTCAGCTTTGTATTGTCATTAGCATTTTGGTTGGGGGAGGGGACGCCCAGGGATGTTCTAGTATGTCTCTCAGCTGCCACAATGGATTATAGGGTTGCCCAAATGCACAAGGCACTGCATGTGGGGGGGCTTCGTCAGTCTTGCATACAGCTGGACTGAGAAAACAAAAATCACACCTCATGTTTGGCTTCTGGGAAACACAGAGGTGGAACACCAGCTAGGACAATTAAAAGGAGCTAAGTAAAGCAAAGCACTGTTCATTTAACAATTTATTGCCATCAGGCTCTGTGACGCTCATGAAGCAAATATCCTGTGAGAAAGGATGGAGATTGCTTTTGGCAGAATGACCTTATTTGGGTCTTGATCTAATCAGAATGTTGTATTGTGCGTTAACCCTATAGATCTTAACATAAGCTCAGCAACAACTAATGCAAAAGCTTCTGGGGGGGGGGGGGTACTTTTGGTAAATATGGCTGAAGAGAATTATTACACAAGGAAATAATTCCATCCAATATCCCGGAGGAAGCCAATAGCATCACAGGGGGAACAGAGCACGAGTGTGAAACAACAAGCTGCCATTTGCTTGACACAAAGCCGGCACGAGTCGTATGGGGGATTACAGCCATATGGTGGCGACAAACAGAGTTTAAGGATAAATAAAAACATGTTTTCACAGCAGTTTTGTGTGCGAGGTATTTCAGTGTCAGACAGCACAATGTGGAAAGGAAATTATTAAGGGTCTCCGTGGAGAGTAAGTGGTTTCTCAGGAATGGCTCAACTGAAGACCTATTCTTAAACAGAGAATTAAAAAGGTGCAAAACTATATCACACATTATATATACAGTACTTAATTTCTTAAAATCCTTTGGGTTGAGTCAATCACTGAGTGAGAGTGCAGGTAGCCACTTCTTCCAGGTCTAATAGAATGATTGCACTTAACATAACTATGACAATCAACAGGACATGACTATATAAAAGAGATGACTATTAAAATGAGCTAATAAGCTAAACCTGGCCTGTCACCTAACACATTTTCCTACGTGGTAAAACGTTTTCCCCAGTTTGTAAACATGTTGACAAGTGCCCTACGCTTTGGTTAGATTAATGCAAGCTAATGCTAGCTCACAGAGATTTATCTCAGTATGATTATTGGAAGACAATTTTTATTTATGATGGGGGAAGGAGACGCAATAACTTTGTGGTCACATGCGGTCCCCCTTTCTCTATTAGATATTAAATATGATTGATGAAATCCTTTAAACCAGAAACCAACACATATAAATGAACATTACATATACCATGATTGCAAAAAAAATATATATCTATCTTACCTTGCAAATGGAATGTAGGAGATGCTATACCTGAAAGAGGAAAACACAAAACATAAATGAATATATTGAAACACGTAAAGCATGCTTTCAGAGCTCCACCATGTAGTAATCATTAGACTGAAGGGTTTTTGATGTGCAAAAACAACAACAACAGATTCCCTGCACTGGAAGTGATCACAGCTTAAGTTTAGCCCTGATCTGATGCATAAAGTATGTAAAATATGTGAGGAATCTGGTAGAGCAGTTGAATTATTAACCACAGCCCAAGCCTGAGCACGTATGCCATCTTATTTGATGACCAGCAGTAAACCCTCATCTATTACATCAGTGTCCATATAATTAGAAATTAAACTACAAGGACAGAAGTGGAAACACACATGGAAGAGAGCTCGTTTGTTTCAGTGTGAACCCGTAGGGATTGCACAAGGTGGTATCTGTCCTTACAAAGGATTTCTGTATACAAAAAGGTGCTGTCTTTACACATCTGCACCTTTTACACAGGCTGAATAAAAGGGGGCTTGTATGTGGGTCAGTGGCTTATTACTGATCCACCTTCACACAAGCCTCTGAGTGGTTGTGTGGGAGTGCACTATGCCCCCTGTCTGTTATGAATGAGTCTGTGATGTGTGACTTGTGGTTGCCATGGTGATGCCTCAGAGATGGCAGGCTAGGCGGAAGTGAATGTACAACATGTAGGTGCAAAAGCAGTGATGTCAGTAGAGACCAATGCACTCAAACTGTCAGTTTCTTTCTTCCCGAGTTTTTAGTGTTGTTTACATGTTGAGTTTCCCCGCTCGTTCACACACACTCAAAGCTCCTTTGTTACTGCTGTGCAAATATGCTCAAATTGACGAACATACAAGTACTAACATGCCCATATGCATTAAGCACAAGTCTTCCTATTCACTGCTAAGCTGTAACTTAACCCCACTGACCATAACAGTTCATCTTCTTTTTCCTCCACTTGTCCGATTCAGAAAACCACTATAACATTTCTGAGATAATATTGTATACTTCAAGGGATCTATATGTATGAACTGTATTATATTAAGAAATAAAATGACTATGATGTGAGCTTAGCCCTTTTAAAACTGTCTCGACCAGAGGAGAGGAAAAACAAGGGTCTGCAGTGGAGATAATATTCAAACATGGATGGCTGAACGCAAAGACAAACTTGACATACTGGTGTGGATACTATTCACCTGAATGGGGAAGCAGAACGGGACACTTAAGCCAAGGTTAGCATACCCTTCTCTCTCCCTCTCTCTCATAAAATATGCCAATGGAAATTTAGCATATATAATATCTTTTATGGTCTCCACCTGTTGCTGACCCTCCAAGTTTAACCAAATAGGTTAAATGTAAAAATTAAACAGGCTGGGTCTTACATGTCTTGTCTGTCAACTGTGTCCCTACGTTGTTTTCAATTGGGATTCTAGTTACCATTTTCAACCTTCAACGCTGGCTTTTTTACATATTTTACATATACATACATAACTTTGCATGTGTGTATTCTCACTGGACCATTCCCCTGTGATATTACTGGTAGAAGTAATCATGCACAGGAAGTTGGGATTGACTTTTGTCTTGTGTAAACAACTCAAAATTAAACGCCTGTCCATCTTAGTAAGGCTGAAAACATGGTCATTATGATCAATACATGTAATATGGTGTTGCATTTCCTTTTTTTTATAATCTAAATAAGGCCTAATTAGGCTTTAGCAGCCTAATTATCTCTACTCACAAACATTTAATTCAAGTTAGAGCAAAGTCGGAGCAAAGTTAGCTATCACACAAAAGATGGGTTCATCCGAGTAGGTGTGAGTGATGAGTCAGTTAATTGCCTGCTGTAGTGTTGTGGAGAGATGGCTCACACACACACACACACACGCTCACTCACAACACTTACCATGTCATTGCCAGAAACTGCAGAATACAGAAGATGATGGCCAGTCCATTTTTTCTCCACTGTCAAACAAAAAAAGGGATTCTAATTATTACCAACACTGCAATGACACAATGAGGATGATACAGTAACAAGCTTGAAAACTAGGTGATCTACTTACCCAAAACACAGCACACAGTGTTAACACAAGGCAGAGCTGGTGGAAGAACAAATCAACTGTTAGAGCCTCTTAAATGCTATGCAATCAAACACGTTTCTTTCTAGACATTATACAGAAAATGTACAACGGTAACCCAATGAAAAGTAAAAGAGCAACACCTGCACACAGATGTCACCATTTTACATAATAAAAAAGGTAAAGATGTCAGATTATCTCCAATACGTATTAAAATGTGAGTATCCATAACAAATCTAAGCAACAGTAAAATATTATACTTGCCAACATAACAATGGTGGCTATCAGTCTTGTTGGTTCAAACATGCGCTTCAGCTGTTTCAGTGGTCCCATCAGGAAGCAGGTGCTTCAGAAAGAGAAAAAAGAAAGAGACTATTGACCCATTTCTAACATCTTATTATGCATTAATACAGGACATTTGCATGATATTTTTTTTATATATCTGGTGCTACCTTTTCACCATGCTAAAATGTTATTGCACCTTTAAATAATGCAGCCAAGTACACTACTTTTTTTTGTCATGTCTTAGCATGTTGGCTTGTTGTTTTACTAATTTAATTACATAACATAACATGGGTTTCATCCACCCAACATCAGCACCCTTGTCAGCTATAACTGACATAATACACACCTTTGTTTGCTCAACATTTTAGGTCAAAGGTCGTCTTTTTCCCCTAAATTTAACATCAGAAAATGAATACAAAACTTTGTTTACATGAATTTCAGAATGACCTGCATATACAGTTTGTACAGGCACATACAAATAAATCTCTTCTGAGTGACTAATTAATTTTTCACTACAGTTATTAGTGGGCGATAAATATTTCATGGACAACACCACAATTATGCCTTTAAAGCCTCCTACATGATGCATGTGTGACGTCAGTAAATCTAACAAGACAATGGATTTCCCCAGTGACGAGGCACACAGCTCTGGACTCAGCAGCGCTGTGTGGGTAGAGGGAATCTGTGGAGCATCACATCTGTTCGATGAGACATAAGAGTAGTCTGTGTTGACGCAGGCTCTTTCTATTGATACACAATCGTAGGAAGCTTCAGGTGTCAGACACTAACGACATCCCCACACACTGTCACTGCTGATGAGAAAAAGGAAATAATTTTGGGCCAGTGAGTGGGATTTTTCAAAGCCAAGCACATGTACTACTAATCAAAAAAGAGAGATTACATAACCTCCCACTTCTTTGTATGAAATGATTGAGCCAATGATCTCTGTCCATATGGGTGAAAAGGGATTTCAATTTCATTAAAACATTACACTCATACTCATCCATGTTACAGTTTAACATGAAATGCCAAAGGCTGCTCTGACTGGGTGAAGCAAACAACACTGCACTGAGAAAGTCAAAACTATCAACTATTCATATATACAGTCAGAAAGTAACTTAACAGTAACTTAACACCACACCGTCTCACTAACAGTGTATCACACATTCAGACCAACTAAGACCAAGAGAAGGTTTGTATGGTGTCCTGTCACAAGGAAGACACTTGACCTTGTATGCTTCAATAAAAGTGGTGATATGTTTTCAGTTGATATATTCCTTGCTCAGAAATCTAATAAGGTGATAAGCAAACACTGATGTCCTCTCTGCTCAAAAGGACCAATGACAAAACAAAAACGTTAGGGGACACAGACAACTAGTCTGTTCTGTTCAATGACCACTGTGTTTTTATCCCAATCTCTTTCAGGCAACATTAAATTAAGCTCTCATAATCACAAAGGGCTATTGTGGCACTTTGTGCACATGCCCACTTGCATCGAAATTGTGCAATCCCTATTCAGAAGAAAGCCTTTCACATTAATGTCGGTTATTCATGCACGGATGAAGAGTCCTAGAATTACAATAAAGATATGGCTGCCTTCGGGTGCAGATAAAGTGTGGTAACTATAAAGGCAGTTTCATACTGCCATAAAATGCTGTGGTAATAGTAACAAGACTATTTGTACTTAGATATGAATTAGGTGAGTTGATAAACATGTCATAATAAAAGGCTCTAAGGTAGCTAAGTACAATGCAACCACATAGGCTGACTAATAATGTAATCCATCTGAAACAGCAGATAGCAATAACAGAATATCAATAATCAATCAAGAAAAATTAAAATAAATTTCATGTATTCTGCAGCATCTGTGGGGCAAATACTGACTGACAAGTACACAGTATTTAGTAAATATGCTTTGCAAGCAGAAAACCTGTGAAAGGTAAATGTACTGCCTTAGGAAGGATGACTGCAATGAGGTGTAGCAGTCGTCCAGACAGTGAAATCATAGTCTATACGTCTGTAACTCACTATTTGACGTATTTCTGGCAGTGTGCCACACTGGTGAGAAATATATAGTTTTAAGAGAGAAGTCACACTTGAGTAGGACGTACCTGGCAATAGCTGTCACATTCCCTATTGTGTAGAAGACAGCGAAGAACTTCGCTCCGTTAGGAAGGAACAACAATGCTGTCCCCTGTAAAAACCACAAAATAATGTCAGCTAAATGATACAATAACATCACCAGTAACTCCACATAAGAAAAAAAATACTCTTCCCTTGTAGAGTATTTGCAGCCTTTAAAGGATAAATTCTTTTATTATTTAGATGATAGATAAGGGCAGCCTTTACTGGCCTTACAGGGTATGATATTTGATAATTGATAATTGATACCAACATACTATTTTGACACGCTTTCAGAGATGAGAGTGAGAGAGAGGGTGTGATGACACAACCCAAGATATGTTTGAGACTGTTGTCTATTAGTCAGAAATTACACATAAACCCCCTGACCACCGGGCCTCCACAGAGAACTTGTGTTGGGAACTGTAACAATGTGGTGGCTCAAGTGTTAGTGGCGAGTCACTTCCTGTCAACTTAGCTGCAATGCCACTAACTGAATCCTTCTAAGTGATATAGCAACGTCTCTGTGTCAATTTACTGCAAGACACATTGTGTAACATGACAGCTATTTGTCATGGTGACAACTTTTCTGGGAAATATTAACAATTTATAGTGGCTAGTATAGATAAATTGGTCTGCCAATGTTTTTGATTAACTATTATTTATTAATGTAAGTTTGCACATTTTTGTTCTACAACTATTTTTTCATCCAAATGTTTACGTGAAAAAAGTTTGGTTTTTTAGTTTATCTGAATCATATATTTAACATTTAGCTTTTACCTTATTTCTACATATACAAGTACAGTGTATTGCTGACACAAAATGCAGATTGTTGTTCAATAAATGTTTATTTAACTTCAGCAATTATATAATTTGTTGTCATGGCTTATTTAAAAAAACATGAGTTGACCTTGTTGACCTAGTTCCTACAGATATGTCACAAGAGATGCTGTCAGTTTAAAAAAACCCACAAAACTCAAATTCCAAATGCAGAGACACTCACGAGTATTGAGCACAGGATGCCTCCGGCAAAGCATATGATGAACCATTTCACCCTGGTGCTGTAGCTGAGAGTGGTGGCATCAAAAACCTGGCAAGAACAATGGGAGGATGTCACAAGACAAACCTGATGACACGCACAAAGAAAACTGCCTAGGAAGCCAGTTTTTTAACCGTGTTGGCTGGAGCCTAGAAGATAACAGCCAGCCACAATATTATCCTAACATAACAGGTCTCAGTAACGAACACAGAACATTATATCAGATGGGTGAAGATGTATGTGTATATGTTTGAAATAATGTGCCTCACATTAAATTGTGATATTTTTTCAAACATTTACTCCGTGAATATGTTTTACCTATTCCAGTGGTTCTCAAACTTTTTATTCCAAGTACTGCCTGCGAAAATATTGAGCTCAACATTATCACCAACATTAAAATACAGTGTTGTAAAGTCAGCTACGGACTTTTCACAGGAAGCATTATTTATTCACAATAAGATAATTTGCTATCTCATGCTCCTCTTCTATACTTCAGACACTGGTATAGTGAAATTAGATTAAGATGGAGCGAAAGATAAGGTGACTCAAATTATTATTAAATTTATTATAATTTTTTGTCATCCAATTCATTTCTTCACTGGTCAAGATTCCTCAGTTTCACCCTGGTATACAGTAGAACAGTATTTCTGATTTCCCTCCAACTACCACCAGAGGAAGCTCAGTTTGAGAACCAAGGACCTATTCAAAATGATAGAAACTCTTTTGCATGACAAATGATTTATATTGTGAATTGCAACACAATATTTGCCACCTTTAAAAGGTGAGTGTGAAACAGTAACCACACTGAAATGGACCACAAAACAAAACAAAAAACTGTGCAGTAGATCAGCAAAGAAAAAAGCAAAAGTTGGTGTAACAGAGTTCATTGAATTAACAACCACATAACATAAAACACATGACTTAAGACCTCGCCTTACCTCATTTCCTCCTCATCGTGAACGCGTGTAAAAAAGTATAAATAAATAAGCAAATGCAGTTTATTAATATCATTAACCTGAAACATTGGAAGAGAAAGCATATGTTAATGAGGCTGTTCTGCTTGCTAACGTTAGCCAACTGTCGTCAACTAACATTTAAACTGCTGCGACTAAGAACACAAAACTATATCAACCCCAACAGCAAGTACGCTAAGAGTAATGTTGGGAAACGGATATGTTATTCAAGTAACATTCTTTTTAATTAATACGTATTAACCGCTAACATGTTAGTGACAGTGTTAGCAGAGTAGCTTACCTGTGCAGTGAGACCAAGCTCTTCATTCTCCTCTTGGCCGCTTAACACACGGCGAAGCTTGTCCATTGCTAGCTGCTAGCTAACACACTGCTTTAAAAAACAAACAAACAAAAAACCAATATAACCTAGTGATTATGTTTAATGCGCCTCTACTTACACTTACTTTACGCCAAAGTACTTAAGTTTTGACCGTCGCAAAAGCGACTTCCTGTACCATACTCTCTGACAGGACTGGCCCAGGATCGGTTTGTCAGCCTAAACAGCTTGACAAATCAGCAAGAAGATCAATGAAACGCTGATCACAGATCAGTGCAGGAAGGCGACGTCACAACTCCACTTCCTGGTACACAGTGCTGCCTTTCAGTGCTGTCGGAAATTATGGAATTACGAGAAAATGGATGGATGGATGGATGGAATATCAGCGCAAATAAATGTAAATAAACGAAACTAAAATAAACTAAAAATAAATAACCTAATCCAAAATAAACTAATCTAATCTAATGTAATCAAACTAAACTAAGCCAAAATAAAATAGCTGCTGGTGTGTTACAACACTGTCAGTTGTTCCAGAGCCCACTGGTGGCTCAGAGAGAAATTGCAGGTGGGGCTTGTATCTCCCATTCACCAAATTCAGCAAAACCTACTGCATAATAGTTTGTTGTGTGTGGAGGAATTCAAAATTAAAAGGTTATAAAAAAAAGAATAAAACACAATGCCACAACATGTTATTCACATTTAAATGATGTCTCGTACATCATAAAGATTCTAAGTTATGGCCAAAAATGTTCATCACAATGACTGTATTTTAATCAGCAGAGAGATCATGATTATTCATAGAAACAAAACATTTGTATTTAAATGATCTGAAATTGAAGAAGATGATGTCTTCTTCAATTTCTTCGTCATTCAATTCTGCAATATGTAATTCAACAGAAAACAAAAACACATTCTGTTAATTTAAGCAGATCAGATACTGGTTTGTTTAAAATAGCCTGTTTTACTTTACATTTTACATTTTTCATTTATTTTACCTTTACTTTCATTAGCCTGCTTTATGTTTTAACGTTGCTCTGTCGCCACCTAGTGGAAATGCAACAACACGACAATGGCACAGATCTGCTGACATGGCCATGCAAGGTCCACTTACTTATCTTGTGACTGATTCCATACATAATAAGACAAAAAATGTGAATTCTTTGAATTCAACCCTATTCATATTTCTTTCTTTGAAAAATGGACACATTAATTCAGTGAAGGCTTCTGTATGAATTCAAGTCAAATCAAATTAGTGTCTTCTGGCGTGTAATGCAGAATAAATCTTGTGAGTCAAGGCTATATAATGTCACCTTGTCTTTATCAGCAACAGAACACGCACGAAACAAGACACAGCTATGGGAGGCCTTTGACTTTATGTCACACTGTCCTCTTGAGGGACACAGTCATCAACTTAGCCTTTTTTTTGTGTATGGAAGCAGAAATCCTTTTGGCAATTATTCTTAAATACACACAACACTTACATGAGCAAACACAATCAGAAGGAAAGCGTGGCACTGAAAACACATCATTGCCAGCAGAAGAGGATGGGTTCAGAGAAATCTAAAAAAAAAACACATCATCCTTGGCAATTTTGCTAATGAACTGATGTTAACATGGCAAAAGTAAATAAAACTCCAGATTCTGTCACTTTGCTGGCGTAAAATTATTATATTTTAATTAAGTCACAATACTGATGTGAGGCTAACACCGGATGTCTTTCACATTTGAACCTCAGTCTGTCAATTAAAAGTACACTTTATTGCATTTGCAAAATAGTTAAACTGAACATAAAAAAAGACAATTTACTTGCAGTTGCTATATCTGGACTTTTACCCAACAAGCAAATGCTGTTCCACAGATTTAGTGGAGTGTATTATCACAGTTTTGCAGGCTCAGTGAAGTTGTAGTAACCTTACTTATATTCAGCTTTGCCTGTAAAAATATTATATAACTATTCTTAAGGACAGTATGCAATCAGATCATGTGAATGTGATCCAATAAAAGTGTGGATTTCCTGCATGCCTCACGAATGACAAATGACACCTCACTAATTTCAAATGACAGACTATACCACTCAAAACAAATTATTCACATTAACAAATAAACTTTTAGCTGATGTTCATAAAAATCAAACTCTCTCTGTGACACTGCCTCTGAGTCACTTGATGATAAGAAGGCAGATGAGTTTCCACCCTGCGCGTACACTGCTGTAGTTTCAGTCAAAGACATTGTGAGGAAGAGTCAAATATCTTAATGCGCATGATCAAGTGTATAAACACCACTTTCTCTTCTGTGTGTTCGGGCTTTTCCCCGGACAGCAGCAACGATGCGGACTTCTGCGCCAGTGCAACTGTTCTTGTCTCTTTTATTACTGTTTGGATGCAAAGGCGCAGCTGGTTTCGCGTGCCCGAGGATCTGCCGCTGTTTATCTAACACCATCAGGTGCAACAACGTGACAGAAGGCTCTACTCCGATGATGGGTCACAGATATAAAAGGCTGTAAGTTCACTCCACTGTAAAGAATGTCAGGTGTATCTACGCGTTATTATTTATTGACAGCTGGTCAGTCCGAATATTAATGCATGATTCTGTGATTATAACAGCTAATATCCACTTCTCTCAGTTTATGTGGATACCCTTGTTAAAATCGTCATCCAAAATGATTCCGTGCGTAATTACGCATGGAGCGATAGTTAAAATGTGATACAAATGAGAGATTATTTTTTTCATATTTTAGGATATACAGTATATATATATTATGATTGTGATGTACTCAAGTTATTAGGCCGTAAAACCCATTTTCCACATTTGTTGGAGCTATTAAAAGGAGAGAAGATGCCACTGTTTTGATAGCTCATCAAAAAAGAGAAAAGTTTGCTTATGCCATATTACATGAATGAAATCTCAGCTGTAGGTTTGTATCTTTTTTATTTCATTGGAGATATATCCTGACACCAAGGCGTCCTCCTAAATGCAAAACCACATGCAGTCAAAATGCTCTGGTTTAGTTCCATTATAGTCTTCATACTGGTAACTACAGTTTTATTAAAATGCAGTAACTACAAAACCAGTGGTTACCCTCTTTTGATTTATTAATATGTATATGCTTACAAAATGTTTTAGATTTATCATTTTAACCTTTTAAACAGCCCTTGCAAACTGAAAGGTACCAGCTTCTGACATTTCCTTTTTCCCTTTATCCCCCCTGCAACCGCAGCTTAATTACCTGCAAACAAAATGTCAAGGTGTTTTCACACAGTCAAGCACACAGTTCATCCTCTCACTCCTCCATCTGAACACACTTGAACGGTTCAACACACTGTCGTTCGCCTTGAAGGTGGAGGAGCTTGACCTCTCCTCTGGTAAATCACAGAACCTTGAGTCTCTCCTGATAAGTATGTGTCCATAAACACCAAGGATAACAGTCTCATGTGTGCACATGGACATTTGAGGGGTTTCATTTTAAACAAACAGACTTTTTTTGGTGATTTTTCTCATACGCAACAAAACAATGGACAATGGAGTGAACGATGAAATTGTGCTGTCCCTTAAGATGTCTTAGATGATCTATGAGATACTGTAAAGTTAAAATACATTTGCATATTCCTTACAGGTTTCTCTATCACTTGTCACTTCGCACCATTTCCAGCCATTCTTTTGAAGGTTTGACGGGAGTCCAGAGGATGTAAGCATCAATTTTATGTCAGTTATAACTGCTCTGATATTGTCATAAAACAGCAAGTGAAGTGAGTTCATTATTGAATTAGTCTAGTAGTTTCAGTGTTCCTACCCTTTAAGAAAATAACTTAACCTCAAGAACCACAAAACAAATGTTGTTTGGATGAACCGAGTGTCTTTGTTTTCCCCTGTAAACTCAGTGATATTGCTCAGAGTGTAAGCCTGGAAACCATTGAGACACTGGCGTTTAATAACCTCCTCAACGTCTCTGAAATGTAAGTCTTTTCTCTCGTCATGAAATAACTAACAGCATTACAAGAGGACTACTGTGATTCTGCTTTGTATACTGACTGATGTTTGCCTCGCAGCTCAATCCACAACACCAGGAATCTGATGCACATTGGCAGAAGGACATTTAATAACCTTCCTAAACTACATTACCTGTGAGAGACTTAAAGACACACGTTACAGGAATTTGTTTTGTTTTGTTTCTTAGCAATATCACAGAATAACCACACGTTTCCCTTTGTACAACAGGAGCATCTCAAACACTGGGATAACACATTTCCCTGACATTACATCCATCCATTCTCTTGAATCAGAGTTCATCTTGTAAGTGCTGCGCTGAGACTCTTGAGAAAAGACAAAATACAAGGCACACTGCATAACTGTCCTGCTCTTGCAGGGACATCTGTGACAACCTGTATCTGTTGGAAATACCTTCAAATTCTTTCAATGGAATGACAAAGGAATACATCACAATGTAAGTGACGCAAGAAATGTATTTTTATTATTTATTTTGACATCTTTATTTAAAACAATCGTGTGACTGATTCCAGGAACCTGTATAACAATGGCGTCAAAGAAATACACGACCATGCCTTCAATGGAACAAAGATAGATAAGCTGTATTTTCACACATTTCTTCTTCTTCTTTTTTTTTTCCTAAATAAATGGTTTCAGTGGATTTGTATCATAAATGTTGATTCCGTTACTTGTCCTCAAATAAATGTGTTGTCTTCAGAGTGTTGAAGAAAAACCGAAACCTCAGAGTAATCCACAGAGACGCTTTCAAAGGAGCCAAAGGCCCTGGTGTCATGTAAGTGACATCCACAAGCCTTTAATGCAACACTTATTTGATTCATTTGGGATTAAAAAAAGAAATTCTTAGTCAAACTGACCAAGTACAGTATATTATTGGGTCAATATACAGCGTCATACTGTATATTGGCTTCAATAAGCTTAATGTGTGAACTGGGTGATTTTAAAAAGATTTCAATGCTGTAGGGGTAATATTCTTGGTTTATTCACAGGGATGTTTCTGCGACAGCTCTCGCACAATTACCATCACAGGGGCTGGAGTCAGTTCTGGTGTTGCTGGCTCGGTCGGCATACACCCTGAGAAGTCTGCCTCCTCTGCAGGGGCTGTGGAGCCTGCGAGAGGCCCATCTCACCTACAACAGCCACTGCTGTGCACTGCTGAACTGGGATGCACAAAGGTGACTCACAATTAACCGTTTTTACAGAAGGGTAAAGCAGGGACAATTTCTCCCCAATTATACCCACTCCAGTTTACACTCATTATATACTGGGGTGAAAATCGCATCTATTTTAAACAAGTTGTTACATTACAAGTAACACTAACAATTTAGACTAAACTTCTGGAGTGAATAATCTTGTGTTTTCTTTGATCCAGGGACTTCCCAGTTAATCCTTGGACAAATGGCTCTAAGTATTGTGGTGACAGTGATCCATCAGCAAGGTAAACCTTTGTAACTAAGGAAAGGTTTCATTTGAAGCACCAAAACTGCTTAAATTTGATTTCATCCTTAATTCTTCAGTTGAAGATGGACTAATCTGTTGACTTTAATCTCACCCGTTTTCCTTCTTTGAAAACAGGGCTCAAGCCATCGACCTGACATTTTTCCCAGATTACGACCTGTTTGCCAGGAACGAAGGTTTTGGTGATGTAAACTTCCTCTATCCAGAGCTCGACTTCTGTCAGACACAGCCGAGTTTGACTTGCACGCCTGAAGCAGATGCTTTCAATCCCTGTGAGGACATTGCAGGTTTCAGTTTTCTCAGAGTGGCCATTTGGTTCATCAACATTCTAGCTATCGCAGGAAACCTGTCAGTGCTCCTGGTTTGCTTCACCAGCAGAAGCAAGATGACGGTCCCCCGCTTCCTTATGTGCCACCTGGCCTTTGCTGACCTCTGCATTGGGGTCTACCTTCTGATGATCGCGACCGTTGACCTGCGTACGCGCGGCTTCTACAGTCAGCACGCGATTGAGTGGCAGACGGGGCCGGGCTGTAGTGCTGCAGGCTTCCTGTCAGTGTTTGGCGGTGAACTGTCCGTCTACACCCTCTCCACCATCACCCTGGAGCGTTGGCACACCATCACTAATGCTTTGCAGGTGGAGCGCCGCCTCACACTTTCGCAGGCAGCAAGTATAATGGCATTTGGTTGGGTCATCTGTTTGGGGATGGGGATTCTGCCCCTGATTGGTGTGAGCAGTTACTCCAAAGTCAGCATGTGCTTACCAATGGACATAGAGACACATTTGGCCCAGGCCTTCATCATAATTATCCTGCTCTTCAACGTGGGCACCTTCGTCGTTGTGTGTGTTTGTTATGTGCTGATCTATCTGGCTATAAAACACCCAGAATTCCCCGGAAGAAGTGCGGACACCAAGATTGCAAAGCGCATGGCTGTGCTCATCTTCACTGACTTCCTCTGCATGGCACCTATCTCCTTCTTTGCTATCTCCGCTGCGTTCAAAGTCCCCCTCATCACAGTCACCAACTCCAAGATTCTGCTGGTGCTCTTCTTCCCCATCAACTCTTGCGCCAATCCGTTCCTCTACGCCATCTTCACCAAGGCTTTCAGAAAGGATGCACTTCAGCTCCTGAGCACTGCGGGCTGCTGCGAAAACAAGGCCCGCATTTACCGCATGGAGGCCTACTGTGCTGAAAACCCCGATGACAAAGGAGCCCTCGCAGGAGTGAGGCTGGCTGCCTTGCAGCAGCAGAGCCATGATGTGAAGGAGGAAGATGAGCTCAACTGAAATCAACAAGGCAATGTCAGAGAAATATGGGCCACGGTTTAGTTCAACGTTTTTTTGTTGAAAATGTGAAAAAAGTGACAGGAGATACTGAGTAAAACCAGTCCACAGAGGCTGCTCTTAAAGGTCCAGTGTAAAAGAATCAGTGACACCTAAAGGTGAGACTTCTTATTGCAGCAAATTGACACCTAATTAAGTAGTACTGTGGCCTTTGCACAGAAAAGGATATAAACACTCAGTGTGTTTACATGTAACCAAAGGGGAAGCCATTTTAATATTTAACAGCTACTCTGGGCATTTATAGCAGAAATCCATGATTCAGTGCCTCTTAGTTAAACTGCCCAATCTTTGATATCCACAGTGCTAAATGTCACTTTCATTCACGTGCATATTCACAGTGTAAGTTGTGGGCATCTCCACAATTCCACTTTGGCATATATATATATATATATATATATATATATATATATATATATATGTATATATTTTCCAGTTCTACGAAGACGAATGACTTGACCGCAGTTGGAATCATGACTAGTCAGTAAATTATAGATATTTCAAACTGGAATTATGCCATAGGCATGCTACCTCAAACTACTTTCTTTGACATACTATTTCAATGTATGTAAAAAAAATTAAGTAAATAAATCTGTATCCAAAACTGACCACTGGGTGGAAGAGTTACACAACTGAACTGCTCCATGGCTTTTATATTTTATATTATTATATTATTTTTAAATGTCTTTGAGGGATCTTGTCAATAAAATAATTCACGCAGTCTATGTGTTAGTAGGCCACATGTACTGCATATACGATGTTTGTTATTATTATGTAATATGTGTAAGGTGGCATTTGTTTCTGTTTTCATAAGAAGAAAAAAATACATTATAGTGAAACTTGAAACAAAAATAATAAAAATACAGGCTCTAAGAGTTCTGTGTGTGTGTTATCACAAACACATTTGTTATTTTATTACATTGTTTTGGTGTTTTTCATTCTCTCGACACATTCCTCTCTCCTAAGTCCCGCCTCCGTGGAGTGGACGCTGCCTCCTGTGACGCGTGGAGAAAGGTAAACTCTTGCCTCCTCTCTGCGCTCTTCATGAAACCTCGGCTGAATCAACAACGACGAAGCCGCTATTCGAGTGTGTGATGTAGGGTTTGTTTGTTGTTAATGTGGCTGCGTGTAAAATAAAGAAGTGGACGTTTTGTGAAGTGTTGCGGGACAGAACGCGGAGCTCCGCAGGTCCGGTGGTGGTCATGGCAAAGAAGAGGTCAACTCCAGGCTGGTTTGGACTTTTTCTCTCTGCAACGACTTTTCTCTTTCTAACGAGGAATCCAGTGAGCGGTCAGTGTTTGTTTTTGTCCCCTGGTATTTTGCTTTTTGTTGGTTTGGTATTTATTTGTGTTTCTCTTCGACATCTTGTTTAAATCTTAACATTCTGCTGATGTGGAGCGTAAAGGCGTTTGTTTACATACTCTCAGTAACAGTCCTGCACATTTGAGGAGGGAAAAAAACTCCTGAATGTGTGTGTGTTGGCAGTATAATCTGTCAGCACCACCGTTCAAGTTACAATAACAGTTTTATTTTATATATCTTTTTATATAACTGGGAAAAACACATAAAATCTCAAAAAAATCAATCTCTAACTACTTTTCTGTTAAATTAACATATTTATGTCATAAATCTACCAAAATTACTGTATATACGTTCCTTAAACTGCTGCTCTCCAATTGATTTTTTAAATAAATGTATATATGAAATAAAAAGTGAATATATAAACTATTGAACTAATGAAAATGATCCGTTTTAGTTCTCAACTTAAGTTTAACATTCTCTTTGAATGCTTTTATTATTGTGTTATATGCAAGTTTTCTTTAATATAGATATTTACTTTAATATTCACATGAATCCAGCCCATGTCATGTATTCTGTGTTTAATTCTGGTTCCGCCGGTTTGTGGTTAACAAGGTCATTCACACATAGTAATATGACTGGTGGAGAATAACTGTGCAGTGAGAATGCAACTTGCTGAAAGTTCTCTGGATGAGAAGATTGATTGATACCACTCTCAGATCTGTCTGGCAGATGTATCTTCACTCAGAGTGTTGTCAGTTTGCCATAACCTAACGTCTTCCTCCGGAAGCAGCCCAGCACTCTAGTACCCGGGTTCAGCGACCGGCCAGTAATTCAGATTCTATTTTGATACCAGCCCGAGTTCCACGGTATTACCTGAGCCCCGATCAGCTGAGGCAGCTGCACTTCAAGCCCACCGTCAGCTCCATCCAGCTCTCTGAGGGCCACGAGACCAAGTTCAATTGCTCGATTGACATCCCAGACACCAGGCTGGAGCCCACCATCATCTGGATGAAGAATGGCCAGGACCTGACGGCAAACGGTCAGGTCGTCATCAATGAGCTTCAGACGATCACAGACGGGGTTACAACTCTCCTCTCCACTGTCAGGTGTGTACAGCTTGATAATAACATGTAAAAAAGAATAAAAAGAATAAAAAGATAGAGGTTACACATACAGAATGGCATTTTCTCGTGTACTTTGTTACAGCATCAAAGTGCAGAGACTGGACGCCGGGGAGTATCGCTGCAGACTCAGTATTGGCAACACACTTGTAGAGTCTCAACCCATTTTTGTGGCGGTCAATGGTGAGTTTAAATATGACGCGTACAATGGGATCTTCCTCTTCCTCTATTTTGTTTTTATTTGACACTTTCACGCCTCGCATCTTCCTGCAGGTCTGCCGACGTTTATTCACCAACCCGAGGAAAGGAATGTGACAAGAAATACAGCTTTCACGATGTCCTGTGAAGCCGTGGGACCCCCAGACCCCATTCAGATCCGCTGGCTCCGCAATGGATTACCGGACAGTGACTTTCATAGCTCTCCCAGCATCTTCTCTGTGTCAGGTGAGACACGACCGCCACACACACACACAGTCACTCTTTTCCTCTCACACGTACAGCCTATGTTTGTCACAGTCAACTCCCGTTTCCTGTTCCTTCTGAGTTGATGAAAAATGTCGAAAAAAAGAAGTGTAATTTCTCGTGTCTTTCCTGTTGCAAGTTGTTCAGACTTGATTTAAGTTTAACTGACAGCTCCGTGCTCTGTTTTTCCACACTCACATTGTACTTTGGTCCTTTATCATTCTGAAATGTGTCAGATCAGAGCAGAAGCAATTTTCTTCTCGTAAAAAGGATCTTGTTAAAATGGAAATGTCTCCTTTGAACTCTTTGCAGTGTCTGTATTTGTTGGTTGTTTATTGAGAAGAGGAAAAATAACTCCACTGCAAGTGTCAGTGGTTTAAAATACAAAACATTCATCAGCAGAGATAAAACTATGGTGACACAGTAGGGACGAGGTCTTACTCAGCTGGAATCCCTTTGTTTGGTGGTTTCTATTCTGCCTCGTCTCTGCTGCCTCAGCATCTGTACCCCGGATACTGCAGTGGCATTTATCACCATGGTCAGAGCCATTGGGGCCTCCTGCTCCAATGAGCTAAAATAAAGCAAACAAAGCGCTTAAAGGTACAGAAGGCCGGACTCTTGAGGCTCGTTATTAATCAATAATTCCATAATAACCTTCCAGCATTGTGTAAATCAAGTGATCGGAGAGAGAATGACACTTTTACGCCGCCTATAGGCTCTATTTACAGCCTCACAGCTCGATATGCGGTGCAACAGGAGGATTCGACCAATCACAGGGCAGTTCAGAGACAGAGGAGTCTCTCCTGTAGGCTGCTCCACTACATGTCCTCTAAATACAGGTCGTCTTAGTGGAATAATTGCTAGTCCAGCACTGGGAACAACTTTGCATGAAACCTAAAAAAAAAAGTCTAAAATAGAGTTACACAACACATTTGAATCAAACTCATGTCAATATCAGCAGAGCTTGTGTTTGTGCTCGTTCGATAAGAGAAGCTCAGTTCATAGGATCCCAAAACACCACACACAAAGCACAAACGTTTGTCATTAGAAGCATAACCTCTCTGCTCTCAGTGCTCTAACCCTTCATCTCGAGCTTGCCTGCAGGCTAAGCACTGCCTGCTGCAGTCTTTGGGTGGAGATACGACCAAAACCTGACAGGGTTAAAGGTTTTTGAGCTGTGCTTTGGCCCCGCCTGCATGTGCAAGGACCTGGGCCTAGTATGAGAATGTGTAAGGCAGCACAGAGAGACGGGGGTTCGGGGGTTGACCCAGAGGACAAAGACCTTATTCACAGAACGGCCCACTGCCCAACGGGGAGGGGCTGGACACAGAGGCTGGCAGCCTCCACTCTACCACAGCTCTGCAGGACCAAACACTGGCACAATAAAGCTGTGCACCCCTGCAAACTCATGCATACTATGAGTCCATGGCACATTTGAGTTCATTAGCAGAGTGTTTTTGATGTGCACAGTGGTCACTAATTGTTGGTTTTATTTTAGGGTTGTTACCGGCTCCTGTAGCATGAAATCACATAATGTGTTAACTAAAGCTATACAGACGTTTCTCATTGTTGTTTATCTTTCTCGGGATACAGCAGATGATCTGTTTTGTTTATGATGCAGAATAAACAGACGGAGTGAGGTGAAAATTCTTAGTGCATGAGTCGCGACCCGGTGGAGTGATCTATGGCTGTACTCGCAGCCCAAAAGAAAAAATGGAAAATAACATAGATGCTCAGTAAGCTGGAACTCTCCCAGACCTGATAATTACAGGCCGCTGGATCTACACTGCACCACTTCCACGTTATACATTTGGTCGTTCCACCCGATTTTCTGCTCTGCATTTATTGAATCCTGTCATCGTGTATGATGTTTCCATTTGAGATTCCAACCCTGCTATTTTCTTCCCCTCAGCTGCTGTTGTTGCATTTTGTTGTCATATACTTCCCACGCGCAGAGAAGGCAGAAATGGAAGTGCTTGAAATTGATCCTTTTCTCATTTCCCAAAAGTATACAACTTTACTAAACGTGTGTTTTAAATGAGCCATGAGATTCGCACTGGGAATTTCCTCTTTGGTCTCACATAATTACTTTTCTTGAAGCTCTTGGTTATGAGTGGAAACTACTGAATTTATGCAAGGATTATGCTGCAGGTATAATTGGAGAAAGGTTTGTGGACCCTGTTATTCTTATTGTCACCATGAAAACATGTCACCACAGGAATCCATAATGTCTGGCGGAATCTTAGCCACAAAGGGGAAACAACAAGCTTGGCTATATATATATGTATATATATATATGTACATATGTGTGTGTGTGTGTAGCAATGTTTCAACTTGAGCAGAGTTTTCCAAACACGGACGTATGTTGTTGGCACAAAGTCAGCAGAATCCAAATGATTCAATCAGACGTGACTCTGTCTTTGTACAAACCTCCATGCAGATGAAGATAAACTTAATGAGCTGGTGCTATTCTGTAGAATGTAAGCAAAACATCCCAAGTTGGTTTCAGTCATCGCTCACAGGCTGCTCTGTGTTTGGCTTTGTGGAATGGTTTCCGAGACAGAGACACTGGTAAACCAGAGCACAAAAGGGACATTATCTAGCAGCTGTCCCAGTCCTAGTCGAAAGGGGTAGATCTGTGACTTTTGAAAGATGGGAATTGTGTGTTCTGGTGAAAAAGGCCGTTGCAAAAGGATTGTTATGACAGGACATGACAGTGGAAAGACTCGATTTGATCTTACTGTTTGAGGAAGTATGTGAACTTTTGAGATACTAAAACAAAGAAGTGTGTCATCCTGTACCGTTGGCATCAATTTCATTTTTGCTTCTCTCTTGAGGCTGACGTGGCACCATAGCCCCAGATTTACCTTTGACACCTAGAGGAATCAGTTAGTTTGTACAAAAAGTAGAAGAAGTTGTTGTTCTGTCGTCCTGATTGGTACTGTTTCTTCCCACTGCAAAAGTAAAACAACAGCTGAGGGGATGTTTAGTTGCCAAAACATTTAGCGCTATGATGACCTCGAGAATTGGTTGTTTTGAATTCAAACAACACCGTGCAACACTGTCCTCTGTGTCAAATGCAGGCGTGGACAAGTACACACAGTTCAGCTGTGAGGCCTACAACGCCAAGGGCGTCTCCACCTCCAGAGAAGCAAGTATCAACATCAAAGGTAAGACGCAAGTCTTCCTGTCAGGCTGACATCCCCATCTGACCATATTCATTCATATTAAGGGGCTAATAATGGTTTTGTGGCGTTTTCTAGTGCTTCCCAGTCCTGTGTCTAATGTTACCGTGGTGGAAACCCAGTCCAATAAATTGATATTGAGCTGGAGACCTGGCCACGATGGCTTCGCTCCACTCACCAAATGCCACATCAGGGTGAGCCTCACATTTCCACAAGCTGGTGCCGCCGTTTAATGTCCACCTCAACCGATCAACTGTCACTCTTCATTGCTCTGTTCCAGGTTAAAGAGGTGAGTCGGCGGAAGGGGGAAGTGATGACCACCAGGTTCATCAACATCACCGCGCCGCCGTTCCAGTGTGAAGTCCCGGGGCTCAAAGCTTTGACGTCATACAACACGAGTGTTTCCTGCAGCAACGAAGTGGGAGCCTCTCCTTTCAGCTCGTGGATCCATAGTAGCACCACAGAAGGAGGTGTGTGAGAAACTTGGAAACATTTGCAGGTCGAATGTTGTTTAGGAGAATGTTATGTATTTGCTCCTCCACCTTGTTTGGGTTTCAGGAGGTCGCCTATGTAATTAGCCTATTTTCCCATGCAGAATGTGCTTGATGTAAGCCTCCATGCAGGGGCAACCTTTAATAAGCAGAATTTAAGCACATTGTGCAGCTACCTGCTCTGCTCATGGTCGGTCCCCTTCAGAAGAAAGTCATATCCACTAAATCTCTGTGGTTTTCCTGTGGTAGCACATAGGAAATGGGAGTGGTCTCTCTGAGAAAACACAAAGTCCTCACTGGGTGGAACTGACTACAGTTTCCTTCCTTAAGTCATCATGGGGGATATTTTAGTTGAAAGATGTGATGTGCTGTGCCTAGAAGTGACCACATTCCTAGGTGTACGCAATGATTTCTCCTTTCCTTTTTGTTATTGGAAATCTTGCCATGTCTCTTGATTACGTCTCAATCCATGTGTTTTCATGTTTCTTGTCATGTCCCCAGTGCCTTCGCTTTACCCCCGAAACGTCACCATACAGCGGAATGAGTCATGGCTGGTGATCAGGTGGAAGCCTCCTCCAGAAGATAAGATAAATGGCGTTCTGCGCGGTTACGATGTTATCGTCAGACACGGCACACAGGAGAAAAAAGTGAGTTTGCCGGAAACAGAAGTGTAGTGTTTATGTGGCAGTCACGATAACTTATGCACTGTGGGCAAATGCACTATGTGATCATATTGCATGTTCAGTTTGCGTAACAATAAATTAAAGCTGAGATATGGGGTGAAGAGAGTGAACAGAGAAGTAATCCCCTTTGAGCCTGAAGGTAGTTTGAATGCACCACAGGTCACTGACAATGAAACTAAACTACTAAAACTATTGATAAGTAATATACAGTAATTACAGAACATACAATAATTTGAATTGGGTATTATAGGTGACAATAAATCACATCAAAAATGGGGTAAAATATATGTAAAATGGTGATGCTATAGCAATAGGTTCACCGTTTTCAGATTGTTATAATATATATCGTATTGTGTCAAATGAACAGCTGACATGTTGTTTCCAGTTTTACAAAACAATTACTAATGCATGACAAATGTGAAAAGAATGAGTCTTGGCAAAAATATTGTGAATCTGAAAAATGTGACCCTCCCTTTGTCCTGCCTACAGAACCAAAGGTCAGCTTCCCTATTATCTGTGATCATCAACACTATCACCACTCTCAATAAGTAACATAACAGGGCAAGAAGTGCATATACATACAAAGATAGCAACACCGAAGTTAATGGCAAACTATTTTGTTTGTATTAAACGTCCTTGGCAGTATTCCATGATGCTGCTTGTGCGTACTCATCCCCCTGTTAGTGTATTAGTGCGCTCTAGTACAATAGCGGGCTTCCCGTCCTTCCTGAGTGTGTAGTAGTCCAAGGAAGGTGATGGTGTGAAGAGTAGTCATCAGTGTTTTTCTTCATTCAGCACAGGGCCCTGAGTCATCCCAGAGTCAATAAAATATGAATACAATGGGATGTGTGCCACAGACTGTCATATTCTACCCAGTCAGTGATGTCATTACATACAAAGATATGGTTTATATTAGCAATGAGTTCTGGGAATTTGCACAAACGTAATCCTCAGAGTCACTTGCCCTTAAATAGCCATGAAGTCAAAATGTGGCCATCATTACTAAGAAAGATAAATCAGAGAAATGAGAGAATTACAATAAATATATAATAAATTTGGACTTTGAAGTGTTGATGCCGTTTTTTTTTTTTTTTTTCTTTTTTCAAATTTGAGGTCATTTCCAAAATGTGTTGAGCTCTTGCGGTTGTCAGAGCGTTCATCTACGTGTTGTCTTTTGTTTAGTAGCACAGACGTGACAGACTGTTAATCATGGATTCAGCATTCTCTGTCAGACTGTCAGCACATTAGTGAGGGACGGGAACACCAGATGCTACCGTGTGCTGTTGTGAAATCCAGGACTATGTCTGTCACATGCTCCCTCTCATGCAGCATTTGAGCTTGTACTGAGAGTTTGTCCCCTTCCCTTTTTTTGTATAAATTCCAAGTATACGTGACAAAGCGGTGTCTTACACAAAGTGACTGGACATTATAGTTTCGTATTGTGTATTAAGTGGAATGGATGAAAAGAAGGGGTCAACAGATTTAATTAATCTCCCTACAGAGGTAATATATAATCCCAAAATATGTTATACATGTACATATTTCTATTAGGATGTATTGAAAAAAGGGGGCAGCGTGCAAAGCTCCAATTCTTGCGGAATATCAGGTGCCCAGTGATAGACGATTATATTTATTGATTTCAGATCCACAGTTACAAAACCATGGTCTTTGTACCGGTGCTGGAGTTCAACACAACCTACAGTGTGGAAGTGGCTGCTTGCACACAGGCAGGAAGCGGCATGGTCAGCCCACGGGTCTGGCTGTTTGTGCCAGAGGACAGTAAGTTGCTCTACTGATTTAACTCCTCATCTGGGAACTGTGGACTTTATCACCTGGACAATGTAATGTATAGTAGTTCCACTGACGTAGACATAATAACTGCCCTATGAATCCATAAAGCAATTTTACAGCATTCTTAGATTGATTGACTGAATCTCAAGAATGTACTGTTCTCATATTTTGGGCAGCATTTTACTGTGATAACAGACACTACTACAAGTGATTTTGGTGAACAAATGAGTGCCAGATTAAGCTGAAGGTGGCTGCGGTGAAATACGCAGTTTTCTATTGAAATAGCAGCATTTTCTGGATTTTCCATAACTAAACTTCATCCACGCTAATCATTTCCTCCCTCTGTCTCAGAATCAGTGGTGTCCCCATCGTCCAGCCCGGACACTGGGGTTCCACACTCTGTCCATGTTGTGCTGGGAGTGGTGTGTAGCTTCTGTCTCCTGCTTATTATCCTCTGGGCTGGTATCTGTGTACACAACCGGAGCTCTGAATCTTGGTTTGGGTATGATGATTTCTCTTTCACCTTCACTTATTTTCCAAATTTTATGCAGAGCGCTGTGTTTGTGGCCAATTTAAAAACATAAAAACTTTTTACCCAGAGGGGTTGCTGAGTAATACATCTGCAGCAGTAAGACAAACACTTATGTTGATGAACTGCCTTTACTTCCTCTTAATCACCCCCTGTTTAACTGGCCAGCTGCAGAAACACAGGGCTACCACCTGTAAAATCTCTGGAATTCATTATTATCAAGTCTGTGACTCAGACTCGCCTTTCAGGATACGGACAGGAATGTGTCACAGTGCTGCTGCTCAGATAGGAAAACGGTATCTGAACCCATTCAGGAAAGAAACAACTCAGAGGGCTGTCGTACTATGACAAACTCTTCAGTTAAATGTCAGCATGTGTGTGTAAAGACAAAAGTGAAAGGATTATTCACTTTTATCTAACCTTTATTTAGCCAGGAAAAAACAAAAATCTCTTTTTCAAGTGTGTCCTGGCCATGTCAGGCAGCAGCACAGTTACAAACAACAGACCGTCAGCAGCTATACATACTACAAAAACATTTAATAACCAAATAAACCTGACCCAATCACAGCAACCCCATAAATCAGAGAGACCATGTACAGACAGAGGTGTCCAGCGTTCTCCTAAGAACATTCAGTGAGACCAAGCCTTGAACTTTCAAATATTTCTCTTGTTCATTCCAGGCAAAGGGAGCAGCAAACATAAAAGCCTTTTTTTCCCCCAATTCATTTCTGACCCTTGATTTCCCATGTCTCCCCCTGCAGGCAAGTGTTTGGAGTTGGAGAGAAGCCGCAGCCTGTTGTACAATACAAACCCCAAAGATCCTACAATCGATCAGTCATAGGAGTCACACGTATGTTCTTCACTGGATGAGGGCGATACAATCATAATGCATATAGATTATATCTATGTTATCTTGTTTTAAGCACATTAATCAAATAACTGTCATTTATATCTGTCTGCAGTTGGGAACCTAGGTGTTAGTGATGATCTCCAGGCCAAACTTCAGGACGTGATGGTCATGAGGAACCTGCTCTTGATAGGGAAGATTCTTGGAGAGGGTGAGCAAACAGATTAAGTCTGGTGACGTGTGCACAGAACACACACTCACTTCCATATTAGTATCATAACTAGGTTAAAGGAATACGTCACCGATTTGCTTTTAGCTTTGTATTACTAGAATAGGGGCAGTATTTTTGAAAAACTGTGCTTCCCAACCTCAGTTTCTCAAATTTTTTTCTCAGTTTTGAAAACATACTGCCCCTATTCTAGTAATACAAAGCTAAATATTCCTTTAAAGTACAATGCTAGCAAATAATAATATAATTATCAATGATCTGGTTTCATTTATTAGGTGAATTTGGCTCAGTGATGGAGGGACATTTAAGACAACCGGATGGGACATCGGAAAAAGTTGCCGTCAAGACAATGAAATGTGAGTTTTTTATCGGGAAAATGGATTCTTCGATCGACTCTAAAGGAGTTGACAAGCAAATATTTGACCTTCTTGTCTTTCCTCCGACAGTGGACAGCTTCTCTCAAAGGGAGATTGAAGAGTTCCTGAACGAGGCGGCCTGCATGAAAGATTTCAACCACCCTAACGTCATCAGCCTGCTCGGTGATACTTTAGAACCTCACTACTCTGTTTTGTTCCCTGGTCCATTTTCATTTTCATGTTCTAACTTCAGTCATGTGCACTGACTTCCTCTTTAGGTGTGTGCTTGGAAGTTGGCTCGGGACATTTTCCCAAGCCCATGGTCATTCTGCCATTCATGAAATACGGAGATCTGCATAGCTTCCTTCTCCGCTCACGCCTTGGCGAGAGTCCAATGGTAAGATTTTATCCAAACACTGAACTACGTGTATAGTGTATTATTGTTAGACTTAATAATATTAACTCATAATTGTTTTTTTTACACAGTTTTTGCCCACTCAGACACTCCTAAAGTTCATGGTTGACATTGCTTTGGGTATGGAGTATCTCAGTGGGCGCAACTTCCTACACCGTGACCTGGCGGCTCGCAACTGCATGTAAGTCCCAAAAAAAATGATTAGCACTCACTTTTAATGAACTATAAAAACTATTCATCTGATTGTGTGTTCCCGTTTTATATCAAATATGTTCCTTACATTGTTTTACAGGCTGCGTGATGATATGACAGTGTGTGTAGCAGACTTTGGGTTATCCAAGAAGATCTACAGTGGAGATTATTACAGACAAGGCAGAATAGCCAAGATGCCTGTGAAATGGATAGCGGTAGAGAGTCTTGCCGACAGAGTTTTCACCGTAAAAAGTGACGTGGTAAGTACTTCCATCTGCTCCTGCTTGTTCTGCACTGTCACTCTTTGGTCATGGTATGCAAAAAATGGGAGCACATCACACACACACACACACACACACACACACACACAAAATGATTGCAGCAACTCCTGCCTTCCTCCTGACAGAAAAGACAGGTTCACCACAAAAAAAAATATATTTCGTCTCTTCCAGTAATGATATTCACTGTAGAGCAACTCACTGAAAGAAGGATTTTAATATGTCTTTAATTTTAGATGAAGTCTGCTGACTTTAATCAGCTTTAATTACTCGGCCTTCTTTCTAAGGGTGTGATTTAGATTTGTTTAGAGTCTTTCACACGTCATTTGTTCTGTTGTGGTATCAGTCCTCAACATTCCTTTGGATTTCCGGGAGCCTAAATATTGAAGATTAACCTCCATTTCCATCAAGTGTCCAACCATCTTTTGTATTGTTGACACAAGTCATATACTAGTTCTCACACAGATCTGAGCTTTTGGGCATTTATGAACTGGGGTTAAAAGAAAGGCAAGACATATTCACTTTTTAGTGGACTTGGATTATTCTCTTGAAATATATTTTAGTACATTGCACAACAGCACAATTTAAGGTTAAGGGAAATACATACAACCTTTATTTACACTGGAGAAATCATTGAGGGGTGACCCTCACTTACAATGATGTTAAGTGAATTGTATTTCTGAGAAACAAATGACAGACTTTTTTTTTTTACTTTATGATGCAACATCAATTAAAGTTTATATGCTATGTCTTGCAGTGGGCATTTGGTGTTACCATGTGGGAGATTTCTACACGAGGCATGACTCCCTACCCTGGCATCCCAAACCATGAGATTTACGACTACCTTGTGGAAGGACACAGACTGAAACAACCAGCAGACTGTTTGGATGAGCTGTGAGTATTGTCTCCTCTGGACGTGATACAAATACTAAACAAGCCCTGGTATGTTCCACTCCCCCCTTTCTTCCTCTTTGTTGTAGCAAAGTTCATGGTTAAACTCGAGCAACATAACATTATGTTTTCAGTTCTCCTGTTTTGACTTTCATCCAACAAACAACATTAGTCTCTAAAAGTGAAATGGTTTTACTCACTACTGCCATCTACAGTGATATTGGACAGATGAACGACTGGTATGAATGCAGACGAGGTGGCGTATGTATCCCACTAATGCCGGTTGATGTATATTCCACACATACCAAGGGTCGCATTTGGAAGCACTTTGCCGCCATCTAGCAGTCGCAGTGTAAACTAAATCCAGTTGATGAAAGTAGAAGTGTTGGCTCGCAGAACACATAGATTTTGGCTGCTAATGACGGGAAATTCCTCAAATTTGAGGGAAGTTTTGCTAAGGAAAAGATATGTACTAGTTTATTGGTTGCTTCTACTGCTGACACATCAGAATAGACTACATGTGACGGAAATTGTGGAAGTTATTTGCTGATTTCGGGTTGTAGCAAATTCGCAACATCCAACAATAATGGCTGTGTAAGAACAATAGTAGGGCATGTGAGTCTGGGCATGAGACTCTCTGGTGCTCCAGGGGAGGGGACTCCTTAAATGCCTGATCTATTATTGTATGTGCTATATTAAAATGAACAACCTCCACTTACTTTAGCATCTGCTAAAAAGCAAAAACACACATTCATTTTTATAGATAATTGGAAATATATTTAGGCATTAAGGGGTTAAAGGTTGAATAAACAAACTCCTCCAGCTGTGTTAACTGCATGCAAAAAAACAAAAGGTCATACAAGAAATGCAACAAGATTTATTGACAGAGATATCTCTTCTATTTACCTGCACCCAGATACGAGATCATGTACAGCTGCTGGAGGGCAGATCCGCTGGACCGACCTGCCTTTCTCCAACTTCGAGAAATGTTGGACAAGCTCACCGAAAAGCTCCCAGAGTCTTCCAGCAGGGACGATATCATTTATATTAACACCAGTTTTCCTGAAGAGGACCCTGATGGGGAAACACCTCATGCTGGACACCCGGTGTTCAGCTCCTCCCCTTCCTGCAGCCATCGGGCAGCAGAAAATGCCGTCGTCACTGTGGACATTCACGAGGGCCGGGAGGATGAGGAGGATGATCGTTATGTGGTGGCAATCGCCTCTGACCCTTCTCTGAGATCTCCTGCCGTGGACACTCCTCTTTTGTGGAGTGATGGTGATGTGACAGTGATGGTGCACAGCTCATGCGATACGTCTCGCCTGCTGTGATGATTGGTACCCAGAAGTTCAGAACTGTGATAAAACTGCCACCATAATGCATCAGTACTAAACACGTTGCCTTTTTACACTGGGAGCACCTGGATGTTTTCTAATGTGGACTATAGTGTTCTTATTTAAGCAGCTTGTGCCTTACTTGGACAGCCGATACATCAGTGTTAGAAATGTCTGTTTTAATGAACATGTTCCAATAAGCTTAAAATACATTGAACTGTGAAACTGTTGAACAGAATTGAAATTTTATCTTGTAAATATAAAAATGTACAGAATGTTTATAAAGTGATTTTATATGTATACGACTCATTTGTTGACTCCTTTCAAAGCTCTTTACTAACCTTTGGTCACTATGATAGTTATAGTGGTGAGGAAATATTCTCCAAAACATGTAGATTTGGGGATTTGTATATACACATGTGTGGTGGGTGTTGTTTCCTCTTAAAGACCGTATCTGGTAAAAACACTGACCTTCTCAAGACCAATACTTCTCAGTCCAATCCCAACAAGGCAGACCCTAATGAAAGAAAAGTAAATGGAATGTCAGCTATATTTTAATCAATGATATCCATAACTTGCTACTGTAAAATATTCATTCCTTTAAAGGTGACAATTAAACAGTAAATCAGTAGACTCTTGTTCCACACTGAAAATAGAATTTTTACTTTAGACATGTAAAACTATCTCTCTATATCAGGGGTTCTCAAACTATTTATACCAAGTAGCACCTGAGAAAATATTGAACTCATTATCACCAACGTTAAAATACAGTGGTGTAAAAAGACCGAGCAATATCAGCTACAGACTTTTCAAAGGAGGCAGATTTATTCCTAATAAGATAATTTACTCTTCCATCCTACTCCTACTCAAATGTGTTGGTTTGTTTGTTTTTTGTGTCATTTTCTATCTACGCACTCCTCCAAGTACCACCAGATGAAGCTCCCGTTCCACTGCTGGTACGCGTACCACACTTTGAGAACAAAGGATTTATCAATAACACGTCCCTCCTTCCTCCTCCAGCTGTTCATGACGCCCCCTACAGGAAGCGGTTACATACTACAAGGAACATGGCTGCCGCCGTCGGGATGAGGACGTGGATCTGTCCGAGCAAAGGAGTTTTGTACCCGTGGGGGGGACTCATCATTGGTGTTATGTTCCTCAACACCATACATGCGGCTCTTGCCGCTCCAGAAACGGGGCTGTGGAAAATCACAGTAGAAAATGTGAGTATGTTCCTGGTACACCTACTGGACAGCCACAGCACCGGCTAGCTAATGCTATCTGCATTAGCTTTGTTATGCTAGCTCGCTATCAGCTGACAGTCGCGTCAACTGTCCTGCGTTAGCCACCCTTGAGTTCGGCTTTGTCTCCTTAATATTGTTGAAAACATGGGACAGGAAAGTGAAAACCCCTGCTTTGTTAAAAGAGCGTCCAGCTTTTTCCTGGAATCATTGTATTTATGCAATTTCCAACAACCTGCATCATGGAAACACTAGGGATGGGACATACCACTTTTTTGTGTCCGTTACCAATACCGATAGCATTAACTTAAGTATCTACCGATACCATTATTAGTCCGATACAGTCATGTTGGATCATTTATGAACTATAACTATGTAAACAACACATTTGTGCTAAGTCATTTCAAAGACATCGTTCTCCAACTATGTCTCAGATATTGTTATTGTTCTCCCTGAAGAAGAAATAAACAGCACAAACTGACTCGGCTAAAATGCTTTTGCTGATTTGTATTTACTTTTTTACAGTCTGTGCATCTTGAAGCATGCGATACATAGGATTTTTGGATTGATTCGAGTTTTACATTTTTATCTGTCCAATATCCAATCCATTGATTTTGAGTATTGGACCGATATTGGCCAATACTGATTCCCATCCCTAGAAAACACGCCACGAAAGATGATTTACAATCCTGTCATTCACTTATGTAGAGTCAGTACATGTACAGTATTAAGCCAGCTCCCAGACTGGATTCAAGAACGAATGAGAAAGCCTCGATTAATAATTTAAGTAGTGCGAAGTCTCAGGTGTTGTGGTGGCCCTGATGTGTTCTGTTGGGTGCACGCAGAGGCATGGTCAAACGTGGGGAGGTCATTTGGCTGACATTGAACTACAACTACGTAAATTGAACTTTGACTCATATCTTAAATCAAATTGCAAAATTCACAATTAGATATTTTTTACCTGTGTTGTTTAACTCTACACTGAACTCAGACACACAGACAGACAGAAATACACCCATGGATAGTATTTAAGTTTCCATTTCACCTGATCCACACGTCCGTGACCTTTCCCTCTGTTAAAACAGTTAGGGCTCAGTCTGATTGGAATTGAACTCAAGGCACATCCTAACCACTGAGCCTCCATCACACCCAAACAGTCCCTTCAGTCTAATTGCATCTGTTTTAATAAGAAAACAGTCCTTGGCTGCACTCCAACTCATAAACCTTCTTTACATTTCCCACAGATCTCAAGGCCACTGCTGTTAAGAAAATCCATGTATAAAGACACTGATATTGAACTTAAAGGTAAGATGATGTGGAAAATATGTCTATTGTGAGAAGGTGGTGTCCCATGTGTTAATTATCTTTTGTTGTTGTTGTTGTTTAGTTGTTTCTTTTGGCTGTCCGGAGGAAATGACCTTCACAATTCACTGGTATTTAAAATACTACCCCTGTCACAATGAATTCACTAATATAGAGGTGAGAACAAAGGCAAAGTGCGCCACTGAACATCTGACTAGACTTGATCTTTTGTGAATGCTGATTGTGTGTTGTCACGGTCCGCAGGAAATGTATGAGAGAACGCCTTTGAGTCGTGGAGAGAGCCTGGACCCAAATCCCCTCGGACAAGGAGAGTACATTGAACATGTGTACAGTCCCATGAAGTGCAACAGAGTAATGCGCTCTTTCCCAATGCTCAAAGTAGGTTTGTTGCATTACTCTTGTCCCACATGCATTATCTATTACCATCGTTCTGTATTACAATATCCAGTCATGTGTTTTTCAGAAAGCCAAGGCGGAACCACGTCAAGTTGTTCCACCTGTTGAGGGCAAAGTGCCAGTAAGAAAACAAAGAAGCTCTGTTGTTTCCTTTTAAGAGTTCATGCATAGTATTGAACTATGTTTTTTGTAAAGTCCTGAACGGTGTGTTATTATTCGTAACACTGCAGGATCAAAATTATACCAGATGGATTACTGAGGAAGAAGAGAGCAGCAGCACCGCAAAGAACAGCAGCGCAAATATCAGAGACAATGTCATAGCCACCACATGGAAGGACGGGCCTTACTTGCTGGTTGTCAAGTTTCTGCCCAATAAACAGGAGGTTCACTGGAATTTGACAGGTGAGGGTTTGTAAGTCGTAATAGTGTCATAAGCACCTGTATTTGTCATCACCCTGAATTATTTTACTTCCTGTGTAAAGACAGTCCATTGTGGTGCATTCATGTGATGAAATCATTTCCATAATCAGAGCAGGTCTTTTAACTC
The DNA here is from genome assembly GCF_958295425.1 of Solea solea. Taxonomy (NCBI): domain Eukaryota; kingdom Metazoa; phylum Chordata; class Actinopteri; order Pleuronectiformes; family Soleidae; genus Solea; species Solea solea. The sequence continues at coordinate 16,009,316 of NC_081148.1, forward strand.
TGTCTTTGGTTTGCTGTCTGGATTTTGCTTTTCCAGTCAGTGTCGTGATGAAAGGCAGCCACGGCTACATTTCCATCACAGAATGGCCTCTCATGATCGTAAGTGCTCACACTTGTCGAACAAAAGTCAGATTTTGAGAAATGTTGGTTTCTACCTAATCTAAGCCAGTTTCTCCCACACGTGTTTATGGACCTTTCCTTTTGTTTTCATAGTTCTACATGGTGATGTGCATCATGTACATCCTGTACGCCCTGCTGTGGTTTGTCTGGGCAGCGTGCTACTGGAAGGATCTGCTGAGGATCCAGTTCTGGATAGCAGGGGTCATATTCCTCGGGATGGTGGAGATGGCCGTCTTCTGCGCTGAATATGAAAACACCAATACTGTCGGCTCTGCATGTGAGCGTCTACAAATCAGCTCAAAATGTTTTGACCATTTTTATGATGTTTGGTTTTTAAATGAACACTGCCCCCCCCCCCCCCCCCCCTCCACTGTTCCTGTTGCCTTTAGCATCAGGTTTGTTGATCTTTGCTGAGCTGGTCTCCGCCCTCAAGAGGACTTTGGCTCGGTTGCTAGTTATCATTGTCAGTCTTGGATATGGCATCGTAAAGTATGTCAGCAAATATCTGCACACAGAGATACAAGATACCGTTTCTTTATTTAAAAAACGGGCGACAAACTTCATCTCCTTTTTGTTATAGGCCTCGACTGGGGACAGTCATGCACAGAGTTGTGGGGCTCGGTGTTCTCTACTTTGCCTTTGCTAGCATCGAAGGTGTCCTGAGGATTACTGGGGTAAGTCGTTGTGTATCGTATTAGAAGTTAAGATTTTAATATCTTGTTTAATCTGAATAACAGTCGTGATAACTAAACAATGCTAATATCTGAATTTAAGGAGAGGAATGTAGTGTTATGGGGTTTTTTTTTACCCGTAGCATGAGTTCATAAATTAAAGATTTCTGATTGTGTGTATGATTCTTGTTTTTTTGTCGTATTGTGTTTGAAAGTGACTTAACAGTTTGTGTATTTTCCTTATTTTTAAAAAAAAATCAAGGGTACAGACAATGGCTCCGCTTTCATTACTGCAATTTGTCTGGCTATGTTTGAATCCGGTGCCATCTGGTTCATATCCTACCTGTGTCCACTTGTTAGCAGCACCAGTAATGACATACAAAAAAAGATATATCTGATCGTACTGATAGTGAATTGAGTGACTGTTTGTTTTCCCTCTTTGCACTTTTGGTAAATGGTTCATTTCCGTGCTGCCCCCTTCTTCATGATCGTGCTCTCTGAGTCAGATTTTTCCTCATCTTTCACCTCTGTCCTTGGGTCCTCTGGTCCTGCTCTGTCTTCCCCTCTAGGCAAAAGACTCTGACTTGGCCCTGCTGGCCAACATTCCTCTGGCTCTGCTTGACTCCTCTCTATGCTGGTGGATATCCTTTAGTGCACCTACAACCTTTCCTTATGTGGTTTCTCTCTGCTCCTTGCCTCCTTCAATGTGTGCCCAGAGTAGACCAGGATCATTTGATCTGCACTTGTCTTATTCCCTTCCAAGATCATTCGCAGTGAAAGAAAAGTTAAAGTGCAAGTTTGCTTTGCAGTGGAAACCGCTTTGCATCAATCCTACAGCTTTTGCTGAGTTGGATAACCACTGATTTGCTTCTGGTTGGTGGTTTTCCTGCCGTTGAGATTTGCCATATTCTTCTTTCCAGCATTTTCCTCTGTTGCTATTAATGGACTGTTCTGGTCTGAATGAGCAATAGGGATTGCATGCTCAACCACTATTCTCTTAGAAGTGCTCCTGTTCAAACGGCAAGCAGAAAATAGCTTCTGACTTTTTAAACAAGTAGCATTTGAATGCACCTGCATCTATAGATCCATCCATCAAATAATGTATATTTACAATATTAGTTACATTTCAAATCTGTAAGCATATTTACATTATTATAACGTGCTTCCATCTCGTAGTAAAAGGTGCAGACTCAGCTGAGGAGAAAAGAGTTGTATGCATTGGCTGATGTACCCACTAAGGTTTCTGCTTGTTTGACATGTTATAGTCGGAAAAGCACAGGTGTCACTGATCACACTATATTCAATGTCTGCCACGTATGTTCCTTGACTGCCACTAACATCTTTGTCAGCCTGGCACAAACCATCAAGACTCTGAAGCTACGGAGAAACCCTGTGAAGTTGTCTCTCTACAGACACTTTACAAACACACTGCTATTTGCTGTGATTGGTAAGTGACACAGTTGCACCAGAATATGTCACACTCTCTGTACCAGAGTGAATGTTTGTGCACACAGAGGGGAGTGTCTATAAATAACAGTAGAAGATCTACTGTGCCTTTTTATAAATGGCGTTTCCTTTCCTCCAGCTTCCATCATTTTCATGGGTTGGACAGCAAAGAAATTTCATCTCGCAGACTGCCAGTCTGTGAGTATAATTCAGCATGGTCAATTAAAAAAAAATAGATATAATTTAAAGGTTTGTGCTTTGTTAATAATCGTACCTTTCTTTGTCTCTAGGATTGGATTGAGCTCTGGGTGGAGGATGCTTTCTGGAGGTTCTTGTTCTCCATCGTCCTGCTCGTCATCATGTTCTTATGGAGGCCGTCTGCCAACAACCAGAGGTAAGACATGCATTAGGACTGTTAAGTTTAACACTTTCCCCTCTGGCTGGCACTTGTGAACAATGGATCAGTTAATCGACTGTGTGCAGGTATGCTTTTACACCTCTCATCGATGACTCTGACGACGATGAGGAGATAGAGGAGTTCATCGCCTCGACGAACATTGGTATGATTACGTCGCAAAAATGTTCTCCTTTTAACCAAAACGCTGTTAATATTTGCGTTGGTTGAGCGCCGTTTGTTTGTTTTGTTTAATCCACAGCTGATGGTATTAAATTGAGAGCAAGTAAAAGTGAGTCAAACGGCACAGCGAGGTCCACAGATCCAAACCCAGTACGTAACACATTGTTTCTCAAAGCTCTATGTTGAGTATGTGTAAGAAATACAGCTGCTGTTGCATGTGCAGCGTCTTTCAGCAGATGGCAGTGTTTTCTTTCTTTGTTGTTCAACGTTGTTTCTGCTTGTCCAGGAGGAGGACTTGAAGTGGGTGGAGGATAACATTCCCACCTCTCTTACCGACGTGTAAGCATCATGTCACACTGATTTTTTTTTTAATTAACCAGCTGATTTTGTTTTTGAATAAGACGTGTGATTTTAATTTGTTCTTCCTTTTGGTCCCGTTTGTCCTCACAGAGCTTTACCTGTCCTGCTCGACTCAGATGAGGTAGGAACCACACGTTGGTGTATAATCTGCAAAACAGGATTCACACACATACACACACAACGTGTTACTTTAACCAGTCAGTTATAAATCAGAGACATCAGCTGACATCAGGCTGCTGTGTCTGTTTTATTCACCCCATTCCTAAATGTTCTGCAGTGTTGTGAAGAGTTTTATTTGAGATCCAATCCCATGTTTTTTCCTTTATTTCCTTCTATCAGCTGGAGAGGAAGTTTTATTTAGTGTTTTAGCATGACATCATGTACTTGTACGAGTTTTATTTGTGTTAAGAGTCAGAGACTGTTTTCACTCACTCCAGCTGAGTGCTGTTGAGAAATGAGAAGCTCGTTTTATATGAAATTAGGAGCCGTTTTATTAAAATACTTATAACGTTGGGCAGTAAACTGGCCGTCGTCTTTTGGTCGCAAAACAAACTCCCATTTTTAGGCCTCGAGATGATACCAGCTATCACCCACTCATATTGTGTAATGCTATTTTGCTCCAAATGGGAATATAATTTTCACCTGAAACTAGTGATTGAAACTGTTATCTCAAAAGGAATATTAGGCCTATTAATTGGGCTTTATTCCATTCAGGAGTAGTTCTTTTTGCAAAAAGAGGAGTTGCCCCCTGGTGGCTAACCAAAGTCTTATGTACAGTCTGTGTAGTAACAAAAAAATAACTTTGTTTTACTGGTTTTCCTGTCTAAATTTGATATTTCCTACAGTTTATTTTTCCATATTTTTCCCTCAGGAAATCATGACAACGAAATACGAGATGTCGAAGCTGGAGTGAGGTAAAATGTTCATGTGAAGGAGGGAGAACACAGCAGAAGTCCTTGACTCTGCCACCAGGGAGACATTAAGCTTCTCCATTAAGCTTCTCCAGAGGATCCTCCTGAATGTTTGCTACTCTGCAAGGTGGTGCAGGTCACAGTTTAGGAAGACCCCGGTTCCTTTCCTCAACTTCTTCTCCCCGAAAAAGACTTGTCTTTTCATCGACCAGTTCACCAGTTCATTATTTTTCTTATTCGATCAGTTGTGAAGCTTTCTTTCCAAAGAGAATGTTTCATTTTTGTTATTGCCCTATTTGATGTATTTATTTTATTTTATTTTATCTTATGATTATGAATTGAATTTAAGTATGGACCACATGTATGAATGTACTGTACTTTCAAATGTACAAGCACATCTTTTTTTTCGGGGGTATCTACATATTATTGGTTGTTTTGAAGAACTTCTTCCTATGGGGAAAACAATTAAAAAGTGGTTTATTTGAGCTAATTTTGTAGCCAGATGAGAGACTGTTGATCGATGTCTTGAAGAAGTTGTCTTAATTACATAAAGTTCCCGTTTGCAGAAATTCGCTTAAAGGAAAATGGCATAGGTGTTTGCTCATATGCACTTTGAAGATCATAGCTGTGCCTACATGTATTTGTTGTGCGAGGTTGTCTCTTGATTCAGGAAACCGGGCGTATACAAGTTGTCATTCATGTTTGGATTGAAACTACCTGATGTTGTCAGTGTTGGTGTGTGTGTGTGTGTGTGTGTGCGAGATGAATCATAAACTGGAGAGTTGTACAATTTGAATTGAGAACTGGGTTTGCTGTCATGTTGTGGATCTACTGTATGTGTGTTTGGAGTCTGGTTTTGTGTCTTTTAAAAAAACTAGGGGCAATATACTGTTTGTAGGTTGACATGATGGAGCAATGTGATTTCATTATTTATTTGTTGTTCTTTTTCAAGTGTACTTATAAGTTGTTGAGGTGTGTGTTTACATTGTGTGATTCCATTATTATGATTATTATTATTGTTATTTTTATTAACCTGGATCCTGAACAGTCTCACAATGTTTTTATGCAGACTGCAAACTGCTATGTGTACTTTATTTCTTTCCAGTGTTTGCTGTCTTTGCCAATGAAATCGTCGAGTTGGTTTCAGAGACACTCTTAATAACATTCATGGTTTTAAAGTCTTAATATGTTTTGGGTTGGATTTTTTTTTGTATTCTATTTGACATTTTCAAAGTTGGAACACTAACATTGTCTTCTTCATGTAAATGTAACAGCAGGTCATCTATACATGTCATCCCATGTTATGCTAAAAAAGAGAAGTTATGTGGTTAGCACAAGCTAATCATGTGAATGGGTTTATACTGTCACTTTCTTTTGGTTGGAAAATTGAAATAATTGTGTTTACAATGGCAGGCTGTCCCTCTGTTATATAAAGCTGCAGACACCTGCAGAGGACCTTTGATTATTTGTACAGATGGGTTGTGGCTCATTCCTGTTATTTCATAATTCCAGAGGTGGAGCAGTGTCTGGATAATTTGCCGTTTTTCTTTTTCTACTTTTCACGAGTGTCATGAAGAACTGGCTTCAAACTTTTTCGTACCGGCGGTTCTCTGTCTTCCTTCTCGGGAAGTTTGTACACTCAAAAAGAAATATGAAATAAATCCAGGAGAATGTTTGTTTCCTGGTTTATTATGTTCAGTATTGGCAATAAAAATAAAAAGAATACACTGCACATTTTACTCTAGTCTGTTTTTTTAAGCTGCCTTGCAAATATGAGATTTGAGTGGTTGGATCTGGAATGAATGGGCTATTGTGAGGGGAAATTGTGATGAATAATGAAAATCTGAAAGACTTTGAACAACGCCCAGTTGCTGTAGACATTTATTTTCAACACAGAAGCCCTCAATGAATAAACTACTCGAATAACATTTGGGCAACTGTAGAGTGAGATGGTGGGTTACATGTGTCCTTGGGCAAAGCAGTTAATGTTTGCTCCTGACGGCTGTGCCAGCAGCGTGTGAATGGATATGAGAGATGTGTGATAGATGCACAAAACTAGTGTAAAGCAGCTATAAGTGGTTATCCAGACTAGGAAAGTGCTATATGCTGTAAAAGCTTTGACAGTTTTATAGTGAACGACACTTGTGTGTGACCTACAGTACAACATCACTTCATATCAGGATTTGGGGGGTAAAACACCACTTTTACAGTTTCTTCCTATCCTTATAAAAGGAAACAAACTTTGAAAAGTTATCTGAACGCCTGCTACATAGAAACCAAAGAGTTAAAATGCAGATTTACATGCATGAAATCACAAACTAGCAGCATGTATTTGTGGAGACTAAGAGTAAAAAAGTGTCTCATTTTGGGGAACTCCATGTGGGGCTCAGTTGTACATCTAAGCAACCGGTTTTAGCTTTTGTTTTGTTGTTTTGTTTTATTATGTGCTTCTAGCTAAAAGTACTGACTGCATTTAAGTGTCCAACACTTGTATCAAACGTAAAAATGTCATCATTATGGCCTGTAATCCACATTACAGGTCATAATGATGACTTTTCAGAAGTCAAAAGTAGAAGAGACCTTCACTGTGTTTTTGCACCTCTGGATCTCCTCCAACCATTGATCCAACATGAAAGACGATCCACTGGCGACCTCACTCCTCTCCTGCATAATAATAAAAAAAGAAAGTACAGCAAAATTCCTCTACATTGCTTCTCACTCTGGCTGAACATACCAGCAACACACTTGTACAATGTTTGTACATTTTAATGCAATACAATTAAAAGTTTCACTTGAGTGTGATATATGGTTTTAGTGTTTGAATAGATACATTCAGGAGATGTTTTTAGGAGGCAACTGCTTAGACTGGAGCTCGACATTTTCACTGCCATTGGAATTTCAAGAATTTTTGATGTTTCCTCCTATTTTTTTTTGGTGCACATGCCTTTTGCTGGTGACATGTGATCAGGAGCTTTGAAGTGCAGCTCCAAATACACATTAACAAGGCACAGGAAACCTTTCATTCATAAAGGGATCAGCGGTTTCGCAAAACAAATTAGAAGAGTCGTACTTGAGTTACTGCACTGTGTCTTGATGTGTTTCCCCTGCGTTGTGTCCATGAAATGACAGCAGTGCAGTCATGTTGCTGTGTCTCCGACATAAAAACTAGTATAAACCACAAGCTGGCTATCCCTCAAGGCTCTCACTCTATTATTTTTTTTTTTTATCATTTCCCTCCAAATGGCTTGTATTATGTAGCTCAGTGCTCTTTAATCGTCTCTGGCAATATCCTTGTGCCTGAGAATGGATGAAACATGTGAACATCAAACAGCCTAAAAACAAAGGCTGCAATGTGAGAGTGCTCCTGGTCTGGTTACTGAAGGAAATAAGGCCTGCCATTAGGGCGCGTTGTCATTTTCAAAGCAATGCGTGCCGTCAGGGCATGTGTTTTGATTCTCACCCATCCGCTCCCTCCTGAACGCATGAAGCGCTTCTGGCCCCTTTTATTGCAATCTAAACCCCTGAATGGAGCCCAGCCACGGAGTGAAGGGAGTTAAGAGAACATGTGGTGAAAGTTAGTCTCCTTTTTTTTTTCCCCGTAACTAATAGACACACTAAGATGTGACTTCAAAATGTGACAGCTAGTTCCTTGTATTCAAGTCAAACTGAAATACCGTGAAACTACTTTCCTGCTTCAAATCGAATTCCCCTGTGAGTCTCTGGATGAGAAGTTAGGATTTACAAAAGGCGTGCATCCATCTCCAAAAATGGATCCACTCAATCACAGAACTATTTATAGCCGTGAAGTGGTTATTTATCAGTGTTGGTCTGCATTTCGTTCGTTAAAAGTCACTCTGCGTGGATGTAAAACGAGAGGAAGAACTGCCACAGGAACATTTAACAGCACACTGTTCAGCATCAGGCGAGGTAGTGAACTGGACGCCGGACTGGCTTTATTTGAGTTGAATTAAAATTCCAGATAAATGATGCGGTGCTTTGGCAAGCTTGTCAAATCATCTATGATTTAGAGTGTAATAAGGCTGCTTTTGTGTAACATACATGGTGATTTAAAAATATAATGACTGGTGCCTTAAACAAAGCAAGCGAGTACAAAAAAAAACAAACAAATATACAGTATATAATTGAAGATATGTGGCACACAGTATGTTACGATGCAAAAACCGGCAACAATATTTCCAATAAATTAGAGCCACAGGAGCACTAATGTCTCAGGTTTTACCATCAACGCCACAGCCTGACCCTGAGCTTCTCAGACACAACCTACATACAATTACACAAAACACAAAAGCAACAAAAATGACAGAAATAAGTACTGATTCCTCCCAAACCCATTCATTATGCTCTTAAACTACTTTTCATGCATTCTGACCCACGCAGTCAAGCCTAATCGGTCAGAGCTCATACTGACATAAGCGTCTATCGTGTGTTTTGCCATAAGTTGTTACATTCATAAAATAGCTGTGTAATATTGTCGTGTGTTTCTCACTGTTATGCTACTTTAGCCATGTCGTGTGGGTGGAGAAAACTTCTTTCTTTGTTCGCCGTCACCTTTCAAACCTCAGAAGTTGTAAGGCGAGACCAGGATGTGGACCCGGGCCACATGCTTGGCCTGAAAGGTGCGCTCGCTGTACTCGGACATGTCTACGTCGATGCTGATCTCCTGCGGCCCGCGCAGCTGCTGGACCAGTATCAGCTCGCCGGTCTGTCGGTCTGAGCGCTGCATGACAAAGATGCCACGGGAGTTCCCGCCCACTATGCCGAAGCGCAGGCTGTCCGGGCCTGTGCGCCCGGGGGCCGTCGCGGTCGCCATGCGGAACAGCGTGGCAGGGGTCTGCAGGTTCGACGGCAGAGACAGGTAGTGGAAGGACACGGTCTTGGGGGCTGTGTGGCAGGAGCGGCTGTCCATGGGACAAGGGTTTCTCTCACACTGACTACAAGACAGAAATGCAGCAGTTATTGAGCAGTGCTTAATGTTGTTGTTTTACAATCATAAAACCCATAAGGACGACATATTTCTTCAGTCTGAGCCTTGGTCCGAGGCTAATTCCGCGCTTTTTAGACCCACTTGTAGGGGGGGCGGGACCTCATTCCCGGAATGTAAACAGTGTCGGCCATCTTTGCTAACTGTTACGCTAACAGGACCAAGTGTCACTAGTGGGCACATAACAAAGAAAATAAGAAGATATTTCTCAACTCAGGGGAAACTGAGGTTGGGAAGCACAATTTTTCAAAAATACTACCACTATTCTAGTAATACAACGCTAAATGCAAATCTGTGAAGTATTCCTTTAAGATTTAAACTGCACAAATATCCAAAAGTTAGGGAACCGAGGGAACAACAGAAAAGGTCACCACAGCAAATGGAATAGGATGTGTAGGTCATTTGTCTGAGTAGTTTATTATATTATTGCATATTGCAATCAAAACAGAAGTTTAAAAACAGAATGTAAAGAGGGGGTAGGACTCAATACTTTCAGACACAGAACAATGGGGTTCTTCTCTTTCTGTTTCATTTAGTTGTGATGTCGCAAAGGCTTCACATTTTTCCTTACGTCATTGGATATTGTCGCTGTTGTTTGTTGTTTGTTTGCTTTTCCTTTTTTTCATTGGTGCGAAGTAACGTGAGTCATTCGCAACTGTAAACTGCAAAGTGTGTTTTCAGTTGTCGTCATGTCGTCGTGTGGCCATTCGACGGCGGTGGAACAGTTACACAATCGGTCTCTCCCTGTGGGAAAGTGCTCGTAACTGTGTCTTTGTCATTGAACAGGAGTGACACACACACTCGTAACATACAGAACATATGAGGTCAAAACAGCCTGGGGTGTCAGGTCAGGACTGGGGGCATTTTCTGTTGCGTATCTATGTGTAAACAGAAGAAAATAATACATAAAAAAAAAAAAGATATAAACAGTTAAACAGTTATTTGATGTGCTCATAGTGTGTTTGATAGATGCAGTCACTGTTATTAAAGATGCCTGTTGGCATCACAAGTAAACTGTTGTGTTCAAAGACGGATGAGTACGGCTGTAGTTCTCCATTAAAGTGAGTTATTCGTGCCGAAATCTCCTCGTTATAATCATTTGTTGAGATATATCATCTGTCATTTCTTTTAATTTCTTGCAGATGTAAGCAGATGTGTGCACGCTGACACCTGTAAGTACACTTACTTGTGAAAAGCATTAGTAAGCGCTATGGCACTGGGACACACAGCTCCTGGCTTACTTGATTTCCTGCTTTGTCCCTTGTTACAAGTGTTTTCCTAAACATTTATCCATTCGCTTTTCTGGCACCGGGGCTGTGTTTCACCACAGTGATGGTTCACTAGAAGCAGACAGAGCTTTGTTTCATGCCTTTTAATGAGGTAGCTTACTGTTGTTGGGCAAACAGCGACGTGGAAGTCGCGATGTCTCCGAACATTTGGCCGGGACTTCGGATGACGTTTGGCTGCTCGTACGTGTACTTTGTCGGGAGTGATTTATATCTCGGTAATATTGTTTTTTTTTTGTTATCATTTCTATTCATCCTGATAATACCGCAGTCATGAAAGTAAAGATCTGGTGACACTGAATTCTATGAAAGTGGGGCAAGAATTTCAAACAGTAAAAAACATTCAAACATTTTAACCAGATTGTCCAAGCCACTTAATTTGAAGGTAAAACAGAAAGTGAGACCTCCCAAAAATGTTTATAATAATAATCTATCACTGCACTGGGAGACGGGGAACACACACAACAACAGCAGGTCAACTGGTCGGGAGGCTGGTGGGTTGACTGTGACAGATGTCTACAACAATTTAAAGTGTGGTTTCATTGGCAGCCCCTAAATTTCACCTCTGAAAACGTTTAGTTAACTTGGCCATTAGGGATGTTGCTGTGTTGATAGATCGCAGCAGTTGCCATGGCGATCCTAATGTTATTTCAACCAATAGCAATAAGAAGCAGTCTGCTGGAGACCCGGCTGCGGCTGTAGCACCTTGTACATTTGCAGAACTTTCACTTGAAATCATTTAAAAGTCGATGACAGCTCTCTGCTGAGACGTGAGAGGGCTTCTTTTTTTTTTCTTTCTTTTTTTTCCTCTGCATGTTTTCACTCACAGAGCAAGTGACAAAGAAAACAAACACGGTCACACGGCGCTGTGTCCACTTACAAAGGAGACGTCTTGACATAGCTGATGTCGCCATTAGATCGGGGACACTCTGGACTGACGCACTGAAAGCCTCCCCCCGTGTTGATACAAGTTGTCCCTTGGCTACAGTTGTGCTGCTGGCTTAAACACTCGTCCACATCTGGAGGACAAAACAGCAGTGGCATGAGAATGAGAAGCAGGGAGAGAGACTTGCCAGACTGACTCTGTGCTTCCTGGTTACCACAGTCAGAGCAGGGGGTGCTGTGCAGTGATTGTTTATTTGGCTTTTTTTTTTTTTTTTTTTTTTTCTTTTAAGTTTAGTCTCCCACAAATGCCTCATGTCCTAAAGATTCATTCTGGGAAAAGATGAGGTCATTCATTCCACTGGCAAGCGCCGTAAGCTTCAGGGGTGCGAATGGAAGTGGTAGCAAAGTTTGCAAAGCTGACAGATACCCTCAGAAACTCTGCAGCTGAAAAAGGCTCCATAGGTTTTTTCTAAATCACAGGTATTCTGGTATTTCTCTCTGGAGCTTACATATGCAGCAAGATATGGCACGTGCGTGTGAGTGTGAATGAGCCTTTGTCCTCTGCTGCATCTTGTCACTCACCCTCACAGCTCCGTCCATCTGAGAGCAACTTGTAGCCACTGGGGCAAGAGCAGTGGTACGAGCCTGGGACATTGACACACTCGTGGATACAGAGTTTCCCTCCTTGGTCGAGCCGGTACACCTCACACTCATTCACATCTGCAAGGAAGCAAAGAAATACATGAAGAACAGCTTGAACATTTACGACATGAGCATTGCAAGGCTTTGTGCATAGAAGTAACTTGGAGGAGAGTTTTGTACCGTTTCTGAACATAAAAAAAAAACATTGGAGAAACTGGACAAACAGTCTCAACAACTTGAAAACAACCAAACTGGGGCCTAAATGCTAATCAGCTCATTAACCTCTCTAGGGGATTATTTTGTTTGTCACAGGCTGGCTCTGCAGATTACACCCATTTGTATGGGGGTAATGTGTATTTCAGCACAACTTTGAAAAACAAAATGACTGTCTGTTACATTCACACCATTGTCACACAATGCTGATTAAGCCTATCAGCTCCACACGACTCTCGCTAGCCGGGTTTAGATCTCATGCAACCCAGCGACATTGCACAAGTACAGCAAGCCTGCTGCAAACGTTACACAAAAGTTACACAAGTGAATGCTACAGCTCAAAAAAACCCTAAGCTGCTGGTGCATACACACAAATGCTCCCTCAGTCAGTTGTGGTAGAATTGCTTGAGCAAATCAAAAGTAATGTTTCTTTGTTTCCGTTCATGGAGACTAAACAGAGGCAGAATAATAACATCAGCAACAATAAAAAGGTATGCACTGCAGTTTTTTCAAGCTCCTTTAGCGGCTACGTTACATTTGTCCTGCTAACATGTCTCTGATGGGTACTTCTCTGAGAAAAGCAAAAGCAACAGCAGAATCTGTGCCCAGGGGATCAACTGAGTAACACATGATTAGAGCTCACCCTGACAGATACTGTTGTCAGACGTGCCACTCATGTGAAAGCCTGCATCGCAGCTGCAGTGCTGGGCTCGGTTCACTTGAGCACAGCGAGGTCTTCGGCTGAATGCCGGGTCATTCATAACACTCCACTCAGGTGGCGCTGCAATGGGGGAGAGAGGAGGAAATGTTAACCTGAGTTAGTTTGACTTGGAGCAGAACACGTTGCACTGGAGTCTCAGGCATTTGTTTTGTAGCACTGACCTGTGTGGGTTTGGTGCTGGCAGTGTGAGCCACTCCAGCTCTGAGGGCAGGTGCATTTGTACTGGTTAACGCCCTCCACACAGGTACCTCCATTTTGGCAGGGATTACTTGCACACTCACTTACATCTGTGGATGAAAGAGAGGGTTGAATCTGCTGTCAGTGAAATATTTAAGATAGAATATGTGTTCTAAAACTGCACTCATTGATCCAAATCCCAAGTGAGTCCACGACTAAATCTAAAACTCTTTGGTCCTGTTCAGACTGCCGGGACAAAAAAAAAGGATTTTTGCAAATCCTGATTTTACCCAGATTGGTTATGAAAAGGAAAACACAAACTTTTTTTTGATGAAAATAATGAAAAGCCTGAAATTTATTGTGCAATTTCAACAATATTATGCCTAAGTTTACCATTTACACATGTGTATTACAACTTACAGATCACAGTGGATCTACAAGGGCTCAAAACATTTAGTCACAGGTATCTGGGACTGAAAAATATAGTATTTATGGTCATTTTCACAAATGCATCCCACTGAAACACTTTGGAAAGAATATGAAAAAGAATGAAGTGCATATTCATATAAAAATAACTACCTCAGGTTTCAGGGAAAAGCAGAAACTTGTGACACTGGTAAAGAAATACGGGGGGAAAATGAGAGAGTCTCTGTGAGTCTTTCATTTCTACCATCCATCCATGAAGCAGGGATGAGCCCATCCAGTCTGATAAATGATACTTAAGAATGAGAAGCTGGTACTGTCATTATGGGCACAGAGATGCCCTTTGATTCGTGCCACATGTGGAAAAACAGCCGTTCTCTTCAGGAAATCTGAAGGGTATCATTATTAATGCATCATTCAATAATAAGTCCATCTGCATCTTCAAAGTCGCTGGTGTTAGCGTACATGCACATATTTTCTATTTTTATTTATTTTCTACAGTTGTAAAACACATTTAAAAACACTGTTTTGGACTTTTTGTTCCCTTTCGATAAAACAAACTGAGCTGGAAGTTCCATTCTCTCAACACCTTTTCAATAATTTTGCATCTCTAATTTACTTGCAGCGAACTTTCCGTGGCCTGTGTTTTGATACGTGCAATATGCAAAGCCATGTGACAGCTCTCTCTCTCTCTATTGTTCATTTTAGTTTCATTGACTGATCTGGGGCACGGGTAATTCGTAATTAGCCAATAAAATGTCAGGCCTGTTTCTAACAAAACATAAAATATCCCAATCTCTAAGCTGTTGACAGATCTCTGGCAGCTTTACAATCGCTCCGTCTGTCAGTGTGTAATGAAACAAGTGGATAAATAGTACATCACATGCTATGATCTTTGTGATCTGTAGTCACTTCTGAGAATCGTGCAGATGTCCTCTGCCGGGCTTTGCGCTCCAGCGCTGAAGTCATGGTACAACCAATCCCTTTAATATTCCTTTGGCTTCCCCTGTGGCCACCACGCAGCCGTGACATGAAAAAGCCCACTTGACTCCACTAACTATTTCTAAACGTATCTTAACTTCAGGGGCTTCACAGTCTGTCAGTCATGCTTTTGAAGCACGGCTAAATTTAGACCTCTCACACCGGGCTTGGAAAACACGAACAGGGTTAATACTGTGTAGAGCCCGAAAACCTTCTCCTGTTGGTTTAACCATGAATGTCAATAAACATACGTGCACATGTTGGACCTTTTGGGAGTGTTTGGAAGAGGGCCGCCAAGTGCAGGCTGACTGGACTATCAATAGCGTGCTTGGCATAGTTCTGTGCTATCAGACCGTGGTTTGGGTATAATGTCTGGACGCGAGCCCGTCCAGTGGGACTGCTGTAAAAGAGCTGGGCAAACATTCGCAAGAGAGGGAGGAGGGTGTTATCTTACAGTAGCCCGACAATTGCTGTTGATGAGGGGGCAGAAAAGTGGAGGGGGAAGCTCCCCACAGTGGAATGCAGTACAGGTGTTTTCCTGTGTTCGGAGACATTTAATGCCTTTTTAACGAGGGCTTCATTCAGAAGCTGCAGCCCCTCAAAAGAATGGCTCTTTTCTTTGAATGTTATCTGTGTACGTGCGTGCCTGTGTGCCCGTGAGAACACATTTTGATTCAAACACCATCGTTGTGAGGACTTTTGACTTTGTGAGGACACTTTAACAGGGTTTAGTTAGAATTGTGGTTAAATGTACAGCAGAGCGTGGTTAGGTGAAGGTTTAGGGTCAGGGAATGCACTCTGTCTATGAAACGTCCTCACAACTACAGAAAGACATGAGTTTACTTGTAGTTGCTGCTTCTTTAGGACCTTTTCTGGCATAAACACTCGCCTAATGAGGCAGAACTAGAATTTGAATTCTGGTCAGGTTAACGTTAGAAACTGGTTATGTTTAGGGTTAGGGAGAAGGTTAGATATTGGTTAGGCTGGCCAAGTCAATGCGAGTCCTTTAAAAGTTAGCTGTGTGTGTGAGACAGAGAGATAGGACGAATGTTTGTGTGTGGAGGAAATAATGCTGAAAAGCTCTCTGTTGAATGTAATGTATTTTTTCTTGACTGGGATTAGAATTAGAATTAGTTTTATTTGCACAAACACCAACAACCTGCAGTGAACCCACAAACTGGGCACAGGAGCAGTGGGCAGCACTTATCTGCGCCTGGAGAACAATGAGAGGTTGTGTACCTTGCTCAGGAGCACCCCAGCCCTCAACTCGTCTTTGGATTGGAACTAGTGACCTTATCACAAGGGCTGTCCATCATGAAACCAAATCCTTGCCGAGACTAGTCAAGCCAAGTCAACTTTATTTCTAGAGCACATTTAAAAACAACCAAGGTTGACTTTACGGCATAAAAGGCACAGCAACATAAAAGGTCTAAAACAGTAAAATAGTAACATAATAAAAAAAGGTCAAATCTACATGGAAGTGTCTGGTTGACTGTTCTTATCCTGAGGTGCTTTAAGAGTGATTTAAAATGTTCAACAGTTTCCATAAGTAACTTGTTCCAAAGTCTAGCTGCAGCTACAGAAAAGGCCTGGTTTCTCAGAGCTCGGGATGGGGTGTGAAGAAGAACTAATAAAATACTGTATTTTTGTTTCCGATTTTAATACTGTAGCTGAAATGAGAAAAAAAAAATATTTAACACCGATCCTATTCCAAGACAGGAAAGAGGATCTGAAGCAGGCATCACAAGCAGCAGCAGGATTTGGGATTATTGTATCTTGCTCTAACAAACCATGGACTCACCTTTACAGATGGCACTGATACCGGTCCAGGTGCCATTGTCCTGGCAAACTCGTGTCGCGGAGCCAACAAGATGGTAGCCCTGCAAGCAAGTGAAATGGACCTCATGTCCGACAAAATACTTCGAGCCAAACTTGGTTCCATGAGCCGGGGCCTCCAGGGAGGGGCAGGTGGTGGAAGCTGTGGGAGAGAGGCAGACGACATGACAGGAAGGCCGGTCACATGTGGTCCAGGCTTCCTGACATCCTCTGGCATTCTCTGCCTGAGGATATACATGTGCACATGTCACTGGGGGGGGAGGGGCCTCATGTGGAAGGGACGCTTCATTCCCAGGAAGTTAGCAGAGGTCAGTGAGAATGCGTGGTGGTGCACGTAATTACATTCCGTGACATTGTGAATCGATTATATTTTCGCTGTTTGTGTTTCCTCCACCTCGGTGGATTGCGAGAACACATTTCACATTTTTAAGCTCAAGTGAAAACAGCATATTTCAGACACTGCATTGTCGGTTTTTCCATTACCAGACCTCAATGAGGTCCAGCTCCATTTGTAATGTAACAGCAGCCAAGTGTGTTTAATAGTGCCATTTTCTAATCAGTTTTTTTTTGTCAAATGTTTTTTTTAAGACCAAGACCAGGAGTGTACTCATCACAGAAATGGTATGTTCTGTGTGTAGTGACTATCAGCGAGTGGAAACAATCCAAAATCATTGCAGATTTTATCCCAATCTGAACATTTAAAGCAGGTGGTGATGATTTTGCTGGTCCTTTTTTAATTTATTATTATTTTGTTGGATCTTAACTGCTGCAAGTGTAAAATATCAGCCTCTCGACATCTCGCCAAGTCCTCTCCACAAAGTTATGGACTGGACCGGTCCATCACTAACAAATTGGCCTCAGCTTACACTGCCAAACAACACAATTCCACAAATCCACTTCCTCTGTCAAGTACACAGCTGTGTAACTGAGATGGCCCTATGCTGTTGGATGAATGCGTAATCCCATAATACAAGAAGCCATATCTGGCTCTCTATTGCCACTGGTTGACAGAGAAATAAACGTTTGAAGATCGACTTCAAACAATCAAGAGTTGCTAAAAAATCTGTATAGTCAATACCTTGGAATCTTGTGTTGATTTTGACTCTGCGAGCCAGCGAATTACTGAACAGTCCTGAAACTGCTCTTTGAATAGGCTCAATAATGCATTACAGATTAAATGATGCTCTACTCTGTTCAAGGGGGAATCTAAACTACAGGTCAGTGAGAAAAATTCTGTTTTGCAGTGTTCAAATGCATAGAATGTAGAATGTTTCCTGCAAAAAACAACTGTGCCTTTGCAGCTATGAGCTGGATGACATGTGATGTTTGCATGTTGTTGGCCGCTTTGTTAACTCACTGGCTGACTGGTCTGACTGGGGTAACTTGGAGACAGAGTTCTGCAGCGTCGCCAGCTTCGACTTCATGATCCTGAGCCCCTCCGTGAACCGCATCTCCTGGCCTTTCAGGAACTTCTCCATCTGACGCAGCACCCCAACCACCTGGTGCTTATCCATGCATGTCTGTGGCAAGCGAATACATAAAAGAAACAATTGTGAACGCAGTCGAGTATCAGTCAAACAGTTATGAGCACAAAACACGAGTGGTCAATAAACATTAATGGGCAGCTGTGGAGCATGATGTCACCGAAAGTGACTCCGTCTCATTAGCATGGGCACTTTATATATTTAACACCGTCAAAGCACATTAGTGACACGTGTTTATTGCCTTTATTGGTTTTTTTTCTTGCTTTCGTTCTTTTCTATTCCAAACCTCACTTGCACTCACTCACATTTGAAATATTCCAAGGCCTATCGTCTTTCTCCTTCACCTCTGTCTCTAACTTCACTTAGTGCAACAACTCCACTTGTAGACACAGCTGGACAAAAGCTGTCTGGCAGAGGTCAGTGTTGTATATTTGCATGGCGGGCAGGAAGGCATACACTCAGTGGATGATCCTCTATGGGGGCAGACTGAAAACAGCATGGGTGCCACTGGCAGTTACTTGAGGGGGAAAGCCTTTGCTAAATTCCCCAGAGAAAGCGCCTCTAATCCCTTCAGCAGGGTTTATTAATCATATGCTCATTTGAACACTTTCACTGTGCATCATACTTTAAATTCCTTTGCTGGAGATTCGAGGGCTTATTTTTTTTTTTGTTTTGCAGAAACAACTAATCATTTCATTACATTTCACTCTGTTTCTCTTTCAGGAAAAGGGGAAATGAAGTGAAAAAAAACCCCCATCATATGCTCATATGGTCAGTTTTCTTTTGTTAATCTATGGACATGTGGTCACATTGTGACAACAGGTGAAATCTATTTTCTTGCGGATATGCTGCATGGTCTGACTATTAATGGAAAACTAAATAAATCATTTCACAAATAGTTTCAGGATTTGGTCAGATTTTGAGATTTATTTTGAAGTTTTCCAGATGTTAGTGGAAAACCGTCAACGTGGGGGAAAATGTCCTGAAGTGTTATTTGCACATAAGTGAATGTAAAATAAAATAAAATAAAACAAAAGGGCTTGTGTTACCTGGACGGCAGCATGTCCACACTGGATCGCTGTCAAACACAGCAAAAACAAACACCTGTGTCGAAAAGACAGCGTCATCTCTCTGAGTCCAGCAGTGATGAAAGTTCTCCAAGGTGTAGAAGGCTTCTCCTGTTTTGTTTTGTTTTGTTTTGTTTTGTTGTTGTTTGTCTTGAATAAAATCCAAAGGAAGAGTTGTCTCTTGTAAGCGAGTGTCCTCTGACTTTAAGAGGCAGAAAGACGCTGACGCTGCTCAGGTGTCTGAGACACAGATGCGCTCTCTTGTCTCTGGACCTGCGCTATTGGAAAGATTCCGCAGCCTCTGCGCTCTGCGCTCTGCACACGCCACCGAGCTGAGCTTCCCTGCAGCAAGAATCCCTCCCACCGAGAAGAACCCAAAACACTTCACAGTGCTTCTTTCTCTCTGCTGAAAAAAACTTTCACATGAATCAAAGTCAGTTGAGACGAAATTCATTCTGTGGCGTTTGATCACGCGACCAATGTGAAAGTATGATACATATATGTGTATACATGTAATGGAAGTTCATTTTCTTGTAACCTCAAATGATTTAAAACCCTCAGGGTATTTGTCAAAATACTACTTTGACCAAGTTATGCTTAACATACAGATCAGTTATACTGCACAATTCACTGTTGCAATGTATAGATTAAGATTAAGACCCTTTATTAAGCCCCACTGGATAAATTCAGGTATTACAGCACAGAATAAACTTTGAGAGGTTTCAAAGTTGAATGAAATAAAGATAATAAACCACTACTTATTGTTACACAGTAGTCATAATGTGATAAAGCTATTGATGACAGTCCATACATTCCATAATTGTATGCATATATTATTATAGAATAGAATTTATGTTACAGTGCATTATAACACATTGTGCATACATAGTACATAATATTATCAATTATTGTCAAGGTCAATTATTGTTCCATAAATGACCTGCGGTGTTGAAATATGGGGAAGTACTTGCAAAACATGTAATTGTTCAATATTCATTGTAAAGAAAGAGTCATAAGAATCGTCACTACATGTCAATAAGGAGATTAATCCATACCAATATGTATTCAGTTAAAATTGTCAACATGGGCCACATGTGTAGAGTTAGCACTCTTTCCTTTGCAGTGAGAATCCCTGGGTTCCTGACCAGCTAGGATTGGCACCAGCGCCACCTGGGACCCTCATGTGGAGGATAAAGCATCTGGTGTAAAACCTTTGCCACATCAAATACGTGGATCACTGAAAACAATTCTACTAAACCGGATCGTTTGAGTCCCTGGTTAACAACGACTGCCATCGGACCAACAAGGTGCAGATGGAAACTGTGCTACTGTTGTCCAAAGAGTGGGGAAGGTGTGTTAGGAGGCAGCGAAACAGAAGGAGGGGTGGAGTGTAGAGGTGAGATAAGGGAGTTTAACTGTAGGGACTGGTAAAGGGAGAGAGCTGGCTGATTAGATGGAGAGAGGGAAGGTAGATATAGTTTGTGTGCAAGAGAACGGAAGGGAAGCAAGGCCAGGAGCATTGGAGGTGGATTCAAACTTTCCTAGCGTGGTTTAAATATAAAGCAAAAACTATTACAGGAAGATGGAGGAGCATAGGGTGACCTGTGAGAGTGTAAGATGGAGATAGAATTGGAAGGAGATAGGAGAACGTGGCTAGGCAGCATCAGATGGGATGACTTTGAACAAGAAGAGGGAGAGAGTGAAGGTAGAGCCATGGATTAATTGGTGGAAGCTGAAAAGGAAGAGTTCAGGAAGGAATTGCCACAGGCTCTGGGAGGCTGTGAAGAGTTACCAGATGACTGGGAAAGTGCAGCTAAAGTGGTGAGGGATACAGCCAAGAAGGTGTTTGGTGTATCCTTTAGACAGAGGAAAGAAGATAAGGCAATTTGGTGTTGGAACGAGGAAGTACAGGAAAGTATTCAAGTGAAGAGGATGGCAAAGAAAAAGTGGGACAGCCAGGGAGAAGTGTCAAAGGCAAAGGCTGGACACGAAGGAAGGACATAAGGACTTGTATCAATTCACTGGACAGACAGACAGAGATGTAAAGGATGTGCAGCAGGTAAGAGTGGTTAAGGACAGAGATGGAAATGTTCTTACAAATGAACAGAGTGTGTTGAGAAGATGGGAGGAGTTTCTCTAATGCATAGAGATGCAGCGACATCTGGTGGCACATTATAAGCCTTGCAGAATTTGTATGGACCTCAAAATAAAGTCATTCAGGAAGCTCTGTTGTATTGTAAATCCTACACAAAAATCACACTTATTTTGTTCCTTTTTTCTTTTTATATCAATAATTCTCAACTGGGGGTGCACGACACACATGACACACATAGTAAAAGTAATTAGTTAGCATAGCAAGTAGTAAATATTTGTACTAATAAAATTTGCCAGTTGCCTACATCTCACTGACTCAACAACGTATTTGAACAAGAACCCTGTTACAGTTTATCTGTCAGCACAGCGACACCATTCACGGTCATTACAGTTTTTATATGAGCCAGCAATAAGAAAAAAATGTAAGTAATGGTTGTTGGTTTTTTTTTTAAAAAAAGTGAAAAAATCAAAAGTAGTGTTATTATATTATTTCACATAAATGGTGGTGATGATGGTTCCACATTTTAATAAAATAAAAAAATAAAAATATCACATAATAAAGTTTCAACACAATGAGACAATTAATATATGTTTGGCACGTAAAGGGGTATTACAGTGTGTGTGTGTGTGTGTGTGTGTGTGTTGTGTAAGGTGGGCGTGTCTTACAGGGCAGTGCGTGGGCTCGTGCGTTGAAAAACAAGAACATAAATACGTCACTATAAGAAAAGCGATACTTTCAATAGACTTCGGTTGTCTTGTACAGAAAACAACGTGTGGGCTCGTATAACAGCGTAATAACACGAGCCTTGACTTAAAAAAAACAACGAGAAAAAGAACACAAGCCTGCGTCGCATACGCGCGTCATTGTTGCAGATGTTGATAATGACTGACGTCGCTTCTGACCAATCACAACCGCAGCTCTCTGCCTCGGAGCGACGCTCGACCAATGACTGACGCGCGAGTGCTGTACCGACGTTAGGTCGATCCGCACAGCGCTATATATACACACACACACAGAGGAATACATAATCGACAAATGTGCTGCAGAACTCAGAAGCCATTTTGTGATGATGTTGAGAGAAACGAACATGAAGATGCTGAAGCCAACGAGCACCGTTACACTTGTGTCTGTTCCTCCCTGCGTCTCCTCTGTTGCACCATGGCAGCTGTCAACCGACTGGACATTAGCAAAGCGGGGCTACCGAGCAGTTGCTCACTGAGTTAAAACGCCATTGACATGAAAGAGGACAGTGTCTGTTCACTTGTCTCTGTCGAGACATGTAACACCGTGAGTTTTTTCCAGTCTGAAATCTTCACAGCATCTCTCACAGGCCAACGTCTCCTTGAGTGACTTGAGTTAATTCACTCTGGTACCGGGGAGAGAAAAGGGAGGCAGATCCGTTTCTCCAATGGCTTCTGTGAGCCTTGTTTCCAGTCCCCCAGCCCCTGTTCTTGACAAAAACATGACAGACTCTGAGCTTGCAGGGGATGAAAGGTCGAGTAACGTTCTTGTGCCATTGTTAATGCGCTCATCTGTGCGTTTCAGTGCTGTGGGTCTACATGCTTGTGTGACTGTTTCTTTTTTTTCCTCCCCTTCTTTTCAACATTAATTGCAGGGCACAGAGCCATTCCCACGGTGTTCTCCTCCTCCCCCACCTCCTCCCCCTCCTCCTCCTTCCCACACCTCACATATCTTTGCATGCATCTGTGGTGCAGTTGAATAACGCTGTCCAGATACTGTAGATTTCCCCATCACTGCGTCGACAACACTCATTTCCATGATCATCTCCATGCCAAAGTAGCACACCTCATCATCATTATGTGTTGTGGTACCTGGGCGGATTCACGGCTCCATGGTTGCCATCTGCCGGGAAACTGTGCAAGTGACCATGGCGCCAGTGCCACGCCCATCCCCGTCCTGTACGCCACCTAGTGGCTGTGAGGCTGTACTGCTGAGACACAGGGTTCACTCAGGGTTGAAATCTCAAAAGGCCATTGGTCTGTAAATCCTAACATGGCTGCCAGGCAGGAGGGCAATTTTAGTTGGCTCTGTTTTTTTTTTTCCCATCAAACGATGAAAGCGAGTCAGCTGGTGTAGACTTCATTTGAGGGAGGTTAAAGGTCAGTTGTGGAACATTTAGAGGAGGATTAGTCATCTATAGATGTGTCTGTATATGTGTGAAACCACTTTAAAATAAACATTGTTTGGGTTAGTGTTTTTTAGCCGTAGATCAAGGGCCTTGCTGTAAGGAAGCCGCCATCTTGCACTGCCATGTTTCCATATGGACAAACCTGCTGGAGCAGTTCCTATGCATTTTAAAGTGGTAATGAATACCCTGGTATTCAGAGGCTACTGATGCTTGTGGAAAAGTCTGCAGGCTCACCATAAGATGTCACTTAACTGTTGCATACTAGGCCTTTAAAGCTTGTAGGGTTCAGTTGACGTGGCTCACCCCGGACACCTGTTTCATTTTCGGGTGCAAAAAGTCCCTTCTATTGGGGCTTTTTTGTGTGACTGTGTTGCTCAGCGAGAAAGATTTTGGTTCTATTGCATGTTAGAATCAGTGGATTCTATAAATGTCGTTATGTGGTTATTGTTTGCTTCCATTTGGTGTCTTGAGTTTGGTACGACTATGGACAAGTGTGCAAAAAGGAAACAGTAGTTGAAAATGAAATCATTTAGTTCATTCAAAAATATTGAACTTGGCATACTGGATCTAAGTGAAAGAGTAGGAACAGTATCATGTTAGCATTGACTGCTAAGCGTGACTGGTTAAAGCCGGAGCTGTTCAGGTGTTAGAGGACTGATAAGTGAGTCCAAATAGTTGTCATGTCATGTCACAGTGGTTTTGTTTCACTATCTCACCCGCGCTATTTTTTTTTATGCGGCTGATATCACACGATATGAAAATAATACTGTTATCAAACTTTGATCAGAAATTGTTCATAAAGCACACACACATATTTTACACCAGCAAACATGTAGAAAGATGCCCACTGCCAATCATAAAAATAATAGATGTTAGTATCTTTTATAATTGACCTTACTGTATCCATCGTGTGCTACAGGATTTCACTTGTCATTCACAATATTTTCATGATGTCATTTTGCTGCTTAAATAAGTTTATTTAAATAGTGTGTGTTTTTTGACAATGTTCTTTGTTGCCAGGTTACATTCATATGAGATTTTTGTGTATTTTATTCATCGTGAGGTTGAATTTAATCTTGTTTTCATAAACTAACCGTATGCAGGAAATAAAGACTTAGCCTTTGATTATTAATATGATGATTATAATGCTGGAAACGCTCAGGGCATTTTGGAACATGTCTGGCACGATATTTAGTATTTTGCTCTAAGGCATTAAAGAGTTATTATTAACATGTTATACAGGTTTATCAGCCGTTCTATCATTTATTTTTAACTGTTCTCACTTTTCCTCACTTCAGAGAGGACGGTGAATTAGAGGATGGAGAAATAGACGACGAAGGGATTGGAATCGATGAGGAAACTAAAGAGGCCCTGGAGGTGAGTGAAGAAAAGGACAAGGAGAAAGAAAAAGAGAAAGCCAAAGAGAAAGAAGAGAAGACTCACAGGCACTCCAGGAAAAGGCACAAAAAGACCAGAGAGAAGAGGAAGTCTAAAAGGAGGAGACGTGACAGGCAGAAAGTATGACGTTATAATGCTTGTTATTACAATGTCACAACAACAAAGATTCATTAAAAACTCAGTGTAATAATGTCGTGCCTCCTCCTCAGCACCACTCCCCGACCAGCAGCTCCAGTTCTGACAGTTACGACTCTGACTACGACCGACAAGAAAGGCCTAAAAACAGGAAGAGCCAGGGATCCAGAAGCGAGGCTGATGGCCAGGTGACTCCAGCTCCACTGGCATGCTGACACTTAGTGTTCTTATAGAGTATTAATATGTGATATTTGTCGTTTTCTTAGCATGGACGGGAGTCAAAGGGAGGCCACGGCAACGCTCAGAGGTCGCCGCCGCACAAGAGCAGTGATTTTGACAAATACAGTGACTACAGTGACGACTACGACGAAGAGGAGGACGATTATGATGATGACATGTCCGAGTATCAGCAGTCAAAAGATTCAACATCCCCAGGTCAGGGAAGGGGTCGATATGTTAAAGACCAGATGAAGAGAGGAAGCATGAGGGGGATGAAACACCAACAGTGTAGGAAGACTTTTTTTTTTTTTTTTTTTTAATTTTGAATCAAACATACGGTTGTGTCGTGTGTTTTGAGACTGAGCTTCTTCCACGATGTCATTTTCAGTTGGGCAGAGGGGACGAGGCAGAGGGAGTGGACCAGGTAGAGGACGCGGGATGCTCCTCAAGAACAAGAAGATGAAGGGCAAACCTTGGGGCGGACGGGGACGAGGTCGTGGAGGAGATCAGGGAATGGAGGACATGGTGAGATTAAAGAAGTTCTTTAAAACTGAGTAGTAATAGTATTATATTAGTTTCATAACATTAATAATTATGGTCTACAGACTGCAAGCTACAGTACTTTGAAAATTTTTTTTGATTTTAGATATATATCAGTATAACCGATTGTGCTTGTGATTTCAGGGGAAAAAAAAGATACAACTAAAAACTAAAGGCTCTCTTGTTCATTTCATGCTCCAGGATGGAAAAATGTCCACTGGCTTTCAGAAGAAACGACCAATTATGAGCAAGGAGTTTATCAGTCAGCACACAATTGAACACAATGGCAAATTCATCTGCAAGTACTTCCTGGAGGGTCGATGCATCAAGGTGCAGTAATGCACTAATGTTATTTTTGCTATTTTTATCAATGTAAAACATTTTACAGCAAAATATGTGGAGAATATGATGAACAATTGAACGATGGTGTCTTTTTTTCCAGGGGGAACAGTGCAAGTTTGAACACGAGCTTGTCGCGCTCGAAAAGAAAAGGGAACTTTGTAAATTTTACCTCCAAGGATACTGCAGTAAAGGAGACAACTGCATTTACATGCACAATATCCTTCACTAATGACAAGTGGTTTAATTACACTGTGAAGTTGTGTTGCGTAATTTAACGAAAATGTCATGAAGTTCTGTTCCTTAACCTGTGATTGCACATGAATACCCGTGCAAGTTCTTTCACACAGGAGCCAAATGCTATCAAGGGGACAACTGCAAATTCTCCCATGAATCTCTGACTGACGTGACCAAGGAGTTGCTTGATAAAGTATGAAGAAAAAAAAAAAGTCATTTTGATATTGAAGACCTCTAAGCTTTAATGCTCAGCATTCATTTCTATTTCTGCTTTCTGACTAAATTGATCAGATAATTAACACAGAGGAGGAGAATGCCCGTGAGGACGAGCTAGAGCTGGAGGATCTGAGGAAGCAGGGTATCGCCCCGCTTCCAAAGCCTCCTCCTGGTGTGGGGTTGCTGCCCACTCCTGGTCAGAGCAGTCCCACAGATGGAGCTTCTGGCCAAGCAGGGAAGAAGATCCCCTCCCTGTTTGAAATCAAGGTTCAACCGACTGTAGACTTGGCACAAAAAATCTGTCTCAGGTAACCAAATTAATCAAACTCTGAAGAGTACTTGGAACTTTTCCTCAACCTAACAGTGAACTTTGTTTTTCAGTGGATCCAACTTCTCCCAGAATCAAAGTGAAGGCACTGGTCAGTTTAGTGGCGGCTCAGAGGACACACAGAGTGGAGATATGGTGCCTTCAGGTCCTTCTGCTCCCTCACTTCCTCCATCTGGTTCACCTGGTGCTATGGGTCACCCAGCAGGACCGTCTATGCCACAGAGCCCGACAGGCCAGCACCCACCTCATGGATTTCCAATGCCGCCACCAGTCCCCCCTGGTCAACCACCACCTTTTCATGGAAACCAGTCTAATATGAACCCTCAGGGGAATATGCAGAGGCCTCCGTTTCCTGCTGTTCCAGATCTACAGATGCTTCAAAGTATTTTCCCTTTTCCATCACTGGGTCAAAACCCTGTTGAGCCAATTGGCAGCTTCCTTCAAAACCAGGCCATGGGTCAACCAGGAGGTCAGTGTTAGGTTGATGTGATATACTAGTAGGTTAAATATGCTTTTAAGCAGTGCTGAAAATGTGACCTTTTTTTCCCTCATTACAGTAGACCCAGCTCTGGCCTTCGTACAGAACCTGCAGCAGCAGATGGGTGCAGAGTCACAGTTGCAGTCTTTACCTCCAGCAGTGCAGAAAGCCATCTTTATACACCTCACACAGACCCAGGGGAATGAGCCACAGAGAGCTGAGGCTCAGGATGATACTAATGCATACAGAGGTAAGTGTCTGAGGTAAAGCTAAACCAACGGCTGCAGAAGTCCTGAAATCCCCCTTAAAATTATCTGCATGCCTTAAAATAACTTTCAGGAACATTTAATCATGATTGAATCATTTTTGCAGATGAAACTACAAACTGGTACTCCAGCGATGAGGAGGATGGGAGCTGTGTTGCCTCCATCCTCAAAACGCTGAAAAAGCAGAGTGAGATGCAGCAGCCTCAGTCCAAGCCCTCCCAGGTTGCCCCAGCGGGCCCAGTAGGAGTAGACCCTCGGACTGTAAAGGAGAGGGCACCACCCACTGACCCACGTGTGAAGATGGACCCTCGACAAAGACTTCCTGATGTGAAAAAAGATCCAGATGGGGGTGCAGATCCACGTCTCTCCAGAGACCCCAGAAAGACGAGACCAATTGATAAAAGTCCGTATCATCAGCAGAGCCTCACTGTTCCTCAGAAAACTCATGCAGGGGAAGAGGATGATGAAGGAGAGCGGGAGCTCCGGGACAGAGCAGTTCTGATCCCTCTGGAAGCCAGTCCTGGTGTGGTGCTACGAGACCCTCGGTGCCAGTTAAAGCAGTTTAGCCACATCCGGGTGGACATTCTGCTCCAGCGGCCTGCCTTTGCTCAGACTGTGGTGTGGGCCCCTGAGGACCTAATCCCTTCCCTGGTGCCCAAGCAGGAACACTCCATCAACCTCCCTCTGCCACCTCTTATAGCCGATGCTCAAATGAACCGTACAAACCTGCCTGACCATCCCCCAGTTTCCAGTCCTCCGCCCACTGACCCCAGATTGATAGCTGCACGTTTGAAGAATCGTTTGTCCTCAGTATCTCTAGAGGCTCGGTCCTCCGCAGAGAGGCCCGTTGACCCACGCCAGCAAAAAACTCTGGATCCCAGACTCAAGCGTACTGGAAGTTTGGACTCCAAGCTGTTGGTTCAGAAGGAACCCTCTTCTGGCGGAGGAGCTGTGGATCCTCGACTACAGAAGGCAAGCTCCAGCTCCTCTCCTCATGCTGCTAGAGCCAAGCCAGAGCCTGAGAGGTTGCCGCCTTATGCCCCTCGTTTGGCATCTACAGGTGGAGGTTTAGAGAGTCCAACTACAATCCTTGGGGGAATCAGTCTATATGATCCTCGTACCCAAGCGGAGCAGAAGGAACAAGTAGAGTCTCCCAATAAGGTGGGGATTCTGAAACATCCCACTAAGAGAGAGAGTGCTGTGCCACAATCACTCTCACCAACCAAACGAAGTGACTCTTTCGAGGAGGTCAGGAACACAGACTTATCAGAGCAGTCTCTGCCCTCCAGCTCTCCCACAGTTCCTCCTGTCTCACCTGTCAAACCGCCTGCAGTTCATAATCTACCCATTCAGGCTCTGGCAGGGCTGATGCGACCCCAGTACACTGACCCCAGACAGGCCAAACTTGCAGGACAGGGCTCTACAGGAACACAGGAGGAGGCCGAGCTAAAGAAGGACCAGGAGCAGAAGGAGCAACAGGAGGAAAAGGGGGAGAAAGGGCAGGAGGAGGCGGCTCCAAAGGAGGAGCAGAAACAAGGGGATCCAGAGGAAGAAGCAGATGACAGGACACTCAAAGACGTTTTCAAGACTTTTGATCCCACTGCTTCCCCTTTCTGTCAGTAAACACTCCTATATGGGAATGTGGAAAAAAAAAAAATTGTATATTGATAAAACAATTTGGTTCATCTTATTTAGCTTTACATGAATCTATTTATTTCTACATATATATATATAAATCATCCTGTATAAAATGTGCACGGCACATTCTTTTCATTGTGGACACGATGTCGGAGTTGTGTACAGAAACCGCCTTTTAACGTGATCATATTAATGCCGAGCGCTATGGAGGTGTTTATGTTAAGGTCTTTTTATCGTTATGGAATTTTCTTGTACGTATTTGAACAATTTGGAAAAAAAGGAATTAAGAAAACATGACATGTTGTCCATGGTTCACACCAGGCATTACAGTCCCAGTTCATTCTTTCTCTCTCTACTTGCAGAGAGTCATCGATCAAAGGTTTCCCTTGTTATTAGCTGTTTTTGTAATTTCATATTTATTTCAACACACTTTTATATTATGATGGAGTTACATTTGTGCTCACTTGTATGAGGGATTTTTGTGTTTCTCCAGTATTTCCAGTTTTCACCACACACCCTCATATGAGCGTGGGATCAGCTCAGAAAATCCTAACTTCCTGTAGGTTCTTGTCGCATGTAGCAGTAATCGATTGCTGCTGCCTTTTTTTTTTTCAGCCGATTTCAACGACATGGTTAAGCTAGTTTGCTGAGTTCTTTGTGCAGTATGTTTTTAATTGACCGTTTCCTGCATTGCTGAAAGGAAATTTTAGATTTTTGTAACACTGCAACCATTTAATTTTTAATCTTTGGACATTGTTGGATAATTATCATTTTAAAATGGCCAAAAAGCTTTGAGGACGTTACTGTCGTGGCCTTTTTTTAACCCTATCACCAATGAGTAATAATAACAAATACATTTATATTGATTTATCATTGTCATTCCCCAAAACGCTCACTGTTTAAAAGGTCCAGTGTGTAAAATTTGGGGGCCTTTATTACGATGATTACACTTTTGTGGTGGACAATCACATGATCAGCTAGGTCAGCTTCATGGAAGTTGTCATATTGGACCACCGTTGTATTTTGTGTTTATATTTTTGAACTTTATTGGACTTGAAAGGAAGAACACTATAAAACATTACCGGGCGCACACTATATCGCTTGGAAAGGTTGTTTTGCTTGACAATTCTGCGTCTGAGATGAGATGGCTGTTTTACTGAAACTATTTACTTTTCTATTGTTTTCATACTTCACCTTGTAAATCCCTCTTTTGTATGGAATACACTTTGCATTCGTGAGTTTGTGAGTTTTGTAATGGCTATTTCTTTAAGCACAGTGGTTATGATAATACTGTTTTACATTTTAACATAAAATGGTTACATTTCATTGATTTTACTACGAATAGTTGAAATAAAGAGAGAAAAAAAATCACTATTTCTTTATTTTATTATGAATATCATGTTGCGTTAGTGTGCACGTTCAAGACAAATGTCATTGAAGATGGTCTAAAGGTTTTCTTGCGTCATTTTTAAAAGCTCTACTTGTAAGTCCACACAAACCAGAAGTGACCGTCTAACGTGCGTCACTTGTAGCCATGCCGTACGTTCACTGGTGGGGCGAGACTGGGTGCTACAGGGTGGGACGAGGTCTTCCTCAAACCAAGCTCGTCAGTCTCTGGGTTAGAGGTCTGCTGGGCTCGGTGGAGCTCCAGATTCCTTTTCCACTGGAAACACAGAGCTGTAGCCTCTGCTCCGTCTGAGTTTGGTTCCGGCTGCTTCAGACCCTGGAATGAGAGTGCAACCGTGCAGTTTTAATGGCTCAGGCGACAATTCCCAGGAGGTCACGTAACAGACACGTTGAGCTGAATCGTAATGCTTTGACAGGTTTGTTACTGTGTCATTGGTGTGGAATTTACAGTGATGCAGGCCGTCTCAGCTGCACGGACACCACGCAGCACTGTTTGGAGGAGATTCTGTGCGTTCTTCACCAGGATCTCATTTGACGATTTGCACCCAGGTGTTACAGCGTTAACGCTAAGTAGACATTAAGATTGTATTTTATAGCCTTCGTATGCTTTTAATACTTTTTTCATACAAAGTTTTTAGCGAATTCCTGACCTGGAGATGATGTTGAGCTGGTTGGTGATGGTGAGAAGCTGCTCAACAATCAGGGACAGCTCAACCGTACACTGTTGATCCAAGCAGTGGTTGGCAATGACTCTGATAAACTGAGTCAGTGACTGGCAGTTTGAGATGACATCTTTGGCCGCGGTGACGAATGCCTCCTTATTCTGAAAAGAGAAATGGCTGTGGATCATCTTATCTGCAAATATCAAGACCCATTTTCACTAAAGACGGTCCTTACTAGTATTGGGCCTCTCTTCTTCAAGTACTGAGTCATGTGGCATATTGTGTCCGCCATCTTCCTGGTCACCTGGACGATTTTGTTGTCCTTGGGATCCCAGCTATCACTTTCTTGTTTCAGAAAAAGGGAGGTGTAGGTCAGTGAAGAAGCTTCTTTGTATTCTCCACACCTGACAACATCCTGTGGAGAAAAAAAACACAAATACTCAATTCACTGTGACACAAAGGCATTATTTGTTGTAAAACAAAATTTGCCAACTATGAATTACCTACATATTTTTCCATATTTCCAGTCTGGTATTTGGCCACAGCGGCCACCTGTGTGTTCACCTGTGGAGCATCTACACCTTCTGTTTTGCCTTTCTGTGAGGATGTGACTGTTTTGTCTTCCTCCTCTTTGACTTGAGATGGAAATGCAGACAACGCTTCTTTGGTGACCTCAGGTGTTCTGCCCTGTAGACCAGTCCTGATGAGCTCTTTTGCCTCTGGGTGAATCCCGTCTTGCCTCCTGATCTCCTCCACCACATGGTGAGCTTTAGCCGACCAGCACTGTATCTGCACATCCAAACTGACTGTGTCAGAAACGTAACGAGTCTCAGCCATGAGCCTTGCCCTGCTTACGATATCTGAAATCTGAAAGGACATGTGGTCGTTGATAGACCTCAGGCTGGAGCGTGCGCGGGGATCTTTGATGTAGTTTAAACTGTCCTCCACTCTCTTGGTCGCCGATTTGACATTTTCAAGAAGCGCTTTCGCCGCTTTTTCAAATGTTTGCTCTGTATCTTCCGTGTTGCTCCCTCTGAAGTGTTCAGCTGAAAAACGAGCAATGCCGACGAGACTTTGAAGTGCGGCGCCATAATCCTTATTCACTTTCATCAAATAACCAGAAAGTATTCTCATTTTAATCCAAAGTTGTCTCTGAAAGAATTCAGATCTTGCAAGCTGCATCACACTCGGCATTAGGCCGAGCTCCTCTGCAGCTTTAAGGTACGCTTCAGTCAGTGTTTTGAGTTCATCCTGGTACCCTGTGAGCTGTTTTGATTTGTAAGTACTTTTGCAATTCAGGCTGGTGATCCTCGCGGCCTCTTGGATCCGAAGCGAGTTCTCCGACAACACTGACAGCTGTTTCTGAGGGCTAAGCTGGTTCACTGCAGCGGATGTTCCCAAAATCTTATCGAGAGAATTTAGCAAAATCTGAATGGAGAGACCCCATAGGATACAGAGACCCTCTGACTGATCCACCTGTCCTTTCAGAGAGGTGGTAAACTCGACCAGACACCGTGTGTTGTTCTGTGCCTTGTTGAGCTTGTTGTGTAAAATGCTGAAGGTTTCTTGACTGTCTGTTGAGGTTAAATCCGATGATGTCATCAGGAGCTGGACCGTGTCGGCCCCTAAATGTATCACTTCATTTAGATGTTGTGTAACAGTAGTTGCCACAGCTATAGATAGATTTCCTTGCAGCTCAGCATAAACAGCATGAAACCAGGTTCCAGCTACTGGCAGTAAAATGTGTCTAATGTTGTTGATGAGGTCAGAAAACCGTGTACTGTGTTTATAAAGGCTCTCTGTGCTCATTGCCGAGCTCATTGCAGTCTCTTGAGCCGTCTGGACGAGCAGTGGAGTCAGCGACAAGAGCTCTGCTCTAAAACCTTCCAGTGTTTGACAATCGACCGTGTCAACAATGGCCGAGGCTTCCTTAGTCGCTTGAACATAATAGTTTGACAACTCAAGAACCCCGGTGCAGGCCTGGTTGAGCACTGTCACATCTTTCTCTTTAGTCACAGTCACAACTTCATAAATGAGGGGCAGAAGGTCAAATTCAAGATGCTTGCGAATCAGTTTGGGCACACTGGAGACACATGGGATCTTTAAATCATCAATGTCGTATTTATGAGGCAGTTCTTCTCCCACAGTTTTCTCATCTGAGTGCTCCTCCTCATGTTCAGTGGGAGAATCCCTCTCTGTTACCTCCAAAACAGGTGAGTTAGAGCCTCTTATCCTACGATCCAGGCTCAGTTCACAAGTGTCTTTCTCTGGCAAACATAACTGCGAGATTCGAGGCTGACGTGCACCCTCTCGCAATGGGCTCAGGAGATGTGGATGCTGCTGGCCGTCCAGTCCCTCTCTTAACACTTTAAAATGTTGGATGACTGTGGACACACTGTCTGAGAAGGTTGAGTATACCGCCACGTTGAGACAGGCACCGAGGAGCATGCCTCTGACTGACTCACACACTTTGCTCTGAGATGACTGGACCTGTCTCAGCAGGACCAGGAGGCCATTCCTGTAAATAGGGTTATCACTTCTGTCCAAGTGCCGCCTCACCGAGTGAATCACCGTCTCCATGTGACAGAGAAGATTTGTCGCATGTTCCTCAAACGATGTGTAGCTCTGCTCGCTGTATGCTGCATCACATCCATGCCGGTCAAGGACCATCTCCTGAATAGCAATACTGGTGAACTCCTTCACATCCACCGCATCACTGATGGCATCCTGAAGCTGACTTGCCTCCTCCTCCCATTTTCGACAGACCTCGTGAAGTTTCTGAACAGTTTGCGAGGAATTATCTGCCAGCTCCAGTGACAGAGGTGCGATCCGAGCTCTGAGCCTTGTCAGGCAAACCCGTGAGTTCTCCACATTCTCCAAACTCTTTGCATCAGCAGTCACAGCCGAGATTAAGTGAGCCACTTGTGTTATTCTGTCGGTGGCAGAAATTAAATCCTCAACAAGCGGCTGAAGAAAGTTCAGATCCATCTCTGTTGACGAATCTGCTGCCAGGATCTGTCTCGTCACTCGCAGCAGCTCTTGAAGTGCAGAAGATGCTGAAAGAAATGTGTCCAAGACTTGATAGAGGAGAGCTGGTATCAAATCTGTGTCAAGCATCCGTATCTGTTGCACCAACAACGCTGATGTGCTCTCAAGGCTCTGCTCGTCAGGATTCCCTGTGGACTTTAAAATCCTTTTCACGTCTGACCAGAACTGCAGGATGTGACGGCAATGGCCGACCACCTTTTGCTGAAACTCTCTACGAGAAGAGTTTGCCACAACCATGCAGTGAAACACCAGATCTCTTACTATGCTATCAAAGCCACTACTTTGGATTGAGTAGGCGGAAGAACTAGTAAGAATCTGCAGCAAGCTGGTCCTCCTCCCAGTGTAATATCCAAAAGGCCCTATTGTTCCCTTATAACATTCGCTATTAAGCGTTATAATAATGTCGCTCACCGTGCTTTGCACCTTCTCCAGAATGTACCTCTTAGCTGCCTGTGCCTGCTCGCATGCAGGGTGTTTGATGGTCGTGATCATAGCCGTGTGCAGCATGGAGATGCACCTCTTTAGGGTCTCCAGTGAATCAAGAAGCTGTTTTCTTTGTCCGGGGTCCTGTAAGGAATTTGCTCTCTCCACTGTCAGAGTATTAAGGCGTAACAAAGCTTCAGAGAACACCTGGAAAGATCTGAGCAGAGACTTGATGTCCAAAGAAGAGCCGATCTCTGCGAGACACTCCAAAACCCCGTCAGCCGCAGCTACAACTCTCCTGACAGTAGCATCGTCGTCTGCTAACAGAACCTAGAAACACAGATAAAGTCACTGTGTTACTGTTACAGTTCATACTTCTTCTTGAATCCATGAGAGTAGAATGAAACTGTGGATGATGCGTCAACCACTCTGGCTCTGACTGAACCCTGTAAATCACAAACTACTGTATAGAGCAGACACTGTGGATTATTGAAGTGTCAGTAAAAAGGTAGACTTGTGTACTTTTTTTCTGATTTACAGGGAATAGCTGATCTTAACCTACTGTCCTTCCATTTAAAAAGCAAGATTATACAGATATCTTTCTTGGAAACCTCAGCGAAAGTGAAGCAGATGCAGCTGTTGAAGATGTATCTTGGAATCTGTTTGTGTTATTAATCAGCGACTGTCTGGCGTCGGACAATGCAGCCATTCCTTTCTGCCTATCTTTATCTATTTCGAAGGGTATTTTATGGCCTATGAGGTATTTTGTTAATACATTTCGAGATTCCTTTTTGACCAGGAGAAGAAAAATCCTACTTTGACAACTCCCAGGAAGACGTTTTGTGTAGCAGTGATGAGGTCCTCTCTGTGTTCAGACAAACTTGGCTGAATGTTGAGTTTCTGGGCTGCCAGCAGCACATGCTGTCCAGACACGGAGACCGACTCCAACAGCGATGACATCTCCATGTGCAAAACCTCGTCGTCTGTCTCACATATTTGCCTAAAGGTACAGAAGCAGTTATTTGATAGTATGTATTACAGTTGAATACAAAAGCATGTCATAATTGATTCACCTGCAGCTTTACACATAAAATCTTTATTCTTAATTGCAGATTAATTGCTGTAAAGTATTGTACTAATATCATTTTTTTTGTATCACTAAGCTGTAATTTGCATTAGAAATAAAATAGTATTAGCATAATATTACATTAGGTATCATACCGTAACCATACTATTATCATGCTATATTGTAATGTAGTGTAGTAACGTGTGTGTTTCTGGCAAACAAATGTAAATGAGAAAAGGTTTAAACAATCTGTCTGTAAATTAAGCGAGAAGAACTGTGCTATAATCCCTGTGCATTCAATGACCACCACAAATATTACTGCAAAAAACGTTTGTAAACAAAAAAAGTGTGACATGCCAAGAATTAACATAAAAGGCTCCTATAGTCACATACCTGGAAGCCACTGCTGCCATGTTTTCAGTAGCTCGAGCCACAGCCTGCGCTGCTTCCTCCAGGTGACTGAACTGTTCGGGCTCCTCTGAATTCTCACACAGCAGCACCAAATGGCATAAATGACACGAGAGCGGTGCGACCACCTGCTCCACCACCACAGTCCTGATGAGTCCATGGTCAAATAAAGAGGACATATTTATCAGACTGATGATCTCCTGTCAAAAGAAAGTGAGCGGCTCCCTTTGGTGAGGTGTTCCTGTTGCATTCAGACAAGTATTTAATAATTCATCGTACTCTACAGAGAAGTTTGTGTTTCATAGCAACTGGTGTCACCTGACCAAGGGATCTTCATCAGGTAGCTTGATTTTCTCCAACTGAAGGTTGCCAACATCCCTTAATCCATCAACTATTAACTTTATTGACAAACTGATTAATCAATAAGGACAGAGGGGTTAAGTGAAATAAGACCAATAAATCTTTGTCATCAAATCTTGCCACATAATTTGTCACAGTCAATGTTTGTCGTTCCATTTTGGCAATAGGATCAAATATTAACTGGACTTAGAACATAACAGCTTTGTGCAATGTCAGTTATTTCACAAATTATAGTAGTATTACAGTAGTAAATAGTATTTCATCAAAGATCACAATCAGAATATACAATATAATGTCCATTTTTCATAGTGTATTTCATCATAGTGTATAATGTTATCTTACAACACTGGAGGAATTAATGTAATTAATCTAGCAGCCTGCGAGTACACCCGACAGCCAGCAGAGAGCACCACACTCCATCAACAACAGAAGAAAATCCACCAACAGCCACACTCAAAAATGGCAAACACAGGCAGTTCCTTTCACTCTAAGATTTATCAACAGATAAATATACAGCTCAAATTTGAAAAACAATATGGCACACTATAATGGAAATGATATTCAGTGACAGTAGTATACTCAACAACAACAACAACACAAAACAACAAATAACTGTGAGATTTGCTGACAACAAACAAATATACAAACAAAATATAACCATCACAGTTAAGATTTAATAAAAAAAAATGTCAAGTGTCGGTTTTCTCTGCATAAAGATCACTTTAACAGAGGGAAGACGTGAATGTGTACAGTATATGCCATCATGCCAGTGGAAATTAACGGTGAAATAAAGTGTATTAATTCCTTAAACACAATAGAGAGGAAAACTATCATAGTGAGACATAAAGTGACTCAGCACTGAAGTCTTTAAATATAGGTTTTGTTCTTTGGCATTGCACGTTTCAATGTTACTCAGGTCTACTGCAAAAAAACAACACAGTGACAAACTCACTGATATCTATTTTAATATCATTCATATACATCTGATGGTCACTGATGATTAGGTCTTCCAAAATAACTTCATGAAGCATAATTTAAAAGTATTTTTTTACAGGTTATTTGGCTATAAATCTCTGCAACTGTCTAATAGTTTTTGGAAAAATTCTCCTTTGGTGACGTTTAATTTACACTTAAACTCACTGTGTTCTACAAAATTCTAATCACTGTCTTACCCGTCATCCAAATGACATAAAAACTAATTGAGCACTGATGAGCCATGGACTTAAGTGGTGGGCAGAGTTATAAGCACAGACATTCTTCCATGTTGACTTCAAAATGAGCTTTTCCCCTGAGCCCCGAAAGAGCTCGTTTATGAGTCGTGATTGAGTGCGCCACATTCCCACCTATTTTTGGGGGCATTAGTCATGTCATAGACCCCTGTAAATGACTAAATTACTCACATCACAGGTTTTCATCTGGCATGTGGAGAGTCGTGTCTCATATTTCATTTTAAAGTCCTAATAATATAATAGAAAAATTGAGCGGTCTATTTAGGTGATGTCTGGAAAGGCTTCAGAAATATACCACAATCATATGTCTTGACATAATAGTGAATCAACGCGGTTCCCTTTTATTGAACACGGAAACTTTGGGGGGTCAATCTTAAAAAAAAAAAAGCCAGCTGTGTACCTAAGCAATAGTTCCCCAGCAAAAGCAGCTTCAGATAGTTCTCTCTACTGCACAAGCACTTACTCAGCATCATTCAGTGTCAGGGTTGAAATGAAAATCAGTTAAAATCCTACTTTACATCCACTGTAACACCTACTGTACACCCAACACAGGTAAAAGCATCAGAGACCAAAATAAATGGAATGCTTGTGGAAATCTGTGAAGCTTAAAACTTCGATCTCAGACTTTCTGGGGGTAAAAATCTCAACCCATACTTTAGATTTCAGGCACGGAAAACAAAAGGAAACATGGGAAATAGTGTTAACAGAGAGCTGATTGCTGCATCCTGAACTAGGTCATCATGATCTCAGAGGGCACTTTCCCTGGGCCTTCATGGATTTGAGACAAAGCTAAAAATACTGACGCATGACATCACGACACAGTGTTTTAATGACTGCGTGTGTGCATATGTGTGGGTGTAAAACGGAATTATCTCAGGCTGATGAGAGAGAAGATACAATCTTTCACTCCAATCGAACGCCATACGGGTCAAATCCTTGGCATTAGAAGGAAAGCTAAGGATCCAAGGCATTCATTCTTATCAAACATCAGTGCTTTTCGGAAAACATACTGTTAGTATGTTTATAATGGCCTTCATAACCCCGGCTCCTGTCAAAGCCCAGTTTTACACAGTATGGCTTAAAGTGTATGTATAAAAATAAATCTGCTATATAACACAGTCCTGAGGGTTTTGTTGTCCACCAGTAATTCGTGCCATCTCCACACAAGTGTGGGTCTCTATCAGCAGCCATGCTCCGCTGGCTGGGAGTTTCCTCCATTTGAGATTGTCCTCTGGTAAGCCACATTGTCACCTCAGAAACCTGTTCCTTCACCTCCCTCCCTCCCTCCCTCCCCCCCCTCCACCCGCCCACAAAAAAATATCATGTCTCCAAAAAATATGGAGAATATTCTACTCTTCCACATATGGAAGACTGAATGGCCTGGTGCCACTGGGGTGGCTGGGCCATAGCACCCCCATGCTATTGGATCCGTCTCGACCCAATCGCTAATCTCATTGGCTCCTCTGGGAGCCTCACTGGATATCTCAGTGATTCTTTTCCATCCAGTCCCAGCTTTCATCGCTATCCTTCCTGTTCTTCTCAGCCTCAATGATCTCTCTGTAGCGCCGACGGAAGAAGCCCATCTGTTTAAGAAAGCACAAAAAAAAAAAAAAAAAAAGTTGGTATCAATGGTCAGATTCCACTGTGGGGGTGAAAAACATAGTTTCATGTTTCAGCTCATTAACTGCAAAATCACGTAGACTTTACGTTAGCGCTGGCCATTTTCCAAAGTGTACTGTAACATTTTAGGGTCCATTTTTCTCCTTGAGAACAGTCATTGTTTTAAAAAATAACTGGTTAAGACAGGAAATGGTATAAATGGTCGACGTCATACTTACATAGATTTCTTCCTTGCAGAGAGTCAGTGTTACTAGAATAGGGGTAGTATTTTTGAAAAATGTTGCTTCCCAACCTCAGTTTCCCCTGAGTCGAGAAATATCTTAATTCTTTTTTTTGTTCCGTGCCCACCAGTGACACTTGGTCACTTGGTCTGAAGCTTGAAACTGCAATGCTAATTCCGTACTTTTTAAACGCACTCGTAGGGGGACGGGACCTCATTCCCAGAATGTAAACAGTGGCCGCCATCTTTGCTAACAGTTACGCTAACGTCCTGTTAGCGTAACTGTTAGCAAATAGAGCACTGTGGGCACGTAACAAAGAGAATTATGAAGATATTTCTCAACTCAGGGGAAACTAAGGTTAGGAAGCACAATTTCTCTAAAATACTACCCCTATTTTAGTAATACAAAGCTAAATGCAAATTGGTGAAGTATTCCTTTTACTATAGTTGTAGATTTGTGTTAAAATCTCTGTTCTGCTTTGTTTGTATCAACCTAAAAATACCTACACTGAACTAAATGTTGTATTTGTTTTTTTATCAGTGTTATCATTGAGGTACAGTAACTGTTTCTCCATTTAAATATTTTTTTTTATAAATACTGAATTTCTAATTCTATTAAAAAGAAAACATGATCCCTGTGTGAGTGGGGGAAAATGGGTTACACGGTATTTTCCTTGGTCTGCATTCAATTTGTCACAGCTTGTAAATGCATTGCTATTCATCAACTTACTGTAAGGGGTCATAGAAAAAAACATGTCATCACTGAGTTTGTCTAAAACAGCCTCATTAAAACAGTTAATGACTATTGTGACCTATTATGTCTATAATTATAGTTGCTGGTTGACTTTTCTCCAACCATGACAAAAAAAAAGAAACACAATTGATGTGTGGGAAATAGGAAATGACTTGAAACCATCTTGGCATGTATGCTTTGAACAATTCTGAGCAGTAATGTGAAGCATACACAGTTACAAGTTAATG
Source organism: Solea solea (assembly GCF_958295425.1). Classification (NCBI taxonomy): domain Eukaryota; kingdom Metazoa; phylum Chordata; class Actinopteri; order Pleuronectiformes; family Soleidae; genus Solea; species Solea solea. The sequence continues at coordinate 16,049,579 of NC_081148.1, forward strand.
GGCTTAACCACCACCATAGATGGCAGCAAATCAAGCACTTGCTCAGTAGAAACATACCGCTTCTCCCAAAAAAACATGGCGTTTACGGAGCGTAATGTGAAGACGACGTGAATTGAATAGAGAAAGCAGTAGATTCTTTGGAGTGTATTATGTACACAAAGCAGCCACACTGGGATGCGGCCTCGCTCGCTCACGACGACTCCATTCATTTATCTGCATTTGGCGACTTGAGTTTATTGATACAGACCTGTACTCTCCTCAGGCATTTCCTGAAAAGAGCAATACTGGACATGTGCTGCTCTTGTAAATGGGGTTTATTTTGGCAAGATCTGAGGACCTGGGGAGTGTGTGCATGTGCATGTGTGTGTGTGTGGGGGGGGGAGGGGGGGTGTATATCCCAGGACCAACATTCCAAGGTTTAGTTGTGGTATTCCCAGTGGAAAATGAGGCAGCGAAAAAGAAAAAGGAGTTTTGTGCTAACAGGGCCTCTGGACGTCAGCGTAATTGCCGTTTCCCCTTTAGACTCTTCTTTCATGTGAGAGGTATGGTGTGAATTATAGTCCATTTTCTGTGATTCTTCCTTTCTTCACAGTGTTGAGGCTCTGCCCCTCACTTCTCCCCCCCGCCTCCTGTCGCCTCTGTGCAGCTGAAAACTGTGCTGACATCTAATCACAGTTAGACACAGTGCTTTCAGCCCCACTGGTGACAACTGCTAAATCTTACCAGGTTAGAAAAAAAAAACCCAACAACAAGCATATTTGTGATAGAGCGTGGAGGGGTGACGTGTTGCTTTACCTTCCATAGTAGCACAGCTAACAGCAAAAAGATGAGGATTCCCACCAGCAGACTGATGGCAATGATCCAGCCGACTACGTAACCCCTTGGCTCCTGACTGTGGAGAGCCTCAAACACCAGCTGAAACATAGCAACATCTCAGTCAATCAGTGAGCGAATGAGTGAGTCACAGTCAAATTCAACACACACACAAGAAATGAAGCACACATGAAGTCATGTGCGGCTAATGATGCAATGTAATGCAATGACAACAACAGCCAAAACACATCTTGTTTCAGTCAGATTTAGGTGTTGTCCGAACTCGTGACTCAGGAGGAGCAACAGTACAAATGCCCTCACACACACTTTCTTTATCAGCGACACAAGGACAGAACAGTTCAAATCAAAGTGGAGTCAAAATCAGGTTCATATGGTGTTTGGACTCCCGTGTGTCTCTATCTGTATGCAAGTGTGTGTAATGTATGTTTGCTTGAATGGCATGTGTGTGTGTGTGTGTGTGTGTGTGTGTGTGAGAGATGGATTCTGGGAGCTAATGGGTCCTGTACAGAGGCCTGGCCATCGCAGCTGCAGTGGACTTCCCTTGAATCAGTCAGGTCAGACTGCCAGCAGGCATGTCGTGCTTGTTTTTATTAAAATGGTTTGTTTAATGTGTTGCTGGTGGTTTGTTGTGAGGTGGAATGAGGGAGTCTCCTCATTCATGTTGAGATCAGGGTTTCTTTCCGAGGCCCGGTCCTAACAATGGACACATTGGTCATGTTTGAAACACTTTTTTTTGACTTTTCATCTAGAGCCACATTAGAATTGGTTCACTATTTTAGTACATTATAAAACTTGCTTGGCCATCACTGTTCTATAATGTATTACTGATGCCAAATAATAATATTTACATGACTCTGAAAATGAAAATGATATATCAAACACTCCCTTGCTTTTAAGATGACTCCTTGAAGCCCAGGCTGAGGCTACGTCTGGGGGTTATCTCTGGGAGGTTGTGCAAATTTTAAAAAATAGCCTGGTTCCACAATAAATAACAGCTTATGCTGTTTTCCCATGATGGCACGAGTTAACACTGACCCAGTGGTTAATCCATCACGACCAGCAACCTCAGCTCACTTAATAATGAAACAAAATAGCATCCAGGGACAAATATATTTTGTCCCTGGATAATTAAAATTGATCAAATAAACAACTAGGGAAAACGCTGGATAAACAGTTTCCCACTGTGTCAAAACACTCCCATCTCGCAAGGTTAAAAATGTTTTCAATAAAAACAAATCTGGATCCATATTCTTTCTTGTGCCATAACCAAAAACTTGAGGTTTATTTGTGTAACAAGAAAACAAGAATTTTGCATTTGTGATTTAAAATAGTTCCTTGCTGTTTGTGTGTATAAGTCGTTTCTAAAGCAATTGCTATGATCACTTGATTTAAAGCACATGTGGAAACTTCACATGGATGCTTTTCTAGCACTATGAAGTGTTTATTTACTAAGTTACCTTGACTGAATGCAAATAAAACTGTGTTCTCACAACAGTCACCCAGTCCATTTTGATGAGTTTTACACATACAGTGGTGGGTCACTTCCAAAAGTGACTGAGGAACATTTCGGGGTGAGGTGCTGCACGGGCTCTGAACACAAATGTGGCATGAGGCGCCAACTGCGAGCCAAGACAAAAAAACCAAGTGGACAAGTGAAGATTAATCTCTCTGTTGAATATCTTCCCACATGAACACCTCCCCCCCTTTTACTCCCAGCTCTGGGATCTAACTGTTGTTATGCATGCCAAAGTGCCTGCATGAGCAAAAGAGATCAAGGCTCGACTGGTCATTGCTCTTTGACTCCCACTTTCCCAAATTTAACTTCCGAAATCAGTTCAGTTTCTGGGAATGTGTGCCTGAATTGGAAGCTTGCGCAACTCGGGATTTGCGACGAGAGCATATGGACTTCGGTGTCATGGAAATTATGAAGTGAAGCGTGTTATTCTCCTCACAACCGGTAGGCTCAGTGTGTGCAAGGCAACCAGACACCACAAATCATACTGTGCAGTGTGTATTCTAGCTGGAACCCTCAGAAAAAAAAAAGAAAAGTGAACTGTGTTTACTAAAACCCAGAGGAGTAATAGTCACGGGAATGGGCACACATACTGTGTGCTGACAGAGTGTCACGGCTTGAACATATTCATAGCAAGGTCTGACTTTTCCAGGCATGCCCGGAGCTCAGGGTCAGCTGGGCTGCAGCCCAGTCACCACCCTAATCACTTAAGAGATCCCACTGAGAGCATACGGGGGTGCTCCATTTAATCATCACATCTGATCTGGCGGGCCATTCAATCACTCAGTGGGGGGGCGGGGAGTGTCCTTGAGCACAGCTGAGGACCATGGAAACAGCCAATCGCAAGTGCCAACCTCGTATATTTTATACCCACAATTCCCAGCTGCTCCCTGCACTCACATCCTATACAAATGACATCACATCAGTGTCTCGACGAATGTCTGACCCCAGCATGATCCGCCGTATTCGTGCGTTATATGTATGTGCTTATTGAATAAAGTAGAACTATAGGCTGCCTTTCTAGCTGCAGCAGCTCTGCTATGTGACTTAAAAAAAATGGTTTAAAGGCTAATAAAATATCAAGCAATAACGTCATGTTCATATTTACACAGACAAGGAGCGGCATCAACATTAACTTGGAGTTTTTCCTGGAACCTGACAAATGGAAGTCGTATATTTAATCTCCTCTTTTAGCTTCTGTTTTGGTCTTCACCAGCTGGCTGCTGTCTCCTGTTTGGTGCTTGATACGAAGGGCATCGTTTCTCTAGAGGTTGTTTGGCGAAATGAGTTCAGCAAGTGTTGAAAGTGACCAATAAAGCTGCAAGTTGAAAATGAATTGTTATACAAACATACTATAAGTATGTTTGTATAAATGTAAAGTCACTTCAAAATCCATCCATCCATCTTCTACCGCTTTATCCTCCACATGTGCCAAACTCAGCTGACATAGAGTGATAGGCGGGGTACACCGAGGTCAGTTTGCCAGTCCATCACAGGGCCACATAGAGACAAACATCCATTCACTCTCAGATTCACACCTGTGGTCAATTTAGAGTGTCCAATTTACCTCATCCTCATATTGCATGTTTTTGGACTGTGGGAGAAAAAACATCTACAATCTCAACATAAGCTTGCATAATGACATGTATCGTATCATTTCCTCATCATTTTGGGGACTACGATCCATTTATTTTCCGTCAGTGTAGATGAATACTCACACTAATGTCCTCCGGGAGACCATTCATCACCTCCACCGCTCTGTCGTTTACTTGCACACTTCCCCTCGTCACAAACTGGATCACTGAGGCACTATCCTGTGGATTAAACAAGGTGGATCACTTCAATCATGAAATCATTCCGACCCAGGAATGTAACATCCCATGCTTTGTGGCAGTGTTTCTCACCCTTTTAAGAATTTCGGTATTGAGCAGAATTTTTATGTCGATACTCAAAGCTTCTTCTTTTAACTGTGGACCCAAAGTGCAGGAGATTGTCATGCACGCTCTCCCAGGCCGGTCACAGTCCTTTTGAAATAGACGGAAGAAGAAGAAAGTGTTTAGGAACTGCAGGAAAACATATGTGTGTGTGTGTGTGTGAGAGAGAGAAGGATGTGCCTTAAACAGATGTTGTACAAAAAAGGAATTTTCTCCGGGGGTGACGGTCAGTGACCTCTGAAATGTCAAAGTGCAATGTGAGGGCTGCATTTTTTATTTTTTTTTTACCAAGACTTTGCGTCCTGATTTGGTGAAGAAGGCAAATATGGAGTGGAAGATGCTCTCTCTGTCCTGGGGGATGGTGCAGGGTGTTGGGTTCTTGTGAGGCGTGCAGTTCCCTCGACCATCGGCCACCTGAAACACGGATGGGTTGACATTTTTAGGGATGCAAAAAAGGCTTTGGATTTCAGGTCGACGCAAAAATGGGACACAAATACCTCTGTCACCTAAACTGGCCTGATCCCACTATTGTTAGGAGTCTGCAGGGGTCACAGGAAGTTCTCCCCAACAAGAAGCCGGTACCCCCTCCCATGCAGGTTTCCCATATGGAGTGATTTAGAGGTGTCTGCTTTACTGCCCTGACCCAAGGGAACACTTGGAAAGGTGTGGAGGTGGAAAACTCTCCTGGCCTTCCTCATTGTCTGCTCTGCTGCCACCCAGCATGCCTCGGCTTTTATAGTCTCACTCTCTCATGTCCTATTTTCTGCTGCCATTGTTTTTGTAAAGACACAAATGCAACACTGACTTCAGCCCGGGGACAAACCTGTGCCGTGTGCGACACTGTCTCGGCCCTGGTTGGCATTGACAAGAGCCTTATAGATGGGTTTAATGTTTACAACAAGAAAAGACATGGAAATAACGAAGCAAACAAACAAACGCTGCCCAGTAGTTCTTCTGTTTTCCCCTTTTCAATGACGAATACAGACAGGCACATGCAGGCGCACTCGGCTGATGCAGTGTGTGCAATGAGACATGCAGACTGAGGCAGCGTCGTGGTTGGTCATCATTCTCTGATGGAATCCCTGACAAGAACCGATTTTTCATGGTAAATAATGACCGGGGGGAGGGGGCGGGGGCGGGGTTAAAAGCAGAAAAATTACAACATATGGAGCAACAGCCAGGAACTTATACATCATGTCTGAACAAATGGAGGTCTGTATAGGATGTAAGAATATATGGCTATAAAATATACATGAGCGAATGTCCAGCGTGGCACAGGCTCGAGGCAATTTTAAGTGTGTTTATGATGTATGGTTCAGGGCTGGGGATGGTACGGGCAGTAGCCCGCTCTGCAGGTGTCCCATTCCCGTTTCGTGCAAGCTGTCTGATCCCCTGAAAGTGATTCCAGATGGGCTCGAGGAGGGTGGGATACAGTCGACCCCGTCTGCCCATTCACAGCAAATACAATTAACAGCTTGAGCTCCCCCGTGAGCTACCTATATGAGAGGGCGCAACGCTAGGGTTAAGAAAACATTTACACCCAGAGGGAGTATTGCGTTTCTTCATCTGAATGCAAAATGTTGTGAAGCAAAATGGTTACCCAGCTTCAGTAGCAGCATCAACAATATGATTAAGATTTTTGCCGCACACGCAGCAAATTGCTAAGCAAGCCATGAAAAAAAATCTGTTTCAAAAGGTATCTGACCTGCATACGAGACCAAGAGTCAATGGCTGGGCAAATGAAATAAAAATAAGGCTGCCTGCAGATGTACAAACTAATAAATAAGGATCGAGGCTAGATAAATAATGTACATAGACTGCTGTTGGCACCCACCTGTGTTTCAATGATGTGGAACATGTCGGCTCCGCTGCCAACCAGGCGGTTGGGTATCCTGATATCCACAGTGGAACCAGGCAGCCTGCTGGGCCCCTTGTTTATGGCCTGGAAACACATCACACAGATAGAGGGAAAGGAATAGAGAGCTTAATATATATATATATATATATATATATATATACATATATATACATATGTAAGTATAAATATTATTTGTGTACACTGTGCAAGTAGTACCTGGAAAGTGAGATTAAGAGGCTGAAAGTTGCACTCCATGTCCTCCAGCTGAACAAAGCGCGAGGCGTCAATGGAATTTCCATACACAAAGGAGCTCGGTGTCACCACACTGAAGGGGACAGAGACGCCACATAATGTATTAACGTTAAAATAAACATTTTATTTCAGTGCCCAGAGCAGTATCTTTTAGAAAGAAAATGCCACAAATCTCTTGGTTTAGTCAGGTTATGAGCAGCACAGCAGAGTTTTCTTTAGGAGTTGAGATATGAGTCAGAGTCGTCCAGCTTTGCTCTAAACCTCCCTACAGAGTAACGACTGCACACGCACACACACACACACACACACAGCAGCAGCAGCCTTATCAGATGTCAGACTCCTGGTGGATTTGGGCTGTTTTACATCTCTCTCCTGTCTCTGCACAGCAGAGTTACGATAAAAGCGTTTCACAGATAAGGCGTCTCAAGCCGATGTGCTCCATCCCGACAAAAACACTCCCTCTAATCCCCGCAGTCAACAGACAGGCAACCAGTTTATGTCTCCAGTGCAGCATTCCTCTTTTCCTTACCCCGTAATGGTTGTGTCGGTCTCGTGAACCAGAGGGATGGACAGATCCAGAATATTGTCTGAGAGTGTGTGCTCAGGATTGGCACTAAAAATAAACAAGTCACATAAGTTGTGAATTATCAAAGATAAACACACGTTTATTTATGGGGATAAAATGATTGAAACAAACCACCTGTTATGTACTTGTCTTACCTTTTGGCTTGAACTAAGAACTGCAACGTGTCATTTTCTCCAGAGAGACGAATCGTGTCAAATATCACCGCAAAATGATACTGAAGAGGAAAAAAGACAGAATAAATCAGGATGTCAGCGACTGTACTCTCAATACATGAGCTACAGTGCATTTGTGGTGAGATTTTTTGCAGAAAAAAAAATGCCGTCACCAGGTTTACTGACAAAACTAAAACAGGTGTATAAACTGCATGCCGCTCTAAGACGGGGACTTTAGTCACAGTTGGCTCGGTGCTACCTTCGTCTGTGCTCTCATGAAGGGAAATCCCACGCTGCATTTGAGGAAGTCCAAATCGACGAGTTCACAGGAAATACCCTTCTCTTCCTGCAAAAAGACAGATAGACGCGGGAGTTAAGAGGGAGTGATAAAGAGAGACAGGCTGGAGACAGAGTGGGTGATGCTCGTGGAGACAGGAGACGAGCTGCAGCCTGTGACAGACGGGGAACAGTCACTTCTGATAAGTGATCTTTGGATGGTCAACATAAAGAAAATCTCATTTATACAAGTGACTACAAAAGCACCAGTCGGTGTTTTTAAAGCTGCAGTAAAATGTCAAAGTAATCGGTCCACGTGTCTTATTGAAGTCCCAAATTAGGTTACACAAAGAATGTATGAAGCAGTGATGGCACACACACACACACACACACACACACACACACACACACACACACACACACACACACACACACACACACACACACACACACACACACACACACACACACACACACACACACACACACACACACACACACACACACACACACACACACACACACACACACACACACACACACACACACACATCTTGGCGGGTGGGTAATTGGCCAGTCTCCAGGCTGTGTGTTTGGAAGCTTGTCTAAACAATATGGAGCTTCTCCGGCTGCACTGGGTAAACACTCGGGCCTTGACCCTGCGAAGAGTAAGAATTCTTTTCGCCAGAGTCCGCTGAGAGTCTGTCAGCTGAGCTTGTGTGCTGCAAGCATGAAAGACAGCAGAGATGCTTCACCACTTTGATGGAAAAAAAAAAAGAAGAGAGAGAAAGAGAGAAAGACAGACTGGAAGATTTAGCGGTGGGCTTAAGGTAAGTCATAAAAAATATCTGCAGGCTTGTCCTCCTGCCCAGAATGAGCCTGTGTTTTCAACATGTTTCCAAATGTGATGGAAAAAAGGGCGTGAAGGTTGTCTACTGATATATTTAATACACGTCCATCCACAGCAGCATCAGCATTCTTATTTCTCTTATTCAGCAGATTCTCAGTGTCGCTCTAGGGTGTGGCTCAATCTCCATTAAGCGATATTAAATAAGCAGCGTTGCCCTGTGTGCGTGGAGACAAGCTCCTCCGTCAGTGGGGGTGGTGACAGGGGTCACCACTGGCAATGGTGGAATTTCCTCTATTTCCTGTATTCCTGTGTGCTGCTGTACAAACACCGACTGTCCCACGGGACTGGGCAGGATTGGGGAAGTGGGCCTGTTTACCCGTCACCCACCTGGCAGCCGTTGAGAGAGAGCAGAGCACTCAAACATGAAGTGAGTTGAGCGTCCACATGACGGAGTGTGTTTGTTCAGCACTTCTTCACTTTCATTGTCCAGCTTACTTTCTCTGCTGCGCTTTTGTCTCTCAGGAGCAAATTGCATGCTGGGATTCTCACAAATGGCAGGACCATTAATAATCACCGGGACTGTTTACTCTGCGGCAGTGTCAGCTGAAGCCTCGAGTGAAGCAGCCGGCCCGCGACGATGATGATACACAGGAGGCCCGCACTCTACATGTTCTACATGTCTATGCCTTCATCTCCACTGTACATGTGGAACTGGTATTTGTAGAGTTTTACGAGGGCTTTTTATGGCATGTGCAGGGCTGTGTGTGTGTGTGTGTGTGTGTGTGTGTGATATATTCTTAGGTTTGAGAGTTGGCTGAAATTCACACACTCACACACATTTCTCAGATACATTTCCAAACTCTGGTTTTTTTTTTTTCCAGGGCAACCCTCAATTGTTCCAGCTGATAAATCACCGCAAGACAGAGGTCGAAAAATGTCCAAACCCCCTTTACTCACGGACAATAAAATAATTTCAAGTTAAAGTCCTGGACTCGGATTTAAAGACCTGGTCGGATGACGTTGGGAAGCAGCGTGGAATCATGGGAACTGTTGTCTTGTCGCCTTGTTGGGTTTCCCTGTGCTTTTGTGGTTCCAGCAACACCAGCAACAGTTAGTGACGAAATAATAAAAGACAACACTCTGGCTAACTACTAGTACTAGTTAGGATTTCCATGGATTTAAAGAATGTTGGAAAGGTTTTGGCTAATAAAAGTAAACGCCTCAACAAAATATATAACTTTAGTGTCGCTGTTTTATAATATTTTAACACATAAATGTTACATATAGCAACTTTAACTTGAGTAAACATAAGATTTACAAAGAAAACTTCAATATCATATGTGTGTGTTCTGTGTGGATTATTAACCACTGTCTGAAACACAATGGTACAAACATCAGCCCCCGCTCTGGCCTTAAAATCAACAGACTGCTCAAATATTTCAGAGATAAAATATGAAAACACAGAAGCTGGTGGAGCCGTCCCACGAGAGTGAGGGGGGCTGTGCTTCTGAAACCAATTCACCTCCGCAGCTCCCTGACAGCTTGTGTTGCAAGAACAACAGTGGGATAACACACCCCACGCTTAAATATGAAGGGAGTGAAGTCCGTGCTCCGCTCTATGGTGAAAGAGCCACAGGGGAGTATAGAGCGCTGACCCTAACTTTCATATCATAATCTCAGACTTCTCCAGCGGTAATAAGACATGTCTCTGTCATGGCCTCTTTGTCGTCTCCTCTGTGCGACAGGGGCCATTGTGGAACTGGGAACCTGATACTTAACGTCAGCCCGGTTAATCGGATTAGCTATGAAACTGAAACTGAGGCACTCTAACATTTGCCTGCAGCATATATTCCATATAAATTCAATTTGGGCTTTGTTGGGGGTTTTAAATCATGTCATGGGTTTTTGGTGCTTTGCAAAGTTGGTCCCATCCATCACTGCAGAGGAAATCCAGCTGGAGGAGGTCAATCATGAGGGGAAAAGCTTCCCTGACGGACGCAGTCCCCTCCAGCATCTGAATTGCTGCGTGAACTCGCGCAGGAGTCCGTTTGACGTGGCATCCTCTCTCAGCTGTGTCTTTTCTTTTTTTGCAACAATTGAGCGAACAGACCCGAGCAGAGGCAGAGGTGGACGCTGTGAAATCCATCCGCACGCAGCGCAGTCACTAGGAAAATCCATCACGGTTTGATGTGGGACGACAGGGGGCAGACATTTCTTTAGCAGGATGCTGAACTCGCTCTGTCCGTTTGTCTGTTCCAGGTCAGCGAGTGTGGCGAGGTGGTCTGATCAATGCACGGTCGACGCCAGTCATCATTACTGCACTAACTTCTACTTGCCTTACTGTAGTCCCCTCCCCCCCCCCCCCGCTCAGTAAGGCTCTGCACTTTTCTACATGAAGAATACAGTTTATACAGTGCAAGCTTGAGGTAATTAAAGTATATGATTTGTTCTCCAGCACACTGCTCACATGTTGTGACTGTCTTGAATGTATCAAAGCAACGACTGAGAGGTCAGTCAGAGGAGCCACTTCCTAAGATGGGACATCTGCTGCTCTCCTGCTCTTCGTCCTTTCATCTACAGGGCTGTCTTTCCTCTCAGGCAAAGCTCTCAGTCCAACTGTCCTCTCGCTGGTTTCTCTCCCTCACTCTCTTCAGTATGCCTCAGTGTTTAGGCTGCACTCCTGACATTTAATCAGCCTATTTAAATAAACCGTCCCGAGCAAATGTACATCCGAGCGGAGAGAGCGATAATATTCAACCGATGCGGACGGCTCCGATTTCAGAAATAAACATTAGCACCAAAGTAAATAAATAACAGATTCTTCAATAGAGGAAAATGAACCTTCTGCCAGAAGTTGATGTAGAAAACCTCTCTGGAGAAGTTGAAGTAGATGTTGGTGTCATAGGCGTCATCGCCGGTGTTGGAGATGGTGAGGTTCAAAGAGACATTTCTCACTCCTCCCAGGGCCAAATGGGGTCCGCTGTGCAACCTGAAGGGGAACACAGAGTAAACAACACATTTCAGAGAATAAATAAACCTCCTGTAGCAACTCTGGGGTGTTAAAGTGGGGAGAGAGAGCAAAGGTTTATATTAACAACAGATCTAAGCTTGTTTTGTTTGGAATCTTTTACAAACTACAAAATGTTAGTTAACGACGAGGGGTGTTCCTTGAGTATGTTTCAGGAAAAACAAATCATTTCCTGTGTGTTCTAAAAAAAGACAGATGTAAACCTTCGCTGAATGCACAAGGAGTACAGGATTCACAATATAGAAGACAGGGAACACCCTGGCTATGGAAAAAAACATATGGATATCCTCCAAGCGTGTGTCATGACTCCATTACCCACACCCACATGGCCTATGACATCAGCCTGGAAGAGAAGGCAAAGGCAGAAAATGAATCGAAACGGCGGAGTCGAAGGTTTTTTTTTACCCGGAGAGCAACAGCTTCCCATGGAGCCTCAGGTCTGCAGCACAGTCATCGGACAGGCAGTTCTTCTCAAACCAAGTCTGCAAAGGAAACGGTAAAGTACACAGTTCATATGACCTAATGCTGTGCAAACACCAACTGCACATTCAGACTAGGGGGCAGTGTTGTGTTGTTTTTGGAGCCATCCAGAAGGTTTTCATGGAGGAAGGTCCAACATCTTGTCTCTGTCTGATCTCTCTTTTAATTAGTCAGAGGGGTGGTCTTTGGGTTTTGGGGCGAAATCTTCTGAAAGGAAACTTAAGTCAAGCGTTCGATTACTTTCGGCTAAATGGATTCTGTGGGTGCTGAAAGATGCAAAAGTCCCTCCGTTTTTCATGAAGTCCAGACAGTTGGGAAACACATGTGGGGCAGAGGTGGTTGCAAAGAAAATAAACAAATCAGTCATTTTTGGATCCCACTCAAGAAAAGCTAACACGGACAATAATAAGCTGGTAACACTGGATCATTATAACCTGAATTTGAGCTATTTCCTTTTTCCCCTTCTGCAGTACCAGCTGAGAAACTGTGATCCTATTCACACAAGAGGAAGATTAACATAAACGTGTGTGAAAGAGCATAAATTACAGATAATACTACCCTTTCTGATATTTTTTCCAGGCTTTAGACTCGACTAGAAGCTTTTTTTGTCGGAAATAACACCTACAATGGTCCATTTTGTCTTAAGATTCAACCACAGAAACATAAATGTTAACTCTCAAATCAAAATAAATACTATAAAGTGTATTTTTCAAGGCGAGTTTTGAAAAATCTGTCATCTCGACACACTTTCTATAAACATTGTCATTTTCAGCAGTGAACAAGCGAGGCCCCGAGGCCTTCAGTATTAGCTGGATTGGGTGTGTGTATTAACTTGATACCGATCCGTATCTTACCTCGTTCCTCACTGCGATCTTTTTTCCTTTCCTCCATCGCAGCACTGGGGCGAGAGCGGGCAGGTCTTGCCCCTGGTGTCCGGTCAGCACATGCCTCCCCAGACTGTACGCCACCTCGAACGTAATGGCGGAGAAAACATCCTTCGCATCTTTCTGCAGAGACCGAAAAAAAAGGGGGATCGTAAAGAGATTGTCCCACCATAGACACAGAATTATCGAGACGACTTTTAACCTCAAAGCCTCAAAACTGTAACAGCCTGTATGATTTGCAGCCATTGAACATCTTTGTCCAATTGATGGCGGGGGCGAAAAGAAAGGTTGCACTGTTGATTATTGGATGATCATATAGTGCGGATATTATGTTATCACTGCAATCACTGCACCAAAAGAGCCACACGGTTAATTGCGAATGTAAGTACACAACAAACCGCACAATTATCTCGATTGGTTTTAAGCAGATGTGTGACACAACTGTGTCATCAATTATCATTTATTTTTTTGTCATATTGCTTACAGTAGTGAAAAACAGAGCCACCGCTGAAAGTCCTCAAAGCAAATTCAGCAAAGCGAACACATGGGAAGCAAAAAAAGAAGAAGAAGAAGAAGGAGCTGGCGCTGCCTCTGAGAGCTATCTTTGCGTTTCTGGCGACTCCATCAGTAGACCACAGAAGGAGTGTTTGATTTGGCATCTGGTTTGGAAACAATGCAGACAAAATGAAAACAGGGTTGAAAGTGATCAAATCCCATATCTTCATTAGATGACAGCGCTGAAATAAATACATGGGAAAAGAGCAAATGCTGATGTTGCTTTTTCATCTCTTCTGTCCGTCACCGCTCCTAAGTCTGCATGAAGGGTCTGACCCTGAAATGAATGTGCAGAAAACCACACACACACACAGAGGCGACCCGTGCCCCTTTGCCCCACTGGTGTGTACCAAACCCACAATGTAAACACAAAGGGCTTCCCTGTGTTTTCTGGTGGTTGTCGCTCTTTTGCTCTTTTCCCTCTTTTGTCCATTATCAGAGTGTTTTCCACCCATCCTCTTTCCTCAGGCACGGCCGGCGCTGGGCTTTGAACGCTGTGGGCAACAGCAGTGGACAACCCACCCCAACCCGTCAACAGTGTTACAGAGAGTTACAGCAGGAAGCAGCGGCTGTTAGTGCAGGACATGAGTGGACAAAGAAAACAAGAAGATTTGGGGCTCATTTGGGAACTGGTGCTGCACACCGATAAAATGCACTCCCGCTGATAACATCGGAGATATTTGAGTGATTTTCCATCGTTATTACACAGTCCACAGCAGAAAATGGAAAAGGTTGTACATTTATTTTCCGCATTAATTAATCTGCTGTTTCGCCGTGTTTAACGAGGTAAACCCTTTGAGATCTTAATCTCTTTTCCAAAGGTGAACGGGCCAAGAGGTCGGCAGCAGGCGTCTCAATAAATATCAGATTAGATATAGGAGACAGGTTACAAACCATGTGAGCATGACCTTTAAAGTGCAGGACTTAAGGTCAAACTATTTTTTTTTGCAACCTAAAGATATTTATGATGTCATTAAAAGGCGAGAAAAAACAGATTTAAACAGTGTTGGAAAAGTTTTCGGCTATTGTAAACACAATATGTGACATTAGTCTTATCATGTTTAGCTATTTTGATGCAAAAATGTTACATATCATATACGATTGTGAGCATATTCACAAAGATTTCAGCAGAATCTTAGTGAACTCAGGTACAAAGAGCAGACACCAGTGCCAGACTTCACCCTGTTTCCTGCAGTAGACACCAGTGTGAACTCACTTTGTAATAAACACCGCCCCCCCCCCCAACATTGACTTTCATTTTAGCCCAGTGCTGCCCATCAACTCAGCAGAAGTCACTGGTCAAATAAAGCTGAGTAACACAGATGCTGACAAAGACATTAACCTCACGTCGATCCCTGGAGTGCGATTCATGCCTCATTGGACTTACAGAGGTGCTGTTGTTCTAGCAGTGGGTCTGTCTCAGCTGGGAGGTAACATGACATACTGTGGTAGTCTGTGCTGGACAAGTGGTGGTATACTATGCAGGGCACTGGCAAAGTCCTCAGCCTTAGTGGCCATTAAAGCAGAACGCTTTAAATGGCCCCTGTCCTCTGGCCCCTGAGTGAACTGACCCCCAGGGAGTTCACTGCTCCAGTCTCCGGACTCCAAACTCCCACCGCTTCTCTTATCTCACATTTTCACAAACCGCAGGAGAACTGAAGGGCATAATGACATGCAATGACATTTTTGTTTGCACAATGTCGTGCTTTAAGGGTGACGGTTACGTACAAGTGCACGGGCGAGGGTGTCCATTACTGCAAATACAAGACAGTTTTCTTCATAAAGTACAAGAAATCAGATTTCTAACTACCTGGAGCGCTCCCAAAACGCAGAGAGTTTACTCTGGAAGTGCCAGAGGCTGCGTAAGGAACACTTGGCCTAAGGTTTTATTATCCACTGACCAACGCTGCCAATCGCCACACCTGCATTTACACCCTGCTCCACCCATTCACTCCCTCCTGAACCTGCTTTTAATTCACCTATTTATGGAACAGAGGAATTCCTGAGCTCCTGCTGAGAAGGACACTATCTAGTGTTAACTGCCTGTTACTTATATTTTTTATGGAAAGAAACCCAACAACTGTTTCTTATACGTCGGTGAGTCAAAGGCTTTCTCCCTACACACACACACACACACACATGTTCAACCATGAAGGTCAAAGGGTGTGTCCTGGATCTCAGATCACACAGGGCAAGACTTACAATGAAAGTAAAGCTTTACAGCGTTACATGAATAAATAAATCATTGTTACATAAAATAAGTGTTTAAAATAAAAAATGCTCATTTGAATACATTCAGGGGTTTTGTTGCAAGAGCCTTACTGTGGCCACTGTTTCTGTTACTTACTTCGTTCAGAATGTTGATGTTTATGATTTGTTCAGCTCCATTTAAGGCACATAATGTAGATTTCAACTTTTACACAGGTGGTAAAAGTGGTAAAAACGAGTATGTTTGTATAAATGTATAAGCCTACTTATTTTTTATTTTTTTAAATGAGCATTCATACTATTTATTTTATTGTTAAAAAAGCACAGTAAGACAAGAGTTTGGAAAGCCTCCCTTCATCTACAGCAGAAGATGTTCTCCTTTTCATTGTCATGTCAAAATAGCCATTACTGCATGACTGCAAAAAAGTATCTGATTATAGATGCATCGCTGATGAAAAGTTTTCAAACATGACAGCCCATGTCTGAAAATAAACTGGTGAGATCACGTAATACACAATCCTGATGATCTTTGTCTGCATATCCCAAAGATTTAATGTAACGGAATGGATTCATTTTCCTTTTAATTCAAACTCTGTAGATATTTGTACAGCTGCAACTAAAATATCCATAAAATGGTCCATAAAATGTCAGAAAACCTTGAAAAAATTCTGATCGTGTTCGTCTAACCTTGAAATGATGACGTTCTCAAATGTCTTGTTTTGTCCACAAACCAACAGGATTAATGTTTAATGATTTATTTGCTATCGATTATCAAAATAATCAAATAAACAATTATAAACTGGCAATGTGAGCCACATGATATTTTCATGAAAGCAGAATAAATCATTTGGCAACAGACTTCCCAATTTCCCTCACTTCAAGAAACATGTACAGAAGAGAGAGGTATGAACCAAAAGCTCAAAAAATCAGATCATGTGAACTATATTTTTTTCTCAATGAATTGAAATGTCACTCTCATAAGTGAAAGCTCAAACAAAGAAGAGCATTGTGGCCAGATACATCAAGTGCAAACACCATTGAAGAAAAAAGAGGAAATGGCAGAAATCGAGGGAGAGGGAGACATTGTTTCAAGGTCCAATCTGTCAGAATTAGTGCCCCCTCCCTTTTCCAAGCGCGTCAGAGAACTACAGGTTTCAGAAATTCTGACACATTGGACCTTGAAACAATTAAGATTCACAACAGAGTGGGGAAAAAGTGCCAGAAAAGGATAATTCCTTTATGGTTTCTAGTCTAAAACCTTTCATCAACCTATGGACAAAATGACTTATTCATGTTTCCAGTCATACACACACACACACACACACACACACACACACACAGAGATGCCAGTGAACTCGGTGGGAAGCAGCTGTGTTCCAGCACCTCCCTACATACTTTGAAAACTGTAAATTCTCAACAATGGGATGTAAATCTGCACGTTAGAGCAGATGGGATGTTTAATGACACACTTGATAGAAGCTCTTGCTCCCTGTATGCACCTTCCTATCAGGAGAGAGGACAGCTTACCACGCTGCATATTTGGAAAGAAAACAACTAGGGACTAAACCTTCACCGAGAAAAAACCCTCTGTGTCGAACAAGGACGCCGCCAATTTACTATCTTCCCGCTTGCCCTCACACTCAGGACCCATTTGGACCCATTCTTTTCCCATGATTGCCCTCTCTGCTACACGTATGACATCCACACTCGACGCTCCCATATGTTTTTCGGAAGCGCGGAGACAGCTGGTGCATGAATGAATCTTTTGAATTTCATACGTTTCACCCTGAACCCGAGTTGAGCTGCACTTAAGTGATACTCCAGCGCTGTGAGCTGTGACGCTCACATGTTAATCTGATCAACATGATGGCAAAACACCAAGCTGCCCCTCCTTCATGTTCACAGAGCAGCTCCACTGTGGTGGGTGAGGGGACGATGATGATGACGATGATGATGATGATGTTGTCAGGCTCTGATCCTCAGTTTAAACACCTCACGCCCGGCTGAAATGCACACGAGCTCCTCTCGCGGTTCAAACCATTCTCTCAAAGCCACACAGCCTAAGCCTGGTCGTGGGAAGTCTTAATTAACTTGTGAGGGGAAACGTGAGCACAGCACTCCTTTTAAGGACAATGGGTGTTTGGATGAGTTGCAGGTTGAGGCCAATTCATTCAAGGGGCTAAACTCCAGGGAATCTTAAATGGAAAAAGCTTTTTAGTTAAGTGATGAATGGATTCACCCTGTCAAAGGCTGGGGTTGTGTGTGTGTGTGTGTGTGTGTGTGTGTGTGTGCTAAGACAAAAAAAAAAATGAAAGTATGTCTGTAGCAAATGACAGACAGCTCAAGAAATTCCTTAAAGTGAGACAAAGTGTAATTCGCAACTCTCCGCTACAGTGACTACATGTCAATGCAGCAGCTGCTCGGCTCTGAAAAGGTTAGCAGATGTTCGGATGCCTCGAATGACAAAGTGTGCAGGAGCAGAAATGAGTGTCACTGCGTTGTTTTAGCAAGAAACCTTTTCCACAGAGGTCAACGAACAGCTTCACTCCGACTGTGAAAGTGCTCCTCACGCTGCTTAATCTGTCCGGTCACATGTGCTGGCAGAAATATCAAAGTCTCCGCATGCTTTGGCACCACAGTATCTTTTGTTTGTTTGCCTCAGTCCACTGCTGTTGCCAGTGGGATGTTAAACAACATCTAAAAACTTTGCTTTAAGGACTTCAGAGCAAGAATGTGATGATCTTTTTTTTCCTGTATTAGCCTTTCCTTAAGCTGAGTATTAATGATGCAAATGTTTTTATAATATCGTGATAGAGGTTTTTCTTTACATTGAGGGGAAGCTGAAAAGCTATGAACACATCCAGCACACATAAGCATTCAGGCAGTCTGGCCACTCTAGGGTCAAACTTCACTCCCCTATTTTAGTTTCCAACGACCTTATCAAAACAGCGAAAGTGAAATATACAACTATAAAAAAAAAACACCATGCTTATTAGCCAGTTAACATTTCATAACAGTCAATGAAAGAATTACAGGCTGTAAAACCATTCGGTTGAGGTCAGATGCTAAAAAAAGCCACAACAAAAGTGCAGAACAGGATTCTCTGTGTCCGTCATCAGTGACTCCTTTTAACCTTCGTCAAAGAGGATTTATGCCTTTGTTTGTTTGTTTGTTTGTTTGTTTGTGAGCAGCGTTACTCAAAAAGTTGATTTTGATGAACGTTTCTCAGAAAGAAGCGATTAGATTTTGTTTGGTGAGAGAAAATGATCCAAAACCATGTCTTCTTCTTTTTTTTTATTATAATTGTTAACCTTGTGAGAGAGGGGAGTTTATAGATACTGTGGGAAACTGAGCAGCTTTAGTGGAGGTTTGCACTCTCTGAGTGATTTTTCTGTCAGTGGGTTCCGCCGAAAGTATCTGGCTCAGCATTTGCTGAATGTTGTGTTGTGTGAAACGGCTGGTGGCTAACTGTACTGTATCTAACTGCTGACTGGTGCTGAGCACATTCAGAGTGCTGTTTTGTTTTATTTTTTTAAGTTGTTCTAGTGAAAACAGCTGCCTGCTGTACCAGAAAGCAGTGCTGAGATCGTTATGAGGGTGAAGAGAACAAAAGAGTTATGGGCTGACCTGCTAAAGTGTAAACAGTCACTTAGCTTATGAAGCTCCTTAAAGCTAAAAGGAACTGTGCTATATGAAACAATTACACAAATCTGTGAAATTACACACATTTTATTTACAACACGTCTGGAAATGAGGGGGGGGGGGGGGGGGGGGGGTCAGTAAAAAAAATGCACTTAAATACATTCATCCTGTCCAAAACCAAATCATTCTGACTAATATGAAAATGCTACACTAGCAGTCATACCAAATGAATGCAGTAAGCCTTTGAAAACTGTTCCCATCAGCCATGTTTACTGCAACCACTGGAAAATGTTTCAGTCTGTCTGATGCAAGTCGTAGACACACTGATTCTCAGATCTCTGTCCAGTTTCAGGCACCGGTCTAATTAATCACAGACACTTTCTCAACCTGTTGTCCACGGAGACTCACTGCGCCTACACAGAACTAATCACAACGATAGATCCTTTCAAATGGGAGCGAAGCAAACGCTCAGAGCTCGCTGAAAGAGAGTGCGTCTACTACACACAACTATGTTCTTATTAAGGAGCAGGGGATGGTTAACTTATTAAGTTAATTGAACAAATGTGTGGATTTACAGGATCGTACACTCATGGCAGTGAGATGTAAACTGTGTTTTCAGTAAACAGTGGAGTGTCCTTGCCTACAATGAACCTTTGCACATAAATAAATCCCTCTGGTTGTGTAAAGCTTCCACTTGTGGCACACAATGGAAGCAAAACGATGGGTTTATTTTAGTTTACTTTAATATAAAAACTAATGTGCGAGTCTGTTGTGTCTCATTTTGACTACTGACGAACGTTAATGGCTGTTATTGCCTGAATCACAATTAAAGGAATACTTCACTGATTTGCATTAAGCTTTGTATTACTGGAAACGTGGTAGTATTTTTGAAAGGTTGTGCTTCCCAACCTCAGTTTCCACTGAGTTGAGAAATGTCTGCATTCTTCATCTTTGCTAACAGTTACGCTAACAGGACCAAGTGTTAGCGTAGCTGTTAGCAAAGATGGCAGACACCGTTTACATTCTGGGAATGAGGTCCCGTCCCGCTACGAGTGGGTCGAAAAAGTGCGGAATTAGCGTTGCACTTTCAAGCCTCGGGCCAAGGCTCGGACCAAGTGTCACTGTTGGGCACGTAACAAAAAAAAGGATGAAGATATTTCTCGACTACCCCTGTTCTAGTAATACAAGCTAAGTGCTAATCGGTGATCCTTTAAGCTAAAAATATGTGACAAACAATACAAAGAAATCTGCTGCTGTGCATTTTCAAAGACAAAGCACGGTTTTCATGAAATCATAAATCAGCCCCAAGATCCTAAGCGTTCGTGGACTGACACAGCAGCGTGTCGAAGCGTCTCCCATGAGGCGACACACGTTTCCTCTTGGGCCAAAACCAAGACGCACCGTCACGTTACTGACAGGAAACGTACACCATCTGCACTGTCACATGCAAAACATTCATTTTGCTGAAGTCCACACTACCTGCTGTTCAAGAGCCGTGACTCACACACACAACCAACTTCCAGTAAACCGACGCTGCCTCGACAAAGATCCCAGGGGTGCAGATAAGGAGATATACGTCTCCGACGCCTCAGAGGATCCAAGTGTATTGAATTTACTGCTTTTAAAAACAACGTTCGCGTAAACACAAATTGCAGGAAACTTTTTACGGCCTCGCATGCATCATGAAGAAAGCATTCAACATTTGACCCTAGGACAGTTAAAACCACAGCTGGGATTTATAAAGGAGGAGAAAAAGGTGCCTCATTCCCCCCCACTGGAAATTGGCAGATGGAATAGGTTTGTGTCTGAGACATACCAAATTCATCAGCGTGTTATTTTTACTACATTCTATCAACAAAAACTTGATTTAGCGCCAGCACGAACCATGGCTGCATTAGTGCAATATCTGGATCTGAGAGCAAGCCAGCCCTCATACTGTAGCTCAGTTCCTCCTCACTCAGCTCCCACATTGTGATATTCACGACACATTATTTGTTTCTGTGCTATTTGCAGGGCTATTACATCTCATTTGAGAGAATTACAAGGCTTTACACACTCTTGAAATGACCCTAAGGCTGAGCTCCAGAAATCCAGGAGAATGCAGAGAAGGTAAATTGGTCTAAAAGGGTCCTGACTCCTGTATTAGAGCCTCTTCATTTTCCGAATTCTTGGAGGCTCCAACCACCATCACATCTCTTCACTGTTAAGGTCCTGACGATCTCTATTGTAACCTGACTGATGAGTGTGGAGTCACTGCAAGGACACATGCAGGGCTCTCTCCTGAGCGGTAACACAAACCTAACCTTTGCTGGGGGGGAAAAGGGAAGAGGACTCGAGATGAAGAAGTCCCCTGAAGGAAACAGCTCTGTGCTTTTGAGAAATGTGAATCAAATGCTATAAATACTACTTCTATAATAATAAGAAGAACATTTAGAAGTATAACAGCAGGGTGTGTGAGACAGTTAATACGACGATCTTTCGGACACAATCGACGGTTTATTGAGTTCTAACCAAAAGCATCAGATGTAATTATTTTCATTTCTTTGGTATTCAAAACCGACAACAAGCATCTGAAGACTTCCTGTACTTGAGAGATTGACGTCGCTAGAACATTCTGTAAAAAAAAAAAAAAAAAAAAGTTTCTTCTGCATAAACAGGAAGCGCGTTATCTGCTTTCCCATTCAAATAAATAAATAAATGTGCACGTTAAAAGAACGAGAACGACTTCCTTTAAGTTCACAGCTACCAGTTGCTGCATCATGCCCGGCCATTTAAATAACATTACAGTCTAAACGCATGCTCTTGTTGAAATTTGATGTATGTGAAATCCAACCTCCTTTTTAAAACGAAGCTTGGCGTGTTTGTGTTTGAGTCTATCCCATCCTGGTGACGGAGGACGTGTCCAGATGCTTCCTGCAGCTGATCTCGTCACTGTGCATTAAATCTGGGGCTCTTTAGCTCCACTGTTATTGTTGGAGCCATTGTTTCCAGACAAAGCACTGATAAAAGTTAGAAATTAGTCAAATGAAGGCAGGTGAGTGTCGCTGCCAGATATAAACAAATATCCTCTGTATATATTTACTGCACTTCCTGTGTGGCAGATCTTGCCAATTTATACAGGAAGTAGATTGTGATACTGACGGCATCTCACCGGGAATTTGCAAACTTTTTTTTTTTTTTTTTTTAAACAGGTTGAGTGTGTTCCCACCAAAACACGCATATACATTCATGTTTCCTCTGCAGTGGAAAGCGGGAGACATGGCGGGAGAAACTCTTTCATTGTGGTTAGACTTGGCCACCCAGTACGCTTCTTTGCAGTGGCATTGTGTGGCAGCGGAGCAGCCAAAAAACTGCGGAAACATTCTGCCCAGAATTCCGAGCTGCCAAGATCCACAAATCATGAAATCTGCCGAAACCTTTGGTCTGCTGTGATGTAACTAACAACGATGGATTTACCATGGCAACGGCACAGAGTGCGACTAATGAGCAGCGATACCGCAAAAAAATATCTTCAGTGCTCGTTCACTGAATGAACCTCAAGAGAGGTTTGATCTGTTTTACAGTAACAAAAGTCTGTTGGAGTCTGTGTTCTCCCAAAACAAGCCCGTTCACTCTGGCATGACCATGTAGGGATATCCTGACCGATATATTACCCCGAGCTAAAATTAACCTGAATAGCTTCTTCTTTGGTATCCAGTGAACGCCATCAAAATGAATACTTGAGATGGACTTATTTGTACAGTATGAGAGCGTTCGTAACATTTCTCACGTGCTTTATTATTGCAGGACACTGATTTCGTTTTCTTTTCTTTTCTTTTTTTAAATCCCTTTCTGTTATTGCAGTCTTTACAAATACAGTAGGTGCTTGAGTCGCTGCCATATTTAATAAACGACAGCTGGATCTGATTAC
This sequence comes from Solea solea, assembly GCF_958295425.1. Taxonomy (NCBI): domain Eukaryota; kingdom Metazoa; phylum Chordata; class Actinopteri; order Pleuronectiformes; family Soleidae; genus Solea; species Solea solea. The sequence goes on from NC_081148.1 coordinate 16,072,541, forward strand.
CTTCCCGCTATATACTTTCATTGTATCACGTCTCTTGGCCCGTGCTAAATGAAACCAGGGGAATGGCATCAAGGGAATTGCACGTTTCTATTGAAATGTTCAGAGGAAAACAAAGCGGGCAGTGTGGAAGGAGCCTGGCTCGTAGTCTCCACGTGCCAGACGGTGCTGAGACTCTGGGACTTTGTCCGACTGGAGATTCTTTGGGGCGGCAGCAACAGGAACTCCCACTCCTGCCTTACTTCCTGTTTGTCTGCGGGGATCAGACTAGGGTCAAACACTAAGCGTAAATGATTATTCACATTTGTTTTGACTTTCCTTTGAGGTACAGATTAGTCGATGTAAGTGCAAGGCACAGATCAAACGCTGCCAGGTGAGCTGTCATTCATAGATCAGTGTGGTTACTTCATTTTGACAATGAGCTGCACCACCCTGTCTGGCACCAGATACAAAGCAACATACTTAATAATAATACTTAATGGTTTGTGTTTATACAATGCTTTTCTAGTTTTGTTGACCACACTTTTTTTTTTTTTTCTATCACTACTTTCATACCCATTCATATCACATCCATTCAGTGATTGATGTCAATAACAAATCAATAGAGCATCATCTGCTTCTACAGGTGGGGAAGCAAACAATAATGATCTTTTATAATCATCAAATTTTCTCCAATTTCTTTCACAAAATATCCGGAAACCATCATCTTCCTGCTGGAGATGAAGATGAAAACAAGTTCACAAATCAACTGAGATCAACTGAGTACATCTTCACCAGTTGTGGTCATTTAGTGATACTAACAGTTCAAATGGAGCAGCATCTACTATATACCCTGCCGTTTGCCATCACGACCCGCCCACGGCCCTGAGTGAGCATCTACATTATCATTTCTTTCTCTATCATTTGTTTTCTAACACAATATACATGAAAACGATGGATTGTCCTCCCATTGTTTGTTTGCCAACCACTGACCCCATGAGCACGCTGCTGCTCACATCCAACATGTCCACAAATCTAGTTTGTCCATTCACCGAGATGTAACTGGAAACTCGAGAGGGTTTCAAATCATAAAGCTTTCACAAATAGATATTCATGCCGCAGATGCCCCAATAACCAGCATCAGTCTTCAGCGTAACCATTTGATGGAGCTTTAAATACTCTGCTGGTGCCAAGCAAGTGTCCAGGGGACATAAGATATAGGGCACACACGGAGTGGAATATAGGCCAGAGGAAAGTGAGCAGGATACTTTTACGAGCTAAATTAAACAGACAACTGTTACAGGCAGGACTCGAGCTGCCTATTTTAGCTCCTCCATGGGGACTGTGCTGCATCCACAGTGCCGCATAGTACCACTCATGACCACAAATGGAAGTGGCTCTTGGCACGGTTTCAAAGCTCACGTCACGCGCACTGCGACCGGGACCTGCCGGAGCAGAAACACGTACACGACGACGGATGAACAGCCGAGAATGTAAACACGCCATGAGCCGAGATCAAGACGAGAGTGCTTAACAGCTAACTGAGGAATCCTTTAACTGTGTTCAGCAATCAATCAAAGCCAAGTGAGCAGTAAAAGCAAGCCTATGACCAATCAACATGTGACACAGTGAATAATGAACGCTTTATTATTTGAAGTTACGACTCGGTGTATATCACAATGTAATGTTGACAACACCTGTTGTACTTTAAAGCTATGAGCTCCGCTGATGTAGTCCACTCAACAGTTGGTCTGCATGCAGATGAATTACAGCGTATGAGCTTCACTGGTTCGGTTTTTATCATCAATTTTTCCATTCCCCCCGAGTCTTAATCAAGCCCATCCTACACCAGAAGAAGAATCAACCCATAAGAATTTGCTCTGTCCCTGATAATAAAGTTCAGTTCAGTGAGACATCCATGCGCACGTGAATAATAAACCAAGCATTCAAGCTATTTAACTATAAGGGCTCAAAATGACTCAATAAAACAAATTTCCGGTTAAAGTTCTGTTACTTGACTCATTTCCATCTCACAAGCAGCACCACTGGTCATCCGAACCCTAATCAGTCATCAGTCATCAGTCATCAGCGCTTTCCCTCGCTAACGTGAGGCGCAACAGGAGTAAAAGCCTGCGTGGAGTTTATTTAGCTAAAAATACCCAAACAAAGTCCATCTGGAGGAATGGTATGTTGTTGGCCAGTGCCAATGAAAACATGTTTAAAATGATCAACATGAAAGCCTTGCATAATTTCCAAAGGAATTACACAAAAATGTTAGGACTCAACTATTGGCTTCTGTACTTTGTGCTCTATGAATAACTCCTGTCATTGCTTTGTGTTCTCAACAACATTTTTAAACGCTATAAACCGAGGACGTCTATTCCAGTCCGCACGTCGAACAAATACGACTTTAACGGTGCATTATTGAACCTCGGTCGACTGATGGAACAAAGTGGTTGCAAACGGGAGAGCAGTTAAGAATAGCCTCATGGCCTCCTTCCACCGGCCCTCACGCACCAGATCCCGAGCAAATCAACCCTGACGTGAGGGTTTTCCATCAGCAGCGCGGAAGCACGCAGCCCCCAGTTGACACAACAGTAACCCACCGCCCTCCTGTGACACTATAGCTGAAATCCTGTATTTTCACCACATGTTTTAAGGCAAGAGAAAACGGGGGGGGGAGGGATCCTTGAGGATGGCAACCAGCTGGTTTGCATTAACATAACTCTCCTAAAGAATGGGTGAGCTGGCAGACACATGAGGGAGATGATAAATGATGGTCAAGCAGACGTGACCTGCTCACAGAGCACAGACACATCATTTCTGATTATAATGATTCATTTACGTCTCACTTATCATACTAGGTCATTACATTTCTTTTTTTTTATATATATATACAAGTCATTTAGGGTTTAAACAGTCTGGGAGGATCGTCATTTTTTGGCGCCACACCTTCACCATCCTGTGTGGCTTTTCAGCCTTTAGGTAGCTCTGGGATCTGGGAGTTGCACTTTAGACGTTTGCTGCTGAGCAGGTGGAATTTGTGAAAACATAGAGTGGAAAAATAATACACACAGCTGCAGCAGCAACCACACGGCACTTCACACCACGGACGAGCCAAAAGAAATATTCCTACAGAGCAAATATGTTATATTATTTGCATCCAGGTGACGTTATTGACGTATATTGAGTATCAAAAAGCAAAGATCAACATTTGGGGGGATTGACCCATTTGCACTGTTGTGAACGCGTAAAAGGAAGATTGATTCACATAAAAAAAATCCACCTGCCTGAACAGCTAAAGGGTTAACACTTGCTATATGTCTCATCCATTTAATCCATAAAAGAATGACATGTGAACATGACAGTTTGCAGATGAATGGATGGATTTTTCTAATGTTTAAGTAGATCCAACCAAGTAAGCGCTTCACCATCTACAGCCCTTGTGCTAAACAAACCCTCAGCTACAAAACATGGCTTCAAACTGAAGTCCGCGTCTGGCCTGATGGATGGCACTTAAAGTTAAAATGTGTTTATCTCGCAGCCAGAGAGATGCCACAGACAAGACAAGTGGCAGCTACACGCATCGACTGAGTGACAATTCACTTGCCCACCCACAAACCTGAGGACATTTGCTACAAGTGTTGAAATGGCAGCTTTACTTTGGGCAGAAACACCACTTTACATGACTTAGCCTCCCCGGGAATGTCGGGAGTGTGTTGAAACTAAGATGAAGAGAAGAGGAAAATTACATTTGAAATGTGTTATCCAGGTTTAATGGAGAGGCTGTGTCAACACATGTCCGATTTAGTGCCGAAATAAACCTCGAAGCGGCTCATTGCTACGACTGCTCTGTGTGATACGCACTCATTACAGTCTGAATGGCTGAAAGAAGAGAGGCAGGCGCCACAAAGACAGGCCCCCCCCCCTTAGTTAGCAGGTCAGCCTCCCATGGTGAGAGTGCCTGGAGAAACGGCGTTAAGAACGCCAGTGAAATTTACAGGCCTGTAATGGGCCCCCTGTATTAGATGAGGTGAAACACAGACGCGACCTCAGGACGAGGACCCTCTGTGGCTACATGACTTAATCACAGAGGAACACAATAGCAGGACTATGCGGTGACAAAGAAGACTCTGTTTCCTGTCCCTGTCAGTTTCGGCGGACACACACTGGAGCAGCATCGTTTCACGAACCATCGAGTGCACCTTTAACTGAACCCAGCAGGACGACACAATTAACTTCCCAGGAGACGACTGTTATAGCCTTCAGCTACAGCAGCCACGACTATTAAATCACTGTGTGATATGCGACGGTTCTTCTGTCTTTTTTTGTTTAATGGTAACTAAATTAAAACAAATTTGATGTTGCAAACAAAGACAAATCAACAGGCCACTTAAGCAAATAAGTCAAACCACAAATCGACACTGCAGGGTGAGTGTGCTTAAGGTCATGGGAAAGAGAGCGAGGGATCAGCTGAGGACACGATCCAGCATAGGCGTTCCAAACATACCTTAACGTAGGCAGTGTAGCGCTGGCACTCCTCTCTGTTGATGTCCAGGCTGAGCTGCTGGCTCATCTGGCTGATCTGAGATCCACTGTGAATGAAGTAAACCCGCGAGGGCTGGCTCTTCTGTCGCTTATCCGCATCAGCTGTCAGGTTATACAGCAATTCTGAGAAGAGACACGAACAGCATTACACGTAATACTGACTGACTGACAGCGGCGGGTCGGACAGTAAAGATAAACTTTGAGTATTCAGGGTTTGGTTCGGGGGGGGGAGTCAATTATATCTTGTTTCTGTCAAATGAATGGGAGCCAGAGGGAAAGTTAAACAGATCATTTTGATTCAATGTGGACAATATTTCATCCACAAACATAAGATGAGTGTTGCAAAATAGCCGACTTCCATTAATGTTGACAAATTGACTTTACGTTAAAGATAACGTCACATAACTCATGGTAAGGAGATAAAGACTAACAAAAAAAAAAGTAATATTCCGAGCAGAGAAGTATTGCTGCGAAAAGGAAACATTTCAATCATAACATTCATACTGGGTCCGGCCCCCGGTCTTAGTGACGCTTTAGAGACACTTTAAAATGTATTTTGAAATGAGAACTAGTACGTATGAAGTCAATCATGCCCAGTGTTTCCAAGAAACAAACCATATATGGGCTTCTGGCTGTTTCACATCCATTCCTCTGCATGAATCAGCCTTAGTGTGTAGTAATTGCTTCAAGAGGGTGTGACACTGGTAAAACAGTGGGAGGGGTGGCGCGCACACACACACACACACACTCCAGCCGGACCAAAGCCTACTGTTTCCTCGGCCCAACAGGGGGAAACGTCATGATCTCACTCCAGAGGAGGCAAAGGAAGGTTTCATTTTGGGAGTCACCAAAACACATGGTGCTGAAATTTCCATGGTGTTTGCCAGAGGGTTAAACAGAGCCGCTTTATTCCTGAGAGCCGGGGATATAGTCATTATGTAACGACAGATCCCCGCTCCCCAGGGGAGGGCTATGAATAACCACACCCAAACACTGGAACAAGAGGGCACCTCAGCACTCAACAGGCACCGCACCCAAGAGCCAGCGAGCAAGGGCTGAAGGGGAAACCATCGGCCATGAGCACCGACAGCCAGCGACAGGCTACAAGCGAAGCACGTTATGACTGATCACATGATCGACCAATGTTCAACCACTGCTTCGACTTAGTGGACAATGTTGTACATAACACATCTGCAAGTGTTTCACTGATGTGTTGACGAATGTCTACTGAGATTTCTGGCTCAAAAGTCAATGTGACGACAAGACGGAAGAAAATCACTGGGCTTTTACTCCGGTCACGAGTTGTTTTTTTTTTAAATTCCTGGTTTTATAGACTGAATTTGTGAGATACACCATGTTCTAAGTTTTTAAGATAACTAACTGGTATATTTACTTAAAAAGAACTTTGGCGAGAGCCAAGCTCGCCTTTGTCCTTCGTTTTATTTGGCTTTGCTTTTATGTAAAGACGATGCTCCCGGCTCTCGCTCTGTACTAAACACATAGTTTCCTCATATTCCAAAATACTGTCACAGATAAAATCCGACGATTGTACTTTTCTACAAGCCAAACAACGAGCCTGATTTAGTCAGTTGCTAAGATACTTTTGACAACTGTTGCTCGACAAAACTTTTTAACACTACGGTCCAGCTCCAGATCTCAGTTGCCAGGGTGCATTAGCCTAGTCGGTACTGTCAGTTTGTTTATTGTACTGTGCTAATTTGTATTCATCTTGATAATTATTTGATTTAAAAGAGAATTTGATGAAGTAGTTGATATAATTGAGGTGGAAGAGATTTCAAATGTAATCTGACATCTTTAAGATGAAACATCGACATGGAGACATTGACAACCAGTTGTGCGACATTGTGCGACAAAATAGGATTGCTTCTGTGACACGGAAAAACTGTCATAGAATGATAGAGACTTAAATGGTATAAATGTCTGTTCATCTCTTCTGCATTCAGTATAATAGCAACCTGACAATTAATGTGAGGTTTTCCTTGCAACGGTTTTCCTCACCTATTTGCCCCGGCAGCTGCCTCCCCCTGAAGCGCATGCACACCGTGACGTTGAAGCAGTTTAGGTTCTGGTGGCCCTCGTGGCACTGTGGCACGGAGATGTTGATGGAGACGGGGAGGAAGATGGAGACATCCACTGTAATGACAGGCCGGGTCCTACAACCACAGCAGCCAACACAGGAACAGAGTGTGGGGGAAAGATCAGACACTGAACGGACTCAAATTATGGCACAACAAAATAGCGGTGTGTCACAGAGATTTGTGTCAGTGGTTCACCTCAGTAGCACCACGCTATCTGCCATGAACGCTCCAATAGTGACATCTGCAATGTAAAAAAAATAAATAAAAAATAAGCAGCCACAAAGGAGATATGGCATTAATGCTGTCAGTACAATTTACACCTGCAAATCCACAACAATGCACAGAGATCTTTAAGTGTCACGCTGACTGCAGTGTGACTGTCAGCTGAAGAATGCGGTAAACAAGACGCCTCTGTCATGAGTCTGTAACTCAGTAGAATGAGAGCGGAAAAAAAAAAACATGAGGGTGCCATTTTTCCTTTACCTGCGTATCCATTGCCATCCATATCCACGTTGCCGGAGATGGACTGGCCAAACATCTGCAGGCCAGGGTTTATACTGCGCCCAGACAGTTTCTGTAACAGATGATACCAACCTTTAAACAACACGTGGGCCAACATGGACAAGAGGACATTGTGTAATATATTTTTCTCTGGCCGTTTGTTTTCCATCGCTCCATCTTTGCTTTGACAGACGTGTTGTAAATAACACATCGCACATTTTGGATGGTAAATGGCGAGTTTGGTCAAAGCTGAGAAAACACACCTCAGAATTGTACAAATTGTGCATTATAACCTGTTTATGTAATAATCAAGTGCCAGCAAGGTCATTTTAACTGGGAAGGCAGAAAAAAAATAAATATACCATGGAGTACTTGCTAATGATCCCTGTGGAATCCCCGTGGTAGATATAAACAGCTCCTCCATAGTCATCTTCTTCAGGTGCTCCTATGGCTACATCTGCAAAGACAAACACGGGACATAAAATGTGTTTAGAAAAGTTGGAATAGAGACGTACGCGCACGTAAACGACAAAGTGTGTACAAATGTTTTCATTAATCTTCTGTTTACTTTCAATTGGGCCAGTGCCTGGGAAACAAGCGGTTACAGTAAGGCATTTAATAGACAATTAAGTGTTGTTAGTGGCCATAAAAACGTGTGCGACCTCTGAGAAAGTGGAAACAAGACTATAAAGTGTTGGCGAGAGCACTGAAACAACGTCTCCTTATGCAGTTTTCGCACAAAGTCCCTACATATAAGCTTCCTTTTTATAAACCAAAAACACTTCCAGGCCGCGTGGTTGATCATACCAAAGCAGAAACGGATTGTTTCTGTTCTGTAAAAAAAAAAAAAAAATCACACGATAATTAACTCATTTTGCAAAGGTTGTCAGTGAAACCAAATGTATTATTTTTTAGATTTCTGCAGTAGTTCTTTCAAATTAAATGGCAGCGGTTAAGCTGTAAATAATATTTTCACTCGGCGAGGAAGTCTGAGTCTCTCGACACTCTGACAACTTACAGGATGAATTATACTTTACAGCTGCCATCTTTCTCCACACACACGCACACGCACGCACACACACACGCGCACACACACACACACACACACACACACACAGTGCCAGGCTGCAGGCACACAGTATCTCACACAGAGATGAAACCAGACGGTGGCTTCCAGCCTCAAGTCTGAGACAGATGCCAAGTTGAGCCATGAGGGAAACAGGCGGTGTAAGTTCTTGTCTGTGTGTGTGTGTGTGTGTGTGTGTGTGTGCATCTAATTTGGATGTCATCTGGTTAAATGTGTGCACGAGGACGAGAGAGGAAAACATTTTTTTCGTCATGTCACCCTTTGCCGCAGGGTAATTGAAACAAAATGTCTGTCAAAAACGATGCGTTTGGTTGCACCTACTGAACAAGCCAACATTTTGCCTGAGGAGCTCTGCGACATAATTGCTCACCAGATGACGGAGGAAACGGTTCTGTTGGACGACTACGGGTACAATAGCGCTGAGCGCCGTAATAAGGTGGTTGCCATTGCCCGGGTTACAACTTCATAGACCTCATGAGAGCCATTATAAGGTTTATAGTACAAAACATGGCCGCCGGCTTTGTTTTGACCTCTCAAGAGTGGCTAAAAATAGCTTACATGACCACAGATAGTGTTGGACTTTGGCAATTGCTCTGAGCGTAGGGTTTGTTTTCATGCCTCTCCTTTGTGGTGCATTCAGGGACACCATGGCACCTGAGACTTAAGGCAAAGTGAATATGTTTTTTTATCAATTTTACTTTGTTGCAAAAATTGCTGGGGGAAGACTTTTCAAAATACCATTTACAAACATGTGGCAATGGTCAGCGCTAATGTACGACACAAATGATTTGGGTTAAATGGACTGAAGCTTGCTGAAACTACAGTGTGGTCCTTTTGTTCTTTATAATCTCATCAATCATCCTGTGACAGCTACATTTAATTTGGTGACTCCCAAGGTTTAAGTCTCAGATTTTCTCCAACGTCCACATTTTCACAACAAAATATGTGTTTAGTGTGTAAATGGTAGCAAGGTTTGCTTTGTAAAACATAATGTTTTCTCTATAAAAACGCACCATAGTATAATAAAACATTGTGCATCATACAATGCCATGACAGCGGCGACTGCGCTGGATCTTCTGAGCCAATTCTTTTAAATACATTTCAATATATAAAGACATATAAAGAAACTCACTACTGACCCTGATAACCATCGTCATCTATGTCTCCAATCGCAGCGATGCACTCCCCAAAGTGTGCATTAAAGGCGCTGTCACCAGTTAAAACGCCGGCTTCTTCCATCACCCCCTAAAAACAGAAGCAGGTGATTATGCGGAGTTAAACAAACGATGGGAGAAAGCTGCAACTGTTTACCGCTCCGGTGAAATTACTGCAGTTTTTTCCGACAATGAAATTATTTTGGCCACAGCTGCGAAAACGTGTCTTTTATCTGAACAACTCAACAGTCAAACAGTCAGAACGACAGCTTCCTCACAAGCACTCGTAAATAAACCGTTCATAAAGGGAAACTTTTTTTTTCTTGGATGATTAAATACTCTCACTGCCGAGTCACACAATGCTCTCCTGTTTTAGTCCAATGACATGATATTAAATATGGTCAGCAAATGAATCACACATGAGCATACATAAAGTGAGACACAAAGTAATAAGTTATGTCTATGTCAAAGAGAGAGAGAGAGAGAGGGAGAGACTCTGCAGTAAAGGACTGTGAACGACAGTATCATGTTACCACCAACCCACGGATCCCACTCACATTTCCCTTGCTGAGGTACACAGACACCTGGCCTTCATCCCGGAGCTGGCTGTGCATGGGTGCCCCGACCAGCAGGTCTGACAAGCCGTCCTGGTTCAGATCAACTGCACACAATGAGGAGCCAAAGTAAGAGCCCATCTGGAACCAAGCCGAGCCACAGAGCAATGGGTCAGATCACAGACACGTGTCTTTCAGGTTCATACATTTGTCAACTATGCTGATTTAATCCATTCCCCCCTACCCACCCCCGCCGCCTTTCATATGGACAGTAATATTAAAGAAACCTGTGCACACATTCTCCCAATGGAAAGTATAAGCAACTCCTGTGTCGCTTCCTAAACGGTTGTCCGAACAGTTGACGGATACAAAAGTACAGCAGTGCTGGATTAAAATACTGTGTCTGCAGCGCATCTTAAAACTTGACGACACAATCCCGTGTGATGAAAGAGTACGCTGCTACAATAACCTCAAAACAGAATATGCGCTTGGTTAGAAAGTGAACTGTTATTTGGCACCGTGCAAGTCAGACCACATCCCAGCTCGTACCATTTTCCCTGAGGCTTGAAAACTCTTCACCAAAGACACACCGTCGATTTTGAAAATGTAAACCTGCGCATGAGAAAAAAAAGAAATTTACTGTAGCGAGCAACAGAAGAAGAGCTTTTCAGTTCACCAGCTGGAAATAAGTCCCTACTTTTCCACTGCCGCTGTGCTGAGGCGCCCCTGCAGCTATGTCTATTACATTAGGAGAGGAGAAGTGTCCCGCCGTCACAGCATAGCCTGGAGACACAGACAGTTATCAGTTACAGCTTCTTCATACTCATAGCTGTGATATTCGACACAACTCTCCACATTAACGGACTCTCACCGAGGTAGCTGTATCTGTGGGAGTCGACGTCGTCTTTGTTGGGGCTGTAGAAAGAGTCCGAGGTCAGGTTGTACACCTTGACGGTCCCAGTCCAGTAGTACGAACCCGGTGCCCCCATTACCACCAGCTCCTGAAAATGAAAAACCCACACATTCATTGACTTTGATTCACCTTCCATGTGCAGCAGCAGCAACGGCAGCAGCAGCAGCAGCAGAGACAGCAGCAGCAGCACAGGAGTCTGCTGAAGAGAGGGTGAAAAATAAAATACACAGCTGGGTGAAGATCTGGTTAACCAGTGGCCGCAGACTGGTTTGCGCTATCTGCTCTCAACCACACATCCAGACCGCATGCCAGCCGAAGCTTTGATGTGACGATGACATTTCGGAGCCAGAGCAAAGTTGACAGCCATAAAATGCACAGTTTGCAGATCCTCGCTGCAACGGTCTACAGTTATCTGGAGCCAGAAAACGACAATTAAGACGCTCTGTTTCAACTGCAGCCAATAAACGGTGTCGTGTTCATCAGCTGATGCTTGGTGTTCCACTTCCTGGACTCACATTTAGTTGGCAAGAGTTGCTGTTTTAATGGGAAAAGAAAACTTCTCTTTTAAACTATTAAAATGCCTTCTTAAAACACATACTGTATGTACCTGATAAAGGCTTGAGGCCAAAACACATGAGCGTGCTATTAAATTACAAGGTATTCTAATAGTGTCTTTGGCATTGTTTCTACACCAGAGCGTGCACGGTCACCTTTAACAACAATGCTGCACACAAACAAAGTGGATGACCTCACTCAGCAGGAGACCTTCCCTGCGCACTGTGATGTCAAACATCTGGGCACCACCAGGCTCACGGACCCCTGGTTCAGGCAAGGATAAGGTTTAACAGTTGGACACCTTTCCTTCAAATTCCCCGCATTCTTTCAGAGGGGAGGGGGGGGGGGGGTGAAGAGTCATTCAAATGCTTTAACAGATCAACAGTAACATTCTCAGGCTGTAAAAAAGAAAAGGAAAAAAAGAGGGTGTGATGATTACTCTTTGAGTTTAAAGCAGTAGCTTCACTGTACCAGAGTCTTTCTTTTCTGAAGCCAGATGTCTTTAAGACGAAACCATCTCACAATGATTGACGACGTGCCACACCTCCAAGCTTTCATTTTTTTGAGATTATGCAACAAAACAATGAACCTAGTTCCCTAAAACATGACCTCACGCTCTTATTCTCGTTCTGCTCTACAACAACCGATCATTTGAAATAAAATGAGTCATATGTGTATGAACTCCTAATGTATAACGTTTACAAGAAGCTTTACTGGAAAGCTGCTAAACATAAGTTATTGAGAATATACTAAAACAGCCATAACTTCTACTTCAAAGTAGAAGTTATGGCTTATGTTTGTTAACACTTGAAATGTCCATCGATCTGCTGAACACAAGGATTAGAATGTGATGTAACGCTGAACTAAACTAAAAGCGTATACTGTATAAGAGCATATGAGGGCTTAATAGAAAGATATTATCATTGGAATATTTAATAAAAGAAGCAGAGCACAAAGAGGTGTTTTCAAATGCCTTGCTTTGACCAAAAATTTAAGATATTTTGATTAAAATTATATATAAAAAAAGCAGAGAATAAGCATAGTTAGAATAATTTAAATGTCTGCCTTGATAATTACTTATTGATATTAGCACCAGGCACATTTGACACATAATAAATAATACAATATTTAAACAAACTCCAATAATTACATGAAATCTGGCCCAGAATGTTTCCTCACCAGTGAGAAGTGTTTTATCTGCAGACACAATTCTGAGCCCACAGCAGTTGCACCACAGTTTACTGTATGTCCCAAATTAAGCGTAGCTGTAACTTGACACTTCTTTTGCAGAACCTACTGCTCGTGGGAAACACCGGGGAAGAATTATATTGCTAATGTAAAGAAAACAAAATGACTAAGGTGATTAAATGCACAGCTTTCAAAGTTGGATTTATTGCTCATATGTTCCTGTCAAACTGTGTTTTGACCAAAAAAAAAAGGCTTTTAAAAGTTAAAACCTATTTGACCTCTCACCACCTCGACTGTGTTTCTAACAGCTCACATACGCGGCACCAAAAGATGTTTTCCAGGTTAGAAAAAGGTAATTTGCTATGTGTCAACGCAAATATAGTGAGGTGAGTCCCCCCAGCACCTTATCTTGTTGAACCCCACGAGAGGTCAAGTGAGGCCGCTGTAGCATTTCCTGAAGAAATCTTTCCTCTGTGAGTGTCCGGAGCACTGAATAAATAACATGTACTGCATGCATCTACAATATTTAATATCCTTGTAGAAGGCAGAAGAAATTCCCCTCAACTTCATACGTGGAAAAATGTGGTGACATGTGGTCACGGTAACAATAAAATGAGAATATTAGCTGAGATAAAAAAAGACAAACAAAGAAAACGAGAACAATACTTTCCTTTCCATATGTGATACTAAGACGACGTGACTGATGACTTAACTCTCAGCTTACTAAACAGATGACGTGACTGATGAAGTGCCAGACAAACAACAGTCAAACAGACAGTGAGTTTTACATGGATTAAGGAAATGAACAAGCAGCGTTACTGACCTCTGTGAAAACTCCTGCTATGCCGGCTTGGCACGAGCCGTGTTCTTCCCCATACTTTTGCTTATAGTCTGTAAGAAAGAGCAAACCACAAATGATTTCACTGTGTGCTCGGGGCCAGCATTTACTGGAGTTTTTCCTGCATTCCATATGGAGCTAGTCAAAGTCCCAGTCCCATCCAAGATGAATCTGGGGGCAGAAAGTCGACTGAGAAGACCTATTACTTGGGGATGGGGGGGGGGGGGGGGGGGGGTAGGATGACAGTGCTCTCAGGTTACAAAAATATTGAGTTTGGATTTGCAAAAAAATGCGCTGCAAATGTCGTCTCATGCAAAGTCGGTCTGGCTATTTGGCAACAGAGGTACGGAAGGAAGTGGAATCCTGACCTGCGTGCACAGTTAAGGTGTAGAACAGCTTTGGATTGATAGCCCACAGTCACATCAAAACATATGAGGAACACCTTATTTTACACAGGACATTGTTTCTAATGATTTTGACTGTTGCAGAGGGTGCACTAAGGAAAACTACCGGCAGCATAAATCGATTTGATTTGCTACAGTCATTAAAAGAAATCTTATTTCTCTCCTTAACAAGTAAATCTCTCCTTAAAACACATGATTTCTGGAAAGGCCGCGCTAAAATCTGCGCTCTGAAAGTTTGCGAGTCAAGTTTATTATCCATTAAAAGCAATTGCTATAGTCGTACCTTGGTAATGGGGGTTTTCTTTTGCCCCGAAAAGGTTTGCATAGTAAATCTGAACTGTTCCCCCTCCACTGAACAGAAGTTCATTTATTTGGCATAACAAATGGTGTGTCATTTAGCAGCAGGGGTCGGTTCTTGCACGAGAACGAGAGATCACACTTCAAGGTTCTCATGCTACTGTTCCTCGGTGCCAAAACACCAATCACAGGCCAGAAGTCCACGAAATGGTGCCGGCCCTGCAAAGAGCACACGCTGCGATGAATTGGAACCACAGAGGAGAATAAACAGATGGGTTCCCAAACCGGGGGTCTGGACTTATCATGGTCCTAAAAGAAATCTGTGTGGTCACGAGATGACTGACAGTTCACATTATAACACGTTAAGTGAGTTAAGTGCTGAACGCTATTGAAAAGATATTTTTGTTACAAACCAAAGAACCCATGACCCATACTGTAGTTCATATCACACGGACAGTTCTTAGATATTCTACTGAAAATCCACACACGTCAGCTTTGCTGTGGCACTATAGATGAAATGTGTTGCTTATACCTGGACATTTAAAGCTGAAGACAAAAAAATAAATAAACAAGGTGAGAAGAAAAACGCCTCTCCTCCAAAAAGGCCAAAAATATTGACACTGCTTATATCTGGTGTCCAAATTAAGACCATAACCTGTGCTCCAGGTTAGCAGAAGGTCAGGGATTCGATCCCCGGCTCCAACAGTCTACATGCCGATGTGACCACTGACAAGACACTTAACCCCAGAGTGCTCCTGACGTCTGCACCAGCAGTGCATGAACGTGTTTGAGGTAAATACTGGTTGACTGTACCTTCGTAACAGGGGATGAGCGGTTTCGTTCTGCCCTGCAGCGTTGGAGGAATGATGGAGCAGTACCCGTGTGGAAGGATGTGCTCCGAGTCGTAGAAGACGTTCTTCCAGCGGTGAGCGCAAGCCTGCGAGGAAGGGGCAGGAGCACAACTTCAAATTCAGACACATGCTTGTTCTGTAAACACAAACATTTCAGAGTGCGAGCAGGCGGTTCCTCCACCACGCTTTAAGGCCCCTGACACCCTGGGCCAGAGTCAGCGAGTCTCTGTGGCTGTCAAACCATCCTCAATGAGAGGGGGGGGGGGGGAGAATTACAGCCCATCCATAACTCTGACCATAACAGCCATGGTCTGTGGTGTGAATATCTCAACTGAAGCTTATGATCCGTTTTTCCCAAGCTGCACTTAATGATCAACAAGGAAATTTTCACATTAACATTTGTGTTCTAAACACATTCACCTCCTAAATAGCTGCTCTAGAGGCAAACGTAGAAGCCACAGGTTCAGACGGAGAAAAAAAAAAAACTGTGTTGAAGGTTCAGGAACAGAACCAAATGTAGGCTTTAATGTGCCGCTGCTAAAACAGAGATTACATTTCTTATTGCTGGAATGAGCCTTAAAATAATGTTTTGCAGCTGTGTTTTTCAAAATATCTCACAGCAAACAGGAGAATATAGACGAGAGTTTGACCTCTGCAATAATACTGACCACATACAGTATATGTGTAAATGTGGTAATAATCTAGTCCCCTGGGGGGAGCCGTGGTGGTGGTGGTGGTGGTGGTGGTGGGGGCTCTGGGGACACTTCTGGACGCCTTCGTGCAGACAAATTCACTCCATCTCCCCATGCGCCGTTTAATTCCCCCAGCCTCCCTCCCACATGACACACACACACGCAGCCAATCTAAATGAATGTACGAGTTTGACTGATTGTGGGCGCGCACACAGCGTCGGATGACTGTCTGGAAGCAAGATGCTGTGTCGAGAAACGAAGCTGGAGCAACATTAGTGGCGACGCCATCGTGAACTCTTTCATGGAGGAGGAAAGAGATAGCTTCTGCATGTCTGCAGATGCTTCGCAGAACTTTATCGCTAATTGTAAAGCTCTGTCTCATTTTCTGGGAGTTACACTCTGGGCTACGTTCAAATAAAATATCTATCTGTTGGTGTTTATGTCCGCAATGGGATGTTTTATTAACGCTGCTACCTGTTTTCCCTTGAAAAAATAGCCCCCCCCCCCATTAAATAAAGGCTAAATAGAATAAAATAATAAAAACATAGCAAGAGGAGCTCTGCAGCAGCTGACAGGTTCCAGTGTTGTAGTATGCTGCTGCTGCTGCTGTCATGTTCCAGAGCTAACGGGTCGCAATCGAGATGTTCACCGAAAGTGCAGATGAAATCACCACTGTACACATCTGCCACGCAGCCGTTGTGCTCGCGTTGCACAGGAACGCGAGTCCATTCAGAGGAGATTTAAAAAAAAAGATGCACTGCATCAGGCAGCTCAGGAAGCCACTGCCTTTGATTTATCACGTCTTTTTTTTTTTGTTTTATTTTTTATGGACGGCCAGAGACTGCGCACTGTAGCTAACAGCTTGCATTTACTGTGCCGTGTACGCTAGACTGACAACTCCAAGAAGTGTTCAAAGTTTGACAGACAGACTGACAAGTAAAGCCAAGCGTTATGGTTGGTAAAACCAAGCCAAAACATTCCATTGAGGTAAAAAAAAAAAGAAAGAAAGAAAGAAAAAAGATGGACCAAGGACAAGTGAAAGAAATAGAGACTGGGGGGGGCAAAAAGTTTTACCTGAACCTCCTCAGAGCGAAGAATGTCTGTCATGTTTTCTGAGGTCAATTAGCCACAAATTCACACCTATTATCAAGGTTTCAAGAGTTGCCCAGTCCACCGTTCTCCTTCAAACTCTCAGTGAGAGCTTCTATTTCCCCTCACCAGCCACCGCAATAGACCAAGGTTAAAATTCAATGAGATGCCGCCCCTTTGACGGGACCACCGAGACGAGCTAAAGCCTCTGTAATCTGTGTGCAAAAGCCCAGCCAAGCACATCTGGGATTAGCACCACTAGTTAGTTCTTCTGAGATAACTAAACGCTCCTCTCAATCCAATCCAACCAAACAAACCCTGTTCCACTAACTCTTCCAGCTCCAAACACTTGGAGTTGAATGCTTCACAGTATTATGTAACCACACAGCAGTCTTCCAAAATGTGTCTTGCCTTCACTTGTGACCTCAGCTCTGAAGACGCAACGACAGAATAAGACAATCCTCCAAACTGAACGTCAGCTTATGCCATTCAGAGGTTGTAAGCATGTGGCACAGAGTGGGAGTGGTTTTTGTTTTTTGCTAAAGAGGGCTTGTAATGTTGAGACCAGCTGTGGTTTTACAGTGCGGTTCATGGTAAGACATTTGTAACAGTGATGTGAGGCATAATCTGGCCTGTTTTTAGGAGCATACATGGTTTGCATTAAACAGTTTGCTGGAGTTATTGCGGTGTTTTGCCCCCGGACTCACCAGTACTTTGCCATCGGCTCTGTCCTGACGGGCCAGGCTGACTCCCATCCACTCGTCGTCCCTGTCTCCCTGGCACGTCTTCCCGCACGACTCTCTCGGCTTGTTTCCTGAAAGACAATGCGAGCCGTTTGCAGATGAGTCATGAGGTCGGAAGGATGTCTTGGAGCAAATCATCTCATGTCAGCTGATGTCAATATTTTTTTTTTTTTTGAGCTCTGCTTTTTATTAGTTACACGATACGCACTGAATATGTGACTGCACTCAGTTGAGAGCTACTCGCGCGATGACATCAGCAAGTATGCATCAACATCAATGTTTGAAACTTAAACAAGTCTGATATATAAGATCTTTTACAACCGAGTAACATGCCAGTTACTTTCTCAACCGATTAAAGGTCCGGTGCGTGGGAATTTGGGACATCTAATGCCCATTTTATAACAGGAGGACTCCTATCAGAAAGGATGTCCCCTCCTTTATCTGCATTGTAAGCTTCTGTTTCAAACCATGTAATGCGAGGTCTGGCTGGTTTGTCTATTCAGGCGGCTGTGGAAACATGGCAGTGCAAGATAACGGCCCCTGGAAAACAAGACCCTTGTCTAAAGTACATACGGTACATGTCTCTTATTCTCAAGCTACAATAACGATTGTGATGTTTAGATGCTTGGATGGATAAATGGATAGATCGATAGGACAGATACTGTATTAATTACAAAGGAAATTGCATCATTCATTCATAAAGAACACAATAGAAAAAAAACACCAGTTCTGGACATTTAAAAGCAGCTATACATTCATGCAAACATATACTTATGGAGAGTTTATTCAATTTCTGCCAATAAACCCTCCAAACTCTGGACCTTAAATTGAAAAACATTAAAATAAAAAACAACTAATCCAGTTTCCGTAAGCCATAATATGTGATCTTTAAAGATTTAAGGAAAAGCTATCATTTCATGTTTTGGGATGATTCACGATATCATATTTAAAAATGATTGCTGTTATATTTGTGCAGATCTGTGACAAACAGAACAAAGATGTTCTCTTCAGTCTGTAGAATAAGATGTTTATAGATCAAGAGTGCGATTAATCTAAAATTATATTTACCCTAAGTGTTCAGCCCTACACTACAGTGCAATAAAACAGTCTGTGTTTGTCTGTTTCTCTGTGTCACTGTGTCGCAGCTCACTGTGACCGTTGCTGTTTTTCTCTGGTGACACATTGACAGAGCACAGGGTTAATATTAAAGCCATGCGTGCAGCCCGGCTTCTTGACCACGAGAACAGAGCAGGGTTATGGGGGGGGGGGGTGTCAAGCAGCTGAATCTTTTGGCTCACGTTCTTGGAAAATATTAGTAGAAGCGAAAAAATCATATTTATCAAAAAAATATTTATGGACCTCCTCGCACAGGACCCCTCTTGTACTTTGCATGTCCCCAGAACGCAGGTTGCAAAACTAAAAGAACAACAGTGGCACTGTTAAGAGAAGCTTAAGGCTGCATTATTCTGATAAAACAAAACAGATGCTTGGGGGAGTTTGGAGTGGACGAGAGAAGCTTCAAGAAAACCCAGAGAGGGAGGAATAGTGCAGAGAGGTTTAGGTTTTGCTCAGTGTGAGTGAGTTTCCCTTTTCTGAACTGTTCACATCTTGTGAGGCTGCTGCTGTGGTGATGCTGCGGGCTGTGGTCACTGACCTCTGCCCAGGTCCATCTCTGTGCAGCGGCGCTCTGGGTTGCTGTGGACTCGACACTTGTAAACGGCTCCAGGAGAGCGCACAGAGTTACTGTAGGTAGAGTTCGCCTTCGGAGCTCCCACGATCACCCTGGAAACACAACATACAGGTATATATATATATATATATGGGACACTCACTGTGGAGGTTTCAGCCCTCAATAGAGTTGTAAACCCCATCACTGCAGCCCTTGAATCAAATATGACAATACATGTTCTGTACAACCGGGACAATTCAGAAGATGTTACTTTAAACCGAGTGGGTGTGGGTAAAGCCCAAGCATTGGATACAAACATTGGTTCAAAAGTACAAATGTGTGGCGTCACTGATACAAAAAAAAGTATATTTTTTATTGGACTCACCAGCGTGTGTTGTCATGATAATGCTCCAGCACAGAGTAGCCAAAAAAACTAGAGTTTGGTCCGCGGAACACTAAAGGATGTTCTAAGTCTATGTTGTAAGAATAAACAAATGAAATGGAGAGACAGACATAGAAAACATGTTGTACTCCTGTTTTTTGTCTCCGTAGAGGAGCCATCCCTTACGTTAGAAGAAAAAAAAAACGCGGTTAAAGTGTCCAAAAAAAGAGAGAGGAAAAAAAAAGAAAACAATGAGGAGGAATTGTCAGTACTTCAGTTGTCAAAAACTTTTTTTCAACTCCTTCTCCCTGGTTTAGCACGACATGCAGGCTGTGAAGGCATGAGGAGAGGCTTGAGGAGGGAAGTGAACAGTCCGGTAAATAACGGTGCGTCAGCTTCTCTCCATTCTGTGTCAATCTGCGAAAGTTGCAGCTCGCAGGCTCCTGGTCGTGGGGATAAATCCTGTCAGAGGCGCCAAGTTAACTGCGGTCAGGGAAGAAGAGAAACGAGCTCACATTCAAAAGAAATGCACCGCTGGCTTACGGCGCGGCGTGGCTTTTAATGTGAAAGGTAAAAGCCGGAAGTGCATTTTATACTCCTGCGAACACGGTCAAGGAGAGACGGGAATGATTTTGAGGCGCAAAGCATCGCATTTCACCCGTGGGCTTTTGGGGGCTCAACTCGTAAAAAGTGGAAAAAAGAAGGGCGCACTGCTGCCACCTAACGTTTTCCAGCCAGAATGAGCAGAATTCAGTTGTATTCATGTCTTCTGCATTTGTGTCCTCAATGTGTTCTCTGCACGTTTTTATACGTCCAATTTTCCAGTGTTTTTTTTCGCCCTCTCTCTAGTTGTTTCGCTTAGTTGAGGCTGACATATTTTGAAAGGTGGAAAGTTTTTGTTTCAGTCTAAAAAAGATCCAAGTGTGTCCTTTTTTCAGGCCCACAATTATGAATGGTGGATTTAGTATTTTTGTTTCTTTAGACATTTGGTTTTCTGATCCAATGTTTTCTTAATTGTACAGTAAATCACACAGGCTACTTTTTCTCAACTGTTAATGAGTCATGTGTAGGTGTGAACATACTTTACCAGTACACTGAGGAGGTTATGTTTCTGGCTGCATTCGTCTGGTTTGTGAGCAGCATTAATTCAAAGCAAAGGATGGGTTTTGGATGACAGTCCCTGGGGAAGAAATGATTAGATTTATGTCCTTTTACATCGAGTGTTAAACATGTAAGATAGGGAGAGACTGCAGGAAACACAAACCATGGCAGAGGTTCGCGCTCTTGTCCGTGCTTTCGCTAGTGCCAATTCTCATAAAATTGGGACAACCATTGTCCAACACATGAGAAAAGTGAACTGTCGAAATGGCGTGGAAGAAAGCTATACAGGGTCAAACAAAGGTTACGTGTTGTCGCTTACCCTGGCTTAAGGTTAGGTTCATTACGACTATCCAGGGGATCTTGCTGAGCAAAGCACAAACAGCTACTGAGATAAATAATTCGATTTTTTATTACAGATAGTGTGAGAGAAAAAAAAAGAATAAAAGGAGTGACAAATGGTGTTCTGTAAATAAGATTTAATTTGTTAGTCTGAAAATGTATAGCAAGTCATATAGTGCCCTAAAGTACAGTTCTCATAATCATTATAGTACAATTTACAGTTTTTTTTGTGTTTTGGGGCTTCTATGTCAGCATCAGTGACAAAATATAAAGCATAGAAAAGCTGCGTTGAAGGTCCACAGAGGCCGTTTTCTTAATGTGGTGCGACTGCACAGTTAAAGGGTCATTAACAGTTTTACAGAGGAAGTGATTCAGACGAGAGCACAACACACAAACCTATTAATCAACTGACCATCAGCATCAATACATGGTACTGATATCGTTTATTGCACGCGCCAATGCATATTATAAACACATAATAAAAGAAAAGAGAAACCAATTAATCTTAATCTAAAAAATATAAATTAACAAATTTAACCACAACGTAAAACTGAATCCTTGGAAGATTACTGTTTCTAGTATTTTTCTCTTTGATATTTCCCTAATACCTTTAAATGTAGTGATACATACTGCACCCAAAAACTCACACACACACAACGCCAACTTGTGCCCTAGTATGTGCTCGTATGCATACAAACACACACACACTCACTCACTCACTCACATATAAAATGACAGAAAATGCAAAGAGAAGGACTCTATCTGATCCATGTCAGTATTTCCCTTCAGCAGCAGCAGCAAATTCCCTCCAAATGTACCCGGACTTTTCAGGCACTCATCGTAACCAAGGCTGTGGAGAGATATGACAATAACTTAATGAATAATGCACGGTCACTGTCATTTTATTTTATTTTATTTTATTTTATTTTAATGTACTTTTTAATCACAAGATACAAGAAGTTCATTAACCATAGTGGGACTGAGGTTACTTTAGCAAACAAGCTCATCTTCAGTGTGTAAACAGATACTTACAACCGGTTTGGTGTCCTCTTTGTCCAAAACCATCTGCGCTTGTTCTGGAGGAAACTTGAGCATGGAGGTAATCACTTTGGCCATTGTCTGAAGAAGATGACAATAATCAAAAATTAATAAATGAATAAAAACATTTGACAACTTATAAAATCTCGACTTCCTCAACCTCAATACATTTTATCATTTCAATACTCTCAGAACAAACACCACACACACACCTTTTACAGTTTGACACAATATCTAATTATATTAAACTTATTCCGGGATAATTAAAGTGCAACAGGGCTAAAAAAAGAGAGAGAGAGGGAGGGAGAGGGGAAAAAACATCATCTGCATAATCAACTCCAGGCCTATTTGCCAGGGAGCATGCATTTCCCCATAAACGCCGGGGATAATCAGAAACAGGGCTGCTGTGAAGGAAACCTAACCACTCAACTAACACTAAACAAGGCCAGCATGTCTTTAAATGGCAATTCTGCGTCATGCAAGATGCATGTGCTTGCAGGCAGGCAGGCTGGGGGACATCCTCCACACGGAGGTCTGCTCTGAAGCCATAAAGGCTAACTGTTTGCTGAGGAGCTGGGAAAATCATGCTGACTTTAGGACCATGTCAACAGCACTGTTAATTACGGAGATCACTGTTAATTTTCACCCAAGCCGATTGGACACAACCTGACTTTTATACGACTTCCTAAATGGTCTCACCCTTCCCCACTTAAAAAAAATGTGATGGGCCGATGAATCTCCCATATCCTAAGACATCGTTTCGTTTTGCCAACATTACTCACGTTATACGTTTATTATAGATAACAACCAGAATTTATCAGGAGTAAAACAATGAAGACCTAAAATATGTTTCCCTGTAGGCATCGAGCTTTAATCCAGATGGTGACAGGCATCCAGTGTTTGACATTTGTTAATATTAGAAAAATGAGAAATGAACAAAAACAAGAACTGAACCAAACAAAGAAATAATAAAAAAAAAGAAAAGAAAAAAAGCATACTTTTGTTTCCCGTCCCATCATGTATTCATACAACACCTTCCTCAGGTATTCCATCTCAGCAGGTTCTGAGAGGGCGTCAGTGACAACGGAGTCTGTGAAGACAAGCAAAGCAAAGCAGTCACATTATAGCACATACTATAGCAATAATATTTCCTATTAAACATTGGCGTATCATAAGAGTACATGTGTGGATCCTCTGTGCTACCATTCATGAAAGGAATAATACATCACAAGAGATTTCATGGGTGAATTTTTGGTTATTAATGTACAGTGTTGTTTTTTTAATCACGTTATAAAGTATGACGAGCATTCATTCAGCCAGTCAGAGACAACCCAGAGCATCATGTTTGTGTTAGCAACCTCTTTCCACATAGGTATGGGATCAAATTAAACACCAACTTCAGGCACAGGAAACAGTGGTGAGGCTCAGCATCAACACTTTAATAACGTTTTAATTCTAAGCCCTGAAGCTCGACCACCCCTTCAAAAGCTATGAATGACAGAATATGTGGTGGACAGAGGAGCCTCTGCTTTCACAACTTTAAAAAAAAAACATTAAAGACATTAAGTATTTAATATGGACCACCCACTTCCTCTCTTCTTATCTGGAATAATAATTCAGATGACATCCAATGTCCTTCTATGCACAAAGAGAGACCTTAGAGGACAGGGAAGGGTGAGGGGATCAGTGTATGCTCTTTCATCTCTCCTGTGAAGCAATGCATCATAAAAGAATCCTCCTCCAAGCTTGTGTCCTCCTGACCTCGTGCTACACAGAGGTCATCTCAAGTTTAAATCAGTCATGGAAAAAAAAAGTCTTCCGACTGGCTTAAATCAGCTCAACAGAATGAAAGGGGGACACTTTCACCGAAAAGTGCCGTGGTCCAAAGGAAAGACGGGACAGAGGAGGCATTAGGTTGGAGGATACAGTGTGTGCACTGCATGCAGATGATTTGAGAAGTCTGGGTCTTGTGTGGGAAACATTACGACCACGATCTGCAAAACCCATTAAATCCAGGGAGGACGGCTGCTGCCCCGCCCCCCTCCTTCTGACAGCAGCTTCTCTTTATTACACAGCGGCAGGGAAGAAGTCACTCAATCCCTCTAAATACCGTCTCATATACACACGCAAACAATGTTCGATTTATTATTCCCCTAATGATACGGCATCGAGGAGAGGTTTACCTTAATCTCAACCACATGGCGAGCTATATGTCTAACCCTAATTCTTACTCCGACATTGAATAAAAGCTGATTAAAACCCATGGCTCAACCAGTAAGCCGAAAATCACATTAGCTGGCCAATTTTTTTTCACCCTGTGTTTTTATTGCTTTTACTACTTTTAATTATTTCTTTTTTATTCCCCTTCTACTTGCCATTCCATGCAGTGCATGACTTTTGGAGATGTTTGATGTTGTTATTCTGCCTCTGAATAATGAGGCATCGTTATTTGTATGCTACCTCTTTCATCTGAAAATGGGTTTGTGTGCATACAGTGGCAGCACAGCAGCGGCAAGAAGCATATTGATCAACAAATTGCTGAACCACTGGGTTTTTTTTTTTTTTTGAGCAGTAGAATTCTCTTCTGATACTTTTCTTGGACGCTTTGTGTTTGCAGCCATCTCACTTTACTAGCGTAATGTGTCCTTTGATAGAATAAATCAGCGTGAAATCAGCGTAAATCACACAGCTATCTGCAGCGTGAGAATGTTGCTGGGCGACACAAGAGCTCAAAACCACTATACGGAGAACTACAGAGAGAGACGTGGAGCTGACAGGCCTAATCAGCACTGTGAGAACGTATTTGACAAGGGTTTGAATGCAACAGACAAGTGTTTACATTTTAAAGTTAGACAGTCGGCCTAGCTGGACGGAGTTTGCATCTTCTCCCCGTGTGTGTGTGGGTTTTCTCCGGTTTCCTCCCACAGTCCAAAAACATGCAATATAGGGATTAAGTAAATTGGACACTCAGGGTGTACCCCGCCTATCGCCCTATGTCAGCTGGGATTGGCACCAGCATCCCTTGCGAAACCTCATGTGAAGGTTTTATATTATATCATTAGAATATTATCACCATAAATAGCCTCAGATGCAGGGTCAAACCAGACTGTTCTCTCATGTCAACACACACGTTCAGGATCTGCACCTCTGGTCTCTCTGATCCATAATGTGATGCTGATCTTAGAGAGCAGCAAGGCTCTTGGGAAAACTAACTGTAAAATTCACACACTTACAAAACATCATCACGACCTCTACGTTAAACAACACTATTACAATAAAAATGTGCAATCTACCTTCTAGTGCAGGTGTGTGTTGTTTTTGTCATGCATGTTTGCACTGTGTTCAATCTCTACTGTATGCACACACTGTATCTTTATGGTGCTGACTGTTCTAAAAAGCAGAACTAAGTGATTCATGGTGCACAACATTACCTTTGAACGTGCTCCCCAGATGAGTTACGACAGTTTTTCGGTGGAAACACTTAATCTTGTCCTCAAGTGAGTGAATCTACAGTGGAGAAACACAAATTTTATCAATAAAAAAAAAAAAAAGGCAATTTGCCCCCACTGGGTCTTAGCATTAGCTAAAATTGCTGCATGTGATATAAACATTTTGTTGTCCATCCTTTGGGAATGTTAGTGAGAAAAACTGTGGGAGGCGATGCTCCGATTGTTTATAGGGTTAAACCAAATGTAAACAGATGTGCTGTGTAATTAAGTTGATACAGCAGGAGAGCAGTAGCTGCTTTCGCTGGAGGCCACAGAATCCTGGGAATACACCGCTTGAGATTTGCTGTTCACTTGTCCCTGCAAAGAGTGGGCACGGAGCCTGACACTCACCGTCTCCAGAAACCCCTGCTCCTTCAGCCGAGCGTCGCTCAGCAAGGACGTCTTCTCAGCAAGTTGAGCCTGAGATAGTGGACAGAACATTCATGGTAGGTGGACCAAGACATGCGATGTACTAATAGTGTGTGCCAATGTATAATACATTTTTTTAACATTATCATATAGATCATATATGAGAGTGAAATCAGCATACCTGCAATTCTTCTGGGCTCAGCTGTGCCGGAAATAATGAGGGAAAATAAGAGTTGCAATGAATACAAGTATCGTAACAGGGCAATAATAATATCTAATCTATGCAGTTTTATCTTTCAATTTATATTCAATATTTTTTGTTAAGTCAACAAATACTGCACCATGATAAGACCAGAAACAAACATTTAACTGATGAAAAGAATCATTTGTGTGTGAAAAGCATGACACAGCCTATTCCTCCCTCACTATTAAAAGATATCAGTGAGCCACATGGTTTGGATTAGATCCACATGCACAAAACTCATTAGCACACCAACGAGTGTTAATCCCCCACTAAAAATAGTTCCAAACAAATAAGCAAGTCAGTCCTGTTCAATAGTGTTTCACAAAATTAAATAAATAAATACAAAGACGAAAATGTAGAATATTACTTGCCTCGTCTTTAAATGACATACAGTTCGGCTTGAGGACTGTTCATGCCCCGTTTGTTCTGCGCAAACTAAACTGGACTTGATTTTAGGAAAATAAATGCTGTGTCTATGGAGAGACACTGACCCACTGTCTAAATGAAGAATGGTTTTTGAGGCCCGTAGTAAGGAAAGGCCTCCTGCAGCAAAAGCCCTTACAATCCAACCATAAAAAAAAATATTACCTCACCAGGGAAAAATGCAGCTAAGAGCAACGAAATTCTTTTTTTGTGTGTGTGTGTGTGTGTGTGTGCATCTGGACATGTGTGTAAAGGTAGAAAAATCAATACAGGCACCTCAACACCTGGGTAGGGCATTTCTCAGGAGAGCTTTTGTCCAATATGGCCTCTTGCCAGTATGCACATCTTGAATGTGAGTATTAATGCAGTATAAATCTAAGGCAGAGGAATCACCTCACATGATGATAATTGAGAACAGGGACCAAGGCTGGCTGCAGCTTCACAATCTCTGTTTTCTGAAGAGAGCATTCCTGAGTGAGTAAAACTAGCTTCCCAGCGTCCGTTGCGTCCTGGAGTGCAGCCACATGACTGATGTGGGACACTGATCAGCGCTAAGTACAGTATGTAAGCAAATTGCCCCCCCCCACTTTAAGACGAATTACAAAATGAGACAAAGGAGCAGATAACCGGTCACTGCTAAGTCTATTATTCTGGATATGAGCTTTTAGTGAAACTAAAACACACGAGGATTAGGCTGCCATTCAAAATCAGTAATGCTTCCATCAGACTCCCATAAGGGAACTGAAAAAAGGGATTTCATACAGCCATATGTACTTCATGCATTGCAAAGTGACTGATGTATATATATATATATGTATGTATAGTCTAAAGCTCCAGGCTCATATATAATGGACTTTGATTACTGAAGGTATAAATTCAAACATCTGTGTCACATCAAGCAGTTGTAACACCGATCACAGATGTGCCGATGACCTGGTCAGAAACATAGTTCGTACCTCAGAAGTGCCACGGCTCTTTGCTTGCAAGTCCTCCAGTTCTTTTTGAACCTGCCACACTCTGTCTCCCATCTCCTCCTCTCGACTCTTAAAAGGTAAAAAAAAAGAAAAAAAAAAGAGGGGAATAATAAACAACAGCCGATTCATTTCCTGTGTTTCTTGTCAGTGTCATAACTTTGCTCTTCCTTATTTCAGACCTCCCCCTTTAATTATGTCTATGGGCGATTCATATCAGCAACTGACTGCTGATGTTCTGACAAGTATAAGGGAAGGTAACTTCTTCCAAATGGTGGATGGGTTGAATCTCCTCTCGATGGTAAATCTATTTGAATCACAATTAAAACTGGGACCGTTTGCTTTACCCATACCTGTATAACCTCTTCGTATTTCTGAACAGTTCTGTGCAAGTCGTCCTCCTTCTGGGCAATCGCCTTCCTGAGCTGACTGGCTTCTTCACGATGGCAAGTGATGAGCTCTGCTTCAACACACTGAGCCTTTGCTGTGTCGAGGAGAAAGAGGAATGAGCCAGAGTCAGCAACTTAGAACAAAACTCATCTTCCAAACCGCTCACTCACATTCCATCTGATCTGGAACGTAAGACAAAAGTTAAACATGGAGGAAATAAGGAGACATGGCACTTCAGATACAATATTACATCTTTCCGTGTTGGTCCACCCTGTTGTTGCGTAGGAGTCGGTCATCTTTACTCAGATTTTCCACTCACGGGAAGTAAATGTGATCAATGTGTGACGTGCCAAAGAGAATTATGCACACCCTCATTTTTACCCTATAAACATACAGCTATAAATCCTGTGACTTGAGTTTAATGAACAGAGAAGTACTTTCTTCTGCCTTACCAATAGCTTCCTTAACTGATGTATCAAGCTCCCTCTCTTTTAAGGCCATTTGTGTGTTGAACTCTCTCATTAATTGCTTGATAGTAGAATTGTGCCTCATCTCCAAATCCTCCAGCTCCAATCTAGAGGAAATGTAGTCAGTTAGCATGGATGCCATAATGCAACCTCATGTCTACAAATATAGGATCATATTGTTTTATTCAATGTGATTCTTTTCTGGATTTCACAAACTTACTTCAGCTTATTCTCATTCTCCTCCAACAACTCTTTCTTGGTGTACTCCGCGTCCTGTTCATGCTCCTTCCTCAGTAGTCGGATGTCTTTCTGTAACCTGGTAAAGTCCTTGTGCAATTTCTCTTTCTCATGTGTCACCTGACTCAGTTTGTTCTTGAGGGACTCCAGAGAATCACCATCCACTTCTTGCATGGGGGTGTGGTTTTCCATCCCGCTCCGGGTCTGCTGTAGGCTGCTGCATTCAACCTTGATCTCAGATTCAACTTCTGGTCGATTAATCATTGCCTGATGATGATTAAGCTGGGCTTCCTTGTCACGCATTTCTTCTTTCAGCTTATCTATTTCTGAAACAAGGCTTTGATTCTGCTCCTCTGCTTCTTTTAGCTTCGCCTCAATTTCACGCAGCGCTGATTCAGCTTCTTTGCGTTCCCCTTGTTCAGCTGCCTCCATCTGAACTGAGGACAGTTTCTCTTCATACACACTTTTCAATGCTTCTAAAGACTTTTCTTTCTCAAGCCTCTCATTACTCAGAATTTCTTCAAGTTGTTTCTCGTGCTCCTCTTTCAGTTTAGCAAGAGCCTCCTCCAGTGATTTTGTTCTCTCTTCTAATTCATCTATGTGTTGTGTGCTGGATGTTTCACTGCTTTTGTTTTCCTCCAAATTAGTCTGAAGAGCCTTGATCGTCTGCTCTTTTTCCTCAAGCTGTGAGGTCAGCTGTTTTTTAATCTGAGCTATTTTCTGCTCAGCTTTCTTCTTCAGCTCCGCTACCTTTCTAGCGCTCTCTGCGACTAGGTTCTCCTCAGTTGCCTTCAGACTCTCCTCCTTGCGCTTGATAATCTCATCTTTCATCCTTTCAAATTCCTCTCTTTGTCTTTCCAGCTCGAGTTTACACTTTTGGTTGTCTTCCTGGAATGAGTGTAATTTGTCCGCCATCTCCTGCTCTACGTTAACAGTCTGAGTGCACTTCATCTGGACCTGCTGAAGCTGCTCCACCAACTCTCGTTTTTCACTCTCCCTGATGCTGTGTTGCTGCTCGAGATCCGCTGTGAGTTGTTCACACTCTTTTGTCTTTAAGGCCAGCTGCTCCTGGTGCTCTTTGAGTTGGCTAATGCAACTCTCCAGCTCTGAGGCGAGTTTGCCGAGTCTCTGCTCTTTCTCACTCAACACTTGGTCCATCTCGGACTTGCTTAAGGACTGATTGTCAATACTTGCTGTAAGGCTCTGCAGAGCTTCTTTCTTGTCAGAGATCTCAGACTCCAGCTCTTCAAGCCTGCTCTGCAGAGATGTAATAGTGTGGTCATCCTGGATGAACTTTGTCTCCGCTTTATTCTCATACTCAGAAAAGCTGTTCCTGAGAGTGTCGGCCTGCTCTAACGCAGACTTCCTCTCCTGCTCCAATCTCTCTATGGTCTCCTTCATTTGCGCAGCAGCCTGTTGTCGCTCCTCTTCATACTGCTGCTTCATCTGATTTATGGCTTCCTCCTTCTGCTCCATGCTACTTTCTAGCTGTTTTTTTAAGTCACTGGTGATGTTTTCCAAGCCACGGATATGCTCCTCGTTTGTTTTCATACTATCCGATATGATTCTGTTGGCTTCACTCAGCTCCTCAAGTTTTTGATTTTTTTCATCGACAGACAGAGAAAGATTCTCCTTCTCTTGTGTTAAGGCTTTGACGTGCTCGATGTGAGCATTTACCTGAGCAGTCATGTCGTCTAATGAAATGCATAGATTCTTGTTCTCCTCCATTTGCTGGCGGAGAGTCTCCTCTAAAGTGCAAACTCTATCTACTTTAGTAAGGATAGTGGTTTTGAGGTGCCCTATCTTATTCTGACTACACAGCAGTCTATCCTTCAGCTCATTTAGCCTACACTCAACTCTGTGACAGAGTTCATTAGATTCACACTCAACTTTAGACTGAACCTCTCGACAGTATCTCTCCATCTGGTTGCTGATCATAATTAGTTGCTGCTGGAGCTCTGCTTCCTTGGCTTGTAGTTGGACAGCAGTTTCCTCAAACTTATTCTGTAGGTCCTCACTTTCCTTACATCTGGAACCTTGCAGAGCTTTGAGCTGCTTCTCTGTTTCCTCCAACGTCTCAGATAGTGTCTTTAACTTCTCCCTGCCCTGTTCTTCTGTTGTGTTCAGCTCGTCTTGGAGGGCATTTCTCTCATTCATTGCCTGTTTTAGGTTCCTCTCCACTGACTCAATTTGCTCTTTCAGCAGTGTTTCAACCTGAGACAAACTTTCCATCTTAACTGCTGCTTCGTTAAGCTCTTCTTGCAGCTTCTGCACAGTGGTTTCTCGAATTGCCAGGTCCTCCCTTAAATCCTTTATTTCACACATTGCTTGATCATGTTCCTCCCTGCTTCTGCCTAGTTGCTGAGATAATTCCTCCAGTTCCTGTGCCTTCTCCTGTAGTATGAGGGAGTGTTTATCCATTATTTCTTCTTCCTGCTGTCCAAACTTCTCCTTCAACTGACGCTCCAGCTCCTCACAGTCGTGTTTATGGGAGTCACGTAGCTTCTCCACCTCATCTTTATGGTTAGCCTGCAACTCGGTCATTGCAGTGCTGAGGCCTTGGGAGCTTTTTTGGGCCATCTCAAGAATTTTCTCTTGAACCTTTTGCTCTTTCTGCTGAAGCTCTGCCTCCTTCTTTGCAAGTTCCTTCTTCGCGTTCTCTTCACTTTGCTGAAGCTTTTTCTTAAAATTCTCTTGCATTTCTTTGGCCTTGTGCTTGAACTTTTCCATTTTAGTTTCCTGCGATTTAACCTTGTTTTCCAGCTCTGTTATTCTTTTCACCTTCTTTTCATGTGCAGCTTTTTCGTCATCCAGCTGTTTCTTGAGTTTTGCATGTTCCTCCTGCTTAGCGTTTAGATCTGCAGTCAATGACTGGTCCTTGTCTGAGAGATCCTTTTTGGACTCTTGTAATTGGTTCTCCAGTTCTTGAAGCAAATTCCCTTTTTCTTGACAATCATTCTTTGCAACTTCCAACTGATGCTCCAAATCTGCCAATTTCTTTTTACACTGATCAAGGTCTTCTGATAATTGGGCATTAGACTCCTTCAGACTCCCACTATCCAACTGGGACTCTGATAAACTCTGCTGCAGCTGCTCTAGTTCCTTAACCTTAACATTTACTTCTTGCAAACTGGAATGTGATTCATCATGAAGTGTTGTTTCTCTAAGGATATGCTCCTCAATTTTCTTTTCCTTTTCCTTCAGAACAATGCTCAATGCATTAAGCTCCTCTTTTAGAGTTTTCTCTATACCTCTGACTGCCTGCTCGTGCTCCTGTTTAATATTTACGAGGTCTATGTTGTGCTTTGCTGCTTGATCCTGAAACTTCTCCTCCTGCTCCTTTTGAGCTAAATTTTGAGCATCTACAGCTGCCACTAACTTCTCCTCCAGAAGCTGTTTGCTCGCCAATGCATCAGAGAGTTCAGATGAAAGAGCCTCAATCTCTGCCTGCTTTGCATCCAGTTTCTCTACCGTTTTCTGGTTCATGTCTTCAACATGTGCTTGGAACTGCAGCTCTTTGTCCTTCAGAAGCATCTCTACCTCAACTCTCTGTTTTTCCTTGAGCTCCTCCACAACTGCATCATGGTGCAGGGTTAGGGCATCCTTGTGGTTTTCCAACTGCTCCTGATGCTTTTTCTCTAATGCAGTGATTTGCTCTTGGTGCTTATCGTTTAGCTCATCCAGCTGACTGGAAAGTTCATGGGACAGACATGATCCGTCTTGTGAGATCTTCTCCAGAGAACTCTCAAGCTCCAGTATCCTCTGCAATCACACACATGCAGGTTGTAAAGATGATTGTATACCTCAATTGTCACTTGACAGTTAAAAAAAAAAAACCTTAAGGCTTTTAATGAGGCATCCATATGTTGGTTGTTCACGTCTAAAACATTTAACTTATAATATGTTGCATCATACTATTATACAACACAGCAAACAATAACGTAAACATTAAATTGGATAAGACTGTATAAATGCAGTTAACATGTAAATGAGAAAATATTTGAACCTCAAAACATTCTGCCAGCTCTAGTTACATTAAAAAAAGTAAAAAAACACACTCACAGTCCTTGCACTTTCCAGCTCCAGCTGTATCTCTTTAACCTTATTATCAGCTTCAGTCCTCAGAGCGGTCTTCTGTAACTCTGCATCCTCCAAAGCAAGAGAAGCCTGCTGTTCCTGCTCCTTGGCTACCTGGGCAAACTCCTCTTTGCATTTCTCCTACATAGCATAATCACATCAAATCAAAATGTCATATCTGTTGCCTTTCATCCAATGCACTTGTTTGTAGTGTTAAATTAAATGAATACAAGCATTTGGCACCTACCACAGCTTCGCTCACTCTGGCGCTCAGCTCTGCTTCTTTAGTAGCCAGAGCTTCTCCGTGGACTTTTTCCATAGCTGTAAATGTTTCCTCTGATGACTTCTAAAGGAAATAAAAATAATAATAATAAAACAATCCGCACATAATGCTTATGTGTTCTCAAAGGTACTTTTACAGCATACAACATTTTGTAGAAATAGTCTTGCATTTCACTTAAAGTCACAAGATGATTTGCTTTGATATTATGTTGTAACATTTGCAATTATCCTTTTTCACAAAAGCACATGTGTTATTGATAACATTAATAACGGCTTGGTTCAGTTCAAGTAGCCAGGACAGTGTGACAGTGAGCCAGAATATGCCCTTAAAGCTAAATGGAACATCTGTGCTTTTCCAACACTTTAAATCAAAATGACTGCTGTGGAAAAAAGCTAATAGCAAACCCACAGGGTAATACTCCCATGAATGTATGGTTTCTTCAAAAATGAAAGTAATTGTGCAGAGGTCACTCTCTGACCTTCATGATAGCGACCACCTCCTGTTTGACTCTAGTGAGTTCCTGCTGCAAAAGCTTCCTCTCTTGCTCACTGGCCATCTCAATGTTCTTCATTTGCTCCTCCAGCTGAACCTGCAGCTGCTTTTTGGCCTCCTCCGCCTTCTGAGCTACACCCAGCGCTCGCTCGAGTTCTTCAAATGCTTTAGAAAAAAAAATCATATAACAATAAAATCATTAACATACGGTATCCAGGAAACACATTCTGCCTCAACAGAAACAAAAGTGTATTCCACTCACCTGACTTCTCAGCTTTTTCTTTCTGTTCCTGTAAGTCTTCTTTCTGGACAGTTGTCTGCTGGAGCCTGGAGCGAAGCTGTGCAATCTCCTCCTCTTTCATTTCCAGTGTCTCATGCATTTGGCGCTTTGTCTCAGCAATGACCATTCCCTGTAACATACAACAAAATGAGCATCAAATTGACTTGCTTGCCCTACGGTTGATTCAACTGCTATTTCTGGAATTTATACTAGCCCTGTGTCCCTGTTTTTAAATTCGAGTGCTTTTAGCCGCTCACAGAAATCTCATTAACTGCTGTCCACCCTACAGAGCTGGGGTTAAAGTTTAAGGAAAATAAAAGGGGCTTCAAGGTGTCTCTTCTCAGTGGCAGAATAAAAACATGTCAAGATCTCAAAGACAACTGAATAAGCAAGACCTTCAATCAAAATAGAACTGAGGTATTAAAGCTCCTTTACCCACCTTGTCCTGCTCCAACTGCTCAATGAGATTCTTAGCATCACGCAGCTGAGTGATCAACTTTGTCTTTTCAGTTGTGTGCAGTTCCTTTAGACATTAAACAGAATACATATGAGAATCTCAACTACACTGGGCTGCTTCTGTATCTGACAAGAAGGCTCATATTCTGTATGCACGTTGGTCAGATAACTTCAAAATGAGATGTTTTCTGCACCACCTAGGATTCTTTACCCACAACAAGTGTACAGAGGCACTGCTAAACCAACATTTTGACCAAAATTACAGCCTGGTTTAACATCAATGGCATGTAGTTGCTATGTCTGTGTGCCACCACGGCTTAACTAGTGGTTACTTGACAGGAAATGCTGGGTTGACTATGTTTCTTGGTTGTCTGCTCCACATGTCCCAAGAGGCTTAGCATCTATGTGGCCTTTTGACAAACAGTTGAAGTTCAAAACTTTATAAAACAGGACATAATACTCCTTCTACCGGAAAATCCGTGTGCCTAGGGACATGGATTGCAGACAGATGGTTTGCTTTATGGTATTTGTCTGAGGCAGAGGATGAGCACAGCCCAGCCCAGCACTTCCAGGATGCCTTCATGCTGCTTAAGAGGGCTAAATGCCTGTTAACCTCTGCTTTTCCAGACACGGAAAACTCCCTACTCCCAAGCAGAGAGCAGAAATAACATAAAACATTAAGGCAAAAAATAAAACCAAGTCAATCAATATACACACAATCTTTACAACGACATACGTTTGTAGCTGATATTGTTGATGCAGCGGTAGATAACAAACAACACAAACATGCAATCATTCCGTTGCGGCTAAATGTTCTCACATAAATGAAAACAATGGTTCAGTCATGTCACGCTGACATGACATGACATGAACCCTCATCCTGGAGTGCAGTCAAGAGAATTTGGATGTTTGGACACTGAGAACTGCAATTCACTGTGTCACTGAGATAATGGAGTCACATTATCAGTGGACCACAAAGACTCGCACAAAATGAATTGGCCTAAACACACTTTTCAGTCAGTCATTCACTACATCTTAGCTCAGCTTTCCCCACTTATTTAATTTATTTAAAAAGTGATAACGTAGCAGATATTTTATAAACTTTACAGATCAGTGTGAAATACGCTGTCCTGATGTTGTAGTATAACCTCTGTCAACACTTATAATAACTCATCAGAACTACCTTCATCTTCTCCAGTTCCTGCAGTCTTTCCTGCAGCTGCTCGTGCAGAGTTTCATTCTCACTTGCCAGCTGGGTGCTGCGCTCCTTGTGTGTGCGCATCACCTCTTTACACTTATGCAGAAGGTTTTCCTGCCTCTTCACTCTCTTCTGTAGCGCCTCCATGAGTTTGGCTGGATCACTGTTGCCCTCTCCTGTTCAAAAAATACATTACACTAAATAAAAGGTATCAATAGATTTCTCTCGGAAATGCCAGAGAAATCTGTAATATAATGTCTGCACAATGATTTCTGAAATTTGCACATGACTAAAAAAAAAAATCAATAATTAGAAAAAGCTCACCCTCACTGGCTTCTGGTTCAAGTCCTTGCTCCTTAGAAGGACTTTGTGTGGCAGAAAAAGAGTCATCAGTATCCTCAGACTGAGGAACCTCATCTTCAGGTAGCACAGCACCAGGGACCACCTTGACTCGTTTCTTCAACAGAGCAACCTGACAGGCAAAAACAAACCACTTTCAATACTTTTGTCCCATGTGCTTAACTTAAGTGTATGACATGTATCATACACTTTAGTGCACTTACCTGTGTATGAAGGACACTGATCATCTGGTCCTTTTCCTCCAGTGCAGCATCAAACTCTTCCTGTAGGTGTTTCTTGGCCTGCTGGTCCATCTGAAGTTCCTGGAGATCATTCAATGTGTTAACACAAAACTTCAATCCACAAGGAAGACAGATCTATATTCACTACATACTGTTCTTACCTCCCGCAGCTCCCCTATCCGGCGGAGAGCTTTGTCTTGACTCTGACTGAGGATGACCTGAGCAGAGGGAGAAAAGAAATGAAGAACTGATCAATTTAGGATGCTTCAAAAAAAATTATTGGTGAAGAAATCTCCTTCAGAAGAACAAATCAAAAAAGAAATACTTGCAAATGTACCTGTGTTTTTTCTTTATCACGTTGCACTGTTCGATATGCAGTAACCAGCTGCTCAATAAAACATTTGTAAAAGAAGAGGAAACAGAGAGGGAAGAATAGAGAAAATCGTCAATGACAATTAATAAAGTTGTAATTTAAGATTTGTATAACTATCTATTTACACACAATATTTATTGTCTTTGGGAAATCTTTGTGCAACTCTCACCTCCGAGTACTTTCCTCTGTACTTCCCCAGACTCCTCTCTACTTGAAGCAGTCGGTGCAACAGCTGTTCTTTGGAAAGGGCCTCAGCACTTCCTGGTGGCTCCTCAGCCTCACTCTCAATATCTGAGGGCGGATCATCATACATGGGCGTGCCTTGAGACTCGTTGTCTCCCGAAAGATTCAGTGAGTCGCGCGATGAGCTTCGGACCAGGTTCTCTTTAGATGGAGAGCGGAACAGAGTTTCTGCCCGACTGGCACCTCCACGAATCAGCGACTCCATTGAGGGAACTTTTAACTGCAATTTCTGGGCAAAAGACTGAGGTTCCTCTCTCTGTTAGGGATGTTTGAGATGTTGTATGAACAAAAAAGTAGAAGATGAAAACATGAGCAATATGATTTACAACACTACCTTAGAATTTACAAATAAAAAAATCGATGGGACAAAAGAGAAAAACATACATGAGGAAAAGCACTTCCTTCACCATTGATGCTACCTCTGGGTGACCTGGATGGTCCTTTAGAGACACCCTGTAGATAAAAAGACATAATCAGAGAAAGAAAAGCCATTCCAGTGAACTACTCCTGGGCCAGTTAGTCATCCACACCCAGCGTGGCTCTCCCTGATTACTCTGGAGGGAGCAATATTAGTATTGCTTGGAGCAATGCAGGGGCAATGGGTACCCTCATGCAACTTGGAAAAAACAGAGGGGTTATATACATATAAAGAAGGCATCTCTACTGTACATTAAACAAAAGGGTTAAGACTAGACTACAGAACAGCCATGAGGACAGAACAAACAGACAAAGTCAAGTCAAAGAGCCGGTATTTGGTTTAGATGCTTGTCAGTGCAGTTGCAGCTGTATTACAGGAGCACAAAGATATAGCCCATATCTGAAGTGAGTAAACATTTAGCAGCTTAGTTGGTTTAAGTGACTTGTGATTGTTAGAGGCAGAATCAGAGTGAGCAAAAATTCTCCTCCTTTTTCCAGCTCCCGAGTTACTCCTTCCTCTGTATTACTGTGCACAACATTCAACATTTATACCGTGTTTGTTAATGGACCAGTGATCACCATTACCTCTGGGTTTAACAACAACTCTTTGAAAAAAAGAATAGCGTATGGCTTCTGTTTTAGCAAGTTGTTCTACCACGTTTAGTTGTTTCACTACATTAGTGTTCAGGGAGGTGGGGTGGGGGACGGAGTTGATCAAGTAATAAGGAAAGATAATTGAAAGGCTTAATACTGATGTGGTCAGGGAAATCTTGATTCACACAAAAGGCATTATGTCATTGCTAACTGTTGCTCTTACAACACAGTAACAGGTGTCAGTGAATGGGGCAGGAATTAGGAATGTTTTGATTGCACTGGAACTTAATCTGCACAAGGACAACTCATGTGAAGTGACAATTAAAATAATTCTTGAATTAAGTTTGGGGTCAAATGACAAACAAAACAGGCAACACAAGATTGTACATCCAATATAAAACAGAAAAAAAAATTAAAAAATAATATGACTATGATCATGGTATTCAGCAATCAACACTGTATTGGGACATGTTGATACAATGTAGAGGGAACATGGCGGAGACACTGTGATGGATTTAACAAGTTTATAGTTTACCACATTTGGTAGCTGCAACACACTGAAACACACAGTCCAATTATGTCCACTGACATAACATAGGCTAAGTGTTGACATGACAGAGGCTACAGATTCAATTTGATTAGACCGAGAAGTAATCAAGCATCACAGGACAATTCAAGGCACCGATTCACCTCTCTTTCCACTGGCAAGGTTAACAGGTTACCATTGGCTCCAGGAGAATGTCTTATGAAAAACTGTCTTCGAAATATGAAATACACAGTCATGTAAATAAAGCATTAGATTTTGGGGTAAACAACCCCAAACAGTATTTAAATATAGAATGTTAAAATATATCTACAAGGATTACATGAAGTAGTAGGAAAACAAAACTAGCTGATTTTTTAATCCAAACATTTTGCAATGAATTAAATATGTATACAATGTATTAACATACATACAAATGTATATAATGTTAGCAACATTAATGTGAGCATGTTAAATGTAAAAAACGTTGTTATTTTGTCAGTAATTAATTAGTCTAATGCCAAATTTCCAGTAGAATGTATTGTTTCTATCACAATAGAAACGTTTTTTTTGCTACCTTCAAATATGAACTCACATCATGCGGTTTAAACTTCACCAAAGGGAATCTGCGCTGCTCTGTTTGTTTACTTGGAAGAGTCAAAAGCAATCCAACTAAACAGACTTGTGGGGAATGAGGAGAAGGGACAAAGGCCACTGGGCAACATAACAAGGTACTGAGGGTCTATAAGGCAAGCAACTAAGGAGGATACCTAAAGACAAGGAGGCAACATTAAATTCTATGACGGATAATAACAACTGAAAGGTAAGATAATAAACCAACATATGGCAAAAAGCACACAAAGCTTCTATCCCACAATGTAAACCTTATAAGATGCAGGGTTAGCCTAAAATATGAGATGCCTTCTTGTTGCTAAATCCAAAGGAAACAGGAGTCAGAGCAGGGAACAAGCAGTCCCTACTTGGGCCACAGTTGTCTAACGATACCCCACAGGCGCGACGATGGGAGGAAGGCACAGGGCAGGAGGAGCAGGAGGAAGAGGAAGAGGAGGAGGGAGAGGCAGGAAGTGAGGACAAACTCACCACACTGGCTACCTGGGCCGTTTTGGGTCGTTTTGAATGGTCCAGAGCAAAGATAGTATACTCAGAGAGAAAAGCGGGCTCTGCTATCATCCCAGCCAGCATCTGACCCCGTCAGTGCAATAATGGGACGGAGGGTGGGGAAAGGAGAGGAACACAGAGAGCAATGAGAAAAACAACACCATGAGAGTGAAATAGAGCTGAAGGGAGTGTCTAACCAGAGCTGAACTGAGATGGATGAAGAAAAAGACAGAGTGGTGAGGGTGTGAGAGAGCTCGAGAGAGAGCGAGAGAGAGAGAGAGAGAGAGACTACATGAAATAGTGAGGAAAACAAGAAAGTGAAACACTCAATTAACATCAGTGTTATGATTAACAGTTTGACATCTCTGCATTAAGTTATATTGTTAGTGCTTTTCAAATTTGGCTAAATCTGCCTTCAGTGACCAAATCACTATCACAGTGTGTCAAAGTGTTAAAGTTATGTGAAGTGAGAAAAGATGCTGAAATGACAAGAAACTTTGAGGGCACATGAGCCCAAGTGACGAAAGGAATAAACTGTTTTCAGACATTTTGACATTCTGGGTCCAAATCTTTTTTTTTTTGACAGTTTTCTGTTCACATATCCAATGCAATGGAACTTTGTTTAGGTGAGACATGTTTGCAAGAGCAGGAGAATGTCAAGAGGATCCAGCAGAGAGGGTGGAGCATGGCTTGAACATGAAGGAAACAGGACACTTTCCCATTCACTTGCTGTGAACTCTCCAGAGTTTCTCCTGATGCCTTCTGACATGAGGTCAACCAAGACATTAGCCAGAGATTAACATATTCAACCTCCCTGTGTATATAAACCTGACCAAATAGAGACACCATATCCAATGGTCTGCAGAGTATCCACGTAGAAATCTTCATGAATATTTGTTTAAGATGTTTTTTTAATCTGAAGATCAAACAGCCAAGACTGCAAACATCCTTATCTAAGCTTTTGGACAAACCTTTACATACATTTACATTCAAGACTGGACTACTTTAATGTTCCCCTCATCGATCTCACAAACAAGAACGTTAGACAACAACAGCTATTCAGAATGCTGCTGAATGCCAGAGAGTTCTTCCACAAACTAAAAAAATAGAACTTCTAGCTCCTTGTTAAGTAAAAAGTCTACATGTCCTTCAATCATCACGTGTCCTTTCTCTATATGCTTGCAGTGTATAAGCCCTACAGAACTCTCAGATCTGCAGATGATGATGTGAGTGGCCCCAACTATAACCCATTTTAAAATTAACTTAAAAATAGCTCTGTACTTTACTGCTTTTACCTCATCATAAATCATATTCTAAACTCTTCCCTGTCCCATTTGTAGTCTTTTCGTTTTGTTATAACTATTATTAAAGTTTTGATATATTTTAATTTTTCTTCTTGCAATAAATTTGATATGTCTTTAAAACTTTTTTTTGTAATGATTTTTTTTTAAGTGCCTCCTCTCTCCATTTCTACTTGTTTTTTTTTTTAATGTGCTTCTCTAGCCTTCTTTTATGTCTCTATTGAATGGCTTATGTGTCTTACAAAGTGCTCAACAAATGAACTGGCCTTGCACTGCATTTCAAATATTTGTATTACCCTTGCTTTGCATCATCCACCATCTTACAGTCATGGTCAGCACCACACCACCAGTGTGCAGTACTCTCTAATGAAAACCTCCCACAGACTTGTCCATGTGCACTAGAAGAACATAGTGCAACAACACACCGAAGGAAGAAGGAGAAAAAAAAAAAAAAACTGAGGAAGAGGATACATCAATTATTCATACACATGCTGAAATATGGTCTGCTCACCACCACTAAAATGTCCTTCCCTGTGCTCCGAAATGAGAATCCCTTTTTGGTGAGCAGTTATGGTACAACTGTGAAAAATAACTTGTGCGTGTAGTTAAATGAGCCATGGTAAAATCATGTTTTGATTCAATGCTGTGATACTTTGTGGTGCGATCTACATTTTGATTAATTCAGTCTCCCATGGTAAAATGCATGCAGTTAAATAACAACAACAGAGGAGATACCTGAAAAGAGATTGCAATGCCGATTAATCTCAAACATCAGTTATCACAGGATTACTCCTGCCCACGAGTTCTAATGGAATTGTAAGGACTGTGGTGAGAGAGCTGTTATTTTAAGTAATGGAACACCTACAACTGAGTGGACGTGCTTGGAGAATAAATGCAAAATAATAATATTGGTCAGAAGGAACAGAAACATGAATAAGTAATGAAAATTTAAAATATCCTTTACTCTTTAAAGAAGGAAAATACTTAAGTCACTTTTTGTTTCCACTTGAAACATCAATCAAAAAGCAGGAGAACATTAAGCATAGCATAGGACTGACAGAAACATCACTGTACTGTAAGAAAAGAACAGAAGCTGGGAGAGGACACGACATCTCTGCAGGCTGAAGCTATGTGTAAATATGTTATAAGCATACATGAGCACAGGCGGACAGCATGCTCACCTCTCTGTCACTGGGAGTGGGTGAACCGTCATGAGGAAATGGGGGAGTCTGGCTGCTGCGGCGATCACCAGAGCCCTGTTTGAATAAATAAGTATATATATATAAGTTCAATACATTAAATAATTCAAGTTTCATAGCATTATACACTGAACTGAAAGTAATGGTTCTTGGTCTGAACCAACTCATCATTACAAACAACTTTGTACCCCACTGTTTGAGTCTTCACCTTTGAACGTGCTTGATTAACAGCAAGACACTGTGTCAAGAACTGCAAACACAAACAACCTTTCAGTAACAAACTGAAGTTTTCTCCATATGTTTACTGTCAGGCAACAGGCAAACAAACACAAAATGCAGGAAAACACATGTGGTGTACAACAGAAAAAAAGCTTTTAACATATACAAAAGGTATATCAGAACCATATAATAAAAATGTCCTGTTACTGGTCCTAATGTTTTGGTTATTACTATAATCACTGCTTGAAGTCAACAAATCATGTGCTTTTCTGTGAGAATCATTGCAGTATTGCTAATATTTGTAGTTTGTAAAACAAGTAGAGGGACTATGATTTTGAGCAGATTTTCATTTAATGAAGCAGTTTTGATTTCACAGCAATGGGTATACTTTTGTACCAACAGTACCGCAGAACACAGTACCACAGAGTTATAAAGCAAAAGAAGAACTTGTTTACTTGCTCGGTAAAATAGACCCTTTGTTTTGTCTTTTTGCAAACCAGTTATATATGGTCTTTCCAATACAACAGCTAATAAATCATAAAAATCAAACTTTATAGCAACGTCTCCAGTGATGTTACTCTTGTCAATGGCAAAGGAACATTTGATACTGCCATGAGTATTTTTTTTTTTATCAACGTGTCACTCAAGTAAAGCAGTCTGACATCTACATGCAGCTTATGCCATACCCCTCAACAGACACGCCCATAATATCTGAGGTCCACTGAAGCTCCCTGACAAGTGTTTTGGCTACAGAGACGATCGCGGTTGACTGTTCTTCCTTGTTTTGTTTTTATAATGGTCTGCCTGTGACAACTAGGTTTACCAGTAACAGGTTTTCATGAACGCGCTTTACTAGCTGCTAACAGCTAACTGGCTTAGCGTACGGCGCTAATGTTTACACAGCACGAGGGTGAACTGGCGAAAGAAGTCGGGCAAAGTTGTCAGCTTCACGAGTCAATGCGATATGAATAGATGATCATTTTAGCTGCATGACCTAGTCAGCGACACGACAGCTGTCTTACCCCGAGCTGCCTCATTAATGTAAACAGAAGTTAGCTTAGCCTGTTAGCAAAACTCTACAACCAACCTGGGCCTGCTGCTGCGGTGATTGCGCATTCCTCTGAGGCGACTGCTCCTCGTTTATCTTCTGCTTCAGTTTTTTAAACATCTTGTCTCGCCGACGTAGCTGAGATCTGACGAGCAGATTACTACAATCCGGCAGAGACGTGTCCTGTTTTCGTTTTAGCCTGACATTCAATCCTTACAGTGCCAGACTTCCTTGTTCGCCCCTGATCTCCAGCAGGTGGCCGCGCTCTCTGCGCAAGTGCGGCCAACGTGGAGGAAAACTGAAACGTCATCTTTAAAGGGCCAGTCCGGGCTAAATTAGCGACAGCGACACCCGTGGAGGAAAAGGGTAGCACGCCAAAAATGTCTAATGGAGTTGTAAATTAGTTTGAAATTGCGACTTATAACATGTTTCTCTGCTGCCTCTGTCTTTACGTTGCTTAAATTCTGTTAATACTTTTAAAATGCAACTAAAGGCTATTTATTAGACGACTGTTTTAATCGCTGTTTTTGTGTTTGTGTTTATCCACTGTATTTGTATGTCTCTTTTATTATTTGTTGTATTTATTTCATTGTAAAGCACTTTGTGATTTTTTTTTATCTGTGAAATATGCTATATAAATACATTTTACTAACTTACTTACTAAGTCATTTTAAGCTACATTTGAATTTTGATGAGAATAAATATATGCTGATATTGCATACTTTTAAAGAGAGCTATACACATGAGGGAGAATTGGAGGGCTTAACCCACTTAGTTGTATTTCCTGCCCTCTCTTCATGCATCTATAGAAAACTATTGAGAACAACTAAATTATTGGATAAGCTATTATATTGTATTATTATATTATTATTGGACTGATGCACTGAGCAGAGGAGATAGAAGACATGGGAATTGCAAGCTGTTTTCATGTGCCTGCTGATTGTGAGAGAGTCATTCATAAAAACACAACAATGATTTGTGCCTTGTTCTTTTGTAGGTAGTCTATTTCGAATTATTTCAAATATAATGCTGAAACAGTAGTGTAATATTTGTTAAGCCTTTCTGAAGTTGCTACCTCACAATTATAAAATAAGCACTTTATGTTTGATTGATTGTCTTATTTTGGTTTAATTTTTGCTGCTGCACGAGTCTCTGTTTTGGATTGCTGTGCCCATACAGACTCGGCACATTTTGATCCATGATTTTGTGAAAAATAAAAATTCTTTCTTACTTACTTACTAACTTAAATACATAATACTGAGTCCAATATCAAATGTTGATGTGATGTGCGTGTAGGAGGTTGGAGTGAAAGCAGCTTGTATTTTGCGCTCACATTTCTTTGATTTTACTCATCGGATCGATGTTTGTGTCTTTGTGTCTTTTGACTGAAATACACACCCTCTGCTCATGTTTGTATAAATAAAAAAAGAAAAGGATACTGAATAATACAACAACATTGCTTGGACATCAGAGGGCACTGCCCATGAACATTTAATGTGATTTTGCTTCGGGCCAGTTACAGCTTTTAGAGCGTACTTTACAAGTGTGCGGCTGAAGATGTTGGAGATTTTTATGGTTTTCCTCTTTTTCATTAACTTAACTAATTACTGTGTCTCCGTCTCAACACATATCGTCATCTATGTGAAACTTCAAATGAGTTTGTACTGGGACAGCACAATTATGCAAACGTTGCAGATGAGAATTTGTCATTTTACGTGACAGGTCAAAAAAACTGGTCAATGTACACACACATACATCAGCAAATATCAGTGTTCTGGTTGATATTTGTGAAGCCACTGCACTCCAGAGTTTTATAGTAATATCTTTGTCTTTGCTTTTCTAAAAATAACTAAATGT
Organism: Solea solea; assembly: GCF_958295425.1. Taxonomy (NCBI): domain Eukaryota; kingdom Metazoa; phylum Chordata; class Actinopteri; order Pleuronectiformes; family Soleidae; genus Solea; species Solea solea. The sequence goes on from NC_081148.1 coordinate 16,117,408, forward strand.
ATTTTTGCTGCAATGACTTATGTATTCCTTCTTGGGCATTGCAACAAAAAACTGCAGCAGACAGAGAGGTTGAAATGATTGGTGTGTGTGTGTGTGTGTGTGTGTGTGTGTGTGTGTGTGTGTGTGTCGAGCTCAATGCAGTAACATGGCATTTTTCTTCCTTTAGGATCTGGCCATGTGTAAAGATATTAAAGATATAGAGGATGATATAGGACATGTCATTTTGGAGCAGAAAACACATTCAACATTCAAGACTGTGAAACGCTAATGCTTACATTACAACTCAGCGGAGCTTTTGATGTATGATGGATGTCTGCTACATTTAGTTTGAATGATGGCTGGTTAATGGCAGAGTGATGGAGCTGCAGTTAATGCTTCGCCCTGAGGTATACAGCAGACACTTTATGTGTCCAAGCAGGGGAACTGACTGCTGCACATCTGTCTTGGGTTGTTTGTTTCGGAGGCTCATGTTAAACAGCAACTATCTCACAATGCAATATGCGGCATGTATAGTTCTAAAAGACTGTATGGCATTAGAACATGTATAAAATATGTGGACTGCTTTACTGGCAATGCTATAAAATGTGAAAAACCTCATAATTAATTCCAGAGATTTGCCCAAATATCAATCTTGGCGCTTGGTAAAAGCAGCTGGGAATAGAATAGAGTGTTATGTGATCTAAAGTGTTAGATCACATGGTCTTCCTAGGTTTTAACACACGTAATAAGACTGACTGGATGCTCCCATTTTTTTTTTAAATGTGTCTAAACATCTAATTTGTCTCAGTGATGGCAGTTTTAATTTATCAACCAATGTTGTGGGCTGTAAATTCATTCTTTATAGATGTTACCGTGGTCGATTTGGAATTGAATTGTAATAACATACTGTATCTGTTCCCATATCTGCAGACAACTAACTGAACAACAAGGTTCGAGGGGAGGATGACCCAACATTTTTGCTCCAACTAAGACCCATGTCTGCTACCTGTTGGCTACAGGAGAATAATGAGCACATCAAATGACTGCGAGCAACACAGAGGGCGTGATGAGACCGAATCGATAAGAAGGAAGCTACAAATCCCCTGTGGAGGTACTCGATGCCCAATTAAAGGCAAATCTGCAGGACGGGAAGACCAAGCAAACATTAAATTGCCTTTCTTTTTTTCCCACAAGCAGTCACTGCTGACACCAAAGAGAAAGGAAAATTAATTAAACATTTATATTCTTCTTCGCTGACTCTGCTTACCCAGGCTCTTTCTCACCCCTTCCTCTAAAAACTAATAAGAAATAAATATAACAAGTGAGACACTTATGTGGCAATTTATAAAAGTTGCTTTTGTGTTACACCATCTATTCCTTTCCGAAATGTGTCAGTCTTGTGCTAAGGTTGAGGTAACAGCTGCTTTGGACACAGACTGATGACTAAGGGCTGCTACAATGACCGACTCTTCCCTCTTCCCCGTCTCCCATGGTGTCATTATCTGGTTGTATTGTGTGCCCATGCCTGCTGTCGCAGGGAGGCTCTGTTAGCTTTATTCTTCATTACTTTTTCACTCCTGTGAAGAAGATAAAGATTGTGACAAGCACAGCCACCAACTCTCACGCCATTGTCCAAAACACGGATATTTTCAGTACATGGATGATGCACTTTTATTGGACCAGTGCAGTGACAAAGGTATGATGTGTTTTTATTCCAGTTTATTTCTGCAGTGGGCATAATCGTTTACAATTTTGAAGTTGAATCGAAGTCATATTGCCGCAGGGATAAGACTGTATTTGAAAGTCTGCTGTTGCGTGAAACTTCCATCTTGTCTAAAGACTGTTCTTTTTTTTCTTTCTGCCAGGGATTAGAAAATTTGTCATAAAACCTTCAGACGCATTATTCCAGGTTTTAATTATAGGTTATAGCATTGGTTATCATTAAAACATCCATACTGTACCCTTTTTTTAAAATGTAATCTGTGATGATAATAGTTACTTATTTTGGTAATGCGGTTATGTGATCCGCATTTTACGACCATTAAATACTATATATATTAAAAAAAAATGTTAAAACCCAATCCTGGCTATGGTGGTAAGACGATGAACCTTTTTGGTGTACTTTGATTGTTTGTCATCGGTTTAGTGTAGAATGGATCCACTAGATGGAGCTAATTCTGCATCACACACCCACACAGATAGGGAGAGAGAGAGAGAGAGAGAGAGAGAGAGAGAGAGAGAGAGAGGCTGCAGCTCTGCCAGTCTCACTGGAATGGTTCTGTTTGAAGCTGATAATTAATTGGTAATTAATTATCCTAAAGAGACAACACTGACACTTATATATATATATACATATATAATAGACACATCCCTTTACAAAAGTTGAATGTAGCACAAACACGCATGCACACACACGCACACACACACTATACTGCCTCTGTTTGGTCTTAGTGATCAGAAACGATGCAACATTATTTTTATGCTGTGCTGTCTGAAAACAGGCTCTACACAGCAGCAGCAGCAGCAGCAGCAGCAGCAGCACAGGGACAAGCAGGGGTGAGACGTATTTATCCCAAGCAGCGGAATTCACTTCTGAAACCTTCTGTGGGGCCTTCTTCATGTTTTCAGTCATACTCCAGCTTGTTTGCAGCCATCTCGCTTTACTAGCGCAATGTTGCTGCTGCCTGTGCAGTGCAGTGCAGTGCAGTGTGGGAATGTTCGAAACACGCAAAATCGAAACACGCTTAATTAGCATTGTGTGACATTTATTTACATTTAAACTTTTAACTTTGATATATAGTATACTGCAGGTGCTGCACCAAGAGGTGTTCTCTAAGTGCCTTTGGTTCCATTTTGCAAAAGCAAATACCAACTCATTATCGTCAAGCACGCAGGATCACTGCCAAGTTTGATAAGCTGCTGTGTGAAGCATGCCTATCACTGCCGTCTGACATCGGATGAATTCCTACAGCAGTTCCAGCCATCGCGTTAGAGATGTTAGAGTGATGTATGCACTCAGCTTCACCGCACGGCTCCATTTATTTATGCACGTGAAGTTAATGCACCAACTTCGATCAGGGTGTCTTTTCTGCCATCACAACTTGTCAGTCTAAAAAGTGTTGATCTAAAAATCATGGTGGGTGTCTGGGAGTAGTAGTAGTAACTCATGTCTGATGTATAAGATATCTGCAACACCCACACACATACACACATATACTGTATATGTATATATGTATATATATATATATATATACATATATACATATATATATATATATTTATATATATACAGAGAGAGAAAGAGAGAGATGCTTTTTTTGGCAGGGAGAGAAGGCAACTAAATATAACAAGCAGTGGTTAAATTGCAGCATGAAATATTAAAAGGTACTCCCCACTATACCGGGGACTCTCACAAAACTATATGTTCCTCCCGAGAACGTAATTGCAATACAGCTCAGTTTCTCCCTTTTTTGTCATCAGTCACTTTTGTCATAACTTCCTGTACATGATTACTGTACAGGAAGAATACACACACACACATATATATATATATATATATATATATATATATATATATATATATATATATGTCGTGGTAATAACTCTACTGCTGTAATTTGTTTTATTTCCACATCAGTAGGAAACATTTGGAAAAAAAAATTAACATTGCCATGTTACATACATATTTACTAATATTTGGGTTTTTTCTGTGTGATCTCACCTGCAGGTTTGTTGTACTGGTGCTTCTCTAATGAGAAGAATGATGTTCATTACAAGGGGCTCAGCTGATAAAAGATTCAGTATGTTGAGAGGTGGGTGGTACATCTGGATCGGCATGTTTTATATAATAGGCACGATCTCTCCAGACGGCTATTACCATCTTGTGCAGTTGGATTCACATACTTCTCTGTGGTCAGGGACATTAGTATCCCGGTGGCATTTGTGCTCACATGAACTAATTTGGGAGGAAAGAGCTGAAACGTGGAAAAGTAAATGACGACACGTTATTGTACAACACACATTTAACATTTATGCATTGTTTGTATGGCTCGTAGCAACTGCTGACTGAACTGGAATTGTGTATTCATTGTCTGCCGCTTTATCCTCAACATGAGGGCCATGGGGCTGCTGGTGCCAATCCCAGCTGACATAGGCAAAAGGCAGGGTACATCCTGGACAGGTAGCCAGTCCATCGAGTGTCCAGTTAACCTGTGCATACACGCACACACAGGGAGAACAAGCAAACTCCATACAGAGAAGAACTTGGCCAAACCAGGATGCAAACCCACAGCCTTCTTGCTGTAAGGCAATAGTGGTAGCCACTACTGAAGTTGAATCATCTTCTCTGTATTTGGATGTTTAAACTTGACTAGTCCATAAAGTAAATTGAGTTGGGCATTTTAGGACTATCTAAAATATTTATAACACTTAAGATTTTCATGGCATCATAAAAGATCATGTAAGATATTTATGTTTTTATCTCCTATATTATTGTTTTATCTTTGCAAGGATAAAAAATGACTTACTTCTGCTAAAGAGGTTCATGGGAAACAAGGTTTTAATCCAGTGTTTTATTTTCAGCTGTGTTTAATTAACCTCCTTTAACATACATTTCCTAAGAATTGCACGCGGAGCATGAAATGCAACGTGAGCTTGTCGTGTTGAATTGTCATTGTTTACTGAATGATGCAGCACCACAGTTACCAGAGCATCCATCCATCCATCCATCTTCTATACCACTTTATCCTCCACATGAGGGTCATAATGTGCCAATCTCAGCTGACATAGGGTGAAAGGGCAGGTGTTACCAGACCAACCAGAACTAAAAGCAAACTTGTATTTATATAATTAACTTAATACAAAGAAATATTTTATTTAATTAAAACAATTAGATTCTCAAAAAGATTCTTTTTTGGAATCGTGTAACACAGGGACTAAGCGTTGTGTCTATTCAAAGTTGTGCAGAAACAGTGAGTGGAGAGAGGACAAAGCAATGAACACAGGGCATTATGTAAAAATGTGGCTCACACTGCAGGCACTGACTGTTTCACAGCATTATTATTATTATTATAATAGGCTGTGTGTGAATATCAAACAGAAAGATAACTGGGGGAATTGAAAGTTGTCACTTATCTCCTTAAAATCAAGTGAGCTCCAATTACGGATCTTCACTGACATGAATATGTGTCCAATTAGACACACTTTCATGTTTTTTTTTGGGAATATTAAAGCATCTGGCACAACAGAGTGTGAGCGTCTCCTCTGTTGCCGACGATGTGATGAGACAAACATCACTCTCGCATAATAGAAACGTCTTCAGCGTGTTCTTGCTGTGGCTATTATGCATGTGCATGTATGCCTTGTACGGTTTGATAAAGAACAGGTCTGGCCAGGAGGGTTCTTTTAGGGCAGTGGCTTGAAGGGTTATCTACTTGTGATAATAAAATGTCGCTTTGTGGCAATGGATGAAAGCAATCCTGCTGACAACTGTGATTCCTCCCACTTGGAGCTCCAGGAGCTGGGGCTGCAAACAGAGAAGCCGTCAAAGAAGAAAGGAGCAGTAATCTGATCATGTCCTAAAGTGACAAATGCGTCATCAATCATCTCTGCCGTTCACTCAACCTTTTCCCACGGAGCAAACATAAATTTCCCATTTGTTCTGTGTTTACGTGAAATGGTATCTGTGCTTTTCACAGTCGTATTGTTGTGTCTGTAACATCATGATAACCTCTTCACTCTCCTGCATGTGGTTAAGCTCTTACATGTTGGAACCGTGCCATTTAAGACAGTCGCTATATACATATTCTTAGGTTATCTAAACTGGTATGAATTGGTGGGCACAATTCATGATTGATAACATTATTTATAACACCTACAAATGATTTTGGATTTTGGAAGATTAAAACTTAAGTCGGAAATTGTCTTTGCAGCTCCTCACAAATTTAAAGTCATTTTCAAGATATTTTAAAAGAAGAAAACAAATTGATTTGATTGAAAACATCACCATTTCTCTTGCTTGATTAACTCGGTGGAGGACAAGGCTCGTGCATTTATAAATAGAGAAAAACAAATTTGGAATAGTCACATTTGAATCGCAGCCATCCAAAAGATGTGTCAGAAACATGAGGCTCCACTTTACAAGCTGTGTTACCAACGACATTCTCACTGGAACATTTTCTTTTTCTTCATAAAGTGTATTCACATTCACAGTCACATTCTGCTTATCTAATAAACTGATTATTTTACCATCTCAGGAGTGCATGCATTCTTTTTTCCAATGAGGGAAAATAATATTGTTTTTTACCACAGAGAAAAGTGAGGATGTGAAAAAGGAAGAGAGACGGGCCATATTCACGTTGCCCGAGGACAAAGACGTCGCCGTACTCTCGGGCTGACAAGGGCAGAACCGCTCTAGTCGCGGACACAACAGCAAACAACAAACAAATGGAGGAAATGTTAAAGGACACAGACACATATGAAATATTAAAAAAGGAGCCTGCAATAAACAAACTACTCAAACCACTGTTGGACACAAATGAGATAAACGAGGACACACATAATCCTACTCCACAACTATGGCACAGACCAAATACACAAACCAGGCTCAGTCACATACAACTTCAAAAGCACCTAGTTGAATTCATAAAACTTGTGCCTGCGTGCGTGCGTCACAAAAACTCACAAATAAATTGGCCCACGATTTAAAAGACAAAACCGACATTAATATCACGCGACGTCAACAAAAACACCAGTGCAAGAGACACTGCACATAACAGGCATGACATGTCTGCATGTGAGTGTGAGCTGGGTTGCAGGTGTGCATGTTTGATTCAGGTGGATCCTGGGAGCTGATCGGTCCTGCACAGGAAGTTCCTGTATAAGAGGCCTGGTCGTCCCAGCTGCAGTGAACTTCTCTTGAACCACTTACAGACAAACTCTCAGTGGACATTTTGTGCTTGCTTTTAAATACACCCTGAAAAATGGTTTGTTTTACTTGTTACTGGTGTTTGGGAAATAGTGAGAGTCGATCAATCAAGAGTCCTGCTCGAGCACTGAATCCTGATTTAAAGTGCTTCTCTTTTTTTTTTTCTTTCTTTTTAGTCAGAGACGTGATCACGAAGAAATATTCAGTATTAGCCTGTCAATACATTTTTTTGCAGCTTATCTGGAGGCAGGGTGTACGTGAGGAGGCAAAAGGTTCCGGGGAGCTGGGCCAAACTTCCACCTTCTCATTTGCAGCGTTTCCCAGCTACTGCGGGATCCTGACACATTTGCAAGCCAAATAAGATATAATCTCTCCAGTCTCCTCTGAGGTCTCTGATCTATTAGCCCTGAAAACCCACAGAGACACTCCTGCGGGGGGAATTCTGATCAGCATATACTCTGAGTGAGCACCTCATCTTTGGATGCAGAGGAGCACCGGCGTTTTCTGAACATCTGCAGCCACCCAACAGAAGAAGCTCATCTTTTATTACTTTACTCTCTTATTCCACCAAATGCTCATAACCATTATAAAGGAGAGGTGCTTCTTTCTTACCACAGTGGTTGGTCAGATACTGCCGAACAAGATGCCAGGACGTGAACTCCTCCATGCAGGACCAGGGTGGCAGGATGTGAGGATGACAAAAATACAGGATTTGCAGATCTGTTCCCTCGCTCCAACACACCTGATTCAAAAAACTGGATCGTTATCAGTGATGAGCGATAAGCTGATCATTTGAATCAGGTGCAGTGGAGCAGGGAAACTTCTAAAACACGCAGGGCAGCGGGTCCTCGGGACCAGGATTGGGAAACTCTGATCTTACCGACACTTTCACTTTCTGCTCCACGTGCTCCGTCTCCGTCTGCACAGTACAGATTAAAAGACGTATTCCTTCACAAACACTTTTTTAAGTTTAGTTTCAGCTTTTTGTTTGACTGATGTTCAGTTCCGTCTTCTTAAATTCAGATCTCCTTTTGTGTGGACCGTGGTGGCAGGAAAGTAAAAAAAAAAAAAAACTCGGAGTCATAAAAAACCAACAACATTTTGAAAAGTGAAATACAATGTCACACCAGCTGCTGTGGGAATTCTATCCTTGGACTTTTATAACCCATCAGAGTGTACCAGCATATAGATGGTCATATAGCAGCTATGTTTCTATTATTTTATATGAAGTCATGTGAAACACTGTGCATCCTGCCCCAAGGTTACAAAAGAAAGTAAAATCGAAAAAAGATATGAAGGGAGAGAACGCCTATAGGTGGTTGTCACTGTGATAAATTAGTCTTGGTGTAGAGTCAAATTTCCTTCATTGTAAAGTTTCCTCGATGGGCCAAAAATCATTCTAGTTAAGTGGAAATCTACCTCTAACTATTAACAGGACCCTATACTGGGATTAGATTGAAGGATTTTTTCAGGTAGGCTGTGATGCAGCATCTTATTATTCATTCCTTATTCCTTTTTCTTTCCTCTTTTTTTTTTTTAACAATGATGATGCAAAGAAGTGCCATTTGCAAAAGACACTAAACATAATATATGTGAATGTGACTTGTAAGACACTGGATTTATTCCAGTGTTCTTGGGTTAAGGCAAAACCACAAGAGCGTGACATGTGCTGCTTCAGGGGATTCACTGCACCGGGGATGCAGCCTGTGGAGCAGAGATCTGCCCACGCACTCTTTTCCAGGTAATTAACAGAAGTGCACCACATCTCAGCCTCAATGTTTCAAGTTTGACGTCTGTGTTGTGACCTTTTGAGGAACAACAACATCCCGAAAAAAGAAAACACTGCAGTGTCCTACAGTGTTCTTTGTTAAGCACTAAATCCTCATAGTTAATTCAGTCGATTTATAAACATATACTGGCAAATTATACACAATAACACATGTGTTTATTGAATTAAAAACTGCCTCAGGATATTGTATTGTTCACTTGTAATGCCTTATATGCCATACTGTGTCGAATTTCGAGGTAACACTTGGTAAATGAACCAATATCCTATGATTAAACTTCAAAAAAGTGCAATTAGAATAATAAATAACGTTGGATAGCTGGTATCTACTAATCAGTTTGAAATAGGATCTTTTGTGTTAACATTTCTTGACATTGTGTTATTCTAAAACACTGGAGATGATTTTTTATTGTGTGGCGAATGAAACTCTTCCTGTTTGCATTCAGACAGTCTTTAAATCAAGAGAAGGAAATTATAATTTGTGAAGATTATTTATGTTTGAAACTACCAAAGTGAGAACAAATATTAAATGTAGACGTGTGTCCGTTTTGGGGTAAATGGAACAAACTCTTTTGGGTTGAAATGTAAAATAATTGAAAGTCTCGCATTATAATTGTAAGCGCAATGTTTTATGTATTTTCTGATTTTCTTGGTTTTTCCTTGTTGTGTTGTACAGGATATAAGGCAAAACTAAGACATGCACTAATAATTGTGTTAAATGATCTCACTTTATGTCTACTTTTTATATGAAATGAAGATATTCATTCATTCATGTATTAGATATATATATAAATGTGTATTATTGCAGCACTGGATCGCAGCTTACACTATAACACAAGTCTGTTTTAAGAAAGGAGGAGCAGCTGTCGCACTTTTATTCAGTGACTTATGAATACAACGTTGTCAGTATAAGAATAAGATTATGACAGTAAAACATCGTGTTAGGCGAAATACCTCTGAGGTGCAGTAAACTTGGTTATACCCTCTATTTTCTATTCAGACAGTTGTGATATGTATGTTTTATTCCCCTTTCAGCTGCCCTTGAGAGCTACAAGCTGCCCGTTTAAAAGGTAGAATAATGAACAGAAACACAGAAACTCCGAAAGCTCTTTGAGCGCATCACCTCTGGGTTTTCACTCGACGAGACTTATGAGATTCTCACAGAGAGAGATAATGCTGTATGAGAGGATTTCCTTGAAAGGTTAGGATTTAGAGCAGCGGTTCTCAAAGTTTTTACACCACCTAGTTCCACCTGAGACAATACTGAGCTCTCAAAGTAACACAATTATCACCAAGGTTAAAATACAGTGGTGTAAATAAATAGGCCGAGCAAAGTCAGCTACAGACTTTTCACACGAGGCAGATTTAGTCCCAATAAGGTACAGCTAAATAAGTTTATTTATTAATTATTCTTTAATTAGTTATATTTTATTCGTTATTTGTTTCATTTTCTATGCACTCCGCTCAAAATTCAGCTCAGCTCCAATCACACACACACCCTGGTATATACACTAGAACAGTATTTCTGATTTTCCTCCAAGTACCATCAGAGGAAGCTTGCGTACCCCTGGTGGTAAACGTACCACAATTTGAGAACCCATGGATTTAGAGGACATATTCTGGGGAATGACTGAAATGTGTGTGTGTTGCATGAAGGTTTGAAGTAGCGGGGGATGGATGTGGACATGAGGCAAGAAAAGGTGACATAATGAGAATATAGACAGAGAAAGACTTCGTTTTTGAAGCATTTTAAAGAATAATATTTAATACACACATGGAGGAGTAGTGGCTAGCACTGTTGCCTCACCTGCCTGACCGTCTCACAGCAAGAAGATCTGAATCCTAGTTTGAACGAGGGCCTCTCTGTGCCGGGTTTGCATGTTGTCCTCGTGTGCAGGTGGGTTCTCTCCAGGTCCTCTGGTGTCCTCCCACAGAGATGAATTCCTCGTAACTGACTGTAGGTGTGAGTGTGGGAGTGAGTGGTTATTCGTCTCTGTGTGTTTGCCCTGTCTGTCCGCGGCGTACCTGGCCTTTTTCCCTGTGTCAGCTGGGATTGGCTCCAGACCCTCCGTGACCCTCGCGTGGAGGATAAAGCGGTAGACAGTGAGTGAGTGAGTGAGTCAGTGGAACACTAATGGACAGAGTTCACCGGCCCTCACCACCACCACCACCACCCTCCCCTACAGATCAAGGAGAACTATTGTTGTGCTCTGTAAATCTAACTGGATTCTTGAGGACAAATCCATCTTGACAGGATGAGCGGGGTAATGGTTTTCATTTCAAGCAAACGCACACACACACACACACAATAACACACACAAAATAAATGGAATATGGTTGACCATGCAGCTTTGCCATGTCTGAGAGAAGAGAATAACAAGAGTTTATTTTAAAAGAAAACTTATTATGGAAACTGGCAAACTCATAAATCTTAGATTTAGTCTGCAGCGCTGACACATTATTTTTTATGAGCAAAATATGTTTCTTATCAAAAAAAAAAAGTGGCAAATGTAGAGAGTAACGCTGCAAATTGAGATCGGCATTTCCGGATTCGGTCTGTTTCCTTTCAGTGAGTTAAATTATTGCTGTTGTGTACTGTTGTGGACACAGATTACGGTTTGCTGACCTCTGACACGTGGCGTGCAGGTGCTGCTTTGTTAAGTCCACCCGGATAAAAGAGGATTCTGAAAAGGGTTGTTCTCAAATCTCGGAGGACTCCGTTGTGCAAATTGGCCATGTCAAGTCAAAAACCAAATCAATACCACCTCTCTCTGTCTCTCTCTCTCTCTCTCGTTCAAACACGAGTATGTGTGCTCTTACCTGCTCATGTCAATGGGAACACGCAGAAGATTTGTATTATGTAAAAAAATTAAGAAATGATGTACTATCATTTTAAACACATTTTGGTGAACATAAATTCTCTGTGCAAAAGAGTTTAGTTGAATCCCGTCCTCGGAAGCAGACATTCAAGAGGATGTCTGAGATTTCTTTTTCTACTTATTCTGTAAAAAACAAGTGTTCACATCAGCACATATCGAACAACGATATGACTGATACACTGTGTCCAGAATTATTGATTTAACCATTATATTCTCAATCACTGGGAGCTACATTTGCACAGCGGGGTGCGAGGAAATCCCTCAGTCACTTCCTTCCCTGTTTCATTTTTCACTGTAAGTGGATGTGTGTCCTCCCTTGTCTCCTCATCTTTATGCACTGCAGGAGCTGTTGTTGCTGCACTCTGACGGATTGTCTCTTCTCTGTCTTTGCTACATGCCCTCTGGCTCCCATAATACGCTGGCTAAGGTGTGTGCAGAGAGGGGCTTTCAACAACTAACCTGCACTGCTGTAAAACAGGTACAGCATCAGAGCAGGAGAGGGTTTTTTTTCCACTTTTTTGTGACTTTTGTAAGACAAATTTTGCAAATATTAGCAGGTTTTGAAAAGCTATTACTTTGCTTTTACCCTGACTTCCTTCCACTTTACAGTGTGCTCTCACATGAACCATTACCCTGTTTTTTTATTTCACCGTTGGCTAGATGGCATCATTGTTACTCACTTTAACAATGTGTCAAAAAGTTCTTTACCTGCAGCATAAAAGGCCTCTACCTTTTATTCATTCCAGACTTGAGACAAAAGCCACACCTAATAAAATGTGTGATGACGCCTCACAAATATATTTTGCAACTTTATAGCCTTTAGACTTTTCTGGCTGGAAACTGAAGTTCATAAACCGCTCACTCTCCTGCTCCACAGTCCAAGTTTTTGCCACGTTGGTAAATCCAAATACTGTGTGTAGCATCTGTCTCACACTGTGCCATTTCTTGGTTTATTTTGAAACTTTCTTCCCTTGTTAGAGATCATTTTACTTCCTGTCATTCTCCCACGCCCACCAGATTGATTACATTCCCCCGCCTTCATTACCTTCACCTGGGTTCTATTAGCCACACCTGCACTATTTAGTCTTTGCTTATCAGTCGGTCTCTGCCACTTTGTCTAGTCCAGAGTTTCTCAGTCCTGGTCCTGGAGAGACCCACTGCCCTGCATGGTTTTAGATGTTTCCCTGCTCCAGCTCACCTGCTGTTGCACTGCAGAAGCCTGATAAGGAGCCCTTTATTTGAATCAGGTGTGTTGGAGGGCAACACACTTCTAAAACATGCACTAGATAGTGATCCAGCACTTTTTTTTTTTGCTGTTTAGTTTCAGACAGTGTTGTTGTTTTCTTTGACTTTTGGACCTTTGCTTATCCTCATTACCAAACTATTGTTTTCTACAACCTGCATATGCCTGTCCACGTCCTGCTCCCGTTGTTGCCAAGTGAACTCAGTGATGAAGGTAACAACTCCTGTTTTTTTTCTATATCTGTACCACTCACAACATTCCAAAAAACTTAACTGTAACCTCATAATGGCCAAGCGGAAAGAGAACTTGGCTTGTAACCGGAGGGTTGCTGGTTTGAGTCCCCACCAGGTCAAAAGAAGGGCGGGTGTACCCCTGAGCAAGGTAACCTACCCCCATTGCTGCTCAGTGGCTGCCTGCTGCTCCTAATTCTAGGAGGGTTAGAGGATGGGTTAAATGCAGCGAAGGAAGGAATTTCCCCCGCGGGACTGATAAAGACCTCATTTAATTTAACGTTCTCACACTTGAATAGTCAATGACTGATGTCCGACTAACTTCAACAAGTTCTAACTTTATTTAACCGCGTAAACGCACAATCTACGAAACACATCAACCTCTCACTTGGAGCCACATTGTCATTTGTCATGGCGTAATTGATTATAAATAAATATTGAGATTTTAACACCCAATCGTCAACAAAACGGATACGTTGATGTCTCAGTGGTTGATAGCCATCGTAAATGAATGGACCCAGGATGAGCTACTGCTTGAGAAGTGTTTCCGCTCACGGTCAGGTGAACCGGAGAGTAAAAAACGCCTGCAGGTATGAATGAGCTTCTGTACCATATGTCTGAAAGCCTGCGATGACTTTCCTGGTACCTCCACGGTGCATGCTGGGATACTCGGCAGCCCCGCATGACCCTGAAAAGATATTAGTGGGTGGAGAACATGGCTGGGCAGTGGGAGGAGAAGGGGGGATGGCCTTTTCTATCCCACTTCAAGTGATCAGTTTTTTCCTCATGCTGCTATACGTTACCTTCAGTGCATGCCTGTATCCTGCTTGTGTCTCACAGTTTTCACACGGATATGCAGGCACCGTGTATAATATAAGCCTGTTTTATACCACAGATTTAATGATGTAATATAATTCATGGTATGACGTCCTGTCACATTGTTGTCTTCCCCTATTTACATCTCTGTTCTGTGCGTTTTTTATGTTTTGAGGTAATGATTAGAATTGACAAAGACGTGTGCTGCTGTGCTGAGCGTGTCCTTGCTCTGCCGCCTGCCTTAATTTGCAATTTGTAATCCAGTTAGCGAGATCACAAAGCAGCATCAACATATGGTAGCGATATTGATTCTAATTTCTAAGCACACTATTTTAGGTTTTGACATTTTCCTTCAAAGTCACTCTGGGGAAAACCTGGTAACAAGTTTTTGTTTTTCTTCTATTTCCATTAGTTTTGGAACTGTTATCTTTAAAGTCAACCATCATACAGTGCTTAAAGGCGGCTCTGTTTTTTTTTTGTTTATGTCAGCTAAATGTCACCTCTGACATTTACAACAGGGTCAGTCTTTCCACGTCGGGTGGATAATTGTTGCTTTTGGAGCTTCAGTCGATATTTTTATGGTTATTTTCATGGATCAACAGCAGGTCTCCATTGATTTAGTCAGAATCGCTGAACTGAATATGGTTTTGTGTTTGCCTCTAAGTCAGCAAATGCTTTTTAATGGAAGCAAAACTACATCAATGATGGCTACAGTGGAGATAACCTAAACCGTGATTGCTCACCAGTCTATGCAAAAAATAAATTTCAGAATCAAAATGACCTCCAACAATTTTATTTGATTTTCTATTTATTCTATTTTTCATTGTTGGTTTTTCCTGATAAACTTTTTTTTTCCTGCTCAGCAGTTCGTCTGTGCTCCTGGTTTCCAGTGAGTGGAGTATTCCTCAGTGCGCATGACACAATGTAGCACGGCTGCAGTGAAAATGTAAATCCTCAGTTTTTCTGAGGATCACCTCAGCTGAAGACGCGCGGGGATACTTTTCCTTTCTCCTTATGTCTTTTCCCTCACTATGTCCTGATTTGCAGCAAAGGTTTTTTTTTCGCCATCATATACTATAGGTGCAACGATCACACGAAACTCGACACTCGTCCATGCAGCACAAGAACAGCCAAAAGGATAAATGACTTTATGTAAGACAGGAGGCTTCTTCTGCGACTCATGTAGAATCCAGAGCGTCATCGTGGTTTTTGCGGAGAGGCATTTTGGTGCAGGAGACCCAGAGGATAATACAACTGTACTGCTTGCATTTGCACAAAAGGAGCGCGTCTGGCTGGATTCAAGCTGCAGTCCACACCAGCTGCAGTGGCACAACTGAGAGAGAATGCATGTATGATGAGCACTGGTTTTGCCCTAAACTCTGCAGACTTCACATCCACAAGTGGAGTGTTTTTGCCACCACTTCACAACTACAATGAGACAACGTGGCGCAGGGGCTGCATGAGTAGAAGTGGAAATGTTGCCTGTGGGTTAGAAGTGCAGTGAGGCAGCGGGACAGTGACTTCAGAGGAGAGAACCTGCACGCGAGTGAATGTCGCCTCTGATGTGGAGCTTGTCGCTGTCCGACGCGCGCGTGGTGCTGAAATTTGGATGATGCCTGCCCTGCGATTGCAAGGCTGCCGCTCCCTGCACCTCAACGAGGACAACGGCCGCTTCGTGCTGCTCGCCCTCCTCATCATCCTGTACCTGCTGTGCGGCGCTGCGGTCTTCTCGGCCATAGAGAGGCCCTCGGAGCTACGGGCTCACGGCCGCTGGAACGGGACGCTCCACAACTTCAGTGAGACGTTCAACATCAGCCTGCAGGACCTCAACTCCTTCCTGCGGGAGTACGAGGCTGCCATCGCCGCCGGGATCCGGGCTGATGCCCTGAGGCCACGATGGGATTTTACAGGGGCTTTTTATTTTGTTGGAACTGTTGTGTCGACTATAGGTGGGTGATACTATGCTGAATTTCCCTGATTTCTCTCTGGACTGTGTCATGTCTTGTGTAAACTTGTTGAAAAACGAGTTGCCTTACATAAGCACATATCAATCTTTGTACACATATATATAAAAAAGAACTCTACTTTCTAGTTGTAAGGCATCTGAGCTGTTGATGTCACATCCATGTTTTAAATATCAGTTAATAGAAGAGAAGCTGAGGAAGATGAGATAAGATCATACTGTCCATAGCACACTGAAATGTGGTTTCTGTCTGTCAAAAATCATCAGTCTGACAGTCTAGGCGTCAAATGCATGCCATCCCTTTGGGCTGCCTTCCCCTCCCTGGCTTACACACAGAATAACAGATTAACATTTTTTCCAGTCATGTGTTACATTTTGGCTGTGAGGGACTCTGGCAATGTGGGCGACATCTGACTCGCCTGCCATTTGGAATGGCACACTCATCCTTGGCTATAGGACAGCACCCATGGGTGCAGGATGTTTTGGTTTTTTTCGTAGCCACATTTCCATTCAAACCAATAGGAATGTCAATTCAAGGGCCCCCGTCTGCGCCCCCTCATTTAACATTTACTGTGCAATAGGTCAGAAAAGAGCAACTGTCCCTCGCAGGAACACTTGATGTGGTGGACTGCATGCATGATGGCCTGGTGAACTCACCCCTCCACAACAGCTTCAATTAAGAATGTTCAAAACTGTGTGAAGGGGAGTGATAAGGAAAAGAGAGAATTGGATGCGTGAGCAGAGAACCTGTCAGAGGTTCATTTAATTTAGACATGTCAGGAGAGCTTAACAGGCTTTTCCACCGTCTTCTCTCTCATGCAGATGCAGAAAAACAGGGAGCTGATGCTCTCAGCTCACCCAGTCGCAGAGACGAACCACAACAACCGTGTTTGTGTACATGCGTCTTGAAATCCTCCAGTGCTACGCTTGCCGTGCAGCAGCAGTTTTCCCTTCAAAGCAGATAATTTAAACTGAAAAGGGTGATGTTGATCTCTCTACTGTATTTGTCTTTTTTTGTGAGATATGGCATTTCTGTCTGGATTTCCATCTCACTTTCATCTCCACTCCTCCTGCTTCTGTGCTGCCTTTTTGTGCACGCTTTTGAGCAGGTGATATCAAAGGGATCTGTGGGCCTCCCCACACAACTCTTTCTCAGAGCGGCATCCCCCTGCGTGCTCTATAGACACTCCTCCAAAACACTTCCCACCTCTGACTCTCTGCTGTGGCAGAGGCTCGAAATCAGCAGTGACACTTCTTTCCCCTTGATGTTCCTCCAATATCACTTTGAAAAATGAAAGCGAAGCTGTTGCCACTTGAAGCGCTTGTTTATCCAGTTGTTTATCCAGTAAAGCTCAGAAAAATACAACTTTTAATTAAAGGGGACCTATATTTTTTTGTCACAATGTAATTTGGATGTCAGACAAGAAGGTTCTTCTCTGGTCTACAGTCATGTGCTTCAAGCTTTTTCTCAAAATAGAGTTCGCATGAGACGTATTAAATGAATGAATTCAAAATACAAATTTACCATGTAGCCGTTTATAGATATTTTCCACTAAACTAATCTAAATAGAGCGTTAAAGACTACATACATCATCATGTCAAACAATAAAGCAGATTAGGAGCACACTATGCATCGAATAGAGATTCAAGTCCTGCTGTAATCTTTGTTGTTGCAGATGTTTGTGCTCTATGGTCTGGATTTGAGACGTCTTTTTGCTCTATTGGCCACCCATGGTATCACAATGGAAAAATAAATAGTTAATAGACCAAAATTATAAAAGAAATATCTGTAAAACCTATGGACAGAGCACTTGAAACTGCAAAAAAAGATTAATTAAGCCAGGGAAACTCATTATTTATTCAATATTAAACTAGTTATGCAAACAATGGAAATATAATTAGCTCGTCAGACGCTCCCTGGATTGGCTAAGCAGCATTAAGCCCTATAGAGAATGCAAAGAAAAATCCTGCGCATGCATGTGAATAACATTTTAAACTTTTGAGCCTGATCTAGGAAGGGGGAGGGCCGGGGTGGTGATGATAAAGCTTTGTCGGTGGCAGCGGTGTGAGGCAACATAGGTGTAGCAAGAAATTGGGTGAGGGAGGAGTGTGACAGCGGCTGTGACGGAGTTTTACCAATAGATTGCGGTCGGTCTTTGCATGACATCGCCCTAATGTAAAGGGGTCGCTTTTGTGACACAATGATGCAGATGTATAGTGAACCGCAAAAAAATTGTTGTACTGTTGTAGTGCAGAATTTAAATAACACAATAATCGTGTACTTTGCCGAAACAGACAACGCTGAATTCTTCGAAGAGCTACGGCAAATGTCTGTGCTCAAACTATATCGAGCATAGTTCTCAAACTTTTTATATCAAGTGCCACCTGAGAAAAGATTGAGCTCTCAAAGTAACACCATTGTTGCCAACGTTAAAAATACAGTGGTGTAAATAGGCTGAGCAAAGTCAGCTACAGACTTTTCACAAGAGGCAGATTTCTTCCTCTCTCATCATCCTCCTTCAGGCACTGGAATATTGAAATTAGATTTAGATGGAGCGAGAGACAAGGTTAGATTCACTCCACTCCGGTCACATATCCTGGTATATACACTAGAACAGTATTTCTGATTCCAGAGGAATCTCACGTACCACTGGTGGTACACATACCACATTTTGAGAACCATGGACAAACTTAAACGCAAAAGTAGAGAATCAGAGCCCATCTTGGAAACTCGATTCAGAATCAACCTCCATGAATTGTACTTGGACTTGGAACAGTGGGGAAACTCAACTCTGACTTTGAGTTGAGCAGGTGCCATTTCAGAGTCCATTATCTTGTTCCACTTAAGCCAAAGTCAAACATCCACACATATCCCGACAACATGTTGACCTTATCCAAACCACAGAAATCCACAGCCTCCCAGAGCCTCAGGCAAGGCTGTGGAAAACAAGACGAGATTCTTCATCTGTTGACACATACGTTTGTAAAGTTTCTTTTTTTGTAAACATCAATCTCTCGGTGTCGGTTTCCTGCCCTACATATCGTACTGTTTGCCTGCCCATTAAAAGGGCACAGAGTCTGCTATATAAGTAGAATTTCTATTAATAACAGACGCTATTTATAAACCTCAAGGCTGATTGATAGCTGATGACTGCCAATTAGGACACGTCTCTGGGGCTGTTTCTGGGCCTGCATGTCTCACTGAGAGCTGGTGCAATGACATTTTGTAAAACTATTGTCTCATTTCAGCACAGTTTCTACTCTTCTAAGAGAATCAAGTGTACTTAGTGGTGGCTTCTAACTTGTTGAGACGGACTGGGACACTCTGAGAGGGCAGTAATTGTTGAATTTTTAATGCAATAATCCGCTGCTGGTTTAGATTCAATTTGTTCTTGGGAATACTGGCTCAGTCCTGTCTCTTCTTGCCCCTAGCAACCACTGCAGCGTCTTTCTCCATCACAGTCATGTCCACCCACCCAGACAAGTCACAAAGATAAGACAAGAAAAGTAGGACAGCTTAACAAACACTTTTCAAGTTTTCTCTACAAATGAGGCCACATTTCAAAACGTGGAGAAATGTCAAAGGTCGGGTGGAGTTAAACCCGTGGCTGTGCAGAGCTGAGCTGCAGTAAAATGACAACGTGCTCTTCCCTCATTATAGACCAGGACTGGTATAATCTCTCACAAGCCAAAGTTTAGCCACAAGCCAAATGTGTGTCTTCAAGTAGGTAATCGTATTCATGGTTTTGGCTTATACTACAGGTTTCAGCTAAACACTGACGTTATAGGAGCAGTGCTAAAGCAATTTGATAGTATTTTACACAACAGCTCATTGTTTTGATTTACAGCCAGTTACAGCCTGTCTGCACTCACTCAGCTACAGATGAGCACAACCTAAACCATTTCTAAAATTTCTTTCCATGGATTGAATGTTTTTATCCTAAATATGAGTTTATATATACATATATACATATATGTATAAAGGATATATATATATATATATATATATAGCCATAAAGACCAGAGAGGACACAGTATGTATCAGGTGTTGCAGTGTTACTATTAAAACATAACTGCACTGATCGGGATCAAAAAGTAATCACTGGATATCCCACAAATACTTTGGTGAGCATTCTGTAAACTCTAGGTGTCTGAGAGCTTGTTATGCCCTGATCCAAAAGCAAAGCTTTACAAAAACTGTCTTCCCATGTCCTCTCTCTCTCTCTATCTCACGATTGATATTCTGTTGTGTGAGTAAACGGCTTTACCTAATAGGTTAGTGGGTGTTATCCTGCTCTTCTTGTTGTGCCAATTTAAAAAAAAAATGCTGATGCGGCTTCCGAGGCTTACTTGTAAGGTTTGTGTGACTATTACACGCTTGTCTGACCTCGGCCAATGTGACTGGAAGAGAACTGCGAAGCACATTTGTCCTCATACTGTGCCTTGTAATTCAAGTGTCTCTACGGTTAGAAGACAGCGTCACCTCAGCGTGACGAGGCGTGCGTTTGGCATTTAAGCTGCGTGAAATGTCACATGACAGACTGAGGTGGATTCCTGAAGGCAGTGCGTGTTTGTTTTGATGTCGTGTTCTTATTTTGATCAACCGCTCGCCGCTGCCACGTTGGGACGGAACCATCTGTGTTGTTGCTACTGTTTATGTTATGAATGTGCTTTCAGGTGGTGGGTGGGAATTCGGCTCACAATCTGTGAAAGCAGATTCATCAGTGCGCGGCGCCGCTTCAGACTTGCTCAAGCCTCCTGTTCAGTCTGTAGTCTGTCCCACACAGTCCTGACTCCTGTTTCACATCAATCTCAAGTTTAACTTTGCGCCTTTGCCATTTTGATCTCCAGTTACGCCTTTGTGTAATTATGTTGTCATTGTGAAAGAGAGGCCGGTCGTATTGCACAAACAGTACATCATACAATTAAATGAACACCACTTAATAGAGTAATTAGGCCATCGTGACTCTATTTTCTACCTAATGGCTGCTTCCATCCATCTTCTACCTCTTTATCCTCCACATGTGGGTCATGGGAGGTGCTGTGCCAATCTCAGCTGACACAGGGCGATAGGCGGGGTCACACCCTGGTCAGGTCGCCAGTCCATCACAGGGCCACATATAGAGATAAACAACTCTCCACTCACACTGTCAATTTAGAGTGTCCAATTTACCTAATCCCCAAATGTGCATGTCTTTGGACTGTGTGAACCCAGAGAAAACCCCACACACACGGGGAGAACATGCAGACTCCATGCAGAAAGGTCCTCGTTCCGACCGGGTTGTCTTCTTGCTGCAAAGACAAGAGTGCTAACCACTACACCAGCCGTGTGGCCCGATGTCTGCTTCCTTTTTTGACTTCCTCGCTTTACATCATCAGGTTTTCTCAGTAAAAGCACAGAGTCAGATAAAATGCCACTGTCAAAAATTGAAAAACAGATTGCCTTTAGCTTCATGAAAGATCCCTATAGATTGTGTCAGTCCAGAAGCTGAGCACAACAATGATGGACGGGAGCAAAAGTGTTTGATGGCCTTCATTTGATTTTTTTTTTTTTTCTGTTTAGCTGCACGAGTTAATATTTTCATGGCAAAAAAATGGCGATACTTCCTGTTACACAACCTTATCAAACCGTGAGTGTGTGTGTGTGTAGGTGTCACCCTATAACCCCTGCAACGCTTGTACTCTGTCACAGCAGGTCATAAATCTGCCCTGTCTCGATAAGCCGTGTAATCACCTACATACAGTAACTCACAGACTCAACCCATCACGACCAAGTGATGCCAAGTTCATTTCAGAGGACACAGCAGATTTTCCGAAACATCCTTCTGCTCAAACTGATTAGCATTTCACTGATTCGGCTCTTTGTACTGGCAAAGCAAAGAGAGGATAAACTATGTGTGCTCTTTGCACTTCTCATCAGGGCTAATTTGATTTGAACAATCGTTCAAGAAACTTTATCCTGGTGTTCATAATTTGATCATCATCAGTTTTGCCGGCCAACATGATTTGCATTGGTGCTGGTGTCCATGCTGACTTGCAGCTATGAGACTTTCTCCATAAGCAGAAAAGTTCCTCTGGAAACATTTGGCCGCTTCGCAAACCTTTGATGCGGTAAAGTCGGACACACACTTGGCAAAATGTCACCCTGCTGCAGAGAGTCTGCGTAACGATTGCACTTCTCCACATGTATCCACGTCTTGGGGTCATGGATGTAAATAGTTATCTGTGTTAATAACACGAGAGCAAACAGCATGATTTGACAGCCGTCCATCTGTCTCTTTGTATGAAGGAGAAAGAGCGGCGGTGTGTCGTGACTGTGCTTCTTTCAAATGGCTAAATGCAAACACACTGCAATTGTGAGACTGAATTTCAGATATGAAACTTTGACTATGACCTTGAATCATTATTAGAATACACACCATGGATGGTGCATTTTTATATATACAGTTACAGTTAAGCCCCTTTTCCACTAGCGCTATTCGACTCACTTGATCTCTATATTTAACATAGGGGTCGGGTGTGTTTAGCGAGCCGCATCACAAACACTGCCGCTCTATTTCGGATCAGTGACTGTGTCAGACGGAGGCTGTGCTCCGGTCATGCAGGAAGTAACAAATCTTTTTAATTAACTGAGTCTAATGATTGAGTTACACCGAAAACAACTGCTTTACAAGTCACTAGTGTGTGTGTGTCATGTATAAAACAACGTTATGGCAGTTTCATGCAGCCGTGATGTGGTGACTCCGCCCACGTTGAGGTGGTACTATATTGTAATGGAAAAACCAACCAAACCGTTTAGACAAATTACATGCAGATGGTTAAAAATATGTACTCTGAGCCACTCATGTTAATTTTTTTCATATAATCTGTTTGAATCAGATGAAAGTGCACACCTGATCCTTCTTTAGATAATTCGACGAGATACTGTATGAGACATCCTTTAATTGTTAGACAAATATCTACGTTTTTGTCTCGCAACAGTTCGCCACAGCAGCTGCATGTACAATGTTACCCAAAAAATATGAGATAAGAAAGACATAAAAACTACTATAATTACACCTAAGAAAATATTGAGTTCTCAAAATAACACCAGTATTGCCAGCGTTAAAATAAAGTGGTGTAAATAGGCCGAGCATAGGAGGCATATTTATTCCCAATAAGATCATTTGCTCTCTCCTCTTCCTCAGATATACTTCACACACTGGTGTAGTGAAATTAGATTAAGATGGAGCGAGAGATAAGGTGACTCTAACAAATGTTTCTGTTAGTTGTTTAATTTTCTACGCACTCGGGTCAAAATTACTCAGCTCCACTCTCAACACATATCCTGTTATATACATTAAAACAGTATTTCTGTATTTTCCTCCAAGTACCACCAGAGAATTATGGAATCATGCAATCCAACAATTCACGTTACGATTGACCACACAATACAATTAATCCAGGTTTGCATGTTCTCCCCATGTGTACGTGAGATTTCTGCTGGTACTCCGGTGTCCAAAGACATGCAGAGATTAATTGGACACTCTAAATTGACCATTGGTGTGAGAGTGACTGGTTGTTTGTCTCTATGTTCTGTCCAGGGTGTGAACTCGCCTTATGTCAGCTGGGATTGGCTCCAGCACCTCCTGCGACACTGATGTGGAGGATAAAGTGGCAGACAATGACAATAAACAATTGCAATTAACCACTTACTTAACCTTGTTTTAAGATTTTCATTTGGTTTTGATGATGATAATTTATGCACAAAGGTGCGATTCAGTCTGATCATAATTTGTCAACTAGTGTTAGCCACACTTAGTACGTTCTCATGGTGGGTGGATTCATAGGGGTTCTGTAAAGAGAATCCAGAGAAGAGAATCAGTCAAACCACGTGAGCCGCTCAGTGAATCCACTGGTATCCCTGGAAAATACCAGGATCAAACGAGGCAAAACGTGTTGTCCTAATGCCAGCGTTCATAGATTATCCCACTACCTCCAGGACTGACAGCCTCTGGCAGAGTCACAATCTCACACATTTGGCCACTTTGAGTTCATAGAAAGCAGAATATAATCTAATTGCGAGCAGCAGAGCATTGCCTCGTCATTTCGGGGAGGTATATAGCTGTGGTTTCTTTGATTTGAGCTCATTATTGCAGCTGTCACTTTGACGTAGCAGTCAGGCCCTGACAGGAATCGGCCGTTTGCACTGGCTTGGATTTCAGGGACTCATGCTTTTACATCATTTGCCCGTAATGAAAAACCATTAAATCGAAGGTCCGCCAAACCCCGAGCATTCACTTCCTGCTAACATTTGATCTCACTGTTCTCATGTGAAGCCTAAGCAGCAACGAAAGACACACAGTTAATGTAGCGTCACCGTGATACTACACAAGCGCCACAATCGGTATTATCCATTACGACGAACATGGAGGCTTATCACAGTGACCTGAGGGCGTTAGTGTTTCGAACGCTCCACCTGAACAGGTGTGTTTGCTTTGGGGAATAATACAAGAGGGCTTTGTGTAGCTAAGCTTTTATTCAAACATTGACTGTGCACACAGTACACGATAGGAAACACAAGGACGTAGCCTTCAGATCCATCACGGAGAAGCTATTATTCTGACGAGAGAATGACTCACTCGAATGAAAGGACGAAATCTCTGTTCCCATTTGCAGATGAACAATGAAGCCACATGACACCTTCATTTTAATTTTGCCTATTTAACCCCCCTTTCTTATCTCCTCGGTGCGAGTGCACAGTAACAGATACTCTGCGTGGTTTCACTTTTACAATATATGATCTCGAAAACGTAAGAAAGTGTTTGGCACAGGTCCAAAAATCAGTGCAGCATATATTATTTTTTGTCAGCAAATCCATATGGATGACGGCAAAGTCATTAATTCCCCTGGCTCTCGCTGCCAAGGAATAAAGTGGTAAGATATAACTTTAAACACGAGACTGGATTCAGATAAGACTAAGCTAAACGGGGCAAAAAGAAATATTTCATATTGTGCTTCACAGACTTGGATTGTGCTACATTATTGAGTTTCGCAGTGAGCTCCCACTCTTATCATTTATATCTATTGACCAGCTTTAGTGACTTTACGCTACATATTTCATTATGATCACCACAGTCCATTATTCCTAATTATTGCACAGACATGTGTAGAGTAAAACACTCATTATCAAGCCCTTGACGCACAGAATGCTTTACCATTAATGTAATTGTATTGTGTGTGTGTGTGGGTGGACTGTGTCCTTTAGGGCCCCATATGGCTTTGGGTGTTGCATTAATATTTTACAGCCTTTGTTTTAGTAAATCTTGGCATGTATGTGACCCATACTGCCGTCTTAAATCTCAGCATACACGTGTTGTGAGTGTTCCCATTACCACCCATTTGGCCAATAATCCCGACAGCTTCCCAGCAGATGGTGTGCCGATGAACTCTGGAGGTCTGTCCGCGTCGCTGCTTCCTCAGCCCTCTGTCCTCTCTGCAGACCCCTGCAACGCCGCGCCGTGACTAATGGTTTCCTGTTCATCTCGGAAACACAGTCATCAGAGGGACAGGCATTGGTGACATTTCCCTGCTATTGCTCTATTGCTCAGACCGTTCGAAACTATTCCCTACGGAGAGAAGCAGCTGACTGGAAGCTTGTTTTCAAGCCTATTAATTGGGGACATTGGGAGGCAATAGATTTATTTAGTTATTTATTTTGGTTTGCAGAGCATTCCCCATAATGAGCCCTCTGGTCCATTTTTTGGACACTGGAGAGCTGTATGTGGGGACGGGGGGGAGTGGTGTCCTCTGTGACAAGCATTAACCTTCAGGCTCCATGCTATTTTCCTTGACAAATGAATGTATTGATGCATATCCTTCGTTCGAACACAGAAACATGAGTGTGAGTGCTATTAGATACCCTTTATCCTTATGTGGATATTCATAAGCAGCTTTGGCCCAATTGAAATTGCTCTTTTGTGTATTTTGGCTATAATTTACAGTTCTGCGGAGCTTGCAGATTAACTCTGACGGCATTTACATTCTCTCAATTGTCAGCGGAACTCTTAATACGGACTTCATGCGTGAATCTGTAATGTGCTCAGCTTTTTTTTCTTGCAATGGTTGGCCTTGTCACAGTCTGTCTCTGCAGCTACAGTGAATCAATACACCTTTTCAATCAGTCAGAAATCAATGCACAGAATCAATAGGTCAGAAAACAAAGAAACGATAAGATGAAAGACTCTAAAATGTTCCCTAGAGCTGAGGAGGAAGTGACTTCTTTTCCACCACAGTCAGTTGATTTATTTATTTGCAATGACGTTTTTATTATAGCATCTTTGTTATTGTAACATGATAGTGGAACCATAATGGACACAGCCTCAGAATCTTAAACCAGTAGTATGTGTATTTAAATCCCTTCTTGATGGATTGTAAACATTTTTCTCTTTCACTGGATGTGCAGAGGACGAGCTCCCGGGTCTGGCCCTTTCCACTTTTCCTTATATGGTTTATTCTAGTTTCAGAAAGCCAACATGGCTCTGGGTAAATCAGCGGGTGAGGTTTTACGGTTGATCACCGCCCGGTGGGAACCAGAGGACTCGAAGGTTCCGAGTCAACGAGAATGAAAGCGTTAAGTAAAGAGAATGCATTTAAATATTGTCTTTTCGTGTCGTCTTCTGACAATTACAGGGAATAAAGTATTGCCGCTTAACCTTAAGCACCATCGTAGAATCCCCCGCAACTCTGTAATGATTAACGCTCTCTTTTATAAGGGTGAATACTTATATTCTGCTGCATTGTTTTGAAATGCAAACGATAGCAATTACAGCCCAATTTAGTTTCTTGCTCGGGAACATTGTGGTTTCACTCCCTGAGGTGAGGAGAGTTCGAGCAGAACAAGTTCGACGGTTAAACAGCTGCTTTGAGCAGCTTTGTACTGCCACACACTCCAGATAATGGAAAACCTGTAGAGATTGTCATAGATTGTCGTGCAGTTCTTCATTCAGAGTGGCTCTTTGGGGTAAAATTTGATGACTGATTACTGTTTAGAGGCCAGTAGTCTTCTAAGTGTAGGAAATAAAATGTAGAGCATTCACGGAGTCCATCAATACTTCTATTAGAAACCCTTTTTGGTCATTTGTGGTGTTTGGGTCCTGGATTTACCACATGCCTTAATGAGCCATTGTAAACTGACACTGGTCTGTAATGAGAGCTTTTCAGTCGGAATTGTGTCAACTCAGCGATTGATCTTTCCAACATGTGATTTAGACGCCGGTGATAAAAGTCGACCTGAAAAGCGATGTTACCACATTCACTGACAGCCTATTTAGGTATTTCCCTCCATTTCATTTCCCACAGTCTGATAACAATCACAACAGCTCCTTCATCACTTAAAACTGTCAA
This sequence comes from Solea solea, assembly GCF_958295425.1. NCBI lineage: Eukaryota > Metazoa > Chordata > Actinopteri > Pleuronectiformes > Soleidae > Solea > Solea solea. The sequence continues at coordinate 16,144,614 of NC_081148.1, forward strand.
ATGATAATAAATGGATACTAATTGCGCCATTTCAGTCACTTTCCTCCTGCTTGGATCTCTGTGTGCGTGCGTGCAAATATCATTACCCATTAGAACATAACATCATTTTCAATGTTGAATTGGGCATATTTAATGTTAATGGGCAAATATTCTCCCTGGGCTTTGATTGGATTGGATTAGCATGGCATTTCCTGCCATGACGTGTTGTGCTGTTAGTGTCTGATTCAGGTTTGGACAGAGTGGAGGGATTAAAGTGCTCACTGGGGTCAGCAGCAGGGTCATTGTTCAGCATCGGTTACTTTACCGTTTAAAGCTGATTTCTGTCAGTGTCGATGTCATTGTTCTGTCTCTGTTTGGTATTTGTGAAGAGAAACAATGCACCATTATGTCAAGCAATACTATCAGACCTGACTGAGGGAGCATTTGTGTGTATACAGCAGCAGTGCAGGGGCGGGTGCGTGCTTCTTTGTGTTTTCAGTCACACAATCATCTAACTTTACGAGCACAACGTCGCTGTTGCCTCTGTCTGTCTGTCTGTTTTATTATAAAACCAATCGCTTCCTGTGTGCAGCACAGGAATGTCAATCAAAGCACCACTTTGCTGAGAAACAGAGAGTCGTGTGGAGCTGATATTCTTAATCAGCATTGTGTCAACTCACTGTCTCATTGTTTGAATCTAACAGACATTTGACAGTTACACCCTACCATTTTTATTTTAAGCGCCATTGAAGTCCTTGTGGAAAAAAAAGTCACTCACCGTTTGCGTCTTATGTTTCAACTTGGCCGTCCTTTGCTTTCTATTATTGTTCTATTTCCCCTAATGCATCTTGACACAGTGGTCAGGAGTAATGGCTCTGAAATGCTACTCTGAATCGATGCCTGGTGCCTTCTCCTCTCCTAGGTAATTTACTTGGTAATGAGAGACGGTGCAGAGGACCGTCTCTGTCTGCGCTGAAAAGATGTAATCTGTTTCCCTTTGAATCAGTCGGGTGAAGGGAGTCTTGGGCTGCTAATTAATTACGATGGAGCTGGAAAAATAGGGTCTCATTCAAGGGCTTGATTTGGATAATGACTGCCCCTCACCTTTCTCTTAGTCAATGATGTCTCTCTGTATGTTACTGAACCGACTGTCTGTGTCACTGTCTTTGACGACACCAGGTGATTCACTGTCTGTTGTAATGTGGAAAACATCTCCCTCTCTCTTACTCTGTGTGCGCGTGTGTGTGGCTTTGTGAGGACCAAATCCTCACATCTTTAAAGTGCTTAGTCAGGGTTAAGGGCAAAGGTTAGTGTGGGTTGTGATGGTTAAGGTAATAGTACGGGGCTAGGGAATGCATTATGTCTATGTGTGTCCGCAGTATGAATGAAGCACAAACGTGTGTGTGTGTGTGTGTGTTAGAGAGAGAGAGAGAGGCCAAGAGGTGTGTGTACATGTGGGTTTATATTTCCTCTTGTCTCGAAAAAACTATCTGTATCAGTCATTGTTGATCTAAATGACCCGGCATGTCAACAGCAAAGCCACATGAGAGTGGTTTTGAGTGTGCGAGATAAGGTCAAAAAAGCCATTCTGAGTATCATAAAAAGAAGTATTGGCGAGATATTGATGTCATTTATTGCCTGACAAGAATGGTTACCGACAGGCTCACGGTAAAGGAGGTAAAAGCGCTGCCCAGAGGAGACTGAGATGGAGGATAGTCACGGTGAAAGAATCAATTAACCTTGGCCTGGAAGTGAACTAGTTGATCTCTCAGCGCCGTTTTATTTGTTGCGCGACATTGTGATTGGGTTTAAGTGTGTGTTTGTGTGTGAAGAAGTACAGGAACTGCCCGTGTGCAAACAAATAACCATGCAGTGTGCACACAAATATTGCACATGAAAAATCGGACATTAGCAGGTGTGTGAACAAGGCTCAAGGCTGGTGACAGAGAGGCAGGCTGCACACAGATTAAAGCATTCCAAAGTGATTTATTTAACCTACATGAACAAACAATCAGATGTGTACAGTAAGTAAAAGAGCAATTACATGATTCAGATTAAAACATTAATGATTAGTGCAGCTATAATCAATTGTGCCATAAACCGTTTTTTTTCCGACCTGGAATGAGATTCAAACGAGGAATCAGAACGCTCACAAAATGAAAGTAATAGCAAAGGACAGCATTATTGGTTTGTCAGTCAGCAGGGTTAACTTGTTTGTTTCTCCAAAAGACTTATTCGTCATTATTATACTGTTGTTTCATTGGGATCATGGCCATCGACATCAATTGCAACTCTTTGGTGGTAATTGTAGGTATTGCTGTTTAAGTGCTGGGAGACTTTACAAGCTGCACCTGTGACATCCTCTTAAAGACTGAAGTGCCAATTCAAAATGCAACTGAATCCACAAACATCCTCCCCCTCCCCTCCTCGTCCTTGCCTCAGCTTGAACATTCTGTCTAATTGACCAAGAAATCAAAAAATAGCAGGAAGCCAAACCACACAGACACACAGAGAGATACTCTCATCACCTCGATACAAATCCAGTGTCCTTGGTTTTACAGGCCCACCCACAGCAATTAACGCCATAATTAACGCTGCATATTAAAGCTGTAATGTGTCACTTTTACATACAAACAAATGTCTGCTATCTCATGTTGTTATAGGCAACGTTCCCGCTCTGCCAACAGGAAGCGATTTAAGACAGATGGAGGCAATTGCGCTAATAAAAGGAGACGGCAGCAAACAGGGTGAAGAATTACTGAAAATATAAAGAGGCACTAACAAAAAACCCACAGTGGGGAATTCTACTGCTCGTCAGGTCAGGTCTGATAGTATTGACTGACATTTTTTTTAGATGAAGGACCAAACAGAGGCAACTTAATTACATCAACAACTAAAGTCACCAAAAGTTACGCACTGCAGCTTTACCATATGCGGCACAAACCCGATGTTTTACACAACGGAAAATATCAGAGGTGGGAGCTGAGTTACAAATTTAAGCACTTGAAAATCACTAACAAATGACTCAACTTTGACTTCATTAATTAAAGACTTGCTTTTTCAACCAATCAAATTTCTCTGCACACCACTTGTATGTTCTTCACTCAAACCTGCTTTTACATCATTTCCATTACTGGCACCGATGTTTACATAATAAGATTTAAGCAGCGTTTGAAACACTCAATTAGACTTTGAGGTTGTTTTTCGCTCTAATGCACCCTTATTTCAGTAATATCTCTTCAGGAAACTGAAGAAATCAGGCAGTTTTTTTAGCCTCACTTAGAGGATTAACTGACATTGTTTCTCTGTCTTTGCAGGTTTTGGGATGACGACACCTGTGACCGTTGCAGGCAAAGTGTTCCTGATCTTTTATGGGCTTGTGGGCTGCGCCGCCACCATCCTCTTCTTTAACCTTTTCCTGGAGCGCATCATCACACTGCTGGCTGTGGTGATGAAGGCTGTGAGGGAGCGAAGAATCCGGAACAGTGGTCTGCTTCCTCCAGGAATTCGCCATGACTTCTCGGCCTACTCCATCCCTGGCTGGAAGCCCTCTGTGTACCATGTGATGCTGATTCTTGGCCTGTCAGCCATCACTATCTCCTGCTGTGCGTCGGCCATGTACACCCCTGTGGAAGGGTGGGCATATTTGGATTCCCTCTACTTCTGCTTCGTCACCTTCAGCACCATCGGCTTTGGGGACTTCGTCAGCAGTCAGAGCGCAGATTATGAATACCAAAGCCTGTACAGGGTGGCCAACTTCTTCTTCATGCTTATGGGTGTGTGTTGCATCTACTCGCTCTTCAACGTCATCTCCATTGTCATCAAGCAGGTGCTCAACTGGATCCTGGAGAAAATGAGCTGCTTGTTTTGCCAGCGTTGCAATAAAGCCCACACCTTCCTGGGCCGACGCAATGCCATCCGACCGGGCTCCAAGCGGCGCCAGAGTCGGATTGGCCACCCGCCCGACTCTGAAGGACCTTGTGATAGTGACACTGAGGGACGCAGACTATCAGGGGAGATGATCTCTATGAAAGACCTGGCAGCATCTAACAAAGTGTCACTGGCCATCATGCAGAAGCAGCTGTCTGAATCAGCTAATGGATACCCCAGAACAGTGTGTGGCAGCTCACGCCACAATGGTTTCTCTGGGGGTGTCGGTGCTCTCGGTATCATGAACAACAGGCTGGCTGAGACAAGTAACTCCAGGTAGAGCACAGAGGAGATAATGTATGAGGCTCCGGCTGTGTACAAACCCTGAGGCTGAGGAACATTAAAAAAAAGGCTTTGGAAATGGATCATCAGTGTAACTTGTTATGCATGATACATATAATTTTTGGGATACTTTTGGATACAGGCAGTGGTGGTGGTCTTGGCGATGGTGGCATGAAGAGAGAAGCTAATCGGGAAACACAGGGACCACCCGTCACCCAATTCACTGTCCCACAAACCCGAACCAGAACAAATCGCTGAATTGATCTTAAATATCAGTGTAAGTCGAACGTTCTACTGTAAAGGAGCCAAGGGAAGTACACAGTGCAATCTCGATTATTTGGAAAACTTGCCAGTTTATTTGAATGTACATATTTATTACTGATATAAATGGTGTATCCACTGAATGATATAGCACATATTGATCTATGCATTATACTTCTCATGCATTTTTTGCACCATTTCTAGACGCTTTATTGATTGTGCAATCCCGACTCTTTCTTGACATGGGTCCAGTTTTACCCGCAGGTGAGTAGTTTGATTTGTGGGGCAAACGTGGCAAGAAGAGTTTCTAAACATGTCCGTGATGCACCTGATTGCGTCAGAGTTGTTGTGAGTGGAGGGTTTTAAAGAGAATAAGGAGCCACAAAAAAGTAGTTCCCCATTGTTTAAAATGGAGAAGAAGAGCAGAGCTGAGTAATTAAATCCATTTCTCATGAGGCAGGAACTGGCCTTCTTATCAGCTCCGAACATGCTTTGGCGGCCCAGGACTACTTGAAAGGTAAAAAAGAAAGCCCCTTCCAGCTGTTTCCGTCTTTTTATTTCAAGCTTACAGCTATCTTTGAGGAAGCAAATGATAAAGGCTTGCGAGGTATTAATTACTCTTTGAATGCAGACTGAAGACTCAGTGTTGTTGTTTGGTTTTGTTTGAAGAGAAATTTGAGGGAGTGGATGGATACAAAAATATGAACGGTTTCATCCCATGAGCACATAATGTTGAATAATGCAGATCAAATGTAGCTGGGTCAGTCTCAGAGTTGTGAGCAAAAACATGTAGACTCGACATGAAGATGGATGCAGTCTTTCTCTTCGTCACTTGTAATCAGGCACACATTGGACACTGGTGTCCTCTTCATCATCTATTTTACTCTAAGTGGGAACATAATTTACAAAATTGACATCACATGCTTTTGAAGAAGACCCGAAACTAACGATTGAGACAATTAAGTCTTCAGGAAAAGGGAATTTGTTCTGAGACTTCCAGTTTAATTCCTGGGTCTCCCTTTTCATAAAAAAAGACTCTACATTAACTTTTATGTTCAGTCTATTAGGAAAACTCAAAACCCTAATTTGAAAGAGACTTTGCAGAATCTTTGTGAAACAAACAAGGCATGACGTGAAAGTCCGCAGAGGCTAAACCTCCTTTTTTTAATTGAGAGTGAATTTGTTGTAGGGATTCAATGAAATGTGGGTATTTCCTGAGGATAAGGTGCGTCCCTGTCAGGATTTATTTTCACCAGTAACATTTCTTAGACGGCATCTGCATTTGAACACTGAGCGATGGTGGAATTTCTCCACAGCAAGACGGAGGAAAAGACACGGATGGCGAAACTGTCTCTTTATATCCATGTTCTCACACACAATTCAAATCAATGGCGTCTCTAATCAACTTGTCCATCTCCAACAACTAATTATCCTTACAGGCTGCTTGCTTTGCTTTTTTTTCTGCACCAAAATCCTACTGCTTCCTTTTCCGTTTGCAGATCGGCTCTCTCCTCACGCTCGTCACCCCCCTACACTGTGAATACGAGACATGTCATTAGCTGAAAATATTTCTTTACTCCCAAGTCTCACCTAGAGAAGAATAGAGAAAATTACTCAGGTAGTAAAAATCTTCAGGCTTGTCTTAGTTTTTCCTGCATGCCATTATGGCAAAGCCATATGAGATAGATGTATATAACAGAGGACTATTTAACGTCTATTTTTCTACTTACAGCATAGCTTTCACTTATCTACACGTGGACGAGTGAAGACGCCATGTCTCGGAAACACGCGTCGGTCACCAGACCAACGAGATGCAGCTTTCAGAACTTAACTACCCCAGACATAAAGTGAACACAGGTTTTCCAACGGGTTTAAAGTTTTGGAAATATGCATATTCACTTTTGTTGCAGACGGTAATGTGAGAAGATTGATAGCCCTCTCACATCAGTACAGTGAATATGAAGCTAAAGCAGGTCAGTTTAGCATAAAGAACACATCGACTGCTGTTTGTAAAGTATGAGGTTCCTTAGCTTTAGAAAACCTAGATTATTTTACACATAATCCTCCGTAAAGCAGTGAATTGTCAACTACAGACCGTAAAGGTCCAGTGTGTAAGAATGAGTGACATCTAATGGTGAGACCGCAGAATTTAATATAGTAGAATAGAATAGAGTGATTTTTTTTTTCATTTTCATAGTTAACTTCCATTTTAGAAAGTGAAGTGCATGCTCTGGCTAGTTTGTTCAGGCTGCTGTAGAAACATAAACCATAAACCTTGTATAAAATGGTTTATTCTAAGGCTACAATCACCTAATTATAGACTCGTACAAACATACTTATCGATACTCTCTTCAATTTCTGCCAATAAACCGCACCTAAATGTTCAACACCGGACATTTAAGAGCCAGGTTTTCTTTTGTTTTGTTTTAGGTACCTTCAAGGAACTCTAGCTGCACGTCTAAATCTAAACTTACAGCTCTTTTTTTTTAGTTTGAACAATATACAATATACAATTCATAAACAAACCAACTTTCATGACTATACTACTTGACCGTCTTTATGCCAGGTTAAGCGAATTAACTACTGGCTTTAGCTTCATATTAATTAACACATGTATTTCCACATATGAACATGTTGTTCTTTAATAATTCCCTCTATATCTTGGCTCCTAAACAAACAAAAATAAAAAGAGATATTAGTGATGTGACGTGACGCTTGCTTGGTTCATAGTCAGTTGCCAGACTGTTGCAAACTGTGACATTGCAGACACTGAACAGTCAAGGATATAAATGGAGTTTGGTCATGCAGTAGCAAAATGACATACTCTGTACTCTGTACTCTGTACTCAGCCTGTGTGAAGAATAATGATTACCAAATGATGCTTTACAGTATGTGAACCTTCATTTTCCCTCTGAGGCTCAAGGTTTCAAGATTGCGACCTGATTTTTAAAAGCTCCCATTGTACCCGTAACCTGACCTTCAACAAGGAGCATGTGTGCGTGTGTCTGCATTTGTGTGTAAAAGGACTGAAAAAGAAAATTAAAGGACTGTGAACGTTACATATACAGTACATACATAAACACACACACTGATTCTGTAGAATGTCTATTGAAATAAAATCTCCCTTCAATCAGACACATCCCGCTTTTAAGACGTCAGATATATTTAATGTTTGCTCACCTAAAAATGCATGCGTGTCTTGAAATCAAATGCCTTATTTAGCCTTTGCATATAAGAAAATGGTTCGTTATGGAACAGATCCTAGTGTGTAGAGCTTGTGTGTTGTAGTGTACAATCCTTTTGCATTTTGCAAAATTGATCTCCATTGATTGCAATGGTTCTAACTGCTCCACTCATGCTCCTGTGTAAGTAAGAGGTAAGTTCTGTAAGAGGAGACAGGTGGATTTACTGTTGGTTTGTTTGTTGCAAAAACACATGTCATGTCGCCCATTTATAATTGTAGGGGTAATTAATTCTCTAAAATGGATTAGACTATGTGTGTTTAACATAAGTGAACACAGCAGACTGAGATTTACAGTGAAGCTGGCGGCGGTGACTTCACCTTTAATTGCAAAAATCAACACAGTCCCAACTATTTATTCCAGTTAAAAACACCAGGCTTTGCTCACATGGTGAAATTAGATTTGCGGTCAACAGCACATTTAAGTAGCTCAAATAAACTGACATGCATAATTTGACTGAAACGAGCAGAGACTGAAGATTTATTTGGTGTTCATTGATGGTGCTAAAGGCATTATCGTGTATTCAACAAGGTTCTTTTTGAATAACGTATGGCACTGTGTTCTTTTCTCGACTTTCAGTGAGAGTGCGGTAACCTATTATTTTTAGCATTTTGAGACTGTTAAATCCATTTGTTTCAGGAACAAACTGCATGCACATTTTATTTGGCTGGAGTACCGTGGGAATGGCTGTTTACCAGCAGGCAGGTAAACAGTTGAGTGGCTTGGTAACAGAATGATGTATTACAGCTCTGCTTGGCTGCGTCTGTAACAGGAGTCACAATGTCGGCTTTGATCCGGAACTCTTTTTTTTTTCTTTTGTTGAAGGAGCGACAAACTACACTCAGATCTCAATTTGACAGCTGCTTCAGATGTCTTTCATCCTCAGAGATACTGACCTACCTTCCTCCTTCAGCATTGACCTCTCGACACTTCGGCGTGTGTCACATGTTTGCTTGCATTGTCGTTTAACATTCAGCTCATGTATGCAAATAAATTCTGTTCTGCCAGTTGCACATTTTTACCGATGATTGTACTTTTATATTTATGTAATTAAAATCAAACCTATATGAGACGAGGGGTTCCATTAAACACGGATATTTGCTGACGATGCTATGATCTTCTTTATTACAACAAGTGTTACACTAACTATTGAAGTAGATATTGACTTGTAGCAGTTTTGACTAAAATGTGCAGTCTTCTATAAAGTACCTAAAGTATCTTACCAGAAAAGTCACTTTTTTATAATATTACTTAAGTAAATGTCTAAAAGTATATGACATTTATTGTACTAAAGTATCAAAATTCATTTTCTGATATAAAACATAAGATTTAGAAGTAAAAGTATTAAAAATAGTGAGGAGTTAGGATTGAGCCATGATAGCTCATGCTAGTAAGCGCTAGTGCTAACTAGCACTAGCTAGTGGTAGTTCGAGTTGTCATTCAACTTTTCAAGGCTGTGGGTTAAATTCCTGGCTCTGCTAGTCTATATGTGTCCTTGAGCAAGACACTTAACAACATATTGCAGCGTGTGAATGGGTATGAAAGATATGTGAATGGCAAAACTATAGTTTAAAGCAGCTCATCAAGACTAGAGACGCGCTACCTAAATACAGACCATTACCAACTCTTCTTCTTCTGATTTTATTTGGTAGTAACGAGTAACAAAGATAGTTAGAGGGAATGTAGTGGAGTGGAAGTAGAAGTTTCTTGAAATACAAATAGCAAGATCAAGCTGTTTGGCATATATAACAGGCTTTCTTTTTATCGAAGTTTTGAACTAAATGAATTGCAAACTACACGACTCACCAGCTAGAAATAAATATTCACAGACTTGCAGATTGTTTTCCTTATTAATGCTTTATTTAGTGGTCTGCCAAGTGTTAATACTGTGATAATAATGGTATAATTTATGAGCCCTTTATAAAAGGTGTCGCTGAGCGTGATACCACAGTTAGGTTAACAATGGTAACCATGGTCAGACTATGTAAAGTAACACTGTAAAACTGTGATACCTGCAGTCCCAATACTCGCTTGTTTATCTCAACAGCAGCGGTTTATTATAATATTCCCCAGAGAAGAAAGAACAAAATGTTTCTTTCATTTTTGCATTATAGGAAATGCTCTTTCTTTGATTGTGGTCACAGATGGTTTACCATTTAATTTCAATTGTTTTATCATGTCAGTATATCACTGTTAGTTAAGTCTCCCTTTAGCCTACATATTTCTCTCAGGTCCTTTTTCCACCACAACACACACACACACACACACACACACTGCTGCTGAGTGGGTAATGGGTTGATCAGGATGTTAGTCATAAAGGGGAAACCTGTAATTGCATTCATTATTGAAATGAGTCTGATCCCAGCAAATTATGCAGAAAAACAACATACATTATCTCACTGCACAAGAGTTGAAAGGAGCCTGTGCGGAGGAAATGTCTGTACTCATCTGTAATTTTCTGTTTAGCGAGACGTCTGCTTTCTACTGTTAGCGATGACATAAAACAGTCCCGTGTTGTTGCTGGAGGAATTAACACCCACCTAGAATGACTGCAGTTTCCCCTCCACTCATGCGGGACTGCTTTTGATCACTCATGTTATTGTTTTGCAGAAATATCGGCATGCTGCCAGTCTTGCCAGTCTGATTCTGTTTAATACATCACACACATTTTTTCTGCAACGTGGTCAATTCAGGCCCAAAATCCCCAAAAGAGTTCTATGATTTTAGACAGTTGTGACGAGAAATGATAAACAATAACAACAACAACACCGCCTTCTTGTGTCTTTTCTTTGTTTTCCTCATTCTCGGCACGCAAACAACCCATCATGTCACACTGTTACAGTGCAAACAGCACGAGATTATTCCTCAGGGAGACATGACGGCAGTTAAACCTTCGGCAGCAAACTGAAGTGTTTCCTCTGGGTCCAGCTGTCAGAGGCATGTGCCTCGATTTCTTCACTGCAGCACAAACCTCTGATTCCCTGCCATCTATCTGCTCACACTATGTCTCTGCACCTCCCTCTCTCTGCATCCTCACTGTAGCAGAATATGAATATGAACTCTACAAATGCAAAACTCTGCTACAAATAGGAGAGAAGAGGGTGAACTTTGACACTTCAGCTGAATAAACACTGGTAAAAAAAAGAATTTAGAATTTATTTTTACGGAAAGACCTCAAATTCCAATTTAATTTGGACGACAAGCTGTTGAAAAATCAGGTTTTCTTAAAACCTAATCAGATTAAACAGTGATAAATGATAAAACTCCTTTGGGTGTAAACGGTTAAAATGGCAGTAGACACGTGTACAATGATCCCCATGAGAACAGTGAATCATGTACATTTGTCACTGTGGGGTTTTAAAGGATTGAATGTTTTGCACTGCTGCAAAACCAGATAAGAAATACTGACTTATGGGATGGAATGAAGGCAAGAATGTGCATTTTCAACTGAAGAAAAAGCAGATTGTACATATATATATATATATATATATGTATGTATATATATACATATATAGATATATATATGTATATATATATATATATATATATATACACACACATGTACCAAATGTAAATTCATCGCCACCAAAAACAGTCCTATGTTCTCTTGTTTACCATGACTACAGTTGTTCAAGGTTGTTGTTGACTATTCAAACTCAGTTGGGCAGCATTTTCAAACCAAAACATTTTCTGCAGGAAGTAAGCAGCAAGTGATGACAAATTTGAAGCATAATGCACGAAAAGTGCATTTAAAAAAATAATAAAATAACTAGTAATAAGAATATTTTGTTCATACCTGTCCTTCACACACCTATTTATTAGAAATAAATGTGTTTGTCATCTCAGCTGCAACTCAGAGTGCATAAAATCAAAAAGGTGCACGGTATTAGCATGTGTTTCTCTTTGAAATATGATAAACACATGTGTCATATACGACCCACAAACGTCTCAAAGTGCCTTTAACAGAACACGCATTAGAACTTTAACACTTTAATCACAAATAAAGCAGCAAATACATTTTCATTGCGCTCGTCAAAATTCATGAAAATGTACTTTAGTCAGAATTTAGCTGACAGCTATCAAGGTTTATCAAGGCTGCAAACCGATGATGTAAAAAGTCTTAGAATAGGGACAGACTTTAACTGTGACTCTACAGGATTAATATGTCCACACAGTATAAATTGATACATTTAAATAAATGGGGGCGATAATGGGGTTAATTGCTTCAGTTGCTTTAATAGCCTCGGGCTCTGAACTCTTTATAGTCATACCTTAACTAGGGGCAGTTACACATTTATTAGGATTGCTTTCAACCCGGGAACCTCTTCACACACCTGCCTTTCATATAACAAGTGGTCACTGCACTATAATCTATTCAGGATGGACAAGGGAACGTCTGCTGATTTTGCTGCTGGTGCTCTAATTTTATCTAAAGACACCATAAGCCACTAAAATCAAACGTCACAGTCAAATCTACACGTGTAAGGCTGAGAAGTGTGAGTGATGAGGCAATTACATCATAACACCTGCTCAAAAAAAAGGTCCCTCACTGTGGGAGGAGGGACCGGAAATGAAGGGTTAGTAGATAAGAGAAACTCAGCCGTTCTGCTAATGAAGTGCAATACGATCTCTTCCACAGATTAGGAAACAGCAGCATTTACTATCGCAGGAATTCCTCAGTGTCAGCCCCGCTCCACGGCAGTTCACAGCCGGTAAAGACGAATCGCAATCAAACTGGAGCTGAGAAGGAAACCTTTTAGTGACTCAGATCGAGATTTTTTTCATTATATTTGGCTAAATAAATCAGTTCAGATCCTGAACAATACAATCACACTTATTATAAACCATGCATATAGGTAGAGTGCTTCACAAATGTATTAGACTACCTGTCATAAAAATGAGAAAATCTTTTGTTTAAAAGCCAGCAAGTTTGTTTTTTAACAAAAAAACAGCAAGGCCATCACAATATCACAGGACACCACACACCCACTCAATCATCCGTTCCAACCCCTACCTTCACAGAAGGAGATTTAAAAGTATGAAATGCAATAAAGCCCGCTTCAGCAGAAGCCTAATACCTTCAGCCATCTCCACTTTAAACAAAAACATGTATGTTATATGTGTTTCTTTTATGTCTGATATTTTCATGTCCTGTATGTTTTTTTCTGCCTTGACTTTGCAAAGTCATGTACATGTAGATGTACAGAAACTGTGGAAAGCGGACAATAAACTAAACTAACTAACTAACTAAAACTAAAAATGTTATTGTTTGGCAAATAGTAAGCCGACTCACTGGGCTTCTTCTCTGAGAAGTGCAGGAATGCAAGTAAATAACTATAATTTGATATCTTAATCAAGAAATAATAATGTGCTTTATTATTTTTTTCCACTGTTTTGAAGTTGAAAATTCATGGATAACAATAATAATTCTATTTTAGCCTTAGAACTATCATTTCGATTTCGAAGTGCTCCTACATACTGGTGTATTAACCATTAAAGAAACATAAAAAAAATGTGTTTGATAGTTAATTTAGGACAGCTAGGTCGTGGTCTAATACATTTGTTCAGCACTGTTTGCACAAATAACTATTGAAATAGTCCTTTGAAGGATTTGCAGTTAGAATGCAGCTACCAAAGCAGTTCTGAAACTGAAAATTAATTTCTTGGAAACTGAGTTGACTTTAAAATATGTGGAAGGTTAAATTGCTTTTGAATTTCAAACTAGTTTGTGTGTGTGTGTGTGTGTGTGTGTGTGTGTGTGTGTGTGTGTGTGTGTGTGTGCGTGCGCAGTCAAGGTGATCTTAAATTCCAGTCATGATGGAAGTTGTTTGTCCTTCATGGTCAAATTCTGGATATTTTCCCCTGGTGTGAATGTGAGCTATAATCTTGTTTCCACAGACTCTGCTACAAAATCCACTAAGTATAGACAAATGTGCTTTTATTGCACCAAAGAGAGAGCCATAGTGTACATTGTAATGTAATTCTCCATCTCTCTTCTCTCCCATTCCCCCCCCCCCTTTTTTGGTCCACACAAATACTTTTCCATTACCTCTGGTTGGGAGAATGAAACTGAGAGATACTGCAGTTGGTGTTAAATTTGCTGACAGGCAGCAGCACTATCTGACTATCAGCGCTGGCCCCCCTCTGCTCTCGGGGGAAAGATGTGACTGAAAGAATGATGTGACTGAATCTCACACGTTTATGGTATTTCGGGAGAGGCTCAGTAACAGGAGAGAGAGGCGAGAAACGGACAGGGAGAATAAAATGCTTCGCTGTTCACAGGAGGAGGCAAACTGGCACAAGTGATTTACATTAGGACCTTTAATTGCTGTCGTCTTGGGCAGAACTGACTGTAAAAATGAACCTGTGTGATTGTGAAAAATGTTGTGTAAAGTGAAAGCAACAACAGAGGGAGAGCCTGTGTTTTTCTGGTCACCCTATTAAGCAGCACAGCAGTGGAATAGACGATGGGAGGAAGGAGGGAGGGAATGAGGGTAGGAAGAGGGGGAGGCCTGAGTTGTGTTTTCATGTTTTTGTGGCTCTGTGCAGCCCCAGCAGTGCACATGGAACCAGTCTCTCCATGAGCCTGATGTGCTCCCTTAATTATGCTAATAGACAAACCGTTGAGGCTGCACTGCACAAGGAGAAAGGAGGAAAAAAAGACACCCTGGGGGTACAAGTGAAAATAATCACAATAAATAATAATAACACCAGGTGATGGTGATGATGCAGAAAGAGGCTCTGTCCTCTTCTCTTCAACTTTGTTGCATCTGCTTCGCTCCACACGCTTGATGTGTGCGAAGACGGTTGTTGAAGTCCAGAATATGATGTGATTATGTAACTGTTTTAAGGAATTCTCCCACATCTTTCCCCACATCAAAGATGCTGGTGCAATAAAAACTCAGGGACTAATGGGATTCAAAAAAAAATGCCAGGAGAGAAATCCTGCAATCCTGCCGTTCCTTCAGCTGCATTGTTTTCAGAAACAAAAGCGGTACATGACAGCATTTGTAAAATGGTATATCTTAACCCTTAAACACACGAGACACATTTCTGTGTTTTTGGCTTTCATGCATATTGTTAAAAATGTATGTATTTTTTATTTTTTTTAGTCGAAACAACGTTCACTGAAACACTCACACTAACACACCTACACACAAAAATGTGCTCATTAAAACCCCATTCAAATCACTATTTTTGACAAAAACGAAAAAAAACCAATAAATATAAACATCTGCTAATCTTTCACATATAGTGCATATTGCTGCAGTAATCAAACCAAAAATAATCCAATTTGCATGAAGAATATTGAAAATAATATATAAAATCAAGGTGCATCGTAACAAATGTATGGAAAAGAACTGATGTTGGTTTAAAACTATTTACTAGACAAAAGAGCTTCGTTATTGGGCAGATCATTACAATCATTACAGCTTATTTAATATGCTGCTGAGGAGTTCCCATTCAAATCAGTCATTAATGAGCATTCACAGTGTGACTTTTATTCTGCACTTCTCAAGAAGAAGAACCTTGTGCTGCAGCCGCAATTCATGGTTCAAAATGTAAATGTGCTGCGTGTATTTATTTATTTTTAATCTTGCCTGACCAGATGACGACGGCCTTGCACAATCAGGGAGGGAAAGAGAGCTTTATATTATTCTCCAAGGCTGCACCTTATATTTCTTGCCAATGTGACACAGCACTTGACACGCACACATCAAAAGAGCTCCGGGGGGAACAAAAAAAAGGCTGTTATTCCTTTTTAAAAGGACTTTTGAGCTTGGAATATATAGATACATGATGCACTTGGTGGAGTTTAAATAGAAAACACCTCACATCAGCCTTGTCAGTGCGACTGCAGGGCAACACTTTGGACACTACAGATGTAAAGAAAAACATGCACTTCAGTTTTCACCTCAGTTATTTATTCATGTTAATGTCAGTGATAAATACATAGATTATTTTTTTGTTTGTAAATATTGATATTATCCCCTCTTATTTTACAGTTTAAAGACATATATTATCTCTAATCTTTCTACTACGACGGCTGATGCTCTTCCTGTTTTCACCCAAGACAATTAATGTGATACAGTATAGAAAGAAGCACAGGTGTTTACACAAGTGTTTACAGTCAAACCTTTTGACGCAGGGCTCAGTTTTTGATCTTTCAAAAAATCTGTGTTCTGACTGAAAATGGATAAGTGAAAGTTTGAGCAAACAAACATGGAGGAAAGTATGTTTCATTCTGTACATACAAATGATTTCTTAGTGTAACAAGACCAGGGTCTTTCCCTGTTTCTGTCCCTTTCTCTCTGCATGTGGTGGACTTTTCTCCAAACACTGGCAGTCAGACTGTTAGCAGACATCGTCTTTGTTTCTAAATGTGTTGCTGGTGGGTTTTTGAAGTGAGAAGAGGGACTCTCTTTATTCACGTTGCACTCATGTGCTCCTCCTATCCTAGAAGCAACATTAAGAATTTTTCAAAGTTTAACATTTTAGAGAGGTGCAGTAGTGGCACCATCAGGACCGTTGGCTCCTCTTTGATGAACTGTGGAATGAGGACTGGTCCTCTGGGTGCCACATTCAGTTCATTCATGCATGGGAAGCTGCTGTATTCCATTGGAAGGATAAAAGTAACGATGGCTGAATTCCATATAGCTGCTTTAATTTCAGGATCCCGGTATTTTTATTATGCTGACTCACACTGGCATGACCTCATGGCTATACTAGAATAAAACTGAGTCATCATTAATGTTATTTCTGTGTTTTTCTTCCAAAGATAATTGAAGGTGCCTGGAGGGGAAAAGAAGCCTATTTATGTCAGGAAATGTTTACCTTTTTTGTTTTTTGTTCCTTTTTTACGTGTAATTATCTGCCTGCTTTTCAGGAGTCTATGTCCTGGGGACCTATTGCAAGTTACTATGAGGAAATTAATTTTTTGTTGTACTCCACAGTAAACTGCATTCATCATTAAAAAAGTCTATCTTTTAACTGCTTTAGGCTATAGTGCATTATCCATATTGTCTGTCTGATATACACATGCCCTTTGGATTTATAGGAATACATGATAACTAATGTATTTACGCACTGAATATTTATTTTAAAAAGCCACACACTAAGTCATATGCAGGTTGATGATTTTTTACTGTTTAAAAATATATATGGTTAACATTTTTTTAGTATTTAGCAGTAATATTTACACTATGATTTTAGCAGTAATGAATAATATGCTGTATGCATTTATTTTATGTTTGGAAGTTGCAGGCACACTTCTATATTTCATCTCAAGACTGCCTCTGAAACAAGGGCTGTGCAATTCAACTCTGATATGCTTGAATGCTTGTGTTCTGCTAATGTCTGCACTACACAAAATGGCCACACATTAATGTTTCCTAGGTCATGTTCACTAAAAGACAGCATGTGGCTCAGTTGTGTGTCAATAACTAGCAAAGGAATATTCCAGAGATATTTTAGAAAATTCATGTGTTGCCAGAGGTGATTTTTTTTTTTGCCTGTGCTACTCATAGGTTTCCGGCATTGTACTGCACTCTGCTGGTAGCATTGAGTAGTGCAGGTTATAGACTTTGCATGATGCTCCATAAACAAGCTGTGCAACATTAATCAGCACACAGAGAGGGCACTCATTTCCTGCACCACCAGTTTTGCTCTATATTATTAATACTTCTAATCACATAGAGTAAAGTTTAAAAAAATAACACATAAATAACACACCACCCTAATTAAACATTCAGTTTAGTTTTTTTTTTAGAATGTATCAGTTTTGTCCTGTTTGACCCTTTACTGTACTCTATCTATCTATCTATCTATCTATCTATCTATCTATCTATCTATCTATCTATGAATCTATCTATCCATCCATCCATCCATCTATCTATATGTGTATCTAACTGTCTCAATAAAGTTGGGAAAAACCCGGAAATAATCTAAGCGCCAAAACAGATCAGGGCGGAAGTCACGTTGGCCCTATATTGGGACCATGTGACGTCTCCACTCGCCTGTCATTGGCGGAGGCTCGTGCGTCTCTTTCCCGCGAGTGAGACGCTCTCGAGCCGTGGTGAAGCCGTGTGCTTGTTGATGCGAGGAGACACACGCTATTGCTAGTTTATTCTGTTTAAATATAACGACAGACAGCTGCTTTTTGAGTCGCAATCATGGCGAAACAAAGCTCTATTTTCAGCTTTTTCTCCAAGTCTCCGCCACCGGTCTCCAAGCCGAAGCCGAGTCCTTCTCCGGCCGAGGCAGACCTGCCTTCCTCGGTGGAGAAGTCCAACTCTTCTCCGAAAGAGGAAGCGAAACAGACACAGCAACAATTAAAGCAGCAAAAACCGACCAAGAGTAACAAAGTCAAATCAAAAACGGACTGCAAGTCCGCAAAAGGAGGGTTTAAGAAACTGTTTGGTGACATGGCCGCTACAACCAAAGAAAGGTGGGTGATAATGTGGAGGAGTGGCGTGGAGACGTTTGGCACTGGCCAACAGTTCTTCAGTTATACATTGATTTAAAATCAACTACATATGTCTATGCAGTTAGTGAATCATAGGATAGATAGCCTAGCGGCTTTGATAATTCGGTTTTATTAATCATTTGTTTATTGGTGTAAGGTAACGGTTACTTAAACATGGACAGTGAATGTCACATTTTGCTACTAATTTCTTTGACTCCCACCTAATCCATACTAGTAACCTTTTACTAAAAATGGTAATAACACATGACATGAAAATAATTTCAGGTCATATAAACTCAAAAACTA
Organism: Solea solea; assembly: GCF_958295425.1. Classification (NCBI taxonomy): domain Eukaryota; kingdom Metazoa; phylum Chordata; class Actinopteri; order Pleuronectiformes; family Soleidae; genus Solea; species Solea solea. The sequence goes on from NC_081148.1 coordinate 16,163,079, forward strand.
TTAAAAAAAATAAAGCAAAGCCAGTAAATAAATGGAAAGAAGGAACTACTGTGTGCTCCAGCTTGTTGCCTCGAAAGTGAACTTTCATCTTTATTTGGTATAGAATTGATGAAATCCAAAAAAAATCTGTTTATTTCATGTTCATTTTGTGCGTTTAATTGTAGCCTGACATAGGAATAAAAATATCAAGTACCCTAATGAAAACTGCACACTGTACTGTTATCAATGCTAATCCATCTAATTTAACAGTGTGGAATTAAAGGGATATATTATTTAACACTGTATGGGCTCTTTTAATATATTATAGCAACCAAGGGTGTCAAACTAAAATGACCTAGGAGCCAGTGAGCTTCTAGTGTGGAAAAAATGGAATACATTAGCAGCACTATTTAGTGACAGTTAAGATGATGTTGGTATGTCTTGAATTAAGATAGAAACACATGCATCAAGTTCATTTTATTACATTAAATTTATGTATCAATGTTCAAAATACATCTCTGTAAGAGGAAAGCTGCATTGTAACAGACTTGGCTGCTAGCTCATTTCCACATGTACTCCTCACGCTTGGTCATATGACAAGTGAAATTACAGTGCATGTGTTAGGGCTGTTTAATTGTTTAATTAACGTAAGAAAATTGACATAATTAAACATGAATATAATGTCTCTTCAGCGCAGTACTAACCTGTTGCAGTCTGCCCTCTTTGTTTTGTAACTAATTTTCTTTCTGTCCAGCAGCTCCACGCTCCCATTCAGTGCTGGCGCCCTAGTGTGGGCAAAACTGGAGGGACACCCCTGGTGGCCATGCATGGTGGTGCCCCAACCTCTGACTGGACAGCAGATGAGGGGTCGTGGTCGAGCCCAACGCATACACGTCCATTTCTTTGATGAACCTCCAACAAGAGGATGGGTTAGCACTAAATATATCAGAGAATATCTAGGTTTGTAACAATTGCTTTTACTGTAAAAACAAAAGCGCTGAACTTTGAGTTAATTATATTGTACTATCATACTTAGTTCACATTCTGTTTTTTCAGGCTCTGACAGCAGTGATGCTAAAACCGGAGGGGTGTTCTTTAGCAGCAAGCCTGTGATACGGCATGCAATGGAACTTGCTGATGGGGTCATGTTTGACAGTCCTGAGAAAAGATTAAAGATGCCCCTCTGTACAGATGCATCAGATGAGGAGGAGGAGGAGGAGGAGGATGAAGAAATGGAGGTGACATTCTTTTTACATTTTTGTTAGCATTTTGATAAAGTAAATCTTAAAAAGCTTGCATTTTAACTAAAATATTTTATGACGTATGATTAAAATACTAATACATATGTCACTACTGGGGGGGTTGTATCCAGGTATGTCAACAACACTCATGTAAGTTTTTTTTTTTTGTTTTTTTGCTTTGTCAGCTTGACAAGTCAGGTGTAACTGATGAAGAGATCAGTGATGACGATGACGAGAAACCTGTGGAAGTGAAACCATCTAAAGTCAGTCGCCGCTCATCCCGTGCTTCAACAGAAAAGAGCAACCAGGCTAAGCGCCGTCGCATTGTTGTTGCCTCAGACAGTGACGACTCGGGTGAGGAATTCAAACCACAACATGCTGCGTCAAGTAGCGAAGATGAAGAGGAGGAAGGAACTGTGAGTAGTGAGGCGGAGGAAGAGGAGAGCACACAGGAGTCAGAAGCTGAAAGCCCCATCAAGCCTTTGAAGCGCAAACGTCCTGCAGAAAAGTCTCCTAATGTAAAATCCAAAGCATCCACAACCCCATCTGTCTCTGCACCTAAACAAGCTCCAGCAGCTCCAGCACCTCTTGCAGCTGACACAAAGTCACGTTTGTCAGCCTTCTCTGCACCTGACAGCTTTGAGAGCCAGGCAAATGGTTCAGGCACCAGTGGAGCCGCAACCGTTTGGGACCATGACAAACTGGAGTGGTTGCACGATGGGAGGAGAAAAGACAGTCGAAGGCGGCGACAATCGGAGGATGACTATGATCCTACCACCCTGTATGTGCCTGAAGACTTTCTAAACAGAGTCACGCCTGGCATGCGTCGGTGGTGGCAGCTGAAATCCGATATGTTTGATACAGTGATCTTCTACAAGGTGGGGAAGTTTTATGAGCTCTACCATATGGATGCTGTGGTTGGAGTCAACGAGCTGGGACTGACATTCATGAAGGGGACCTGGGCACACTCGGGCTTCCCAGAGATTGGCTTTGGGCGCTTCTCGGATGTACTGGTCCAGAAAGGATATAAGGTTGCTCGAGTGGAGCAGACGGAAACCCCAGATATGATGGAAGCCCGCTGTAAGTCCATGGCTAAGCCCACAAAATTTGACCGCGTGGTGAAAAGAGAGGTCTGTCGCATTATCACACGTGGCACTCAGACCTACAGTGTTTTGGACGGTGCTCCTTCAGAGAGTCAGAGCAAGTTCCTCCTGAGTTTTAAGGAGAAGGCAGAAGAGGAAAGCTCTGGTCATTGCCGCACTTATGGAGTCTGCTTTGTGGACACCTCAGTGGGTTATTTTCATGTAGGTCAGTTCCCAGATGATCGTCACTGCTCACGTCTGCGCACCCTGATAGCACACTTTTCCCCAGTGGAGGTGCTCTTTGAGAAGGGAAACCCATCTGTTGAAACACGTAAAATACTCAAGGCCTCGCTGTCCTCTGCCCTGCAGGAAGGACTTAATGCAGGAACGCAATTCTGGGATGCCCAGAAGACTCTAAAAACCTTCTCGGAGGAAGATTATTTCAAAGATAGCAAGGAAATGGAGACTGGGAACAATGTTCTTCCTCCTCTTCTAAAGAAGATGACGTCTGAGAGTGATTCCCTGTGCCTTACTCCTAAGGAAGGTTATGAACTGGCACTTTCAGCACTGGGTGGATGTGTGTTTTACCTGAAGAAATGTCTGGTAGACCTTGAGCTGCTCTCCATGGCTAACTTTGAAGAATATGTCCCAGTTGATGTTGAGATGGAGAGAGCTGCTGGACCTGCCAGTTTCTTCTCCCAGACTTCTCAGCGAATGGTCCTTGATGGGGTGACTTTAGCAAACTTGGAAATCTTTCAGAATGGTTCAGGAGGCACAGAGGGGACACTTATGGAGCGTTTGGACACATGCTCCACCCCTTTTGGAAAGAGGTTGTTGAAGCAGTGGCTCTGTGCTCCTCTATGTAATCCCACATCCATAAAGGATCGACTGGATGCAGTTGAGGACCTGATGGGAGCTCAGGCTCAGGCTACAGAGGTGTCAGACCTGCTGAAGAAACTCCCGGATTTGGAGCGTCTCCTGAGTAAAATCCACAGCATTGGCACCCCGAAGGGTCAGGACCACCCTGACAGCAGAGCGGTTCTCTATGAGGAGGTCACTTACAGCAAGCGCAAGATAGCTGATTTCCTCTCTGCACTGGAAGGTTTCAAAACTATGCGGGATATTATTTCTATTCTTGCTCCACTTTCAGCTGAATTTTGTTCCACGCTGCTCCGTCAAGTTGTGACTGTTAAAAGTGAAAAAGATGGCCTCTTTCCTGACCTCTCTGCTGAGCTCAAGCGCTGGGACACATCTTTTGACCATCAGAAAGCCCGCACTACTGGTGTCATTACCCCAAAGACTGGCTTTGATCCTGAGTTCGACCAGGCTCTGGCTGAGATCAAGGACTGTGAAAGAGAGTTGCAGGAATACCTGGACAGACAGAAGAAGAGGCTCGGCTGTAAAAACATGTCCTACTGGGGAACAGGACGAAACCGCTACCAGATGGAGGTGCCAGATAGCATCTCGGAGAGAAATATTCCAGAAGAGTACGAGGTGAAATCAACAAAGAAGGGCTGGAAGCGCTACGTAACACGGGAAACTGAACGGCTGTTCTCAGAGCTGCAGGGATTTGAGGAGAAGAGAGACGCTGCCCTGAAAGACTGCATGAGGAGGCTCTTCTACAACTTTGACAGAAACTACAGAGAGTGGCAGACTAGTGTGGAGTGCATGGCAGTGCTGGGTAATTATACTTTAGTTACTCTGAATCAGAATTTTATTTTCAATATTAGTCAAAGTAATTTGCCAAGTATTTTTTTTTTTTTTTAATGACCCCAGCACAAAGTCATTTTAATTATTTTCTTTTTTTTTGTTCTGTAATAGAGACACACTGGTATTGCAGGTGTCTGCTCTGAATACATTTCCTGCAGACGTTATCAATATACACAATCTCTCTGTAACGTCTATGTGCAGGGAAGTTGCAACAGTCTGAGTGCTTGATATGTTTTTTTGTAGAACAATTAACTGTTCCATTTCAAACAATAGTTAGGATTGACTGTTATGGAGACAGCAGTGATGTTTGTTTTAGGCAGAAATGTACCTCTGTTTTTGTTTGTTTCACTACGCCATCCCTTGGCCTAATGTTTTGTTTTGTTTTATTCATTCAATTAAGTTATGACAGCTGAGCTGCAAAAATGTTCCATAAAATACTGAGATTATAATTTTCCTGAGTTTTTAAAGCACATTCAGCGACTAATTTGCCTTTATTTTTTCTACCACAGATGTATTGCTGGCCTTGTCCCGCTACAGTCAGGGTGGGGACGGACCAATGGGGAGGCCACAGGTGGTGCTTCCCGGCGCTGATGACCGCAAAGCTCCCTTCATTGACCTTGTTGGATCCCGCCATCCCTGTGTCACCAAGACCTTCTTTGGGGATGACTTCATCCCCAATGACATCTGCATTGGCTGTCCTGGTAGTGGTGAAACTGAAGAGGAGAAAAGTGGCGCCTTGTGTGTTCTTGTCACAGGGCCTAACATGGGTGGAAAGTCCACTCTCATGAGACAGGTGGGTCATTTATGGACATGCATAGATGTACATAGAAAAACTAATGGGTAAATGGTGGGCTCGGGAGATCTATTTGGTGTCTCTGTTGTCCCATATTCAAATGCCCCACTGCTCTTTGTGTGCAGTGTGGACTTGTGATCATCCTAGCTCAGCTGGGTTGCCATGTTCCTGCTGAGAGCCTGCGCTTCACGCCAGTTGACAGAGTCTTCACCCGCCTGGGAGCCTCAGATAACATTATGGCCGGTAACACCTTAGAACACCTTAGATAACCAATATATATTGTGTTGTAAAATGATGTTCATTAGGTTTACAAGTTCTTCTGTGGGCTCCATTTTCTGTAGGGGAAAGTACTTTCTTTGTGGAGCTAAGCGAGACTGCCAGCATCCTGCACCATGCCACCAACCACTCACTTGTGCTCCTGGATGAATTAGGTAAGTGAAGTTGTTGTTGCACATGTTCCTGGGTAGTTTCTTCAGTTTTCTACTACAGCGGTTTGTTTGGAGTGTCATTTTTTGCCTGTGAATTGTTTGCAGGAAGGGGCACAGCAACATATGATGGCACAGCGATCGCCAGTGCTGTTGTGAAGGAGCTTGCTGAGAAGATCTGCTGTCGTACCCTGTTCTCGACACATTACCACTCCCTGGTGGAGGACTACACCAACAACCCTGCTGTGCGGTTGGGCCATATGGTGAGTAGGGTTGGGAATCTTTGCCTCACAATACGATTACGATTCAGGGGCCACTATTCGATGCGCTTTCAATCAGTGTTTTGAAAGTCTTTATCTTACTCTGTGATCACTCACCACTTACCCACAGCAATTTTTTGTGCATTTATAATGAGAAACAAGAGTTTAATTCATTCCCATTATTATTTATTAAACTAAATAACGTGTGAACTGGAGAGTTACAGCTGCATTGTAAACAGGTAACATGTTTTATCACAATTTACATGTTTAAGACAAAATGTAAACTGGATCATGCTTTTACTTATTTTTTTACTTAAAATGTTTAACAGCTCAGCGTCATTAGCAATGTCATGGGTGATAAAGGCCATTTCTCAATATCCATACTTGTGTGTACTTGCACAAATATCCCCATAAAGTGTCCGGGTGACGGCGTGCTGCGTTTCGGAGTTCCACCTTTTCGTACCATCTATTTTGCGTCATTTAACATTTAAATAATCAGAATTTGGACATTTGCTCTTGAGCCTGATTTGTGTGTTCACTACTGGTGTAGACAGGATGGGTTAAATGCCGAGCTCACATTCACTATCACTAATGGATTTGTGTGCAAATAAAACTAATTCGAGCATCTGCCTGCTGGTATTTGATGATTATGGTTAAAGACGTATCAGAACTGACAACCACTTACCATTCCAGTATAGGAGATTGTGGTTTTCTAATGGCCTATTTGTGTTCTGAAAAGTGTGGGAATAATGGGGACAATTCTTTCACAAAAAGAAGCATAAAGTAGTAATTTGTCTGTATAAGTGATCTCAAATCATGTGCAGGGTTCTGGTATTAAGTGTTACATCACTGTTTTGTCCCAGGCTTGCATGGTAGAGAATGAATGCGAGGACCCGAGTCAAGAAACCATCACATTCCTCTACAAGTTTATCACCGGCTCTTGTCCTAAGAGCTATGGCTTCAACGCCGCTCGACTTGCCAGCCTGCCAGAGGTGGTCATCCAATCAGGACACAGGAAGGCCAGAGAGTTTGAGAAGAGCACCATCAGCCTCCGGCTATTTAAGTATGTATCTGTTGCTTTGTGCCGAGACTGCAGTTAATATTCATAGCAGGAATTTATAACTGGTATTAACTAACAACGACGTTGTTGTCTGTTCTGCTCTTGCAGGAAGCTCTGCCAGTTTGCTGAAGACGCCACACAGGGCAACACACACTTTATTTCACTTGTTCAGGTGCTCAACAACCTGTAATTTCAAAAATATGATTTGTTCTTGCTGAATTTGTTTTGTCAGCTCTTGGGTGGAAAAAAAAATACACTACTGTAACGATCTAATAAAGTTTATTTTTTAAAAAAAGACAATGTTTCATCTAGGAAATCCCTTTTAATGCACACTAGCGCCTACATAATGGTTATTGAATACTTCACAATATATTAAGTCTAGATGTTATGATACATGCATACATTTCAATCTGTATGAGAACCCACAATCACCAATACACATGAATGGGGGGGTGAAACCATATAGCGCTGTATATAGGTACTTGTCTCAGCTTCAGTAGAGTAAAAACTGTAAGTTCTCCAGCAACATTGACAAATGAGGGGATAAATGTAAATATCTGTACTTTCACAAGACTTAGTCTCAGCCTTAATCATATAATGTCTCAAATATGTGTAATAATGACTAAGTAGCAGCATATGTGCATGTCTGTTGACTCGAATACAGGGAAAAAAATTGCCTGTAGATTTCGAAATCTACTGAGCTGAAATCAGTGACGACTAATCAATGTAACACCGAGGGTACAAACCAACAGATCATCATGTAATACATAAAAACCTTTGACAAAACCAGCAGTTACAGTTTAATCCAATAAAAAGTGTATTGTAATTACAAAATGACATCCATAAATTGTGATACAACTGCAGCCTTTTCTCCTCGTTGCATTCTCACACCTTATGGTAACTTGTATTGCATGAGAAATGGAACATATGCATACATTAACGTAAAAAAAACAACTGTTCAGTCCCTAACGAGTCTTGTGAAAGCACAATTCAGCATCTATTTCACTGTATTGCAAATGTGAGTCAACGTTGCTGGAGAAAAAAAATGTTTATAGTGTTTTTCTCTCTTTTCTCCGATCTCTTTCATAGAAAGAAGTTAGATACTGCGACATGAGTAATTACAGCAATTCTAGGGTATAATAAACAAAAAATTAAACACATTTAATAAAATAAAGACATTCAAGTACAGTAAGATCTTTGCATGAAAAATACAAAACTACACAAAAAAGCATTAAAATCAAATTTCAACAGTTGTGTGGGGGTGGATGGGGGGGCAAAAGGAGGTGAAGTGCTAGATCATTTTTCCCGTACGTATCGCACGGGCACGTCGGATGCCCAGTGATGGAAGCATTTTTGTATTTTGGGCCTTTGCCTCTTCATGAGAAAGTTGTGCCTCTTCTGACTGTCTGTTGGCGATGGGGCTGTACATTACTGCAGTATCTCATTCCTCCACTTCTCATCGGTTTCACTTGACTGAACCAACACACCCACAAACCCTGAGCCAGCTGCTCTTTTGCTCTGTCCCAACTTTTTCTTATTTTTTGAAAAATAACTGATGGAAAAAAAAAATGTGAGGCATCCACGACCAGACTTTCCGCTCTTTTTTTTGTCTAAAAGTCTTCTTTTAGCATATTCATGTTGAAGTCTTAAAATGTTATGCCACTGTATATGCTCTGGGAAAAAAGTGAATCTGTAGTTTGGATTTCCTCCTCCACGGCACAACTTAAAGTGTCTTTATGTCCATTCCCGCTGGAGCACAAAAGGAACTCAGCTCTTCTGCTCAGTTGTGCTGCAGTGTATTGGACTCTATAGGAGGAGCTGAGTCATACAGTGTGTCTGTGTCGTGAGTTGGCTCTCCGGCTAGCGTGCATGGATTAGACAGCGTCCCTGCACCACAGTCACAGAAGAATCTGCAGGTGGAGAGGGAGGAGAAATAATGACAAGTTAAACTACAGACACAATATACTGGATAGGAGACATTAAATTAAGTTTTAGGGACTTCTGAAAACAAAAATATATAAACTTGCATAAATCAGTAATGCTAATACCAAAGAAAGTCTTACTTAGTTCAATATAAGACAGGTTTTTATTTAGATGTTGATTGTGCATTGTTTTATAACCATGTTAATGTCTTTAAAAAGGTTTTACAATCATTACAGAAGTTTTATCCGCTGTAATATTCCTTGTTATCTGTCAGGCCAACATTGTGGCAGCCAATCAAATTGAAGTTTTTTTTAGTGATTACAGTTTGACACAGACAAGAACTGAGATTCTCTGTTCTGTCTCGAGAGTAGGAGTGTGTGCATTGCAATTAATTTTGTGATGCACATGAGAACATTACAATTGTTTGTTACTGCCTGATTTCCTCGCTGTATCCATTATGGTTATTAATGTTTTGATGAGCTGTTGTCGTGTACTCGTGCAAGAAAGACGTTATGGTTCATTAGGACTGACCTATCGTGTCTGATGAACTCCACATCGTGTCCTTGGTGGCACTTCTTGATGCAGTTCACACAGATGGCGTTGCGGTCGGTTGTGTTACAGGTGTGACACCTGTGCGAAACCCAGAGAGAGTTTGATTGTTAGTGATCACAAAACAGACTTAACTGCTGAGGATCTTCCAATCACTTTGACCACGTTACCTGTAAAAATCGTGCATTGGGTAGCTGGTGTAACTTGAAATCTTGTACAGACACTGACCTCTGCTCACAGCCTTTTCAATGGCATCTTGATTGTTCATTATTTTATTATCTAAAAGAAAAACAAAAGCACAGATAATACAGTCAGTTACATTTGGATCAGACTGTTTTGTTTTGCCAAGAGAAATTGCTGTGACAGTACCTTTCATTGTAACATTGACACCAGATGCGAGAAACAATCCCCCAAAGCGATTGTTGAAGATCTGATTGCCCTCTAGAGTCGCTGTGGCATGGTTGGTGATTTCAATACCTGGCAAACAAACAGATTTTTTTTCACAGTGAGCTCAGTTGGCACTGATATAAGTGAAGTAATGTTTAAAAAGCCGTAATGAGAGAAAAACAATATTCCATATAACAGATAACGGCATGTGCACACGGTTTTACCCACCTGCAGCAAAACCATCAAATATCCTGTTTTTTCGTAGGACGGGATGACTGTTGGTGCTAATGAGGACTCCTGCTTGGGCATTTCTGAAGATGTCATTTTCTTCTAACAACCCTGAAGACATCCATAAGACAGTCAATTACAAAAACCAAGCATGCAAATTAACTATAAAAAGTGTCCAACTGAAACTATGCAAACTTAGTCTAAAAAGATTTTTTTGTTATAAGGCATAATAATAATAACTGAACCATTAATATAAAGGTTACCTCTTCCACCATTGAATATACAGATTCCACCATCTCTGCCGTCATGGATCTTGTTTCTCCTCAGAGTGGGGTTGCTGTCCGTCTTGATCCACACTCCCGCCATAGCATTGTCAAAGATCTCGTTGTCCTCGATGAAGCCTAAGCCTGAAAAACGTTCAGCGTTCAGGTTTGGTCATTGGGGCAATGGGGAAGAATGCTGCCGTCACGCTCAAACAGTTCGTGAGCAACAGCCAAATCAGCCCCCAATCAGCCTCTCACCTGAGTTGTAAACCAAAATGCCTCCATTCTGGCCTCCCCAGATCTTGTTCCTCCTGATCTTAGGATTGCTGCCAGTCCTGTCAAAAAAACAAAACAAAACAGCACACTGCTTCAATAATACTTAATACTTTTCCTTTCCTAAATAGGTCCTGAGTGTGAATGTACAAGCCTATTTATCTGTTGTAAACACATGCAAACCTAAGTCAGTATTGTAATCATTTTATACGCACCTAATTTGAACTCCAGAATACATATGATTGTAGATGTCATTGTCTTCCAGCACACCATGGCCATTGTCATAGAAGTAGACCCCAACCTGTTTAAACGACAGAAAACGTTATCTCATTTATCCATGCATTTTATGCTTATGTTATTATACGACATTTACCGACATTACACATACACATCCCATATTAGCAGCTGACACTACAACTCTGATTCTTGACTTTCACTTAATCCTCGCCATTACGCTTGTAAAAGCCCTGTCATCTTACCTGCTTCCCGCTGTGTATCCTGTTCCTCCTCAGTACTGGCGTGCTGCCTGTCGTCACCCACACTCCTGCCAGTGTGTTGCTGTACACCTCGTTCTCTTCAATGACGCCTTGTCCTTTTTCATGCTGCACCACACAAAACAGCCCATACATTACGCGCTGTTTTTAGAACAATTGTTTCAGACCTAAATGCTTTAAAAATATACACATATATGTATATTTACCACGTATATCCCGCCATGCTGGCCGTCGTGGATCTTGTTGTGTCTGACAATGGGGCAGCTGTTTGTTCTGATCTGGATTCCTGCTAGGGCATTACCGTAGATGTCGTTTCCTTCAATGAGGCCTCGGCCATCGCCAAAAATATACACACCACCTTGATTGCCATTAAAAATAGCATTTCCCCTGTTTGGACAAAACAAGACATTTTTAAAAAAAGGACATAATACAACGCTGCATGGACCAATGATCATATTTAAATTATACTTTCAATTTAATACTCTGAAAGCCACACCACACTGACCTTATTGTGGGGTCACTGTTCGATGTGATCCACACACCAGCAAAGTTATTTGCATAGATCTTGTTTTCAATGAACTGGCCCCGGCCTTTTTCATGCACGTAGATGCCTCCTGTCTGACCGTGATGAATCTCACAACGAACCACAGTCGGATTGGCGTACGCCTTCACCTCGAATCCAGCTATACGGTTCCTATGAATGTTGCAGCTCTCAAAGTAACCCTGGGGAAATGGACAGAATATATTCAAATGATATTGTCTCTCCAACTGAAATACTCCAGTAAATGATGGAGAACCTTTACACTTTATATTTCCAAATAGTAGATATGCAGCAAACACATAAGAGCACTAAACAACCACAGTACCACAGAGACACCACAACTAAAAGTGCTCATGTATTCAAGAAAAAAAGACTTCAGTTGTCAGCAATCAGTCCAACAGCTTTAATTTGTAAAACAAACACCAATGAGATACATCTTACCATGCCGTGGTCAAATGTGAAAACACCCACGTCTCTGCCGTGGTGGATGTGATTCCGTCTGATGATGGGATTTCCGTGGTTTTTCACCCAGATCCCAGCCAGAGCGTTGTTTGAAATCTCATTGTCTTCATATATTCCCTTAAAGGATCAAGTTGAAGGTTTTGTTTTATTAAAACACAATTACGTCAACTTCACATAAGATGAAAAATCCCTGCTACTCCTACTTAATTAACTAATGTAAAGTGAAGCAAAAGAACTGTGCTGTGATATGGATTCGGTCACCTGCCTTGTTGTATTAATAGAATGCACAATATAGATGAAAGGCTGCGGGTTACCTGTGCATGGTCAGTGATGTACAGACCAACATTTTCACAGTCGCTGATGTTGCAGTGCTTGATTGTGGGACAAGCACCCTGGCCACTAACACACACAGCTGACCCCACTGAAAGAAGCAGGATAGAGATGTATTACTACATAAATATCCACATCCAAATATTCCCACACAGACTTGGATTAAAAGATCAACTACCTGTGCACGTGCTGCGTATGATGCAGTGATCGATGATGGGGCTGCAGTTGACCGTAATCTCCAAGCAGTGGTGTGCATTGTGGTGTTGGGCGGATTTATCATCGGGGTTGAACTGCAGTGCACACAAAAACTGTTTAGAACAACGATGACACAACGAGCAAACGCGTGGTATGAACGTTTAATAGTCATCTCACCCTAATGGTCATGTATCCAACATAAGCATCTTCTGAGCCTTCCATGAATACAAACGTGGAGTCTCTGGTGTTTTCAATGATGACCTTCTCTGCTACTTTTCCAGGAGCTGCACCATGAGAAGAGAAATTAAACAGAAACAACACTTAACATACGTAGTACATGTAACTGCCTTCATGACGCATGATGCAAGACACACACATACACACATACCAGCTCCAATCATTGTGATTGGTGACTCGATGTAGATCCATTCATCTGTGTAAATACCAGAGTGGACGAATATCAGGCCGTCAAAGTGAGGCTCCTGACCTCCACCGAGAGCATCCTCAATGGTGTCATAGTACTGGAGACAACATCACAAATCAGGGGAATGACAGGAGCATTTAAGAGGGGGAAGAAAAATCAGACTTAAAAGAAGATATTTTAATCATTTAACTTACAAACATGTTATCTCTCCCTTTGTATCTGGCAGGATTACTGTAGAAGTGTTCTGCAAAGCCTGGTTTAACGTGTGCTCCCTTGTACTGTAAAAATGAAATGAACAACACAATTATTCAGACACACACTAAAGAAACAAATGATTTACAATGACGTAATGAAGACTCCAAAAACATGGCACCACTAATGCAAGTCTCAACAAGATGGCGGAAGAATTTGAAACCAAAAAAATGTAAAACATATTTCATCAAGAGAAATCAATCCGAAAAGGTCAAATTATTGTAAAAGAATACAATTAAAACACAGTTCTCTTCTACACTCTGCTTACTGAATATCACCATCATGGCCTGTGGTTTTGCCCTCTCACATGACATTAGGTGTCTGTACAGTGGGTAAAGTGGGCTTTAATGTTGCACAGATGGAAACAACAAATGCAATGCCCCATTTTCTACTACAAAGAGTAATGCTCTGCTCCAACAGCTGTCCCATTGTGGGCATTAGCTTCATGAGAGAATGATGACAAAAGTCTTACTTTTAAGGTGAAATGTGATAAGGATAGAGGAACAGAGGAAAAACGCATGAAGCACATTCATATAATCAGCAGTGAGTCATTAAGGCCACAAGAGGATCCATACCAGCTGCTGAAAACTTTCCTTCCAAGGGTTTGGCTGCTCGTAGTCTTCTGGGTTTATCTGATAGAACTTCCCTGCCTCAGGGTGCATCATGGGCCGTGTGTATTCAAAGACTTCCATGTACAGCCTCTTCCTGAAACATAAAGACACAAAGATGGTTAATACCATCCAAACCACGCTGTTTGTAAATTCAAATCTGGTGATCCACACAAACAAATACACATTGAAGGCATCAACCCATAAAAAGCTGAACAAGAAGCTATAGACTGTATAAGTGACTGTTGGTGGGTTGTGCAATGTATTCATAGTAATATTTATGTGACCCAAAACTAAAACAAAGTGACACAGGATAGTGATCAAGAGAAAATACTTATATATTTTTCAACATGTCTCACCAAAGTATGGGGTCATTGGCCAGTTCACTGAAGCGTTTGCACACACATGCAGCCCGGCATAAGTCTTGCTCCAACAGGTACGAGAAGATCTTTAACACCACCTCATCTGGTAGCTTCTCCTGCAAATACTGCTCTGCTGGAGCTGCTGGGAGGAGGGTGAGATTTTGAATTTAAAACAAATAATAATCAACATGTCATGCAATGGCCACAGCACCACCCATGACTTAAAATGCTACAAATAAAACAGCTATAATTTCCACTTTTTGAAGCTTGTTTAGCTGCTTCATGACTTTTCCAAAATGTTTTTTTTTTTGTGACCACACAAGGGCAACATGATACTGAGTGATGCATTAACTGGCCTCTACTAGCAAACATGATATGACTAACAATACATATAATTATGCTCTGATTATGGATTAAAGGAAAAAAGTTAAAGCTGCTTTTCAGACATACGGACGTTCAGTATGTGAGAATGCACGTTACTTTTGCCAACCAGTCCTCTTCTCAAATGTTTGAAAAATTAGAGAATATAAATTTACCGGGTAAATCTGGACACTTCCCTGAAACTCTGGGACGCTTAGGTCGGTGTCCAAAATTGTCTGTGGTCGAAGTGGAAGCACCCTGTAGATCAAAAAGAAGTCAGTGGTTGGATTAAAGTATTGATAAGATTGATAAGTGCCTCTTCACAAAACATTTCTTCACTCTTTTTTTAAGAAGGTCAGTATGAGTCAATAAAATGTACCTCCATGTTCGTCTTTGTCGGACACACTGTTCTCTTGGGAAGAGACTTTCTTCTAAGTTGGTAGGGACTATTCTGAGCTCCTGGACCGGATTCTTCTGCAACCATATCTGCAGGAACGTCCTCATCTAGAATGGGACAAAAGATTTTTTTTTAAAAATGAACAAACGCAATACTACTAATTAACGAATACAAAATACTGTATCTTATACAAGTGAAGGAGATACAAGAGACATGGTCAAAATGTAGTGTTTCCAATGCATATTAAGAATTTCAGTCTTTACTCAATACCAATCACCAGGTAAAACAGTATAATCTTTGGTTTTATAATCTAGGTTTTATGCATATCATATTCATAAAATTTCAGCTTCAAAAAACATAAATCTGTCAGAATTAAGCAAAAAAAAAAGAAAAACAGATTAACAAAGACAATTGCTTTAGCAGTATTCATCACATAAGGCACACAGAAAACAGTTAAGTTCATTGGCTGATCCTTGTGCTATGGATTGATTACAGATCCTATCAAGAGAGGATTCAATCAACAGTCAAAACAAAACAACCATAGCATCAACCCTGAAGTAAATCAGAAATCTATTTATAAACCCATTCACAATGACGTGATGAGTTGATGCTACCCTGAATGGAAGATGCAAACTCTTGTGTGCTTGTTGCTCTGGTTGCAAAGATGACTCTCCCAGCTACTGGGCCAGCAACCACTACAAACACTGTACATGTAACAAAGCTAATTAATTAAAATTATCTCAGAAAAAAATCTAATTCATGTTCTCCTGCCTTGATCAACATAAACAGATTTACTGAACAGCATGTATACCATACATTATTAGTTATTTTGATAACTATCACCATAAAAATACACTTGGTCTATGATGTAAACATTTCACACTGATAAATGAGTGCATGTATCTAGGTCATGTCTAAACAATTTCATTGATAAAGTAAGAATAACATAAAAGAACATTTATCATAATGAACAGAAATTAATTTCCTGTCAGACTGTTTTAATTGGATGAGCAGGAGTTAACCCACTGCTGTTTGTCATTCAGCTAATGCTGTGAGATCCAATATCACAACATGCTACTGGAGCACCTGACGACGCTCAAACACATTCACCTGTAACGTTACCGATCACTGTTGCCCAGGTGTCTCACACCAACGTCCAGCAATGGCGATTAAACATAGAGCATCTTTAGCTAATGTTTACTTTGAAAATAATGTAGCGAAATTCGTTTACGACACACCGTCTGTGTTTATACATCGTTCATGGAAATAAAACCTCAAACTCAGTGTAATAGTCCGTTGCTACATTATTATGAACAGTTATAACGCAACATTTTTAATAACGCCAGGACGCAGGTAGCTAGCAATAAATGCTAATAATAACAGCTAACTAGTACAGGCTCCGTCCATGTAGCATGCTAAGACAACAGGCAAAGCCACTTCGTCTATCACTATCTGCGTTGGTCTCTCGTGAACCAAGCAACCCATAACCTAATTAGTGTCAGTCACACCACAGGCGTAAAATTAGCTGACAAAATGCACCGTTTATCGTCGATATGAGACCAGACAAGTAAAAGAAAAACAGACTCTCCTAAAAGAATTGACCAAAACAAAGCGCGGCCTCAATGCTAGATTAAAACGTAAGCCTCGGTGTTTCCTGGCTGCCTGACTATCCACTGTTTAGTCACAAATATCCGCGCTGCTCAACTGTACACGCCTACATATGACCACAAACAACACATGAATCTATTTAATAATTGCAAACACAATTAAACTCGGAAGCGAACTGTTAGAAAAGCCAAAGGGTTCAGCGAGATCACGTCACCTCTTTCCTGGTGGTTCCTCTCCGGCTGCACCGGGCGCGGCCTCGACACTCGCCTAGGTCTTCTGCTAACGTTGCTTGCTCTGACGGAGTTCATTTGGGGTGTTGTTAATCTTGAAAGAAATGCTAAAGCCTTCACAGCAGAAGAGGCGACACCGAGCACATTGTTTATGTCTTTTTTGTTGTCATTTTACGATCTGCCATGTTTAGCCGCGGCTCCAGTAAAACGTACGCGGTGTGTTGTTCCCGTTCCCCTGCGCTGGTGTTACGTCTAGTCCCGTTCTACAGTAGCAGGAGGAGCCATTACAGAGAGGCACAGTCCGTCAGTCAGGCCTCAGTCACATCACATCACATGGGAGGACCTCTCGCCCGTCACGTCGTTCTCCTCATACACGGCGGTCTATTCAACAACAGTAACTGTTTTTAACGCAATCAAAGAATAACGTACAGTGACTTTAGAGTGTAACACTCAAAAGTGGAGGTCAAGGATCAAGGAAATCTGACATTATCCTAATGATCACACCAAAATATCCAACATTACACAACAGCATATGGGATAAGTCTAACTGATTATGGATTAAGGTTGGGGATAAGGCTTTGGTAATGGTTTTTAAACACATGGATGTCAATGGAGTGTTCTTATAAGGATAGTGCATGTGTTTGTTGCCCCTTTTCTGGCATACACTGACCTTGGTTCTCATGGAGACAAAAACCTGGTCTGAATTAGGCAGATCCTCATTTCTGGGGAACTGATTACAATTAGGGCTAATCTTAGAATTGTGGTTAGGTTAAGGTAAGGGTTAGGCATTAACTGGTTAAGGTTAATGTTAAGGATAATGCTTTGTGTAGGCTGTTAAAATACATGGAAGTTAATGCAGTCTAAGAGTAGCTCCTCAAATTTGTGTGTGGTGCCCTCCATTGTGTTTGGGTCAAATAGAGGGTTTTCACTTCACATGCTCTTGAACTCAGTATTTTGAGGAGATTTATAATAAGCCACTTTTCACTCATATTTAGAGGAGCTTGTGGAGGTATGTGCTTAGGATGCCTGCTACATACAGACATGGAGGAGGTTTGTATTCAATGCTTTCTGCCATTAAGCCTTTGCATGTGGTTTACATTGTGAAATTTTTTATCGCAAAACTATTGTTTAATCCCAAACTATTATTTTAAAGTGAACCATTTTTGTTGGTTAAGCTGAATCAAAATGTGACAGCCCCCTGTAACTCTGAGCCTGGCTCACCCCGCGTGTCCCTTATTAATAATAACATTAATATCTTGTGATGATACAGTGCTGAAAAAGGCTTAACTAGAGTGGTTTAAAATTCTTGTTGCATGATTTACAGTGGTAGACCAATAGATCTGTTGAAATGTTAAACGTGATTTGTCTCTTCTGTCCCCAGTCCCCAACAGGTCACAGTCCATTGCAGGGCCACACAGAAACAGACAACCATTCACTCTCACATTTGCACCTACACTCAATTGTCCATTAATTGTCAATTATCGAGTGTCTGATTAATAATCTCTGCATGTTTTTGGACTGTGGGAGGAAGCGGGACAACCCCCATGACCTTGCATGACCCAGAATACAAAATACCAATGTTGTGTCCTGATCCAAATGTAAAATGGAATCCATAAGTGAGTGGACATTGAAACAGTTGGACAGGTAAATACTATTTTTTTTTTTTAAATTTCAACTTATTATGTGGATCATTGATTAATCATCGCATGATTAATCATGTAATCAATGGGTAATTACTCTGATGTGTGATTGTGATTAGTCTGTTTGTGTTGATATCATCATTATAAAGGGAATGCATGAGATAACAAATCAACAAGTCGATCTCATTAAACAAAATTTGTTTAATCAGACCGACTTGTTGACATACTCCAAACACAGTATGTGTGTGTAATTCTGCCATTTTACACTGACAAGAGTGATAGTAGCTTGAAAAGAAATGAATGCATATTTTTTGCAACATATGATTAGCTATTTAATTTTATTTTTAATGTTCTGCATATATAAGTTCACTTCATGTCTAATCAAAACAGACAATTGACACTTGACCTGTACTCTGTGTATCTATGTAGTAGACAGCTTGTCCACTAGATGTCTCTTCACCTCTACCTCTAAGTATTCACTACATGTGTTGGTAAGATGAGCATCACATGACACTTTACCTTTGTCTGTGTCTTTTTTCTCTCCTTTGTCTTAATGATGCCTCACCCTGGAGTTTCTTTAACGCCGTAATTGAAACACCAGTTTGTTTTGTTTGATGTACATATATGAGTGTTTTAATTCGTCTCAGGCACTGGAAGCCCTGCTTTTTTATCTTCCAAGACCTCCTGCCCCAGAGGCTGCTGCCATGACAACAGTAGTGTGGTTTGTCATTTACTGATTGTGTGCATTAAATACATTGAACCATGACCTCCTGTTTGACTGACCGAACCCCATTTTTATAGCAGCTATTTTCAGCATTGCATTGTATGTGAGTAGGATATCAATATGTCCCTGTGGTGACAACATGCTAATTAATTGGCACATGTAATGGCTCATCTAAATTAATACAGTTCCACTGATTCATTAAGTACCTGTAAAACTGTATTGCAACTGCCTTTAGGTGGCAGCATATGCACAACTGATGCAATGCTGTTGTTTCATACAAACTTGTATATTTTTTTGTCTGTGTGCGTTCCCATTGTGTCTTGTGCTTTCACTCAACCATGGGCCTGTCAGCAGGACCATCTGTAAATTGTTGTTCTGTGGTCAGTGACCCATTTGTCTGTCTGTCTGATGAGGTTAATGTTGGCTGGCCTCAGTGGGATCACCTTGTGTTGAAAATGGTACTATAAGAAACCCATTGTTCGCATTAAGTAAAAGTTCTTGTTATAGTTGCTGTGCCATCTATTGTTAAATCTGCAGTTTTATCGAAGTGATTACTCTTTGGTGTTTTCAGTGACAACACAAATTACCTTTCTGTTCACACTCCACTAGCTGTGTTCCTCCGATGACAAAGATGGACTGACAAAATATCTTTTATTATACCAGAGCACTCACCCTCTTAGACAAATATACTGAAAGGTACCTTTACAGCTTAAAACACAGACATCTTAACTGTCAAGATCTATTGTTTTTGATGCTAATATGTAGGAGATATGACAGTGAGGCACATGTGTTGGCTTGGTAACCAATCTAGTATCCAGTGGCAACAGAGGTCTATTGAATGCTGGGTGGCTCAGCACTGGCTGGTGAGCCCACCACTCTCCTGTGTCACCAAGTTAAAAAGGTGCATCCATATAGCGGCTCTCAATAATGGCAGCGTTGTGTAATATTGTGGGTGAGTGTGCTTGGGGAGGGGTCACTAAAAATACAAATGCTCTTTGTGTCTAACAACCTAATGTACTGACCTGCAGGTGGTAGCACTCTCTGTCTCCATCACTTTCTCTGTCTACTTACACACGCACGCACGCACAGACACACACACACACACTGCATTCTTCCTTGTAACAGGATGAACATGTTGTAGGATTGTCTCCATTCTTGGCCATCACTGAATCCTATCCATATCTGAAGGCATCCACTGGTGCAGAGGCAGACACAACAGGATAAGCGTCTTTGTCTCTGACTGTCTGTCAGAGACACCCCCCTCCCAGCCTCTCTTCTATTTGGGCGGCTGTTACAGAGAGGGCAGATGGCTCATTACCATAAATAGGACAGAGAGAGTAAGTGAGGGGGCCTTGCACACCGACCAACAGGACCATGCCACCCAAAACCAAGGAAATGGGAGGCCGTTGCTAGGAGAGAGGAAAGACAGCTTTATGGCAACACAAAGCTGATTCCCCCATCCGACCTCATATCGCTTCCACCCCCTCGTTCTCTGCTCTGGGGACAGTGCCTTGAATCTGCTGGTCGGGGGACAGATGGTCGATGGGCCCCACCGTCTATACAGCTGGACACAGGCTACACTAGCACAGTCAGACCTGGCAGGACTGAATCACACCTCAATCCATTCAACGTATCAGAAGCAGGAACAGAAAGTGCAGAAGCCCAGGCCATCAGCTAAGAATAGATCTTCACTTGTTGCCCACAGAAAATGTGTGGCTGCACAATAGATGATAATATGTTTAGAGTTTGTCTTTGTAATGGTGTAATGCTGTGTCTCGGATGAGGATCAGTCACAGAGGATAATGGCAGGTTGTCTTTTGCTTCTCTCTTGTTGTCATTTAGTTTACTAACACTTAATGACAATGAACTGCCAACTCTTGTAAAGGCAAGTTCTGAAATAATAACCATAAACACCCCCCCGACTCATAAACACACACACAGTTTGACACCATGACCTGTTTTTTTGTTTTTTTAATCTCCAATGTTCTGCTCATATGAACACCCTCGTCTGAATGACTGAACTTGTTCATTACATGCATCCACCAAAGTGTAAATACAAATACAAAAGAAGAAGCACTTCTGCTTATGGAAAGTATCACAGCCAGCCCACCACACCTGAAACAAAAGCACATCTGCTCTCACTAGACCTCCGGTTGAAAGGGCAAGTGCAGCCAACTGTTTCACAGACAGGAAGGAGGAGAAATCAATCGAGAAAGCAAGAGTCTAATTTAAACAAACGAAAATAATATACAAATACTCAAGCATGTTTTGGGTTTTTTACCGGTTATTTCTGATTGGATCCGATTTTACCAGATTCAATCACATCAAAGTCTTTGTCCAGATTAATTCCCTCTCGTTTGATAATGATATGACATGACATGATAATGTGGATTAATGTTCATTGATTATCTTTACGACCTTTTGTATATTGTCACATGGTTGTGGTGGGGTGGGGATGGTGGTGGGGGGGGGGGGGGGGGGGGGGGGCGCACCGGGCAAACTGAGGGATGATGTCTGACACCATCACATTTATGTGCTGCAGGAGAAAAGGATGGGAGAGGAGGGAGGAAGAAGGGACAGCAAACCAGAACAAGGGAAAGAAAGTGTGGCAGCAGCATGACAACTAAGTAGAACAGAGGCGGTCCTGCATCACCTAGCCATCCGCCCTGGTTGCATAGGAACACGAGGGCCATGCCTACCCTGCAGACACACTCCTCTCCTCTCTTCTAAGCCATGCTTCATTACCCAGTGCTCAGCCAGGCACAGAGAAGCACTGCACCACTTTCTCAACACTATACATCCGTGTGCCCGCTTACAGTCAGCCAGGCTCTCTGTAGACCCAGGCAGGTTATGCTCTGCCCCTCAGGCATCAGGTCATTCTCACTTTATACGTGCGCTTGTATGTGACACACAACGCACATACTTGTATCATCATAAGCAGACATCCACACAGCCGTGTCGGATGAACCCCTTCATCGATGCCACCTGCCTTGTTCCAAACATGCTTATTACACAGCATTTTCATACAAATGAACTGTAAATAGGTTAATATTGTTATGTTCGCATTGGTTTTGCCACCAGTGCATTATTCTCACACACCTTACTTCTGACATTGTACAGACGTCACAGCTGAATTAAAGGTCACAAGAATGAGTAAGAATTAAAAACATCTTGTGGGAAAAAAAAAAAAAAGACAACTCTTCAGCTCATCCCTCCCTTGCCCAAGCATGTCAGGCAATTATGGAAGCCTTCGCTTACCAGAGATGATGTCATTCTTCTTTGTTTGCGTAATAAGCTTCCACTTAAGACGCTCTGGATGCATGGCCGTGCAAGATGGTGGCCACAGTAAAGCAAGGCCCTTGCCGAGAGAACATATAAATAGTTTATTCTAAGCCATGAACCCAAACAATTTTTATTTTTTAAAGTGTACATTATACATGTACATAAACATACTTATACAGTCGGTAGCAGCATATTCAATTTCGGCCAATATACCCTCCTGACCGTTGATAACCTCAGGGTTTGAGATTGGTGATACTTTTGGTGTATTTCCACCGGCTCTACTCGCCTCAGCACGGCACACCACGATTAGGTTATATCTCCACTACAAAAAAAGTACCTACTTTTACAGCAATCACTGAACGGCTGCACGGCTGAGTGAAACTGCGTGACTTCGTTTTATACGCAACACACACACACACACACACACACACAAGTGACTAGTGACTTTACAGCAGACTCCTGCAGTTGCTGGAGATTAACCAGCGTTTTTAGGATTGTGAAGTAGTTTGAACTGATCTACAGTTCGGCACTGTTCGGCTTGATTTCTGTTCACACGTCTCCAGAGTACAGCCTCCTACTCCACAGACTACAGCGGCAGTGGTCTGTGATGCCGCTCACGATCGCCGGCGCTGTCCCTAAATACACCAGACTCCTCTGTTAAATATGTAGATTTCCCTGGTCGTTGTTGGAGATAAACCCACGTTTTTAGGATTGTTTAGTAGTTTTAAGTGATCTACAGTTAGGCGCTGTTCGGCTTGATTTGTGTGTGGGACATCTCTCCCTGTGACGGCACTCTGGCCAGTCAGTGGCCGGCAGTCTGACCGATCATCTTTATAGTACCTACTCAGCACGCTTTTGGAACCTTGTCTGAGAAGGTACTAAAAATAGTACCCGATACCAGGTACAATGCTAGTGGAAACGCTACTTAAACCGCATGGCGAGGCGAGTAGAGCCGGTGGAAAAACACAATGAGACACCAACATGTGGTCACAGGTTTTGCAGCGATTAATTTAAAACTGCACATACAAGTTAAAAATGATCACCATCACATGAGGAAACATCCACACACACATTTTCACACTGCTCAAGGAGAACTACCAATCCCTCATACATGTCATAGCCCACTAGCAGAGCTGGTAGTGCCAGACAACACTGCCAGGCACAAGACGACCATTGTACCACAAGATAAAGTGTGTCTGTGACCAAGGCAAGGCGGGGAGGACCAGATGCAGTAAAAAGATAAGGGAGTGTTGAAGAAACAAAGCTTCTGGTGTTGTGTTGTTGTTTACGTTGAACTCATTGGCTGAACAGACTTCACGACTCCACATCGCTGATGGGCCATTTTAAATGGCAGGTACATGTCAGAGTGGGACATCTTTCCTTTATCCCCCTCTTACTTCTCACTTAATTGACTGCAAGTGTTCATTTGCCTGCAAGAAGCAGTCATTTAGGCTGAATAACAAAATTTAGCTGGGCAATAGAACAGCTAGAGATCAATGG
Source organism: Solea solea (assembly GCF_958295425.1). Lineage (NCBI taxonomy): Eukaryota > Metazoa > Chordata > Actinopteri > Pleuronectiformes > Soleidae > Solea > Solea solea. Next base: position 16,186,661 of record NC_081148.1, read on the forward strand.
GTTAATTCAATTGCCCCCTGCACGTGGTGTATTGTATGGCAGGGCCATTTGAAAGTCTTTAAAAGGGGAGTCATGCCGTTTTAGTGTGCTTAAAAGTGCCAGGGATAACATGGATATTGGTCAATAAAGAACAACACTGAAGGCAATGAAATAAAAAAACGGGACCAAAGTTCATTACTAGGTGGAACAAGTCCCTCACTTGGTACAGTCAAGCTTGTCAAACTGTCACTAATTACAACCTGAACTTTTCAGGTAGCAATGAATCATCGTTTATTTTTTGGAGTGGTTACTAAAGGTCTACTGTAAGTATACTTGAAGTCTCTGTTGCTTAGTGAATGCGTCATTACAAATATTTTACATGATTGTTTACCTCACTGTTTACTGAGCTCAATAAAACTAATTACTTAATAGTTAGTTACAGTGCTGGCTTCTTTTCCATGAAGGAAATTAAATTTACAGTGCTTGGTTAATGTTGGTACGCTTAATTCTCTACTGGAACAGACACTTGGACCTGTTTATACAAGCATCTGTCCAATCTAACCTGAACAAATAGACTCAATCAATACTGAATTACAGGATATTTGCTTCACTGTTGAAAGGATCATTCCTCTGCCCTACATGTTGAGTATTTTATTGCCTGTGCATTAAAGGTGACAGTTATCTGCTGACAGATAACAGACAATCAGCCCACTGCTGCACTGCTGACACAATTCATAAGACCCAGTTAGCAGCAAAGGATTGTCAAACAAAGGCTCCTGTAGGCAAACACACTCTCCACATGAGGATAACTGCAGGCCGAATCTGGCAAAGGCTCCAGGGAAAACAAACCTGAAGAACAAAGACAATGTTGCATTTAAAACGGCAGACCGCGCCTGGTTGCTCAGCTGACAGTTAAAGGGCATGCAGGTCTACACATATTTACACTGTTTTCACTGTAAATATGTTAAATCCCCCCCCCCCCCCCCATTGACCGTCAGTTTTTCCTTCTAGTGCAATTAACCCAGCAGGCGGCATCTGGAAAGCTTCACAGTCAAGTTTCATTTTTGTCCTAGAGAGAATGCAAATACGACCTGTTTAACTAGTAACCACCCTGGCCATACTTACCTAGGAACATGAAATGCCATGGCGCACATGTGTGCACATGCAGTAGCGTGTGTTTCAGTGTGTTAGCCCTCTTTAATCTGTGTCACATTTCTCACAGTGGCTCCTGTATTTTCGCATTTCAAAGACGGTTCAAACTAATTAGATCAGGGTGCCACTTGTCTGTTGATCTTCATTCCCATAACAATTGCCGATGGTTGTTTGAACATCTAAATCCTCTGCCAGGACAAGGACAGTGGCTGAACTTTGTGACCTCACTTGACCAAGGAAGAAAATAATGGCTCATCCAAAGTGTAACAGAAACAGAACTTATTATTAAGAGCAGTGTGTTTGTGTGAGTAAGAGAGATTAGACAGATTCACATCTTGTTCAAAGTCTTAAAACTAGTTTCCTCTGAAATGTGATTTGATCTATATTGTTTTCACCTCTTTACTGTCTGTGCATCAAAGTGTTTGGGTTCCCACTGCAGAAACCAAAGCTGTGTGAAATGAGACAAAAGAAAACAGGAATCAGAACAACAAAGGCAAGAGGGCAGATTGAATGAAGAGCAGCATACAAACAAGGCTTGTCACTAATAGAGACTTTTATGAGCTCCAGACCTGCTGAAATGGAGTGCCGTGCGTGTGCAGCAGCTCTTATCGGCTCACTGGCAGCGAGGGGAGGGTGAGAGCATCCACACTTGTGCTCTGTAAAAATGGTCTGATTCATTTTCCACATGAGAGGGTCTCACTGGGGCGGCATCACACCAGCCAGTCCACGCAGATTTATGGACCATTAATGCAGCCGGCCTCCTGACCACTATGCCACCATAGGCTGGCTGCTAAGACACGCTGCATCCTCATTCATACTCGCTCACTACCCTCCATCACAGGCAGAACATTTTATTGTTCATCTCTTCATCTGTACCACTTTTACTGCCTCACACGGACTCCTCTCAAAGTCTGTAATCCTTCTATTCTTTACCTAGCCCTTTTGATACAAATTGAAGTCAATTTCCGAAGTCCCTCATCAGCTCTTTGGTCAGACAGCATGCTATATGACGCAGGAAATGCTCCAGTGCCGTTGTGAACATCTCTGATGGTGGTCAGTGGGGCACGCTGTTTTAGCCTAACAGTTTTACAATCAGATTAGCACCATTGCAGGCACACGGACTAATGGATCTGTCTTTTCAAGGCATCTTCAATCAAGTGTTTCCCTGGTGATTCATGCATCTAGTTCTCCTCTCTCATTTGCTGGATTTGCAACTTCATCATCCCTGGGAGTGATTCTTGAAGGGAAAATGGGACACAGTCTAAGCTGCTCACTGGCCCTAAGAATAGCTCAGTGTGCAAGAAAATGATGCCACAGCAACCTGCGCAATGGCTCAGAAAAACATGAATGAATCAATTAAATAATTAATGAAAATGAAGGCGTTTGGGGAGCCAGTAAATCTCTCTTCAAACACCTGACTTGTATATACTTTAAAACATAGATACTCATCACAGTGTAACAGAAAATAAAATAAATAAAGAAGAAGTCAATGGGGCAACTTTGCTGTTAAAACCACAAGCTCCAGATCAACAAAAAATACTTCCCACAATATCAGACAGGCATTAACTCTGACACATAACAGTCATTATGCTGCTGCAAAGCCTGTTTGTCCAGTTGAAAAGAAGTAGAAAAATATGGGCGTGCATCGACACCACTACTTAAGTATTTACAGCAGCACTGCTGCACGGCAGGTATTCGAGTTTGAGACACAGTTAAAGCAAACACAGAGGATAATAGATCAGTCAACAGAGGGCCACTCGTGTACGCTTATGAAACGGAATTGGCGAGATGAGTTAGGTATCACCATTATGTGAAAGTTACAGTTTGGTGTGAAGTCAGTTGGCCAGTAAAGCTGCACCCAACAGATAGCCTGGAAGAGACACTCTCACAAAAAAAAAGTTTCACAGCCTTTCTGGGAGTACTCCTATCCAAACACAGCTATATGTGACGTATAATAGCCCTGTGAATGTGAGATGTTGTGTTTTCACTTTTTTTTTAATGTATTTTTTACTTCTTCATTTATTTATTTTTTAGCTGTGTCATTCATGTATGTTATTGTACAGCACTTGGGGCAACTGTGCTGTTTTTATATGTGCTCAATAAATAAAGTGGATTGGATAGGATATAGATACTATAAAATAAATTACTTTTACTTTCTGGCCAAATCTAACTGTGCTCTTTTTCTTTCTCTTCCCATTTATTTTCTTTACTTTATTGCTTTGCACAAACACTCAGGTATCACCCAGCACGAGTCTGATGTGAATGTACATGTCACTCATGCTCCTTGAATCATCATTTACTCTAGGAGGGGCCTTGTTGAGGGTCCACTATCGTCATGAGACTGGGTGTGGTGACACATCCTTTCTCTCCGCCCCGAGGTGTTTGTGTAGCCCAAATAACGCGGGAATATATGTGTTTGGGACCTTTTCGACTTGATCATATTCACACTTTATTGTATTTATAGTTAATCACATTATTATCCTACACTTGGCGATGCCTCGCCAATGATTAAGTCTGTTTAAAACACTAAAAAAAAGCGACAACCTCATTTGTAGATTACGTTACAAGCAGCGGGCGATAGAAGTGAAAGCACGGTGCAAAATGGGATGGCGTGCGCGTTCGCGGAGCTCCTGCGCTGCGGCAGTTGCCAGGGGAGATAGGAGGGGATCGGATTTTGATTGGCTGGAGCGGACCTGTTGCCATGACGACGGCAGGAGGGTTTGGTAGCGTTGCCGTGCGGTGTGTGATCCGCGCGCCGCGTGTATGGAGGAAGCAGCTGCTGGTCTGATCTCTGACATTGTGTGAGACAGACATCTGAATAAACTGCTGCGCACGAACGTGTCCTTTTAAACACACACACCACAGCGAGGCACGCCGTGCATGAATGTAAGTTTATCACCATTTTTTTGTTCTTTTTTAAAAAAAATGTTTCCTCTGTATGACGAGTGTTGTTGAAGCGGTGTACGGTTTCTGGTTCGAACAAGCTAAAAGTAAATGTGACTTTGCTTAGAGCAGTCAGCATGGCAGGACCAGGCGACAGCATGTGGTCAGTCAGCTAGCTAATGTTAACCTCAATTCTCTGTGTTGACTCGAAGCGTAAAGCTAGTGAAGGATCGCCACGACACCGAGTCGTTGTTATGGTTCGATATGTGGAAGTAGAGCAGGTGTACTAATATTCCGGTACAGTTGAAATGCTGTGCTAACGCTAGCAGTGGTTGTATTCGCCTTCACTGAGCGTCCGTCACCGCGACTTTGTACTGGTGAGCTGACGTCACGGCAATTCAACTTACTTCGGAATTATCGCTGAACAACACTGAGTTAACTATAAGTGCGATTCGAATGCTCAGAAATGTCCGCCTCGTGTCGGGAAGTGTTGAGCAATGTCTCCACTTCTTTACGCGTAACTTTGTATTCCTCATTGTGTTCCTGGCAGCGCTCGCTCGTGAGCGTAGTAGTGTGAAGTCTGTGGTGTTTAAACGTCACAACGTCTTTAGCGTTAGCGACAAAGCATATTAGTTGTTTTTTTGCTAACACCACTTTCATCTTTCCCACTCGCTTTTATGCCAGTGTGCCGTTAAATGTTATTGTTTTTAGCGCTAATTGCCAATGTGTAGCACACAGCCACGTTAATAAAAGTGTGTTTGCTGGTGTCACTTTTAAGATTTGCATTTGACGCTCTTATGTATAAAAATACTTGAAAATATTTCACGGCGCAATGAGCAGTTGCAGCGGCTTGGTGGCTACGCTTGCTAGCTGACCACATGATGTAATGGATTATCACAAGATTGTCCCAGATACTGAGTGCTCTACCAATAATATCAGAGTGCAGGAAAAACATCTCTGCTTAATCCTGTTGGACACATGTTTTTAACCTTAATATAACTTTTATTTAAACAGGAAAGCCTCATTAAAATCTTAAAAATAAAATATATCATAGTATCTGTAAAATGCTTTTTAAAATATATTTTTGAAAATAATAAATACCCGATCATAAAATATTGATATATTATTCATTTACAGAAAACAAAATATTATGCTATTAATTTAAGTCCTGTTAATTAAAGCCTTAGACCAAGCCTTTTATATGTAACTAAAACAAGGGGTTTGCTTAATCGAGTCCACCATCTTGTTTCTACAGGAGCCTAAAAGGATAAACCATCCATAGTTTGAACGAACATGCGCACGGGTCATAGTTAAATCATAAAATAGCACAAATATACATGGAACTATTGTCATCATCTCCAGCCAGAGTTGATTTAATAGCATCCAGTGACACCAGCGGTCTAAGATTCAAATGTTTTTGCAAATGATTCCAAGTGGATCAAGCAGCAGAGTGCAACGCCCTTTTCCCTTAATAATTGAATAGATCAACTTCAACTACCTGCTACCTTTTTTTGGACAGGTTTTTGTTTATATGTTTGATTTATGAAAGGTTGATGGGAACATTTGTTTTCATTTTCTCAGGGTGTGACCGTCTATCTTCTGAGTTGTCAGTTTCCCAGTGGTAAATAGACAAAGGCAGCATGGGCGTGAGGGACAGAAAGAGACAAAAAAAGAAATAGATGTTGTTGTTAACCTGTCATTATTTTATTGCCAGAATCGCCATGGTCATATTGTAGGTCAAACCATCTGGTGTCTGTTGTTTGTAGTCTTAACATGTATCCACTCCTGTACATGTTGGTATGTACCGAAGCCTCAGAAGGGTAAGCACTTTGGCCTCCCAGAATAGACAAGTATCTGCTACACTTGCATTCATTTCTATAAATAAGACTTGTCTTAACCCAGTGATGCAGTTATTGCTGATTGGAAATGGCTTTAATAGCTATAAGGATTTGAATTTTTGTTGTACACTATTGGAAGGATATTTGAGAATTTCTGGAATATTGCAGGTGCCACAGGTACCATTCAGTTATGGTTTGGCATATTTTATATCTCGGCAAGAGGTGAAATGGGGGTAGACTGACCAGTATTATATACTAATTAATGCAGTGTACTATTCTCGCCTTTTTATCACAGTGTTTCAAAAAGGTACCTGTCATTGTTAGGGAAATTTAACTTTAACCGTTCACAACTTATAACCTGAATTTACAACTGCTTGTGGTGACAATTGCTTCCAAGAGTCAAGGTTTCTGTTGGTGGTTTCATACAGTCCTGGCAGTAAACCCTGACTTGCTTGTTAACATTTTTTGATTAGATAAGATCAGAGTCTATTCGTGTTAACTAACCAGTTACCAATTTTACAACTTGGTTAAGACAGTTGTTTCTGAGAAGTCACTGCGTTTTCTGTTCTGTTTACAAAACACAAGGATGTATGATGACTGGGAATCAGCATAACACAAGAGACCACCCGTTGAAATCCAGTTGAGCTCTATTTTCCTGTTCAGTTGTGACAAAGTAGTACTGAGTGTTAAGTTTAAAACATTTTAATCAGGAAATTGCTTGGTACTGGATTGTAGTGTCAGGCTCTTATCCTATGTCCAAGCAAGAGTGGATCAGAATCTGTAGTTCAAAATGGTGGTACTGCCATGTAATCAGTTTTATCACAGCATTGTATACTCTGACCCAAGGATAGGCTGCGTTAGCTAAAATCTAACATGTCTGTTGTTGGTATATGACTAGCTGTCATTACGAAAGCCTGTGGCATGTGGCAGAAACTTTTGGGATTGTGCAACACTGTTCAAACCTTGTTTCTCATGGATTGACTGAACAGAAAAAAACTCTTATATTTTTAACCTGTTGTTCTCTGAATAACCTGTAATTACCAAGTCACTTGTGACTTTGATTTTTATAGTGGTGTTAATTTAGAGGTTGAATAAGTATGTGATTGTGTGTATATATATGTCTATAATTCTGTTTTGTGTTGTTCACAGTATGTTGTAAATTAAGTGAAAGTAGACAAGCTTACTATAAATGCAGTTCTGTATATAACTGTCAGTAAAAGAAAGTTCATATTTTTATTAAAAAAATGTCCTCTTTCCTCTTTTCTTTCCCTGCTCCTGTATGTTTTTGAAATGGGGACGTCCCCAGGAGTGTGTGGACTCCACTTTGACATTCTGTTAATCAAATATAGGTGGTAGCTGTGAATTTAGTTAGTTTGCCCTGTTCAGCTAAGATGATCAATTTGTCTCTTTTAATGTTTTTACATCATTTCATCGTCTCCAGAGAGATCATGGTGCAGCTTAATTACATCTATTTTTATCCCAAAAGCTTTTCATCCAACAGCTGTCACCATTTTATAAACTGCGGTCAACTTATTGTAGTTACTCTCATGACGTCAACAAAAAACGTGAATAGGTTGAGATTTGGTTCTTCTAATCTGAAAATTCACAGTGTGAATTGTTTGAATTGTGAATCACTTTATTTGTCACAATTGTTGTTGATTGTGAAAGTGGGCATATTTACAATGCTCTTCCTGTTGTGGCACCTCTTCCTTCACTCCAGTTATTTCTTGATTGCACTGGCCCCCCTTCCCTTCCCCTCCACTCTCCAACTCCCTGACTGTCCTGTGCGTGTCTCATTTGACGTTGACTGGGTGGACTCAAGACACAGCTCATTAGGGCCCGCCTCATTGAAAGCAACAATCATGTAAGCGTTTCCTTGATTGAGAGAAAGGAAGACGGAAACATGGCTGTGTCCTGTGTCACAATGGGCCTTTGTCTCGTCAGCTCTGGCTGAAGTAACGAGATTTATCTTATTGATGATGGCATGACAACACTTACACAGGCTCACCAACTTGTGTGCAAATGACTGGGTTGGGATCTCCTTGGATGTTTGGGGCTGAAGAAAAGATACACTGAGTGCAAACTTAGGTGCCAGAAAACACCACCTTTGACAATATTGCCTCTAGAACAGCAATGGTTATTGTCTGATGAAAAGTAAACATAAAAATAACACACCACACACTGTTATTATACAGAGTTCAGATGTAGCAGCAATGCTCTGTTGAACATGTGTAGAGCTTTGTTCTCTGTAAAGGTCTGTGGCATAGTTCTCACAACTCTATGGTGAGTTATTGTCAGAAAATTTCTTGAGTTATTGTCAGAAAATTTCTGAGTTATTGTCAGAAGATTTCAGTTAATTTAAGATGAAACTTAATTTGAGCTGAAGGTGTGACAGAGATTGTAAGGCACGGACAGGTGTAATTATTCTTTGTGTGATTGTGCACCCTCTAGTTCTGATTTCACTATGTTGCCCCATGTTCATTACAACTGATATCAACTGTTTTTTTTAGAAAAACAAATGTGGAGTAGCACTAATTAGTAGAAAGTAATTTATACACTGCCCTGCCCTAAAAACAGTGAACAACTACAGAGAGCAAAAAGAGCACCAAGGCCACTCCGTTTCCCACAGTGTTACTCAAAAGACGGCCCATTTCTGTATCACCACCAAAATTTAATTTCAATTTCTTCTTTGAGCTACTTACACCCTGGAGAAAATAAAAATAAAAATCTATCTTAACTTTTTAAGCTTTGCTGCTCCCAAACAGACAGACAGAGACTAAAACATGACCTCTTTGGTGGAAGTAATACATCTTTTATAGCTTTTTTTTATTGATATGCTTGTATCTTGTTGAACCAAAAATGTCAGTGTTAATTAAAGCTGTTTGTGTTGTAGAACAGGAATACAGTAAAAGTAAATGGTTGCAAATGGCTGTAAAATGCAGATACAAGTGTTTGAGTTCAAGAATGAAGTTGTCTCTTGATTTCTCTTCCCTGGTGGTTTTTGTGTTTGTTGTGCACAAATCACAAACACTTTTAGCACTCACATGGAAGGTAATCTTTTACATAGAACATTCCGGAGGGGGCTGATGTTGAAACCTCAGCTAAGCTCCCATAGTATTGAAACTTAAAAATAAAACCTCCTTTCTTTGATTCATTACTAGGATTTGTGCATTAAGACACATTTGTAAAGCAAATTGTCTAATGAAATTAGTGCTGATTTTGTAAGTTTCAAGTATTTGTGGTTGTTGTTTACATTGATTGGTGACGAGTGTTTGCATACTGAACCCACAGGCCACATGACCCAAAAGATAAGGTTGCAGTGTTGGCTGGGGGGAAGGCATGTACTTTGGAAGGCCTCATCTCTGTTGACAGTCAAAGTGCAGTACAGTGAGTTTGAGCTTGAAAACTCAGTGTGAAATCAATGTCTCGGGATGAACATCATCATCATGAACCACTGTTTAGCTTGCTTTCCCCCTTTAGCTGTTAAGTAATTGCATCAGCCTGTGACTCTATGAGCTACATCATGGTGGAATTCATAGATTGCCAAAGTAGATCCTGCCACTTAGACGAGTGCCACCTCGCTGCTCGACTCCATTCTTTTGGTGCCGAACAAGTCAAACTATCTCTGTGTGAAGTCTGAATTTGTTTTCTGAAAATGAACTTCCTCAACAGGCGGGAGGTGTTTCCTCCCCTCCCGGTCCTCTGTTTGAGGCTGTGAGGTGAATACTGAGCACTTCTGAAACATGACGAGAGCAAAAACAACCGCTCCTTTGTATGAGCTGAGGGCCAATCGTGATTCTTTTTGCAAGCAAAAAAAGCCTTTTCTGTTTTCTTCACCTCGGCCACAGAGTGTGTCATTTTAATCCATTGAGTAATTTAATTTAGAAATGTATTATTTAACAGTAGCCCGATTAGCCTTCTTGTCAATGGGTGCTTTATTTGTTATGGTACAATTTGACCCGCCCATAAAATAGAACACTGACACTTGGTTTCGTTGTTCTGGAAGAGCCTCTTTCTCTATCGCTCTCCCCGTCTCTCCCACTACAACTCAGTCCTTCTTTGTCTCATTCACAGTTTTAGAGCTCCAGCCTGACTGAGTAGTCACCTAAATATCAGTTAGGGTTTCAAATTACAGCCCTTGCCATTGGGCTCTGCAACACACCTTTGTGTATTTATTACAGAGGTGTAACTGATTTGTGTCAGGTGGTTTATTTCTTGTGGAAAGGGTGTGGTGTTAGCATTAACAGGCAGTTACATACTCTATTTATTTCTAGTTTTTTTCCCTCCTGAAATCTTGTTTCATCATTTACATGAAAATGGTCATTTGTCATGTTTTGTTTATTACATGGTAAATAATAATAAAAGTTTGCCGTAATGTCATTTAGTCAGTAAGTGCTATGACGTCCAGGATGGCTGTTGTCTTTCACGCCACTCTTTGTCAGACAGGTTTGTGGAGAACAGCAGCAGACTGCTGGCCTCAGCGTTTTCCGCCTGTATTGATCTCCCCACATTAGCTCTCTCTTCATGCACAGACGTGAGCACAATTGCTTCCCTTACAACACTGGCTGCCGTGGCAACTGAGTCCTGATTGTGAGATTCGCTCCCAGAAAACATCTCCAACCAGAACCTCTTCATTTTGATGCCACTATCATCTCCTTTACTATCCCCTGTACATATTTGACACATCAACGGCTTGATTTGCCACTTAAAGCTATCTCCATATGTCTTTGTGTATTTTTGAATAGGCTAAGTGCTTAACAGGATAAAAGAGCAGTTTGAAAGAGGGGAAAATGTGCCTTGGCACCTGCTGTTAGTGCCTGCCTGTTTGCACATGAATATGATGAGGCTGGCGGTGCGCTGGGCTATTTTAACTTGCAGATGAGCCATCAGGTCAGCTCCATAGCAGCTTTGGTATATTTTCAAGGATGAGCTACAGTCAACAGGCCAGTTTGGCTGATTAGCTCCCTCTCCCCTCTTCACTTTTTACACTCTAGCATCCCATCATTCACTGCATTCATAGCCGCCTCTCTTTGATGCCTTTTCATAAGAGCAATGATAACTGCGATCATCGCAACAACAGTGGTTATTGACCAGCTGCAGTCATGGTAAAACATTTTCTGTGTTTGGCTGGATGTGGAGCAGCTTTCTCATCTGTCCACCCTGCCTGTCTGTTGATATTCAAATGTGTTCTTCTGGAGCATCCACTCAAAAGAGGATAAGCGCTGTCTGGTACCCAAGGGCCATACTGAGAGGTCAGTGCCATGTGGAAGAACTGAGGTGCAGTTCTCTGGTGCTTTTAAGGTAAATCAGCAGTCTGACACTTTACTCCAGGCATGCCTTATTTCCATTCCCCAGCCACAACAGATAAACAAATACACAGAAAAAGAGGAATAAAGTTGTGTTTACAGTTGACTCTCTCTGACTATAAAAAACAGTTTTTAATCGGCAGGGGTCCTGATGCAGTTTAGGCCTTTTTTGGCTGACCTGTCTTATACCTCTTATAGACCATAAGTTCTGGTTCGACACACAGGTTTTTCAAATGCAAGTAGACCCAGTGGAGAAGTTTGCCTTTATGTTTGTCCCGTTCATGTTCAAGAACACATCCAAGAAAGTACCATCCATGTAGATTTATTTGACCCAGAAATGAGGTTATGTGTTTTTTTTGTTTTTGTTTTTTTATCCAGTTGAAAAGGGGCTTTAGCTTGTTGTTTGCTGAGAGCTAAGTGTTTGTCATCAGGATTTATTGGATAATATAACACAACACGTGGGTCATGATGTAGGCTTGGCTTAAACTCATCATGAACAGCCCAAAGTAGGGCATCATGGTTGGTCAGTTGGCTGCATTCTTTTTCCTTTTAACTATGTTGTTTAAATATGTCAACACAACCCCTATTCTTTATTACATTGTTGAAAATATGCCCCTAACTTTACCTAAACAGTTACTAAAAAATATGCACAGCTCAATATAGGCTTAAATTTGAAGGGTACATTCAGAGCAGGAACCTTTTGTGTCAAGGAATATCTTTTTTGTGTTTTGTCCCTTGAGAATAGACAAATGGGCAATTCGCTCACTGCCCCTCATTGCACTATTTTGCTGAGAGCTGTGATTCATCCTAGACTTTACATAGCCTACCTACCAGCTAGGCCTCAGCTGACTCTCCCTTCTCCCTCTGCCTTCCTCTCAGTCCCTGGATCTCACTTTGCTGTTTCTGTCTTGGTCTTATTGCGCAAAAAGGATTTCCCTATTGTTGTGTTGCTTCCTCTGTTTACTCTGCCTGTCCCTTTACATTTTGGTCTGGGAACCTCTTTGACTTACTCCCTCTTCGGTTGTGAGCGAAATCAAAGAGGTACACGTGGTACCAAAATGAAATTACAGCAGTGCTTGCAGTAGAGGATTGGCAGGCATAAGAATGCGGAACACAATGTAGCCAAATTGAAGCCATCTATAGAATAAACCAAAATGTACAATGTGTTTAAGGCTGAAAAAAAAGTCATGGCACTAGATTTTGAAGTGCCTCTGTCTGTTTTATGTATCTCCCCTAATTCAGAGTTGAGTGGTCATTTTGTAAATGCATTAATGGCTTCTTATTCCTGCTCCTGTCCTGCTGACTTGCTTTCACAAACTGATTGTTGTGTGCCAGTGTTTGTACACTCCCTCGCTAGTACTTCGCACTGTGCAAACACTTCTCTTTGACCCAGTTCTTACACTAAGATATGGAAAGATATACCCATTCACCGCACACCTCTCCTTCCCTCTCCTCTCCTGAAAATCCCACTCCCTTCTTAGTGTGGATCCAGAGCATTCAGGACCACTCCAGAACACAGGGCAACTTGTTAGATTACCTATTTTTCTGTTGACTGTATGTGGGATTTCTGCTCTTAGTTTAAGGGACCACATGGTTGTCATGGTGACACCCAATTCATAAAGGTTGGTGGTAGCTGAGTCAGAGAGTGATCTCTGTGAGCTTTTGGCCTCACCAACCAATGTGCAAGACCACAGTAAATTAGCTCAATCATGCAGGTGTCTGTGTTGGTAGGAGATGTAGAAATATTGTATATCGTGTCGAAACCTGTACTACAGTACATGCTGAACGTTTGGTTCAATTAAAATGCTAAATGTTACACAAGATGACATGGTTCCTCCGAGCTCATGTAAAAATGGTCTCATTATTAAGAGTACTTTGGTGGAATTTGTTAATGACACAGGGCTCCTGGCAAAATTGAATTTCTCAATTCTCAATGACTGACTGCAGCTATAGCCCCTTCACACCACTTAATCTGGCATGTGACAAATTGAGACTTGATCCTGTCTGATTGCGGGAGATCAGCCTGTAAGAGCCATCCCCTCTGTAAGATGGAGGCTTTCCACTCGTCCCTGCAGTTATTGGATGGTTTCATGCTCATTTATACATAACGAGCGGCTGTCAGGAAGTGAGGTGGGCGTTGAGGAGTGGAGCCTTAAGTTGGTTCAGTTGCTTAAGAGGACCTTCTCAAAGCTCCTTGGCTTGAGTGAAGAGGGGAAGGGGAGCTGAGGGCCTCTCTGTCCTCGTCAGGAGCGGAGAAGAGGGGCATTGAGAGAGAGAGGGTCAGCAAGTACAATAGAGGCAAGACAGACACAGCTACAGGGGTTGTGCCCTCAGGGAAAACATAGACTAACAAGGTCATTGCTACGAAGAGCATATCAGTCCAGTATGCCACATCCAGTTATTTCAACACTTTGAAATTGAGTTCAACAACAACCTCTTTTCTTTCTCTCTCCCTCTAGACCTCTTTGGTTTAATGGGTCCAATCATTGGAATGTCACCAGATAAGAAAACGGAAATCCCCGGTATGCAAGAGGAGCGGACGGGGCTCAGAGGTGTCTGTGGTGTAGGAACACTGCCCGAGGCAGAGTGCGCATCCAGTCCACTGGCAACCAGTGTGGATCGCACTGGAGGCGCGGAGGACGAGGAGCTCACCAACCTCAACTGGCTTCACGAGAACCTGCTTCAGAACTTCACACTTGGGGGCCCCGAAGCTCAGCCCAGTGGAAGCCCCCTTTTTGACATAGAGGGAGACTACGGGTCGAGCCAGGGCCCTACATCCTCCTCATCCTCAGCACACAGCAGAAGTAGGGAGCGGGACTCGTTGAAGTCTAAGCCCCCCTTCTCTTTTTCTCTGCTCATCTACATGGCCATTGAGCAGTCTCCCAGCAAGTCTCTGCCTGTTAAAGAAATCTATGGCTGGATTCTTGAGCACTTCCCTTATTTCTCAAATGCTCCCACTGGCTGGAAGAACTCAGTTCGTCACAACTTGTCCCTCAACAAATGCTTCCGCAAGGTGGAGAGGAGTTTGGGAAAGGTAGGTTTGCACACAAAGCCCAAACCTGTACACACTGAGAACACAACATTGATCAGTATACATTCATATTTTACCATATCTTCCATAGATCAATACTTGTCCACTTTACTTACCGTGGTTACAGCTTCATACAGCAACACACTGTTTGAGTAGAGTGAGTCCCTGTGTGTCGCTGTGTGAAGCTGCAGTGTGTCTCATGTGATAGTGTCTGGGACTGTAATACACATCTGCAGGACCCACTGTCTCTGCTGCAATGAGGGGGGAATCCAGTCAAGGTCGTGGATCCTCCTTCAGAGAAAATGCAAACACAGCACACTAAGATAGGATTTTATCTCCTGATCCGCTGCAAGGTAGTGCAATTGTTTTAACCAGGGTACGAAGAATCCCACTGTCAGAACAAGGCAAGTCGAGTTAAACAAACATGACATACAGGAAAGAAATGTCAGCCTGATTCTGCTTTTTCGTGTACAGAAGGGTGTAAAATAGAGAAGTTGGCCTTCTCATTTGCACATGTTTGTGACAAATGCTTAAACACTCTGAGATGAGATTGATGAGTTGTAAAATTGGTAATTCACTTCCTACTGGTTGCAGTTTACATTTAGCTTTTTGGCTTTATATGTGTTGAAAAATGTGGTGAGGAGAAGAAATTGGAGCTAGCTCTTTTAAAGATTAATACCAAAACACCAAAACAAACATCCTCAGGAAGACATTCTCAGGCCTGTGTCAAACCAGTATACGTAGCATCATTTGCATGTTACTATAATTAATACAGGGAGTGACACAACGCTAGCCATATTGAGCCTTCGGTTTGAGTTCAGACTTGTGCCCAGTATAGTGTGTGGTGCCAAAACTGTGTCTGGCTAAGACCTGATATTTTCCCACCATGGGATGGAGGTTAGCGCTCAGTCAGTGGCAAACATGGTGCAGAGCAGACCGCTCAGCATGCAGGTGCACAGCAAGTGTGGGCTCTTCGTCTGCTGAGAGACCAGCAATAGTTTCACATGACACACTGGCTGGTGGTTTCCGTTGCCATAGAGACATTTCCTTCTTCCTGCATCAGGGCTGGTTGGTAATCTGAGTCAAGGTTATTCCCCTCCCTCCTCACTCCATTCTCCTCCCAGGCTGGGCAAGAATACGCTGCCATCAGATAAAGTGACAGTTAACACACTCCTGCACACATCACCATGAGACACATTCATTCCTCACTTAGAGCTGCAATTATTTGCTCCTTCTGTTGAAGCTGTTAAGGAATTCTTTCTCATGCGTTTGCTGTGTTCCGCTCTCTTTGTCTCAGAACTATTGCCTTAAGGGTTTTTTTTTGTGCAAAATGAGGACACTATAATGAAATGCGACCCATGACTGTGTTGATTTTTCCGTTTACTGTGTCAGCTAAGAGAAAGAAACAGTGTTTTTTTAAATAAAAGTTTAGCATTTTGTGTTTAAAGGGGCTTTTTGTTCAGACAAATTGTAGTCTTACACTTGTTATGGCAGTGAAAAAGCCGACATGAATATTAACTACACACATTTCACATAATCACAAGTTCTGCTTTGCCAATGCAGTCAGCTGTATAAATGCTGTAAACATGTGCTTAGTTAAAAGGAAACTAACAGGAATTTTGTAAAGAAAGAAGAAATATAAATAATAATTTTTGGTCAAACCCTATGTTCCCGTAAATATCAGACTTTTCCTTGTGTCTTGTCAGGGAAGTTCCTTACATTGATGATAGTTTAAATGTCCCTGCTCATCCCTACAGGCCAATGGAAAAGGTTCTCTTTGGTGTGTGGACCCAGAGTACCGCCCCAACTTGATCCAAGCCCTTAAGAAGCAGCACTTCCCTGCCGCACATGCCTTCTGCACACCACCCGCCTCCCCACCCCGGTAAACCATAATCAATCGACCTATGCAAAACATATTCTAACTGGCTTTCTTGTTTTATTCAAGAAGTTTTTCCACTTGATTTGACATAAAACCCCTTTTTCAAATAACTTGAATGTTTTCTGTATCTGTCGTCTGCGTTCCTTCCACAGTGCCTCCTCACCTCCCCACCACTTTCTAGAAGGCTGCTCATTTAAAGGTGAGAGCGAAGTGACTTCGTATCTGTTTTCAAGTTTGGATTCATGTGATAAAAGCTGCTTGCCTTTCAACATAAATTTCAATCGGTGCACCTTTTTTTTTTTTTTTTCTAGCTTGTGTTTGTGCAGTATTTTGATTATGTTGCCTTCGCACATTTCAGTCCCAGAACATTCAGCATCACCGTGCTTTTACCCTCAACTCTTGGTTTGATTTGTTGCTTTCCAGTCATTGATGCCTCATGTATTCCATATTGTTGAGAGCTCCCAGTCAATGTCTCTGCCTCCTCGTTCCCTCCTCTGCCTCTTAGATTTGTAACCTTGACGACAGGCAGAGGTTCTGCTGATGCTGAGTGTCGAGCACTTGGTCTCACTGTAATCATTAATAATTTAGAGCACCAGAAGCAAGCTGTGAGGCTTTTAGACACTTGGTCAGGTCTGTAGAGATTGGATGACTCTCAATATCCTCTGGTTTGTTTTCATGAATCTAATGTTCATCCAATCCATTCAATAAACAGTGATCAGATCATTATATCTCTGGTTTAAAATGATTAGAGGAGTCTAGCCCCCCCCCCCCCAGTCCTAGCAGAGAGCCCATGCTACCATGCCCTCACACTCTAGGACTGACCATCATGCATGTTCTCTCCTCTTCCAGAGTCTGATATTGATGCTGCCACTGCCATGATGCTCTTAAACTCTGCCCCCGGGCACCACGTTGACCCATGTAAGAGAATCCACAAGCAGCCATACTTTCACCTATTCTCCCAACTCTTTGTCTCCTTCCACAGACATGTACCACCCTATCATTGCTTGAATCTTCTTTTATTTTTTTTGTGCTTTGATTTGTTTTGTGTATATCACCAGTTCGTTTGAGCAAAATGTTTTTGGTCTTGTATGGAAAAAAAGATTTCAATTACATTTTTTTACTTATAGAAATTACTACTTAAGGAAACTACGAGAGTAAACAAAGGTTATTTAGCTTAGCCCAAAGACGAGCCTCGCTATTGCTACAATGATGGTGGAATTATGTTTTCTCTTTTCTAAATTCTTGTCTGAATGGCTCCAGAGTGCTACAGCAGCTAAAGCTTGAGAAAGATGCATCATTTTTCATGCATACGACAAGTTATTTTTAAATCAGTTTTTCCCTTTTGAACAGAAACAACTTCTCACTTCTGCTTTTTACTTGTAAACAAAAGCCAACGTTTCAGTGTGTGCTTTGTCTGATTTCTTCTTCAGAAAATAACTGTTTACTGTAAAGTCACAATAGAATTCTATTTTCAGATACATTTTTCAGCTAAAGTGTGTACAATTCTTATTCCTTAACTTTAATATGAGACATTTGTGGGTTTTATAATGCTGTATCAGAATTTAAAATATCACTTTGTAGTTGAATGTTTACTTAAGTGTTTGTCCATTTCTGTCCTCCTCAGGCAATTCTGACGGCCCACTGGACCTCTCCAGACCCGACGCCTTTCTGGTGAGCAGTGATCCAAAGCAGGACCACAACTACAGCAGCGCAGCCCTGCAGCGCTGCTCTTCCCGTTCCTCCTCCTCGTCTCTATCCTCTCTGGATGAGGGAGGCTGTGACCGCAGGCAGTCCCGCCGTGCTGGCAGCGAGGGCTTCCACAGTGACGAGGACTCCGACCTCTGGGACGAGAGGGGCACCCACCAGACTTCACGGCGCCCACCCGCGATCAAGTGGCCTGTCCGCAAGAGGGCACGACGTGAGGCCAAGCCGGAGCTAGATGACGAGCTGAAGGAAGCTGCCGGCTCTTTGTTGCACCTCGCTGGTATACGCAGCTGAATTTGAGGGCTCCAAATGTACTGTCAAGAGCACAAACTTAACAGGAAATTAAGATAATTTTTTTTTGCCCCTATCATACTCCGGACCCTGTGAACCCTAACCTCTGACTCCTGATCTTGTGTCCCAGTGTGCCTCCTTCTCCTCATCTGATCGTTCACTGGCCATTTTGAGCCTTTTTTGTTTGGGAAAATTCCTGTCCAACAAAACAAATGGCAATAGTATCGTTCATACAGGAGAACAAAGCCATATAGAGACTTTTGTAACTCGGGGTGGGGGGGGGGGGGTTGATTGCTGGGATTGGGTGTTTGGGCTATGGAGGACCATCAAGATACCTATCCACAATGACCTGCCTGCATCTGTTAGACTGGAAAATTGTGATTCAAGATTTTTTTTTTTTCTCTGAAAGACAGTGTGACAAGCTGAAGGTTTTATTACTCAAAGCGTTGCATGCTTCCTCCTCAAACCTGTATCCTCTTCCAAGTGAATCTATTTATGAAGCGAATGAGTGCATGTTTGTAACAGACAAAATCTAACCTCCTGTTATCAATTTCTCCTTTTTTTGTGCTAAACAGAAAAAATGCCAACGTTTTGAAAGAAATTCTTGATCTATGTTTCCTCTTGTAAGAGAGATGCAATAATCGATCCACAACCTTTATGGAAATAGTATTACTCTGCCACTGCCAAATTTTGTTGCAAAGTTAGCTATACTACTTTGCTCCGTTTTGTGCGGCCAATACAGTGCTAAACAAGTTAAAGCTGTTGGCTTTTGGTTTTTGTATGCTAACGAAGATTTATTTTCGCCAAAGATATGCAATTGCATTATATATGGTATTAAAAATATTAATAAAACCTGTTCTTGTTACCACTGTGAGCATCTTGATGTTCCACACTGCTAGACTCTGATGCCATCACTTTACATCATTAACCTACACTGTTTTTGATCAACATTGCCACCTGCTGTGAACAGTGTTTGGCACTCAGGACGTTTAATAACATATTTATTACATATTCTTTAAAAAGTGGTATTACTTAATATCAAAAAATAATAGGTAACATTAGTTGTTTTCATTATTATATTGCTTTTGTTTATGTTCGTTTGGATCAAACCCACTTTATTGAAACAAAATGATGAGTGAAACTGCAAACATGGCAGCCTTTCAAAGCAAAACTCTGTCTCACAATCTATTTGACTGTTTTCTGCATATTTCTAATCATCTGACTCGGGAAAACAAACACATTCTGATCTAGTAAGGCAGTAAATCAGCATTTGCAATTGTAATCCACTTCTTGTCACTGGATAAAGTAATAATATTTAAGTTAAATAGTACTGAGTAATGTGCCTACTGCTCAACACTGGCTGTAAAGGACACATTTTAGTTAATAATGTCCACTATTTAGCTGAAGCTGCTTCTCCATGTGGTTGCTTCCTCAAACAGGTTTCACATCACCATGTTACAGCTGGCAAATATTTCCCACCAAGTTCAGCAGTTCAGTGCCGTTTTGACTCCAAAAGGCGTGCTCAGCACAATGTGTGGAGGCTCCACCACACTTTCTCTTTTTTCCACCGCATGTTTTTGAACGCACCATGTGGCAGGCTGCCAGAAATGCACCTTACATTAATGTGGATTTCAGGTCCGTGCCAGTGATGGATGCATCATCAGATGTCCTCTACGACACTCTTTGCTGTAAGTTAATTAGTCATGGAGGACTGTGGGATGAACACAGTGTGACCCTGAACAAGGGCTCGTCTGACTAGCCTCGGGCCCATTGGCACAGCTCTATTGTTCAATAGAGTCCTGTGTGTCGACTGGAAGAGGGGGGCTTCTCCCTACTGACTACCTCAATTCAGCTGGAAATCAGAGCAGCATCAAGCCCCCTCCCACATGGCCCTAGCAACCACGCCACGCCGACAGTTTCCAGGCAACCAGACAATACTGGAGCCACTGGCTGTGGTGTGCGTATGAGAGAGAGTTTGTGTTTTGCCTGTATGCATTTAAGATCAGAAATGGTGAGGCAGCAGCAGGGGAAATGTCTTTTATTTGTACAAAAACATTTAACCAACAAATTCAACAGCTGACAGAATTAAAAAACAACAACAAATGCCACTGTTGTGATTTCTTTTTTTCACCAATACGCTTTGGTGAAAACATTAAGAGATTATTTTGGATTAGGTGAAATTAATCAAGTAGGATTGGAGCGGTGATGGCTGCATTAGCGACATGCCATTTCACTTTTAGTCTAATTGAGGTCATGTGAATTTTACAGACCGCTACAACCCACTGTATATTGTCTGAGCTTCTTTGTGTTAAAGAAACCCTTACCACACACAAAGTCGTCAGTAAATAATTTACATAACTGACTTTGTTATTCATAATTCAATTAGTTACATCACACTTCTGATGTGTAAGGTGTCTTAAGGGAAAAAAGAAAAGCAGAAGAAAGGTATTGTTTTATTATTGTCTCTATCTTCCATCCAAAAATCATATTCCGAATCAAGCCTATAAACACCCATACAGTACAAATAGACAAATTCATAGATTAAATTGCATTATATATTTAATTTTATTTTATATCATAAAGTATGTTTGCAGTACCTTGAACAAAATTACACTTTTTCTTATTTAATTTTCTCACATTGATGTTTTGAGAATCTGTCAGTCTAGAGTCAGTCAGAGGGACTGGGATTCTTGACTTAAATCAAAGAAATAATGCCAGTATATATACATCTGATAAAATTATGTATTTGGTATATTACTGTCATTATTTTAATAATAACTTAATTTGATGATCTGTTTCCTTCATAAGTCCATGAGTTGACATTGACATTTTATTTTATATAATAAAAACCCCACACAAGCTGATTAATCAACATATTAATAATCTTAATAACCATTTAATTGATTGACTGTTGCAGCACTGCTATCTCATTTTAATATATCGTGAGAAATAAAAGGAGAGACACTTTTATCCCTTCATTATTTTGGCTGTAGTTATTTTAACTGCCTCATAATTACTGTGCATATGTTGTGGGCATTGTAATATTAATTCTGCAGTCACTGTTAATCTGTGCTCCCTGGAGTTTAAATTAAAAAGTGAAATCTTGTTAATCACTTGGACGAAGTATGACTCCATTTAGACATGCAACCGCTAGATGGCGCCCTGCGCGCACCTGCTCAGTTACTTTCCTGTTGGATGAACTCTGACCTTGGTGTCTGCGTCTGTGCTCGGCTCTCATTCGAGGAGGATTTTGCGGGTTAGAGGATGACAACGATCCTCCGGATGAATTGTTCATTAGAGCAGTTTCAGTAGATTAGCGGAGCCTCCACTCACTTTTTAATGGGATTTACGGAGGCAGATGGTTTCCCGGCTGCTGTCAGATAACACGGATCTCGCCTACATGTGTATAATTCGGTGTCGCGATTTGTTTTGCTACATAGCTAGTTAGCGTTTTTGGCTAATCAGCTAAGCTAACAGTCACAACTGCTTGTGCTAATTTGATTTTTTTTTTTAAGTAGCGTTGTCAATACGCTGCTTAACGTAAAACAAATGATAGACTGTCGCCTCTTTCTCCGGG
Organism: Solea solea; assembly: GCF_958295425.1. NCBI lineage: Eukaryota > Metazoa > Chordata > Actinopteri > Pleuronectiformes > Soleidae > Solea > Solea solea. The sequence goes on from NC_081148.1 coordinate 16,208,301, forward strand.
ACCTCATGGACGTCCCCTTGTCACAATGTGGTCGGTTTTACCCAGTGACGGAACACGCTTCTCTAAAGTAGTTGATAACAACTGTGAGCTAGCATACTTAAAGTAGCTACAGCCGGTTGGCGTTAGCGTCAACATCTCCAACAGTGGACTGTGAAGGTGTGGACAAGAACAGTTGAGCTAACCGGTTCCTGTTTTAGGATAACGCCGTCCAGCATCGGGTGTTAGGATCAGGATATCGCCTGCTCTGATGATGGCTAACGTTACAGACCTGCAAACTAAGTACAGCAAGCTGGCGCAGGAGTATTCTAAGGTAAAACTCGAGTATCAGAGGATATTTGATGTGGATAAAGTTAGGTTAGCTGTCCGTGGCTTTGCTGTCTGAGCTGTCAGACAGCAAATAAAAATACATTGTCTTTTCTTATTAATTTACTGCTGTTTAGATGCTGCATGTCTAGTGGTTAACATAAGCTACTACATTAAACATAAAGCTTTTTTCATATTGAGGGTTTTAAATTACAGTTGATATTTTTTGTCTGTTTTTGCTACATTCATAGATTATTTTTGCTACACAAATGTGTTTTTGTTATCAAAACAGAAACTTTGAAATGGAATGTTATAGATATTGTTGGCATTTATGGTCTTTTGTAACAGCACCTCAAAGATTTACAGTGGCACATGAGTAAACAGTATGTGGACTTGACGATCTTGTGATACAAAACTAGATATTTTCTCAATTGCACATTGATTTAAATCCAAAGAGCTTGTCATAGAAGTGTAGTGGGCACAACCACAAACCTATCCCTCACTGATATTGAAAACATTCTTTTGACATTGTAAATGCTGGTGATTCTTTACTGTGGTCACATAGAGACATTTCAAATATCCAGTGCACATGATGAGTCCAGGTAAGCCTGTTGTATACTCTTACGCTTTTACTCATTTATCAATGAGTAACAGCCTGTGCTTTCTCTTGTGACCCGTGTTTCTGTGTCAGCTGACAGCACAGGGAGTGTGTTGTTTCCTGTTCTTCTCTAATCTCCCCATTAGCCAAGAACCATATCCTGTTCAGAGAGTGCTGACTGCCACACATTCTGCAACTGTGTTTCATAGCTGAGCGCAAACAGCCTAGTGTTTTACATTTTTGGTGCTAAAAGGGGACAAACAAAAACGACTGAACATGTTCACATGCACATGACTGAGACTTTTGCACTGCTAATTTTTTTTGTATCTTAGTCCTGACCACTTATATTTGATGATTTTAGCATTTTCATAATGTCTTATCTGTCTGTTTTTCTGTCATGTTAGTGTCTCAACATTTGTCTCTGTCTTTTGACAGCTCCGTGCCCAGAATCAGGTGTTGAAGAAGGGAGTTGTGGATGAACAGGCAAACTCTGCCTCACTAAAGGTGAAGTGGTATAAAAACTAAATTGTTATGATTAGTACCACTGATCATAAATATATTGTGCTGTAAACACCTGTTATCATATTTGCCAAACAAATTCAGAAATTCTGCAAATAAATGTGCTGTGATTTAGTGGTGGGGATTTACATAATGTAAAATAGTAGGGATAGTAACGTCATGTGCAATGTGTGTTTTCAACCGTGCAAATTTTCCTTCCGTCATCAGGAGCAACTTAAGCAGAGGGACCAGAGCCTGAGGAAACAAGAGCAGGAGATGGACAGTCTCAGCTTCAGGAACCAACAGCTGGCCAAGAGAGTTGAGCTGCTGCAAGAGGAGTTAGCTGCTAGTGAAGCAAAGGGCAAAAAGGGAAAGGTGATCATGACGGGGGAACAAAAGACTGGAGAGGATACAATGCATTTTGTTAGTTTTGTAATGGATGTTGGAAAAAATAATCTGTTAGCTAAAGCAGTAGTTTTAAGAGTGATAATGAAATTTACAAATACTCATAAAGTTTGATTAAACACGATTAAACATTAATGTTTGTGGAGCCAAAATACTATTGTTGACAGCCCCTATTTTATCTCTAATTCCTGCAGAATAAAGGTGATTCTCCGTCACAGCATGGCCTACAGACTCAGAATGTTTTTGATGAGGACCTGCAGAAAAAGATAGAAGAAAATGAACGACTCCACATTCAAGTAAGAACCCACTTTGCATTTTGAATCGGTCATTTAAAGTTTATGCACTAGAAAGGCAAATGCAGGTGTTTGATATGCTTTCTTTTGCACATGCGCAAGTTCTATGAAGCAGATGAGCAGCACAGAAGGCAGGAAGCTGAGCTGAAGGCAAGACTAGAGGAGCTGGAGAAAGACTCTGAGCAGCATCAAGCTGTTGTGGATGAATTCACCACCAAGTACATGGAAACAACAACTCGGCTGCAGAGTGACAAGGCACGCCTGGAGGTGAGGTTTAACAGGCGGAGGCTGACATACGTAAAGAACATTTCAGTTTTATGAAAAAGTTGAATAAAATGTTTATTTTCCTTTCATCTGACAGGTGAAAGTGCAGACTCTGGAGAGGGAATCAAAAGAGTGCAGAATGCGAACAGACGAGTGGTATATCTAATTTATCTCTCCAATGTTATCTTGAATCTAAAAGGCTAAAAAACACGCAAAATGTATCTCAGTATGTACATTCAGTAAAAAATCTATTTGCATACATAAAATCACTATTCCTAATTATTTAGAAGTAAGTTAACTTTCACATGTTTTTTGACATAAACATTGAATAAACAGTACATTGTAGTTGACTCTGAATCTATATATATACTGTATATATATATTTATATATGTGTGTGTGTATATATATGTATATATATGTATATATACTGTATGTATGTATATATATATATATATATATGTATGTATATATATATATGTTTGTATATATATATATATGTTTGTATATATATATATATATGTATATGTGTGTATATTTCTTTTTTAGGCTATTCATCTCCTATTTTGGTATGTTTCCACAGTCAGCAGCAGCTGAGGCGGTGCCAGTCAGAGCTGAATAGACAGGTGAAACAGAGCAGCAGTGTGATCCAGGAGAAAGTGCCCTTCAATGACACAAGTGAGTATCACTTGGACAAAAATGCAGCAGTTTTCTATTTAAGAACCTTGTTGTCTGTGTCACTGATACTTTAACAACAGTCCACCCAAGAGTAAATAGTGTAATGCTACACCACACTTTAAAGCTGCACACTAGGAGGCAGGAGGCAAAGGCATTTACTATACGTCTGTCGAGTCAATACTCAGGTTCTGCTCTTCTCTCCCATGCTGCAGAATTTAGTGACTACAACAGCCTCAATGTACCACCACACAATCGAAAGCACCAGGTGAGTGATGCGACAAACCAACACATTACGTATTACTGTTGAATGGTTTCATTTTGAAGGAATAGCTCAGGTTTTGTTTTTTTCTACACTGAGTTTTGTCAAAAGGAAAACAGATTTTAGCCTCTTGACGAAAGGAGAATGTAATAAAATCAACACCTGCTTAAATGTCTTATCTTAGAAATGTGTTCACTGCTTTTTCTTGCCTTGAGACGGCCTTCTTCATCTGGGAAAATTGAGTTTGAAAACCCCTCACTCTCCTGCAATAAAGTCCATAGAGAAAATCAGAATTTGTAGCATATGGAGATACAGGAGCTGCTGATCTCCCCCTGTCTGGTTTGGTACATTTGTGTTTCTTAGAAAAATCCCCAAAAAGCATTTCAAAGTCACCAGATAATATATGTGAACGTAATGATGGAAGCAGCTCCAGTGACATACGATTATTGACTTTCTCTATGCACTTTGGTATTGAGAATGAGTGGTTTTGCATACTTCAGCATCTACCTGGAAAAAGCTGTCTAAAGGTGGCGAACATACATAGACTTATACAGTGGTGGGTTTTATTAGGTGAGTCTTTTTGATTCTATCATTGACGGCAGTATGAGTGTCCAGCTCTTAGGTAGGTCCATGGGCACTTGCCATGGTCAGTGTTATTAATATTTACCTCATGCAAACCCACATTAAAAAAACCTGAACTATAAACTTTTCTACTAGCTTTAAGCTTTTGACCATCTACAGTCCTTTGTTTATGAACTAACATCTATTAAGAGTTACATATATTCAAGTACCCACAAATGTAAGTATTTCAAAGATTCATTCTTACAGATTTATGTCTCAGCAGTTGCTCTTTATCAGTGGATTGTGTTTTCTTTCTGTGGATACAGATTAAGTCCCGGGATGTGGCAGGTCAGGCTCTGAGCTTTATTCAGGATCTGGTTGCTGCTTTGTTAAACTTCCACTCCTACACAGAGCAAAGAGTACACATTTATCCCCTGGACTCTTCCATTGAGCCCATCTCCCCTCTCAACCAGAAGGTGAGGCAACTTCTCCACATTAGATACAGATACTGTCAGTATGACTGGCATTGCAGGTTGAGTATATTAAAACTCAACTCTTTTTGTAACCCAGTTTTCTCAGTACCTACATGAGAATGCAGCCTTTGTGCGCCCCCTTGAGGACAGCTTTTTGCAGTTACACCAAAGCATCACAGAAGACACAGTCACAGTATTGGTGAGTGGATTTTAAACAAGGACACTGGTTTGCTAGTTTGATTTTAATTAACCTCTGATTCTATTTTTCTATTCTTTTTGGTCGAATTAAAGGAGACTGTGGTCAAACTGAAGAGCTTTGCTGATATTTTCTCCTCATACACCCACTTTCTGCAAAAGATTCTCCCCTACCAGCTGAAAAGGTCAGTGCTGAATGTGTGTGTTTGTGATAAAGCAATGCAGTGGAGGGGTGTTGCGCTGACGAGTGTCCTCACTTTTCCTTCCAGCCTTGAAGAAGAGTGTGAGGCAACGCTTTGTACTGCTGCCCTCACTGTGAAAAATCAGGAGCTACAGAGCGATATGAAGAAAGTTACTTCTGTGTTTGAGAAACTGAAGAACTACATAAATCTTTTGGCTTTACCTAGTATGTTTTTGTATGTTGTCTCTGAAATCTTTCTCAAGAATTTACTATTTCTATTGCAAATCACATATACAGTTCATATTTGAAATATGGACATAGGAAAGTGTTATGAAGTGATGATGCGTATTTTTTTTGTACAATGTGTCTCAGGTGTTCAGCAGGATGCCATGCCACAGAGCAGCACGTCAGCTGTCTTCACCCAGCTGGCTGCCTGTCTGCACAGTCTCCACGATGCTGTTAAAGGTGAGCAGCGCTGTGAGCCGCTTTTGACCCACAACCAGCACAACACAGCATGACTGTTCCTCCATGTCATAACTTAGTACCCGTTCAGAAAAGTCGCACTCAAATTCTGTTTTCACAACGAAGCACTGGCAGTTTTTGTTGAGAAAATAAATATAAGCCTCAGTGTAGTGTAAACAACATATTGGACATGCTCTCTGGTAGAGGATTTGTACATCAAAAACATTTAAGTGAATTAGTCAGTGTGATATAAACATGCAGTTTTACACCTTCAAAATATTGTGAAAAATATCATGTCCAATGTAAATAAGACAGATGGTTTTAATTCCTCTCCTACTGTTCTGTTTCCTCCCTTACTGTTCTGTTTCCTCCCTGTGTGTCCAGAGATGTCAAAGCACTACAACCAGAAGGCCAGCTTAGAGCAGGAGCTCCCTAATGTCACCCAGAAGCTGTGCACCACCACAGAGTGTCTCCTGGGATCGCTGGGCTCTCTGACTAACAGCACTGGCAAGGTACAGCCAACAGAGGGCAGGCAGCAGCCAGGTTTATATTTTCTGTATAGGATGTCCAGTCTATGCAGGTTCTTTTAATAGCTGTCATGGATAAAGGCTTCATAATGTTTTCTTTTTATGCTGTCTGGCTGGCTGTTAGCAGGATAATTCAAAAATTGCTGATCTGATTTGCATGAAATTTGATGGGTGGGTGGGGGTGTTTTTGGAGCTGATCTGATTAAGTGGGTGAATAGAGGATTTTTTTTTTATTTTGCTTTAATATTTTAAGGCATTGTTTGACGTTTTGTGAAAGTCTCAAGAAATAATTCAGGGGTTGTTTTGAAAAACTCAAGAAGAGTGCAGATTGATCTTTATTTTAAGTCATCACAACTCAGCTGCTGTTTTCATCATAAATTATATTTAAGGTGTCTGGTAGCTCATCTGTCTGACTAGTTTCAGTCTTCTGCAGCAGCTGCAGCTCACAGCCCTTTGCTGCATGTTTTCTCTACTGTCTCCTTCTTTTACATTACAATGTGTTGCCTAAAAATATAAAATATGCTGCAGAATATGTGGATAACACTGCAAAGGGGGTTGGTTGTTTGTAAAAGCACTTGAGTGTTTGGTGGAGGTATGTGCACCTCCCCTAGTTGTAAGTAGCAGTGAATTTTCACTGCAACTGGATTGTGTTGGTAATTTGCCACTGATGGGATTATACAAAATAGCAGGACTCAGGTGGACAACAGTGAAGTGTTTAAAGATACTGTCCAAATCGCAGTTTGTACAGCTGCTCCCCAGTAAGACTAAATGGGTATAGTCATTTGCTGAGATAAATGGGTGTGTGTGTGGGTGTGTGTTTGTGTGTTGATGAGTGGCACACTCCTGGTGGGGTGTAGCACCGATTGCTATGCAGACATGCAGGGTGTGTGGAATGATGTTGCTGTAAACACACTGGTTATTTGAGGTGAAGCAAAAACGCTGCAAATCTGCAAAACAACCCATTAATTAAATAGTCCGTTCCAATCATATAAGATAAGATAATATAATCACTGTCTTTTTTGCAGATAGCCACTTTCTTCAGCAACAACTTGGACTTCTTCACGTCCTCGGGCTACGGTCTCAAAGGCAGCACACTAGCCCTCAACCCCTTGCAAGCTGAGAGCATGCTGGCCAACAAAAAGAAAGCAACTGCCTATATTCATGCTATCACACAGGTTAGTGTCCACATGAATCTGCTTTTTTTCCCCCAGTTCTCAGCTGGTGACACAAGGTGACTGTACACTCAGAATTTTCTTTATTTGACTCTTAAAATATCCTTTTATGTAAAAACCTCTGTGAATATGTCATTATGTTCCATCTCCTCCCACTGTATTATGGTGATGAATAATTAATAAATGCTGCTATTCTGCTTGTGTTGTTCCTTCATCAGCCCAGGCCACAGACTGTTCCATACAGAGAAGCCCTGTCAAACCGCCGCATACTTACCAGTTCCACTGAGAGTAGAGAGGGTCTCACTCAACAGGTATGACAGTCGTCTCAGAAACGATTTCTTTTAAGTTTCAAATGAGGCACATCCATCTTAGAGCGAGCACCAGGCGGTACGTTTTATGTGAATAATGTAAGCGTAAATTGAGTCGCCGTGCCAGCCCTAACTACAATTGTGCAATAACGCAGAGATAAAATGAAAATCTATTGCACTTGAAATTATGATTGCTGTGGCTTTTTTTTTTTTTTGCTTCGTGCTCATGAAGATTGGAGCACAATATAATGGAGAAAAAAAATGAAAATGAAAAAACAGCAGTGTGTAAAGGTTAGTCGTAAAAGTACAGAAGTGCAGAAACTTGAATCCTAAAGTCATAATATTTCAGATGTGGTGCATAGTTATTCTTTAGGGACTGGGTGTGAAGAACTGAGAGGCGTAGACATCTTGGAACTGACTTTTCTTCTTTTTTTTTATGTGTTATATTCCCTCTTAAATGATATTTCCTTATCTATTATCTTATGAGGTTTATAAAATGTGTGTGTAGATTGTTACATAGTGTCTCAAATTCTTCCCAAATACTGTTGCCCTTTCACTCTCACTCCCATCCTGTGCTCAGCCCTCTACCCATAAGTTCACTGTCCACTCCTCTCCTCTCCCCCCCGGCCTCCTGCAGGTGCAGCAGAGCTTGGAGAAGATCACTCGGCTGGAGCAGGAGAAGGAGCACTGGCTCCTGGAAGCTCAGCTGGGGAAGGTGCGGTTGGAAAAGGAGAACCAGCGCATCACAGATCTGGAAGCACAGCTCACAGCTGTTCTTGGAGGAAGTCTGAACGTACAAACGCCTGGAAACAACACCGTTGCACCAAGCCACGAGGAAGCAGAGATGGAACATAAAATGACAGGGAAAGAGACGACGCTGTGCACCAGCCTGGTACACTCATTCTTTCTTAGCCCATATCACATGTCATATGATTTGCCAGAACAAATGGAGTGTTTTCATTCTTTTCTTGTGTGCCCCCCCCACCCCCCCAACAAAATGTTGCTTAATAAAACTTCCAAAGAACTGATGTAGCAGAAAAGCAGGATATAGTTGTTTTGAAAAGTCAGTTCAAAGTTCACAGTGCAGTCTTACTCAGAATACTTTGCTCACTCGTTTTTAATGTTACTTCTATGGGTAGTTTTGGCTCAGCAGTGTTTGATGCCTTTCTGCATTATTCATAAGTATTATTCACACAGTATGTCTCTTGTTTGTGTTGCCCTTTTCAGGTTGGCATGTTGTGCACCACACCTACAGTTGAACATGTGAGTTGCTCCCTCACTTTTCGTTTCACATTTTTAAATTTGTTTTTTTGTAATGTTATGTTATCTAGGTGGTTGCTGTGTCTATGCTTGCAGGTGGGAGATGAGGTGTCCAGGGAGCAGCTGATAAAGACTCACTACATGGCCAGAGTTGGAGAACTCACTACCCAGCTCCAAATCTCAGACAGCAAAGCTGTGCACTTTCACTCTGAGGTGAAGCTCTTACAAAAACATTCATTTCAAAAATTGCTTCTTCCCTTTCATTGAGCATAACCTTTCTAACATTACATGTCAAAATGGAAACTCTAAAAACCTCCATTCAACATTTAGTACAGAAGATTCACTTTCCTTTCTCCATTGTGCGTGTCTTCCTTAATAGTTTGCATTAACGTATAGAAACTGAACTCAGTTATCTTGTTTCTCCTTTTATTCTTGCATAATAACAAAGTTTCCCCTTTTGAGCTGAGAATCTGACTGGTGGTGTTTTTAGCTTTGCATTGGGACTTCATGTGAATTAAGATACTTCCTGTGGCGTTGTGACTAACGGTCATGTCGGTCGCTCTCATTTTTATCGTAGCAACAAGAATGCACCTGGTCTTGAACTCAGTATCTCGGCTATTAAAATGTCACTTTGTCACAGCATGCCCCCCCCCCCCCCCCGACACTGTCCTAAAATGGATGCATTATTCAGAGAAATAATGATTGCCTCTTTTGAAGCAGAACTCTAACCTGTGCCAGGTATGCATTAAACATATCAACAGTGGTTTATTTTCCTTTTACCCCCTTTCAGTGTCGAGCCTTGGCCAAGAGATTGGCCATCGCAGAAAAGTCACGGGAGACTCTGAGTGAGGAAGTCAAACTGGCGAATCAGAACATCACGCGCTTGCAGGTAAAATGCAGTCCTTTTACTTAAGATCTTCAGGAGTAAGTATAGACATCATCCTCCTCCTCGCTCCTATTGTAACTGTACTGTTACTGCATACAGGATGAGCTAACTACCACTAAAAGGAGCTATGAAGACCAGCTCAGTATGATGAGTGACCACCTATGCAGCATGAATGAGACTTTGAGCAAACAGAGAGAAGAAATTGACACGCTCAAACTGGGGAGCAAGGTATTTGCTGTTTTTTGTTTTTTTCTCTTTATATCAAGTTCTTGTTCTCTGGTCGGTTTTTAACTGTCACATTCAATCACTCTTTTTGGAAATTAATAAAAAAAAAAAACTCACTAAAACAAATTTACTGGCTTCAGGGAGTGTGAAGGTTTACTTGGAAGTCTGGCAGCAAAATGTGACATTGTAAAGTCAGTTATGAGGTGAACTCGGGAGGTCATGTGTGGTGTTGTGGTTGCTTCCCGGGTCTGATGGGATAAGCACCTGCGGGAACCATCTGAAAAAGTCGTTAAGCTGCAGAAACGGAGAGGCCTGCATACATGTTCCTGCATGCAAGCACACATGGCCACTTGTTGGGAATTTGCAGGACAGAACAAGTTTGATGATCTAAATGTGATGATTTTGCGTTAAGGTCCACAAACGAGCCTCAGCATGTGTTTAGATTTTTTAAAAAGAAGGCAAATTAAATTGAAGCTATCCGGGCTAACTGGACACAGTGATTTCAGTTTTGTACAAATCATGGATATGAGAACTCAGTTATAAGTTGTAAGTATTCTTTGTTTGTGTGTTTTAGGGAAACGCCAAAAAGAACAAAGGTCGCTAGAGCTGCCCTCAAAACTCTGGTTCCATGTGGCATCACTAAGAGCACTTTTGAAAGATGAGCTGGACTGTGGAGCGGCAGCATCCTGTTTCCAACACGACCACTGTTCCCAAACCACAGGATGGCTACACAAGCCTCAGATTCCTCTGTTGACAGTGGCAAGAGAAATGAGCTGCATGGAGGTTCTGTCTCGGCACCACTTATAACACAATTTGGTATAAAAAAAAAAACTCTTTCTTAAACTGCACCGGAAGCTGTTGCTTGACCATTTGGTCAAAGAAAAACTGATTTCCTCAAAAGGGAAAAAAGGAAGACAAATGCTGAAATCGAGACTTGAAGACCAAACTCTGTTCATCAGTGTGTGGACTTTTCCTGCTTAGCATACATGTGAGAGAAAATGCAACTGGATTTCCACAGCTTTATTTGTGGGAGCAGGTTAAAAAAAAAAAAAAGTGAATGCAGGTGTTGCTGTATGTGCTGGTATGTGACTGTGACACCAGGCGTTACAGCATTTAAATAATGTTTAATACTCACCTTTTTTTATCATATTGAAGTGGTTTCATGAGCCTGTGTGTCTACATGGGTGAGAATACTCTTTTATTACACACTTGACAACCTCATAAAGGACTAGCTGAATGAACAAATAATAGTCACACTTGAATTCATTCCAAATTTTTTGAAGACATTTCACTTGTTGGGGGAAGTGAAGAATAAAGGAGAAAAGAAATCTGATTAACTGTGCTCACGGTTAAGATGGACAAGTCGTAGCTCGTAAAGTCGTGTCATTCTTTCTGTGTTAAAGTCCTTTTATCACCAAATAAGTGTGGAAGTGCACTGGTGTGGTGAGAGTCTCTACATGTATGTCATAATATATATATAGATTAAAAAGGTTGTTGTGAATATTCACTCATTTCAAATCCTAAAATAATTGTACTATATAATTTTAAAAAAATATATTCGAAAAAGGCATTTATTTATAGATTACTTTTCTTTATTTTACACAATATTGGGAAAACTAAGTCTTCAGCTGTAAGCCTGGTTTGATGTTGTAACTGGTGCTTAGGCACAAGTCATAAGTTTACAATAAAATAGCTCTCTGGCTTGTAGCAACATGAGATCAATTAAAAGAAAAGCATCACAGTGGTTGAGTATTCTAATCTCTTGTTTGCCAGTCCACACCTGCCAGGAAACCTTTGACCACCAAGATTTGTCAACGCCCTCTGACCTGATTTAAAAAAAAAAACAACCAATATTACTTGTATTCTCAAAGTGTAACCTGTTGAAAAGCACATATAAATATGTGAAGCAAAAATAAAGAGCCTGCTCAACACTTACACGTATGTAATGATCCTTTAAGTTGTCCTCCTTAACTTTTCTTGCACATTTCTGGAAGTTTGATTTTAAATTGCCTGTAATTTAAAAAACAAAACAAAAAACACAGCCTGAACACACCCTAACCACTGGGAACTGAGGCAGCACCATTGAACAAGGCATATGAGAAGTGGAAGATTACCGATGGATGCCGTCACTTTGTTTTGGAAGGGAAAGCATGTCATTTTTGGTTGAATATGTGATGCTTTCATGCACTCCCAGTACTTCTGTGGTCCAACTGCTAAAATGAAAAAGCTACAAAGTTTTTTTAGTAGAGAATACTGACAAGTAGACCTTGGATTGAATTTAAGATTTTTCTATCTCTATTTTAAATGCAAGAAGCGTAGAGTAACAGTTGCTGCACACTTAATATTGCATGCACCCAAAGACATGGATAGGTGATTTATAAATATCCGGCCTCAAATAGTGACTTGTTACTTCTCAAGCACAGCTATATTTTGTAGCTGTGTAAAGAACAACAGTCAACATAATGTGATGTAATAAATGCAGTGTGAGTGTTTAACACGTTCTGGGATTTCAGCTTGTTAAACAGGATTTTTTATTTTTTTTATTTGTTTTGTGTGTTTTCTTTACTTGTGCTTCTTTGATTTTTGGATGTCAGGAGTGGGACACACTGATCTACTTTAAATATACACAATTCCCTGCATTGTATGGACAAAAGGTAGATAGATAGATAGATAGATAGATAGATAAATAGATAGGTAGGTAGGTAGGTAGGTAGATAGATAGATAGATAGATAGATAGATATATATGTATATATAGATATATGTATATCTGTATATATATATACATATATACACATACATATACACATATATAAACATATACATATACATATATACGCATATATATGCCTTTCTGTTTATTTCAAACAATGATTTTCATGTGAGTGTGTGTGTGTGTGTGTGTGTGTGTGTGTGTGTGTGTGTGTGTGTGTGTGTGTGTGTGTGTGTGTGTGTGTGTGTGTGTGTGTGTGTGTGTGTGTGTGTGTGTGTGTGCGCGTGTGTGCGTGTTTGTGTGTGTTGATAGGACTTGCGCTCATCTCCTGAGTACTCACATTTCCGACAGTCACGAACGCATCACGGCTCAGTTCATTCCTGCACTGTCCCGCTGGAGGACGAGGACAGTCTGAAGTCTGGAGTCGGGAGAAAAAGCTCCACTGTTAAAACTCCCAGGATTTACACTCTGCCATTTTGAACAAAACCGGCCCGACATCGAGAGTTCAGACTCGTCCAACTAAGTCATGACCTGAAGGACTGAAGCTCTGCTGTGAGTATGAGTCTTTTGTTTTGGTGGAGTCGCTGCTGTGGACTATTATTTGTGAGCTCAGTTGAGTTCACATTAGAAACGACTTAAAACTGCGTCGGTGCTTGTTTGTTGACTCAGTTTGTTGTCACGCTCAGTGTTGTTCTCCGTGAAACGTGGGAAAAGTAGAGACCGACCAAAGTAGCTGTTGAATGACAACTTCTCTTTAGACGAAAAGCATCAAAACAGTAATGGCGTAGAGGAAGCGGGCCTCGGTATCCGGGAACACGGGCCTGGTTCTGACTGTGTTGTGGATGACAGCACGCTGGTTTGGGTTTATTTCCCCATTCTGCGCTACAGTGAGAGAGAGAAACAATTCGCAGTAAACTGGCGTGTTTGACTGTGTGATGACCCCTCGCTGCAAATATGCGAAGTTACACGCAGCGAGACGTGTTTCAACAAGAAGGGATGTATTCAAATCAGTGCTTTACAAACTTTTATTTTATTTAATCATTACTTGTTTCTGACGATTCCTGCTGCCAATAACATCACATAAACTTTACCTGCTATTTCCACGTTGTTTCATTTTTAAATATAGCCTTTAAAACTTCTTCATGGCTAAGACGTGAAGCAGCATATTTATCAGGAATACAATATAACAGTGACTTGAGAAACTTAACATAAACATAAGCAGGTCCCATTCATTTCTTATTTTCCAGTCCCTTTTATCTGTCCTTGAATAAATCTCTACAGTATATTGTATAAAAAAATAATTTATTGAGCCCTAAAAGAGTAGGGATGAGCCAGTACGATAATCTATAATCATTTCCTGTGGAGGGTAGTGCTGCACAAGTATCAGTTATCTGTCCGATACTAGTCAAAATCACTGGATTAGGTATTGGACGGATCAAAATGTAAAATCTGATACAATCCAAGAATCCTATATATCGCATGCTTCGCTAAGAACAGACTGTAAAACGTTTCAGCGGAGTCATGTTTGGGTTGTTTATTTCTTCTATTGGGGAGGACAATATTTGTTACACAGTTGGAGAATTATGTCTTTGAAATGACTCGCAACAAATGTGTTGTTAGCGGCTCCATAGTTTGTAAATGGTCTAAAATGACTATATCGCAGTGATTATCAGTAGATACTCACATTTATTATCAGTATCAGACACAAAAAAGTTGTATCACTCCATCCCTACTAGAAACTATTATTATTACAAGACGATACTCAGTATTGGTTCATTACTGGTCAAAATCACGAGAGTTTAATGTAAAACAACTGTGTCAGATGATGATACTCAAGGTTGGGCACGAATAAATGAAATAAAGTCATCCCTAACATCCCAAGTATCCAGAGAAACTCTTATTTAGGCTTGGATGTCGTTCAAACTTCCTCATCTGCTTTGTTTGAGAGGACAAAGTTCACTTTGCGCTCAGTTTCACTGGAAATTGGTCATCACATTTACAGATCTGCTGTACACGTCATTGTCAAGACAGCCGTCAAATAAAATGGGATGCTGCATGTTTTTCTGCTGGTTTATATCCCTTTCCAAAGAAAACTACTCCATGAGGAAATATCCAGAGAATCCACCAGGAACTTATCTTGTTTCACCAGGAAGCATCTGTCCCCTGTGTTAAAGTTCAAACATGTGCATGTTTGCATGTGTGCTTTAAGTACACACATAGTCCAGTACTCAGTCGAGGTCATATGGGATTAAATGCCAGGTTATAGCATTTTTCTTTAGATTAGATGGTGTCAGCTCGTGATCGCTGTTCCTCTTTTTTTTTTCCGATTGAAATGTTTCTGTTGATGAGAAGTTCTCATGATATTCCAGACTGAACCACAGTGACCACATAAAAGTGCTGACATACCTCCTTTCAAAGCCAACAAATGCTGTTTGGCAGTGATTATGAAGCGATTGTCCACAAGGTGTGTTCCTTATGTTGTCTACTCCAGGTTTAGCAAGTGTAGTAAGTGTTTGTCAGCATTCTCTTAGTCACTGATGATGAACCCGAGCTACTGCACAGGATTAACCCACTCATTATCTTCTTTATGCTGATGCCTGCATTTAACCGGGGACAAACATGTTTTTTAGAGCAACTTGAAAGATGTTGCTTTTTTAGGAACAATTCATGTGAAGAATTCTTCCAATGAAAAATAAGGTTTAAATTGTAAAAGTTAATCTTGTAGTATCGCTGTAATCTATCTCTTTGTGACAGTGAAAAAATAACCAGACTAATCTGAACGTCTGACCCATAAATCGGGAGTATTCTTTAAAAAATGTGATCAAATTATATTTTGATGTAATTAGTTGTCTGTTCACATGGATATAGTAGGCGGGTATTTCCTGTGTGCTATGCTGTTTGTCCCAGAGGAATGTGTGGAATGTATTTTTTTTTTGTTTTTTTGTCCTCTGTAGATTTAGCAGATTCTCATTTCTGTTCTGCCCGGGAACAGACGACAAACTGGAAAAAGGGTATGAAAGACAGTCAGTAACCCCCCCCCGTGATGGCCTCATATTTCTCTTTGCATGTCTCTTTGAACTAAAGCTGAGGGATTCTATGAGTCTGAGCGAAGGGATGAAGTTGTCGGAATGTGTGTGCCACTGCAAACGCTTCATTACAAAGATGTTCCCCCCAATGTTTGAAGACTTGTCAATCCACTCCTCTGTGAACCAGAGCCCCAACTTCCCTGCTTATTTATAGCTTGAAGGAACTTGCCACTGGATGCCCTCGGTGCAATCACATGGCTGTGATCTTGAAGGGAGGAGTGAGGCTGTAATTGAGGCTTTCTGGTTTCAATTATTTTTTTTTTCTTTCATGATCTTTGTGGCGATATGAGGCTTCAGCATTTTGAAAGTGGCTTCTCTGAGATCCAGATATTGGCGAGAGCACATGAAACAGGCAAATTGTGACTGAGCAGCAGGGAAATTAACTGTGAGATTGTGTCAAGATTGTAGAAGTAGCCTCACTACCTTTGGTGTTTAGGAATATTTCCACCCGTTTTCCGCATTTAAAGAAATTCAATCTATACCTTTTGTAGATTGAATATTGGGTATGATAAAACATTCATTTCCAGAGGCGCCTCCTCAATGAACCAGCTTTGGAGCAATACTAGCTGCTGTGCTGCACCACCTGCCTCTCTAACTTCATGCTGATAGATGGGGCAGGATCTTTGCCACCTTGCCTGACATCCCTCATATGCATTTTAGAGCAGGCTTACGATCAAGTATTTACATTATGCTCATTTCAAAGCACGATATATCTAAAAATACTATTTTACCTCATCAATTTGTGTCGCAGAACTCTTTAACCTCCAAATCCTGGAACCTTTTCCTTTGGGCTCTTTGCCTTTTAAAATAATATTTGATAATAAATGATGATAATGCTCACAACAAATGCTCCTGTAGGAATAAGTGCATCTCATCACAAAAATCCATTGGCAGAATTTATACACATAGATTTGGTTTGGACAGCTTAGTGTCTTCATGTGACTTAAGTGATTAATGTGTGGTGTGGCGCCAGAAAGTGTCTCTAAACTGCACCTTTTGCATCAAACAAACCTCAATTATCATATGTGAAATTGTTCCAGGTATTCAAGTTCAGACTCTCGTTATCTGTTTTTTTTTTCTTTTTAGAGATTGAGAACAGATCTCTTCAAAAGATGTTAAATTTGCATTATCTTAAGTCATTTCATTGTTTTCTAATGTGTTTTATGTGTTTTCTTACACAGGATAAGGTCCTGAAGTGGAGGAACATTAATCCAGCAAAAGGGGAAGTGTTTTTCTCTCTCTTTCGGACTGGACGTCTTCAGCGATGTGTTCGACCAATCACTCAAACTGGGTCACCTTTGAAGATGACAGCACACCACTCTCATCGCCTCAGAAACCGCTACAGTCACCGGGGCTTATCAAAGCAGCAGTGCCACGTCCCAATGGTTTGAAGTTAGTGCTTCCACCAATCAGAGACACATCCTGGAGCTTCAGTCCTTCCCTGGAATCACCTCAAAGCAGTGGAAGTTCCTCAGTGAGGTGTAACACACCCTTTTGTACTCCTGTGAGTGGGGTACCGAGCAGCGTGTCCCCAATTCACTCCAACGTGTGGGAAAAGAATAACTTCTTCCGGAGTTCGTCCAGCACATCTGCCACCTCTGCACCTGGGGCCTTAAATCAAAATTCAGATGGACCAACCCCCTTTCCTTCTTTCCAGGGGAACTCAGGACACTATAACCCCTTCTGGGATGGAAGTAGACACAATGCAGATGCAGACAGTTCCTCCTCAGACTCAGAATGTGACAACAGCCTACCACGTTTCTTTATTCGGACCAAAGATGGCAGCGAACCTCCTCGAGACCAACTCCAGAACTCCTTCTCCTACGTTTGCCAAAAGCTGGAAGACTTACGAACAGAAACAGACAATGGAACAGAGAAAAATGGCGGAGAGAGGCGTCTTAGTTGCAAAGATGAGGTATTAAGTGAGGATTCATCTCCCTTTGTTCCTCGGGGTCTGTTTCGTAGCAAGAAAAGAGATGGGTGGCCTATCTTGCTCAGGATTCCTGAAAAAAAGAACCGCATGTCCTCTCGACAGTGGGGGCCCATATACCTCCGCTTGTTGCCGGGAGGCGTGCTGCAGATGTACTATGAGAAAGGGCTGGAGAAGCCATACAAGGAATTCCAGCTTCTCCCTCAGTGTAGGCTCTCGGATCTTAAACTGGAAAGCTACGGTGAGCCCCGCAAAGTTCTCACTGTCAAGGTGGAGCATTTCTCCTACACAGAAAAGAAACGCTTTCACCCGAAGTTGGAGGTTAGTCACGAGGCAGAGATGGAGCAGCTGCTCAAGTTTGGCTCGACAGTGCATGATGACATGGAGGACCTGGTAGTCTCCATGGAAGAAGAGATCTCAAAACTGTGTATGCCCCACCAGCAGAGGCGGCACTACGAGGAGCAGGAGCTGTCATTGCAGATCACTGATCATATCTGGGTACAACTTGACAAGTCTGGAGGAGTCAAAGAACGGACAGCCCTTACCCAGATTCACTGTTTGGCTTTTCTCAACGGAGTAGCGGACTGTTTTCTTGCCCTCAATGATCTCGGGCTGTTACACTTAAACTCAAGCTACGGTTCTGAGGAGGGCAGTGAACTCTGGATGGAGATAGCCGACTGTCATTTTCACAAATGTGTGAACGAGGCAGAGTTTCACAGATCCCGACTGATTAAGTTCTCACCTCCTGACGCCTGCAGAGTGGAGGTGATGCGGTACAAGACAACAACTTTGGGTTGCACAGAGATCCCTTTCTCAATCAAAGCTGTAGTCACAGTTCAAGGGGCCTATGTGGAGCTCCAGGCCTTTCTCAACATGTCAGCGGCCTTCTTTTCCTCTGTCAGGGAGTCGGACCGGTACCCACTTTGTGAGAATGTAGTGATCCGTGTGCCAGTGCCAGGCAACTGGGTCAAAGTGACACAAACGGTGGCCTTGCTGCGACAGAGGTCACTGAAGGCCCGCATGAACAGAAACGCCTGCCTGGGCGCCGTTACCAAAGCAGATTCACAGCCAGTCATGCAGGTGTCAATCGGCTCTGTCAAGTATGAGAGTGTATATTCAGCCATAGTGTGGAGGATCGAGAGACTGCCTGCCAAAAATGCCGGTGAGATGTTTCTTAGTGATTAAAATGTAGCTTGCCCTGCACTACAGCCTAACAAATCAGTTTCTAGTAATTGTGTAACACTCTGACTACAAAATGGCCTTTGTTTTCTCCTTTGCAGCAGTGGATCATCCCCATTCACTCTCCTGTAAGCTAGAGCTGGGATCGGATCAGGAGATCCCAAAAGACTGGTACCCTTTTGTCACCATGGAATGTGAAATAATGGGCGCAGTTGTGTCACAGACCAGGGTGAAATCCCTGGGCACTGTGAACGACATCCAGCCACAGAAAAATTCGACCAGTTGGACACGCTACCATTGTCAGGTGAGATGTTTTATCAGCCTCACTTTCAATATAATATACACTGTACACCAGCTTATATGTGAATAAAGCGAGTCTAACCTAATGTTGTATTATTTGTTTCAGCTGGAAGTTGAGAAGAAATGGATTGAAACAGAGTCAGAGAGACAATCTGGTTGTATGACACAGTGACGATTAAAGAAGCACTGAAGAGGATGTTTTTCTTTTGTGCCAAGACATTTTTGCCAAAATCTTTTTTTTATATATATATAGTAAAAAGGGATCTCAGAGGAAAAGAAAAGAACAAAAATATAGGTGATGAGGGACTTTCTGCTTATATATGGTGTCAAATTCATCTAATTACACATAGCCTGGTAACTGATTTTGTATCATTTAACTGAGACTGAATTAGTTTACTCCTAATAGAAAACAAAATTAACACGTTCATTTTACCTAGCACTTTACATTTAATAGATTTATTAATTGTTTAAATACAGTTTATATGAGTACTGTACTGTAAATAAGCTTGCATTTGCATCATCTGCACTGCTCTCCAGAGTAATTGGCAATAAATGTACGACAGGCTTTATGGGATAAACAACTTAAGTAATGAGTTATGTCCACTGTGTTTGAGAATAACACTTGTCAGCGCCATATACTTCCAAATGTATTTCTTTAGGAATAACTCCCAATAGATTTGTACAAATGTTATTTGGCAGATGAAGGTTTTATCGAGTGACACTGAAACTTACAAGTTAATATTTTTTCTTAAAACGAGAATGATTATTAGTTTCCAAGCACACAAAGTGTGATTGTTTTTATAGAACTTTAAAGAGTCATTGACATGCTTTTGCCAAATACAGTGTGCACACTTCCAGTGTTTCACTAATCTGATTGACTTTGAGTACTACTGCCACATAGGATTCTAATTAGATTTAAAAATGTCTTCTCCACTCATGTTACATTTTTTGCTTCCCATGAGCTGACCCTATGAATTTGTCCAAGGCTGTATTCTGGAGAACTGTAATGTTATTTAAACTTTATTATGTGGTCTTTCTGCCTGATGGGTGTGAAGAATAGGTTGAATAAGAGGGGGTTGAAAAAGTGATGAAGCTTCGTAGTAACAAACTAAAATGATGGCTTGTATGTATGAGGTACCTGGCTTAAGCTGGATATTGTGTACATCAAGATTAAACGCTGAATTAAACCTGTGTGAATCATGTTACTTCTTTGCACAAGACCTTTGGTATGGATAACACATTTCAGTTCATACCTTCCAAATGACCAGTCCATCGCATGATAATCGTGTTTTTGTGCCATGAAAGCAATGCTTCCATGCCAGATAGATTTAAATAAGCTCACAAAGCCCTGGTGAGACTGCACGTGATTGTAATTTGACACCGAACATGGTCATGATATGTCAAGTGTTGCAATAGTTAGGTTTGCAAAAGGCCTTAATCAATAAATGTTTAAGTTTTTTTTTTACATTTATATGGAAGCCCATTTCCGCCAGAAAAAATACAAAAAGAATGTGATAAAAAAAAAGGTAGTACTTTAGTCATATGTCATAGTCGTATGGCATGTTGTCCAAAATCAGTCAAAAAAGTCATAGGTTAGTATGTCGTCCAAAATGTGACAAAAATGTCATAGGTTAGTATGTCGTCCAAAATCAGTCAAAAATGTCATAGGTTAGTATGTTGTCCAAAAACAGTCAAAAATGTCATGGGTTAGTATGTCGTCCAAAATCAGGCAAAAAAGTCATAGGTTAGTATGTCGTCCAAAATCAGTCAAAAATGTCATAGGTTAGTATGTCGTCCAAAATCAGTCAAAAAAGTCATAGGTTAGTATGTCGTCCAAAATGTGACAAAAATGTCATAGGTTAGTATGTCGTCCAAAATCAGTCAAAAATGTCATAGGTTAGTATGTCGTCCAAAATCAGTCAAAAAAGTCATAGGTTAGTATGTCGTCCAAAATCAGTCAAAAATGTCATAGGTTAGCATGTCGTCCAAAATGTGACAAAGAAGTCATAGTATAGTATGTCGTCCAAAATTAGTCAAAAATGTCATAGGTTAGTATGTCGTCCAAAATCAGTCAAAAATGTCATAGGTTAGTATGTCGTCCAAAATCAGTCAAAAAGTCATAGGTTAGTATGTCGTCCAAAATGTGACAAAGAAGTCATAGGTTAGTATGTCGTCCAAAATCAGTCAAAAATGTCATAGGTTAGTATGTCGTCCAAAATCAGTCAAAAATGTCATAGGTTAGTATGTCGTCCAAAATCAGTCAAAAATGTCATAGGTTAGTATGTCGTCCAAAATCAGGCAAAAATGTCATAGGTGAGTATGTCGTCCAAAATCAGGCAAAAATGTCATAGTATAGCATGTCGTCCAAAATCAGTCAAAAATGTCATAGGTTAGTATGTCGTCCAAAATCAGTCAAAAATGTCATAGGTTAGTATGTCGTCCAAAATCAGTCAAAAAAGTCATAGGTTAGTATGTCGTCCAAAATGTGACACAGAAGTCATAATATAGCATGTCGTCCAAAATCAGTCAAAAATGTCATAGGTTAGTATGTCGTCCAAAATGTGACAAAGAAGTCATAGGTTAGTATGTCGTCCAAAATGTGACACAGAAGTCATAATATAGCATGTCGTCCAAAATCAGTCAAAAATGTCATAGGTTAGTATGTCGTCTAAAATGTGACAAAGAAGTCATAGGTTAGTATGTCGTCCAAAATCAGGCAAAAAAGTCATAGGTTAGTATGTCGTCCAAAATGTGACAAAAATGTCATAGGTTAGTATGTCGTCCAAAATCAGTCAAAAAAGTCATAGGTTAGTATGTCGTCCAAAATGTGACAAAAATGTCATAGGTTAGTATGTCGTCCAAAATCAGTCAAAAATGTCATAGGTTAGTATGTCGTCCAAAATCAGTCAAAAAAGTCATAGGTTAGTATGTCGTCCAAAATCAGGCAAAAATGTCATAGGTTAGTATGTCGTCCAAAATCAGTCAAAAAAGTCATAGGTTAGTATGTCGTACAAAATCAGTCAAAAAAGTCATAGGTTAGTATGTCGTCCAAAATGTGACAAAGAAGTCATAGGTTAGTATGTCGTCCAAAATCAGTCAAAAATGTCAGAGGTTAGTATGTCGTCCAAAATGTGACAAAGAAGTCATAGGTTAGTATGTCGTCCAAAATCAGTCAAAAAATGTCATAGGTTAGTATGTCGTCCAAAATCAGTCAAAAAAGTCATAGGTTAGTATGTCGTACAAAATCAGTCAAAAAAGTCATAGGTTAGTATGTCGTCCAAAATCAGTCAAAAAAGTCATAGTATAGCATGTCGTCCAAAATCAGTCAAAAATGTCATAGGTTAGTATGTCGTCCAAAATCAGTCAAAAAAGTCATAGGTTAGTATGTCGTCCAAAATCAGGCAAAATGTCATAGGTTAGTATGTCGTCCAAAATCAGTCAAAAAAGTCATAGTATAGCATGTCGTCCAAAATCAGTCAAAAATGTCATAGGTTAGTATGTCGTCCAAAATGTGACAAAGAAGTCATAGGTTAGTATGTCGTCCAAAATCAGTCAAAAATGTCATAGGTTAGTATGTCGTCCAAAATCAGTCAAAAATGTCATAGGTTAGTATGTCGTCCAAAATCAGTCAAAAAAGTCATAGTATAGCATGTCGTCCAAAATCAGTCAAAAATGTCATAGGTTAGTATGTCGTCCAAAATCAGTCAAAAATGTCATAGCTTAGTATGTCGTCCAAAATCAGTCAAAAATGTCATAGGTTAGTATGTCGTCCAAAATCAGTCAAAAATGTCATAGCTTAGTATGTCGTCCAAAATCAGTCAAAAAAGTCATAGGTTAGTATGTCGTACAAAATCAGTCAAAAATGTCATAGGTTAGTATGTCGTCCAAAATCAGGCAAAAATGTCATAGGTTAGTATGTCGTCCAAAATCAGTCAAAAAAGTCATAGGTTAGTATGTCGTCCAAAATCAGTCAAAAAAGTCATAGTATAGCATGTCGTCCAAAATCAGTCAAAAATGTCATAGGTTAGTATGTCGTCCAAAATCAGTCAAAAATGTCATAGGTTAGTATGTCGTCCAAAATGTGACAAAGAAGTCATAGGTTAGTATGTCGTCCAAAATCAGTCAAAAAAGTCATAGGTTAGTATGTCGTCCAAAATCAGGCAAAAAAGTCATAGGTTAGTATGTCGTCCAAAATCAGGCAAAAATGTCATAGGTTAGTATGTCGTCCAAAATGTGACAAAAAAGTCATAGTATAGCATGTCGTCCAAAATCAGTCAAAAATGTCATAGGTTAGTATGTCGTCCAAAATCAGTCAAAAATGTCATAGGTTAGTATGTCGTCCAAAATGTGACAAAGAAGTCATAGGTTAGTATGTCGTCCAAAATCAGTCAAAAATGTCATAGGTTAGTATGTTGTCCAAAAACAGTCAAAAATGTCATGGGTTAGTATGTCGTCCAAAATCAGGCAAAAAAGTCATAGGTTAGTATGTCGTCCAAAATCAGTCAAAAATGTCATAGGTTAGTATGTCGTCCAAAATCAGTCAAAAATGTCATAGGTTAGTATGTCGTCCAAAATCAGTCAAAAAAGTCATAGGTTAGTATGTCGTCCAAAATGTGACAAAAATGTCATAGGTTAGTATGTCGTCCAAAATCAGTCAAAAATGTCATAGGTTAGTATGTCGTCCAAAATCAGTCAAAAATGTCATGGGTTAGTATGTCGTCCAAAATCAGGCAAAAAAGTCATAGGTTAGTATGTCGTCCAAAATCAGTCAAAAATGTCATAGGTTAGTATGTCGTCCAAAATCAGTCAAAAATGTCATAGGTTAGTATGTCGTCCAAAATCAGTCAAAAAAGTCATAGGTTAGTATGTCGTCCAAAATGTGACAAAAATGTCATAGGTTAGTATGTCGTCCAAAATCAGTCAAAAATGTCATAGGTTAGTATGTCGTCCAAAATCAGTCAAAAAAGTCATAGGTTAGTATGTCGTCCAAAATCAGTCAAAAATGTCATAGGTTAGCATGTCGTCCAAAATGTGACAAAGAAGTCATAGTATAGTATGTCGTACAAAATCAGTCAAAAATGTCATAGGTTAGTATGTCGTCCAAAATCAGTCAAAAATGTCATAGGTTAGTATGTCGTCCAAAATCAGTCAAAAAGTCATAGGTTAGTATGTCGTCCAAAATGTGACAAAGAAGTCATAGGTTAGTATGTCGTCCAAAATCAGTCAAAAATGTCATAGGTTAGTATGTCGTCCAAAATCAGTCAAAAATGTCATAGGTTAGTATGTCGTCCAAAATCAGTCAAAAATGTCATAGGTTAGTATGTCGTCCAAAATCAGGCAAAAAAGTCATAGGTTAGTATGTCGTCCAAAATGTGACAAAAATGTCATAGGTTAGTATGTCGTCCAAAATCAGTCAAAAAAGTCATAGGTTAGTATGTCGTCCAAAATGTGACAAAAATGTCATAGGTTAGTATGTCGTCCAAAATCAGTCAAAAATGTCATAGGTTAGTATGTCGTCCAAAATCAGTCAAAAAAGTCATAGGTTAGTATGTCGTCCAAAATCAGTCAAAAATGTCATAGGTTAGCATGTCGTCCAAAATGTGACAAAGAAGTCATAGTATAGTATGTCGTCCAAAATTAGTCAAAAATGTCATAGGTTAGTATGTCGTCCAAAATCAGTCAAAAATGTCATAGGTTAGTATGTCGTCCAAAATCAGTCAAAAAGTCATAGGTTAGTATGTCGTCCAAAATGTGACAAAGAAGTCATAGGTTAGTATGTCGTCCAAAATCAGTCAAAAATGTCATAGGTTAGTATGTCGTCCAAAATCAGTCAAAAATGTCATAGGTTAGTATGTCGTCCAAAATCAGTCAAAAATGTCATAGGTTAGTATGTCGTCCAAAATCAGGCAAAAATGTCATAGGTGAGTATGTCGTCCAAAATCAGGCAAAAATGTCATAGTATAGCATGTCGTCCAAAATCAGTCAAAAATGTCATAGGTTAGTATGTCGTCCAAAATCAGTCAAAAATGTCATAGGTTAGTATGTCGTCCAAAATCAGTCAAAAAAGTCATAGGTTAGTATGTCGTCCAAAATGTGACACAGAAGTCATAATATAGCATGTCGTCCAAAATCAGTCAAAAATGTCATAGGTTAGTATGTCGTCCAAAATGTGACAAAGAAGTCATAGGTTAGTATGTCGTCCAAAATGTGACACAGAAGTCATAATATAGCATGTCGTCCAAAATCAGTCAAAAATGTCATAGGTTAGTATGTCGTCTAAAATGTGACAAAGAAGTCATAGGTTAGTATGTCGTCCAAAATCAGGCAAAAAAGTCATAGGTTAGTATGTCGTCCAAAATGTGACAAAAATGTCATAGGTTAGTATGTCGTCCAAAATCAGTCAAAAAAGTCATAGGTTAGTATGTCGTCCAAAATGTGACAAAAATGTCATAGGTTAGTATGTCGTCCAAAATCAGTCAAAAATGTCATAGGTTAGTATGTCGTCCAAAATCAGTCAAAAAAGTCATAGGTTAGTATGTCGTCCAAAATCAGGCAAAAATGTCATAGGTTAGTATGTCGTCCAAAATCAGTCAAAAAAGTCATAGGTTAGTATGTCGTACAAAATCAGTCAAAAAAGTCATAGGTTAGTATGTCGTCCAAAATGTGACAAAGAAGTCATAGGTTAGTATGTCGTCCAAAATCAGTCAAAAATGTCATAGGTTAGTATGTCGTCCAAAATGTGACAAAGAAGTCATAGGTTAGTATGTCGTCCAAAATCAGTCAAAAATGTCATAGGTTAGTATGTCGTCCAAAATCAGTCAAAAAAGTCATAGGTTAGTATGTCGTACAAAATCAGTCAAAAAAGTCATAGGTTAGTATGTCGTCCAAAATCAGTCAAAAAAGTCATAGTATAGCATGTCGTCCAAAATCAGTCAAAAATGTCATAGGTTAGTATGTCGTCCAAAATCAGTCAAAAAAGTCATAGGTTAGTATGTCGTCCAAAATCAGGCAAAATGTCATAGGTTAGTATGTCGTCCAAAATCAGTCAAAAAAGTCATAGTATAGCATGTCGTCCAAAATCAGTCAAAAATGTCATAGGTTAGTATGTCGTCCAAAATGTGACAAAGAAGTCATAGGTTAGTATGTCGTCCAAAATCAGTCAAAAATGTCATAGGTTAGTATGTCGTCCAAAATCAGTCAAAAATGTCATAGGTTAGTATGTCGTCCAAAATCAGTCAAAAAAGTCATAGTATAGCATGTCGTCCAAAATCAGTCAAAAATGTCATAGGTTAGTATGTCGTCCAAAATGTGACAAAGAAGTCATAGGTTAGTATGTCGTCCAAAATCAGTCAAAAATGTCATAGGTTAGTATGTCGTCCAAAATCAGTCAAAAATGTCATAGCTTAGTATGTCGTCCAAAATCAGTCAAAAAGTCATAGGTTAGTATGTCGTCCAAAATGTGACAAAGAAGTCATAGGTTAGTATGTCGTCCAAAATCAGTCAAAAATGTCATAGGTTAGTATGTCGTCCAAAATCAGTCAAAAATGTCATAGGTTAGTATGTCGTCCAAAATCAGTCAAAAATGTCATAGGTTAGTATGTCGTCCAAAATCAGGCAAAAATGTCATAGGTGAGTATGTCGTCCAAAATCAGGCAAAAATGTCATAGTATAGCATGTCGTCCAAAATCAGTCAAAAATGTCATAGGTTAGTATGTCGTCCAAAATCAGTCAAAAATGTCATAGGTTAGTATGTCGTCCAAAATCAGTCAAAAAAGTCATAGGTTAGTATGTCGTCCAAAATGTGACACAGAAGTCATAATATAGCATGTCGTCCAAAATCAGTCAAAAATGTCATAGGTTAGTATGTCGTCCAAAATGTGACAAAGAAGTCATAGGTTAGTATGTCGTCCAAAATGTGACACAGAAGTCATAATATAGCATGTCGTCCAAAATCAGTCAAAAATGTCATAGGTTAGTATGTCGTCTAAAATGTGACAAAGAAGTCATAGGTTAGTATGTCGTCCAAAATCAGGCAAAAAAGTCATAGGTTAGTATGTCGTCCAAAATGTGACAAAAATGTCATAGGTTAGTATGTCGTCCAAAATCAGTCAAAAAAGTCATAGGTTAGTATGTCGTCCAAAATGTGACAAAAATGTCATAGGTTAGTATGTCGTCCAAAATCAGTCAAAAATGTCATAGGTTAGTATGTCGTCCAAAATCAGTCAAAAAAGTCATAGGTTAGTATGTCGTCCAAAATCAGGCAAAAATGTCATAGGTTAGTATGTCGTCCAAAATCAGTCAAAAAAGTCATAGGTTAGTATGTCGTACAAAATCAGTCAAAAAAGTCATAGGTTAGTATGTCGTCCAAAATGTGACAAAGAAGTCATAGGTTAGTATGTCGTCCAAAATCAGTCAAAAATGTCATAGGTTAGTATGTCGTCCAAAATGTGACAAAGAAGTCATAGGTTAGTATGTCGTCCAAAATCAGTCAAAAATGTCATAGGTTAGTATGTCGTCCAAAATCAGTCAAAAAAGTCATAGGTTAGTATGTCGTACAAAATCAGTCAAAAAAGTCATAGGTTAGTATGTCGTCCAAAATCAGTCAAAAAAGTCATAGTATAGCATGTCGTCCAAAATCAGTCAAAAATGTCATAGGTTAGTATGTCGTCCAAAATCAGTCAAAAAAGTCATAGGTTAGTATGTCGTCCAAAATCAGGCAAAATGTCATAGGTTAGTATGTCGTCCAAAATCAGTCAAAAAAGTCATAGTATAGCATGTCGTCCAAAATCAGTCAAAAATGTCATAGGTTAGTATGTCGTCCAAAATGTGACAAAGAAGTCATAGGTTAGTATGTCGTCCAAAATCAGTCAAAAATGTCATAGGTTAGTATGTCGTCCAAAATCAGTCAAAAATGTCATAGGTTAGTATGTCGTCCAAAATCAGTCAAAAAAGTCATAGTATAGCATGTCGTCCAAAATCAGTCAAAAATGTCATAGGTTAGTATGTCGTCCAAAATGTGACAAAGAAGTCATAGGTTAGTATGTCGTCCAAAATCAGTCAAAAATGTCATAGGTTAGTATGTCGTCCAAAATCAGTCAAAAATGTCATAGCTTAGTATGTCGTCCAAAATCAGTCAAAAATGTCATAGCTTAGTATGTCGTCCAAAATCAGTCAAAAAAGTCATAGGTTAGTATGTCGTACAAAATCAGTCAAAAATGTCATAGGTTAGTATGTCGTCCAAAATCAGGCAAAAATGTCATAGGTTAGTATGTCGTCCAAAATCAGTCAAAAAAGTCATAGGTTAGTATGTCGTCCAAAATCAGTCAAAAAAGTCATAGTATAGCATGTCGTCCAAAATCAGTCAAAAATGTCATAGGTTAGTATGTCGTCCAAAATCAGTCAAAAATGTCATAGGTTAGTATGTCGTCCAAAATGTGACAAAGAAGTCATAGGTTAGTATGTCGTCCAAAATCAGTCAAAAAAGTCATAGGTTAGTATGTCGTCCAAAATCAGGCAAAAAAGTCATAGGTTAGTATGTCGTCCAAAATCAGGCAAAAATGTCATAGGTTAGTATGTCGTCCAAAATGTGACAAAAAAGTCATAGTATAGCATGTCGTCCAAAATCAGTCAAAAATGTCATAGGTTAGTATGTCGTCCAAAATCAGTCAAAAATGTCATAGGTTAGTATGTCGTCCAAAATCAGTCAAAAATGTCATAGCTAAGTATGTCGTCCAAAATCAGTCAAAAAAGTCATAGGTTAGTATGTCGTACAAAATCAGTCAAAAATGTCATAGGTTAGTATGTCGTACAAAATCAGGCAAAAATGTCATAGGTTAGTATGTCGTCCAAAATCAGTCAAAAAAGTCATAGGTTAGTATGTCGTCCAAAATCAGTCAAAAAAGTCATAGTATAGCATGTCGTCCAAAATCAGTCAAAAATGTCATAGGTTAGTATGTCGTCCAAAATCAGTCAAAAATGTCATAGGTTAGTATGTCGTCCAAAATCAGTCAAAAAAGTCATAGGTTAGTATGTCGTCCAAAATCAGTCAAAAAAGTCATAGGTTAGTATGTCGTCCAAAATCAGTCAAAAATGTCATAGGTTAGTATGTCTTCCAATATCTGTCAAAAAAGTCATAGGTTAGTATGAAGTCCAAAATCAGTCAAAAAAGTCATAGGTTAGTATGTCGTCCAAAATCAGTCAAAAATGTCATAGGTTAGTATGTCGTCCAAAATCAGTCAAAAAAGTCATAGGTTAGTATGTCGTACAAAATCAGTCAAAAAAGTCATAGGTTAGTATGTCGTCCAAAATGTGACAAAGAAGTCATAGGTTAGTATGTCGTCCAAAATCAGTCAAAAATGTCATAGGTTAGTATGTCGTCCAAAATCAGTCAAAAAAGTCATAGGTTAGTATGTCGTCCAAAATCAGGCAAAAATGTCATAGGTTAGTATGTCGTCCAAAATCAGTCAAAAAAGTCATAGGTTAGTATGTCGTACAAAATCAGTCAAAAATGTCATAGGTTAGTATGTCGTCCAAAATCAGTCAAAAAAGTCATAGGTTAGTATGTCGTACAAAATCAGTCAAAAAAGTCATAGGTTAGTATGTCGTCCAAAATCAGTCAAAAAAGTCATAGTATAGCATGTCGTCCAAAATCAGTCAAAAATGTCATAGGTTAGTATGTCGTCCAAAATCAGTCAAAAAAGTCATAGGTTAGTATGTCGTCCAAAATCAGGCAAAATGTCATAGGTTAGTATGTCGTCCAAAATCAGTCAAAAAAGTCATAGTATAGCATGTCGTCCAAAATCAGTCAAAAATGTCATAGGTTAGTATGTCGTCCAAAATGTGACAAAGAAGTCATAGGTTAGTATGTCGTCCAAAATCAGTCAAAAATGTCATAGGTTAGTATGTCGTCCAAAATCAGTCAAAAATGTCATAGGTTAGTATGTCGTCCAAAATCAGTCAAAAAAGTCATAGTATAGCATGTCGTCCAAAATCAGTCAAAAATGTCATAGGTTAGTATGTCGTCCAAAATGTGACAAAGAAGTCATAGGTTAGTATGTCGTCCAAAATCAGTCAAAAATGTCATAGGTTAGTATGTCGTCCAAAATCAGTCAAAAATGTCATAGCTTAGTATGTCGTCCAAAATCAGTCAAAAATGTCATAGCTTAGTATGTCGTCCAAAATCAGTCAAAAAAGTCATAGGTTAGTATGTCGTACAAAATCAGTCAAAAATGTCATAGGTTAGTATGTCGTCCAAAATCAGGCAAAAATGTCATAGGTTAGTATGTCGTCCAAAATCAGTCAAAAAAGTCATAGGTTAGTATGTCGTCCAAAATCAGTCAAAAAAGTCATAGTATAGCATGTCGTCCAAAATCAGTCAAAAATGTCATAGGTTAGTATGTCGTCCAAAATCAGTCAAAAATGTCATAGGTTAGTATGTCGTCCAAAATGTGACAAAGAAGTCATAGGTTAGTATGTCGTCCAAAATCAGTCAAAAAAGTCATAGGTTAGTATGTCGTCCAAAATCAGGCAAAAAAGTCATAGGTTAGTATGTCGTCCAAAATCAGGCAAAAATGTCATAGGTTAGTATGTCGTCCAAAATGTGACAAAAAAGTCATAGTATAGCATGTCGTCCAAAATCAGTCAAAAATGTCATAGGTTAGTATGTCGTCCAAAATCAGTCAAAAATGTCATAGGTTAGTATGTCGTCCAAAATCAGTCAAAAATGTCATAGCTAAGTATGTCGTCCAAAATCAGTCAAAAAAGTCATAGGTTAGTATGTCGTACAAAATCAGTCAAAAATGTCATAGGTTAGTATGTCGTACAAAATCAGGCAAAAATGTCATAGGTTAGTATGTCGTCCAAAATCAGTCAAAAAAGTCATAGGTTAGTATGTCGTACAAAATCAGTCAAAAAAGTCATAGGTTAGTATGTCGTCCAAAATCAGTCAAAAAAGTCATAGTATAGCATGTCGTCCAAAATCAGTCAAAAATGTCATAGGTTAGTATGTCGTCCAAAATCAGTCAAAAAAGTCATAGGTTAGTATGTCGTCCAAAATCAGGCAAAATGTCATAGGTTAGTATGTCGTCCAAAATCAGTCAAAAAAGTCATAGTATAGCATGTCGTCCAAAATCAGTCAAAAATGTCATAGGTTAGTATGTCGTCCAAAATGTGACAAAGAAGTCATAGGTTAGTATGTCGTCCAAAATCAGTCAAAAATGTCATAGGTTAGTATGTCGTCCAAAATCAGTCAAAAATGTCATAGGTTAGTATGTCGTCCAAAATCAGTCAAAAAAGTCATAGTATAGCATGTCGTCCAAAATCAGTCAAAAATGTCATAGGTTAGTATGTCGTCCAAAATCAGTCAAAAATGTCATAGCTTAGTATGTCGTCCAAAATCAGTCAAAAATGTCATAGGTTAGTATGTCGTCCAAAATCAGTCAAAAAAGTCATAGGTTAGTATGTCGTCCAAAATCAGTCAAAAATGTCATAGGTTAGTATGTCGTCCAAAATCAGTCAAAAAATGTCATATGTTAGTATGTCGTCCAAAATCAGTCAAAAAAGTCATAGGTTAGTATGTGGTCCAAAATCAGGCAAAAAAGTCATAGGTTAGTATGTCGTCCAAAATGTGACAAAAATGTCATAGGTTAGTATGTCGTCCAAAATCAGTCAAAAATGTCATAGGTTAGTATGTCGTCCGAAATCAGGCAAAAATGTCATAGGTTAGTATGTCGTCCAAAATGTGACAAAAATGTCATAGGTTAGTATGTCGTCCAAAATCAGTCAAAAATGTCATAGGTTAGTATGTCGTCCAAAATCAGTCAAAAAAGTCATAGGTTAGTATGTCGTCCAAAATGTGACAAAGAAGTCATAGGTTAGTATGTCGTCCAAAATCAGTCAAAAAAGTCATAGGTTAGTATGTCGTACAAAATCAGTCAAAAATGTCATAGGTTAGTATGTCGTCCAAAATCAGTCAAAAAAGTCATAGGTTAGTATGTCGTCCAAAATCAGTCAAAAATGTCATAGGTTAGCATGTCGTCCAAAATGTGACAAAGAAGTCATAGTATAGTATGTCGTCCAAAATCAGTCAAAAATGTCATAGGTTAGTATGTCGTCCAAAATCAGTCAAAAATGTCATAGGTTAGTATGTCGTCCAAAATCAGTCAAAAAGTCATAGGTTAGTATGTCGTCCAAAATGTGACAAAGAAGTCATAGGTTAGTATGTCGTCCAAAATCAGTCAAAAATGTCATAGGTTAGTATGTCGTCCAAAATCAGTCAAAAATGTCATAGGTTAGTATGTCGTCCAAAATCAGTCAAAAATGTCATAGGTTAGTATGTCGTCCAAAATCAGGCAAAAAAGTCATAGGTTAGTATGTCGTCCAAAATGTGACAAAAATGTCATAGGTTAGTATGTCGTCCAAAATCAGTCAAAAATGTCATAGGTTAGTATGTCGTCCAAAATCAGTCAAAAATGTCATAGGTTAGTATGTCGTCCAAAATCAGGCAAAAATGTCATAGGTGAGTATGTCGTCCAAAATCAGGCAAAAATGTCATAGTATAGCATGTCGTCCAAAATCAGTCAAAAATGTCATAGGTTAGTATGTCGTCCAAAATCAGTCAAAAATGTCATAGGTTAGTATGTCGTCCAAAATCAGTCAAAAAAGTCATAGGTTAGTATGTCGTCCAAAATGTGACACAGAAGTCATAATATAGCATGTCGTCCAAAATCAGTCAAAAATGTCATAGGTTAGTATGTCGTCCAAAATGTGACAAAGAAGTCATAGGTTAGTATGTCGTCCAAAATGTGACACAGAAGTCATAATATAGCATGTCGTCCAAAATCAGTCAAAAAAGTCATAGTATAGCATGTCGTCCAAAATCAGTCAAAAATGTCATAGGTTAGTATGTCGTCCAAAATCAGTCAAAAAAGTCATAGGTTAGTATGTCGTCCAAAATCAGGCAAAATGTCATAGTATAGCATGTCGTCCAAAATCAGTCAAAAATGTCATAGGTTAGTATGTCGTCCAAAATGTGACAAAGAAGTCATAGGTTAGTATGTCGTCCAAAATCAGTCAAAAATGTCATAGGTTAGTATGTCGTCCAAAATCAGTCAAAAATGTCATAGGTTAGTATGTCGTCCAAAATCAGTCAAAAAAGTCATAGTATAGCATGTCGTCCAAAATCAGTCAAAAATGTCATAGGTTAGTATGTCGTCCAAAATGTGACAAAGAAGTCATAGGTTAGTATGTCGTCCAAAATCAGTCAAAAATGTCATAGGTTAGTATGTCGTCCAAAATCAGTAAAAAATGTCATAGCTTAGTATGTCGTCCAAAATCAGTCAAAAAAGTCATACGTTAGTATGTCGTACAAAATCAGTCAAAAATGTCATAGGTTAGTATGTCGTCCAAAATCAGGCAAAAATGTCATAGGTTAGTATGTCGTCCAAAATCAGTCAAAAAAGTCATAGGTTAGTATGTCGTCCAAAATCAGTCAAAAAAGTCATAGTATAGCATGTCGTCCAAAATCAGTCAAAAATGTCATAGGTTAGTATGTCGTCCAAAATCAGTCAAAAATGTCATAGGTTAGTATGTCGTCCAAAATGTGACAAAGAAGTCATAGGTTAGTATGTCGTCCAAAATCAGTCAAAAAAGTCATAGGTTAGTATGTCGTCCAAAATCAGGCAAAAAAGTCATAGGTTAGTATGTCGTCCAAAATCAGGCAAAAATGTCATAGGTTAGTATGTCGTCCAAAATGTGACAAAAAAGTCATAGTATAGCATGTCGTCCAAAATCAGTCAAAAATGTCATAGGTTAGTATGTCGTCCAAAATCAGTCAAAAATGTCATAGGTTAGTATGTCGTCCAAAATCAGTCAAAAATGTCATAGCTAAGTATGTCGTCCAAAATCAGTCAAAAAAGTCATAGGTTAGTATGTCGTACAAAATCAGTCAAAAATGTCATAGGTTAGTATGTCGTACAAAATCAGGCAAAAATGTCATAGGTTAGTATGTCGTCCAAAATCAGTCAAAAAAGTCATAGGTTAGTATGTCGTCCAAAATCAGTCAAAAAAGTCATAGTATAGCATGTCGTCCAAAATCAGTCAAAAATGTCATAGGTTAGTATGTCGTCCAAAATCAGTCAAAAATGTCATAGGTTAGTATGTCGTCCAAAATCAGTCAAAAAAGTCATAGGTTAGTATGTCGTCCAAAATCAGTCAAAAAAGTCATAGGTTAGTATGTCGTCCAAAATCAGTCAAAAATGTCATAGGTTAGTATGTCTTCCAATATCTGTCAAAAAAGTCATAGGTTAGTATGAAGTCCAAAATCAGTCAAAAAAGTCATAGGTTAGTATGTCGTCCAAAATCAGTCAAAAATGTCATAGGTTAGTATGTCGTCCAAAATCAGTCAAAAAAGTCATAGGTTAGTATGTCGTACAAAATCAGTCAAAAAAGTCATAGGTTAGTATGTCGTCCAAAATGTGACAAAGAAGTCATAGGTTAGTATGTCGTCCAAAATCAGTCAAAAATGTCATAGGTTAGTATGTCGTCCAAAATCAGTCAAAAAAGTCATAGGTTAGTATGTCGTCCAAAATCAGGCAAAAATGTCATAGGTTAGTATGTCGTCCAAAATCAGTCAAAAAAGTCATAGGTTAGTATGTTGTACAAAATCAGTCAAAAATGTCATAGGTTAGTATGTCGTCCAAAATCAGTCAAAAAAGTCATAGGTTAGTATGTCGTACAAAATCAGTCAAAAAAGTCATAGGTTAGTATGTCGTCCAAAATCAGTCAAAAAAGTCATAGTATAGCATGTCGTCCAAAATCAGTCAAAAATGTCATAGGTTAGTATGTCGTCCAAAATCAGTCAAAAAAGTCATAGGTTAGTATGTCGTCCAAAATCAGGCAAAATGTCATAGGTTAGTATGTCGTCCAAAATCAGTCAAAAAAGTCATAGTATAGCATGTCGTCCAAAATCAGTCAAAAATGTCATAGGTTAGTATGTCGTCCAAAATGTGACAAAGAAGTCATAGGTTAGTATGTCGTCCAAAATCAGTCAAAAATGTCATAGGTTAGTATGTCGTCCAAAATCAGTCAAAAATGTCATAGGTTAGTATGTCGTCCAAAATCAGTCAAAAAAGTCATAGTATAGCATGTCGTCCAAAATCAGTCAAAAATGTCATAGGTTAGTATGTCGTCCAAAATCAGTCAAAAATGTCATAGCTTAGTATGTCGTCCAAAATCAGTCAAAAATGTCATAGGTTAGTATGTCGTCCAAAATCAGTCAAAAATGTCATAGCTTAGTATGTCGTCCAAAATCAGTCAAAAAAGTCATAGGTTAGTATGTCGTCCAAAATCAGTCAAAAATGTCATAGGTTAGTATGTCGTCCAAAATCAGTCAAAAAATGTCATATGTTAGTATGTCGTCCAAAATCAGTCAAAAAAGTCATAGGTTAGTATGTGGTCCAAAATCAGGCAAAAAAGTCATAGGTTAGTATGTCGTCCAAAATGTGACAAAAATGTCATAGGTTAGTATGTCGTCCAAAATCAGTCAAAAATGTCATAGGTTAGTATGTCGTCCGAAATCAGGCAAAAATGTCATAGGTTAGTATGTCGTCCAAAATGTGACAAAAATGTCATAGGTTAGTATGTCGTCCAAAATCAGTCAAAAATGTCATAGGTTAGTATGTCGTCCAAAATCAGTCAAAAAAGTCATAGGTTAGTACGTCGTCCAAAATGTGACAAAGAAGTCATAGGTTAGTATGTCGTCCAAAATCAGTCAAAAATGTCATAGGTTAGTATGTCGTCCAAAATCAGTCAAAAAAGTCATAGGTTAGTATGTCGTCCAAAATCAGTCAAAAATGTCATAGGTTAGCATGTCGTCCAAAATGTGACAAAGAAGTCATAGTATAGTATGTCGTCCAAAATCAGTCAAAAATGTCATAGGTTAGTATGTCGTCCAAAATCAGTCAAAAATGTCATAGGTTAGTATGTCGTCCAAAATCAGTCAAAAAGTCATAGGTTAGTATGTCGTCCAAAATGTGACAAAGAAGTCATAGGTTAGTATGTCGTCCAAAATCAGTCAAAAATGTCATAGGTTAGTATGTCGTCCAAAATCAGTCAAAAATGTCATAGGTTAGTATGTCGTCCAAAATCAGGCAAAAAAGTCATAGGTTAGTATGTCGTCCAAAATGTGACAAAAATGTCATAGGTTAGTATGTCGTCCAAAATCAGTCAAAAAAGTCATAGGTTAGTATGTCGTCCAAAATGTGACAAAAATGTCATAGGTAAGTATGTCGTCCAAAATCAGTCAAAAATGTCATAGGTTAGTATGTCGTCCAAAATCAGTCAAAAAAGTCATAGGTTAGTATGTCGTCCAAAATCAGTCAAAAATGTCATAGGTTAGCATGTCGTCCAAAATGTGACAAAGAAGTCATAGTATAGTATGTCGTCCAAAATTAGTCAAAAATGTCATAGGTTAGTATGTCGTCCAAAATCAGTCAAAAATGTCATAGGTTAGTATGTCGTCCAAAATCAGTCAAAAAGTCATAGGTTAGTATGTCGTCCAAAATGTGACAAAGAAGTCATAGGTTAGTATGTCGTCCAAAATCAGTCAAAAATGTCATAGGTTAGTATGTCGTCCAAAATCAGTCAAAAATGTCATAGGTTAGTATGTCGTCCAAAATCAGTCAAAAATGTCATAGGTTAGTATGTCGTCCAAAATCAGGCAAAAATGTCATAGGTGAGTATGTCGTCCAAAATCAGGCAAAAATGTCATAGTATAGCATGTCGTCCAAAATCAGTCAAAAATGTCATAGGTTAGTATGTCGTCCAAAATCAGTCAAAAATGTCATAGGTTAGTATGTCGTCCAAAATCAGTCAAAAAAGTCATAGGTTAGTATGTCGTCCAAAATGTGACACAGAAGTCATAATATAGCATGTCGTCCAAAATCAGTCAAAAATGTCATAGGTTAGTATGTCGTCCAAAATGTGACAAAGAAGTCATAGGTTAGTATGTCGTCCAAAATGTGACACAGAAGTCATAATATAGCATGTCGTCCAAAATCAGTCAAAAATGTCATAGGTTAGTATGTCGTCTAAAATGTGACAAAGAAGTCATAGGTTAGTATGTCGTCCAAAATCAGGCAAAAAAGTCATAGGTTAGTATGTCGTCCAAAATGTGACAAAAATGTCATAGGTTAGTATGTCGTCCAAAATCAGTCAAAAAAGTCATAGGTTAGTATGTCGTCCAAAATGTGACAAAAATGTCATAGGTTAGTATGTCGTCCAAAATCAGTCAAAAATGTCATAGGTTAGTATGTCGTCCAAAATCAGTCAAAAAAGTCATAGGTTAGTATGTCGTCCAAAATCAGGCAAAAATGTCATAGGTTAGTATGTCGTCCAAAATCAGTCAAAAAAGTCATAGGTTAGTATGTCGTACAAAATCAGTCAAAAAAGTCATAGGTTAGTATGTCGTCCAAAATGTGACAAAGAAGTCATAGGTTAGTATGTCTTCCAAAATCAGTCAAAAATGTCATAGGTTAGTATGTCGTCCAAAATCAGTCAAAAAAGTCATAGGTTAGTATGTCGTCCAAAATCAGGCAAAAATGTCATAGGTTAGTATGTCGTCCAAAATCAGTCAAAAAAGTCATAGGTTAGTATGTCGTACAAAATCAGTCAAAAATGTCATAGGTTAGTATGTCGTCCAAAATCAGTCAAAAAAGTCATAGGTTAGTATGTCGTACAAAATCAGTCAAAAAAGTCATAGGTTAGTATGTCGTCCAAAATCAGTCAAAAAAGTCATAGTATAGCATGTCGTCCAAAATCAGTCAAAAATGTCATAGGTTAGTATGTCGTCCAAAATCAGTCAAAAAAGTCATAGGTTAGTATGTCGTCCAAAATCAGGCAAAATGTCATAGGTTAGTATGTCGTCCAAAATCAGTCAAAAAAGTCATAGTATAGCATGTCGTCCAAAATCAGTCAAAAATGTCATAGGTTAGTATGTCGTCCAAAATGTGACAAAGAAGTCATAGGTTAGTATGTCGTCCAAAATCAGTCAAAAATGTCATAGGTTAGTATGTCGTCCAAAATCAGTCAAAAATGTCATAGGTTAGTATGTCGTCCAAAATCAGTCAAAAAAGTCATAGTATAGCATGTCGTCCAAAATCAGTCAAAAATGTCATAGGTTAGTATGTCGTCCAAAATGTGACAAAGAAGTCATAGGTTAGTATGTCGTCCAAAATCAGTCAAAAATGTCATAGGTTAGTATGTCGTCCAAAATCAGTCAAAAATGTCATAGCTTAGTATGTCGTCCAAAATCAGTCAAAAAAGTCATAGGTTAGTATGTCGTACAAAATCAGTCAAAAATGTCATAGGTTAGTATGTCGTCCAAAATCAGGCAAAAATGTCATAGGTTAGTATGTCGTCCAAAATCAGTCAAAAAAGTCATAGGTTAGTATGTCGTCCAAAATCAGTCAAAAAAGTCATAGTATAGCATGTCGTCCAAAATCAGTCAAAAATGTCATAGGTTAGTATGTCGTCCAAAATCAGTCAAAAATGTCATAGGTTAGTATGTCGTCCAAAATGTGACAAAGAAGTCATAGGTTAGTATGTCGTCCAAAATCAGTCAAAAAAGTCATAGGTTAGTATGTCGTCCAAAATCAGTCAAAAAAGTCATAGGTTAGTATGTCGTCCAAAATCAGGCAAATATGTCATAGGTTAGTATGTCGTCCAAAATGTGACAAAAAAGTCATAGTATAGCATGTCGTCCAAAATCAGTCAAAAATGTCATAGGTTAGTATGTCGTCCAAAATCAGTCAAAAATGTCATAGGTTAGTATGTCGTCCAAAATCAGTCAAAAATGTCATAGCTAAGTATGTCGTCCAAAATCAGTCAAAAAAGTCATAGGTTAGTATGTCGTACAAAATCAGTCAAAAATGTCATAGGTTAGTATGTCGTACAAAATCAGGCAAAAATGTCATAGGTTAGTATGTCGTCCAAAATCAGTCAAAAAAGTCATAGTATAGCATGTCGTCCAAAATCAGTCAAAAATGTCATAGGTTAGTATGTCGTCCAAAATCAGTCAAAAATGTCATAGGTTAGTATGTCGTCCAAAATCAGTCAAAAAAGTCATAGGTTAGTATGTCGTCCAAAATCAGTCAAAAATGTCATAGGTTAGTATGTCGTCCAAAATCAGTCAAAAAAGTCATAGTATAGCATGTCGTCCAAAATCAGTCAAAAAAGTCATAGTATAGCATGTCGTCCAAAATCAGTCAAAAATGTCATAGGTTAGCATGTCGTCCAAAATCAGTCAAAAATGTCATAGGTTAGTATGTCGTCCAAAATCAGTCAAAAATGTCATAGGTTAGTATGTCGTCCAAAATCAGTCAAAAATGTCATAGGTTAGTATGTCGTCCAAAATCAGTCAAAAATGTCATAGGTTAGTATGTCGTCCAAAATCAGTCAAAAATGTCATAGGTTAGTATGTCGTCCAAAATCAGTCAAAAAAGTCATAGGTTAGTATGTCGTCCAAAATCAGTCAAAAATGTCATAGGTTAGTATGTCGTCCAAAATCAGTCAAAAAAGTCATAGGTTAGTATGTCGTCCAAAATCAGTCAAAAATGTCATAGGTTAGTATGTCGTCCAAAATCAGTCAAAAAAAGTCATAGTATAGCATGTCGTCCAAAATCAGTCAAAAAAGTCATAATATAGCATGTGGTCCAAAATCAGTCAAAAATGTCATAGGTTAGTATGTCGTCCAAAATCAGTCAAAAAAGTCATAGGTTAGTATGTCGTCCAAAATCAGGCAAAAATGTCATAGGTTAGTATGTCGTCCAAAATCAGTCAAAAATGTCATAGGTTAGTATGTCGTCCAAAATCAGTCAAAAAAGTCATAGGTTAGTATGTCGTCCAAAATGTGACAAAAAAGTCATAGTACAGTATGTCGTCCAAAAAGTCACAAAAAAGTCATAGGTTAGTATGTCGTCCAAAAAGTCACAAAAAAGTCATAGGTTAGTATGTCGTCCAAAAAGTCACAAAAAAGTCATAGGTTAGTATTTTGTCCAAAATGTGACAAAAGTCATACTTCATATACAGTATATACACTATACTATAATATCATAGCAAATTGCTTTGGTGGACTTGTCCATTAGAAGCTTTGCTTGGTTTGGTATAAAAAGGTTTTTGAGGTTTTTTACTATTAAATCTATAAATCATCATTCACAACCTGGAATATCACAGGAATATTTCTATGTATTGTTTACCCCCATAAAACTCCCCAAAAATGAATTCGATATTGTCCCCAAATTATTCAGGCCTAGTTGTACAGTAACTAATAATTATAAGTGGTTGCAGTTGTGGCTGTAATATGACCATGACTACTTCCATTTCAGTGAAAGGGCTGCTTCAACGTAATAAAGACGATATTTTTATATTAAGTGGCATCCTCTTGTACTCAAGCCGAGCCTCTATCGGAGTCTGGAGTAGCTCTGCAGCGATGTGACCGCTAAGTGCCTGATGTTTTCAACAACTGCAGTATCAACAGGAGGGTGCGATGCTGCTGCTCTTCAGCCTCGGCTCTCTCATTCTCATCACAGGAGTCAGCCTACAGTGTTGAAAGAGCGCCGACACTGCCAAGCAGACGCCTGTGAAGGAGGAGGCAGGGGTCACGGCTCCTGCTGCTGCTACAAATCTATAGAAAACTGAGTTTAAAAAAACAAACAAAAAAACAAGGCTTTTTGTAAAAGGGTAAAATGTTTCTTACTCACTGTGCACTGGGACTCAGAAAGTGGAGAGCACCAGTACTGTGGAAAAAAAGCTTTTGGTTGAAAGTAAGCGGAAGAGAAAGAATGGAAAGGTTCTGTTAAAATTCATTTTGATGGATTAGGTAACTATAGTATGTCTAAGGTTGGATAGTAAAGTCATGTTTAACATTACATTTGGGTGGTGTTTTTGAATGACTCGGATGTAGGCAAAGAGAGAGTGCGAGAGCCCCTGAGAATCACAATTTTGTTAAAGACAAGCATGAACAGGAGACTGCAGCAACACCTAATAAGGCCCCGTGACACTAGCTTGCTGTCAAAAGCTTCATAATTTCAGTGCAGCAATGTATGAACCAAAAGCCCACTTGTGCTTCAGGCAAGAGAAGCAGGAATGGTTTGATTTGTGGGAGCAGAAAATTGGTTGGGTTTCAATCAAATGCTAACAACTTCTCATTTTTCAAGCCTGATTTATACTCCATTGCAT
This sequence comes from Solea solea, assembly GCF_958295425.1. NCBI lineage: Eukaryota > Metazoa > Chordata > Actinopteri > Pleuronectiformes > Soleidae > Solea > Solea solea. The sequence continues at coordinate 16,249,286 of NC_081148.1, forward strand.
GCGAGGGTCACGCTACAGAAATGCACCGAAAAACTGTTGCCCAACACTTTCCACTTTTGTTGTAAACCTGCAGAACTTCCCCGGGGTGTAGATACGGTCATAGTTTGATTTGATTGGTAATCAGTGTCAGTATAGATCAGTAAAAAACATGTTTTCTAGGGACGGGAATCGATATACTGGTTAAAATCACTGGCTCGGATGTTGGACAAATAAAAATGTAAAATCTGATACAATCCATTAAATCCTGTATATCACATGCTTCACTATGCACAGACTGTAAAAAATGTCAATAAAAATCAGCAAAAGCATTTTAGCTGAGTCATGTTTGTGCTGTTTATTTCTTCTTTTTGGGAGAACAATAGCTGTTGCACAGTTGGAGAATTATGTCTTTGAAATGACTCAGCACAAATCTACAATCTACAATGACTGTTGGACTAATATCGGTATATACTCAAGTTTGTGGTAGCCTATCGGTATCATGCGTGGATGTAAAGTGGCCCTGCAGGTGTATCCACACTGTTGATACATAATAAGGAGAATGAGTGCTGCTTTTCTCCCCGTCCAAAAACATTGAATGCCCCAACTCCACCCACACCTGTCTGAGGAGCTTGATGACTGTCACCTGTGCGAGTGCTGTTCATCAAGACACTGCAGGAATAACAACCAGAATGATTCACTTTGTGTGTTATGTCCTCACACTGATGGGAGTCCAGATAGTTCTGTCCTGAATCATGCTGTCAAACACAGGCCCCGTGGTAAGCTGTGCTGCCTTTTGTTTTAACCTAATAATGATTGAGTGCTTCCTCCTCTAATGAAGGTTATTTATTCTGAGCCTAGTGGCTAAATCTATCAGTAACATCTGAGATCTGGGTTTGGCTTTTTCAGGAGAATAGTTTTGTATTTTTTCCAAGTTTAATTGGTTGAAATGCAGTTTGAGAAGTAACACAAGTACTAATATCTGAGCAAATGAAGCGCGACTTGGACGTGTTTAGAAAAGATCCTCCGCATTGATGCACTTGAGTCTTGTGTTTTACAACCGTTGTGAACACATAAAAGGCGTCTTACATGAAAAACGCAGGCTGGCTTTGAGGAATCACATCAACTTCACAAGCAGCACAACAGCTTCTCACTTAGATTTTTTTTCTTGAAAACCAACCACAGGCCAAACTCTACCTGTCCATAATTCATGATGTGATTGAGAGTATGAGGGAGCTCTTCTTAGAAGAAGGGCTAGAAGACCGAGTCCTGGATGATTTAAGACATGTGAGTTTTTTGTTTTTTTTTTACTTTACACAACCCTGCTTCATTCTTAAATATAAATGTAGTGCAGACCTTTTACTGACTTTGTCAGATATAGCAAAGTTAGAAACATCAGTGAGAACGTCGGCAGACCGACTGCTGTGTGTTCTGCTCTGCAGCTTTGGGAGTCAAAGATGATGCAGTCTAAAGCAATGGAAGACTTCAGGAAGAACAACATCAACTCCTCCAACTTTGTCCTCCAGCTCCCCGACAACTACGGCCTGACTGAACCAGAACCAGGTGGTAGTAATGTAAACGTAGATATACACTACAATCTAATGTAAGTTAAGTGATCAGTGTGTGTGTCACCTTTGCTGTTGTCGTTTTCTGCTCTTAGCCTCACTTGTGATCCCTGCAAGTCAGAATATCCACAGGTTCCCAGTCAAGGCGAGTGTCATCGGGGTTTACAGCACATCACTCTCACACACTACAAGCAAATAATAGCTGTATTAATATGGGTCGTATTGGCATGAATTGTGTCCACTGTATTATTTCATGCGGTCGGGATTATTCTAAATAACAAAAACACAAAAGTTTTGCTTTCTGGTAAGATGTCAGTCCTATAATCTGGTGTCTGAAATTTAAAATTCAACATTTAAATGTGCACTTCTTGCAAAACATCTTCTGGAAATTTAAAATAAGAGAATTCAGCCAGCCCAGTACCTGGCTCCAGTCCACTATTGCAACACGTTTAACCTCTTCTGGAACCGTACATCCAAGGGCTCGTGGTAAATGCTTAACTTCTTTCCACATAATGTTTTAATTGCAGAACACCTCCGAGACCGTTGCTACTTTTTCTCTCCCTGCTGGCTTAGCTTACCCTGTGCAGATCCCAGCAGGAGTCACTCTACAAACAGCCTCTGGTATGAAATGACTTTACCTGCTCTGGGACTTTCTTTTTAATTTGAGCCTGGACTAAATTATAGAAGTAACATTTCATTCTTCTCTCACCCCCCGAGGTCAACTCTACAAGGTCAATGTTCCTGTTGTGGTTACTCAGGCCCCAGTGGGTCAGCAACCTGTGTCCCACCCCACACAGAAAGCTCCTGCCCTGCCATCAGCTGCAGTCCCTTCAAGTACCGTTCATCCTCAGCAGGTGGAGCCTGTTTCAGCTGCCTGTATCCCACAGCTGCCACTGCCTGAAACACCCTCCAGTAAAGAGATCAAGCAGCAGCAGCAGCAGCAGCAGCAGCAGCAGCAGCAAGTCCCTGCTGCTGACTCCTCACATCTTCAGGAGGTCCACTCTCCACCGTCTGAAGCCACGACGGGAGAAAATAACCTGAGTGCTCAACCTGAACCTGTGAACTTCAGTTCCACTGCCTCGCCCTCACCCTGCAGTCAGGTGTTAGACTTCCAGCTCAGCACAGAGGAGAAGGCCCTGCCACAGACCGCACTGCTGAAGACCAAAGACATTGATGACATCCTCAAAGAGGTGATTGAGGAGGAGAGAGAGAAGGCACAAAGGGTGAGGAATCAAGCACATGCTGAGTCAAGATCACTCACTTACCTGATGATAAAGTATTTCTTTTCAAAGCAAATACTAATAACATTTGGATAAAGATTCAGTTGCTTTGTGAAAAGTGTAGGATCCATCATTATTGACTTTGACCAGTTCTAATGAGTAATTGTTTTTCTACCATAACATTTTCTTCCTTAGCTCAATATTAAATTGTTCTAGTGCCCCTTTTAATATATCTGAAATAAAGGTGATGAAGTTAATCACCACTCATTTTTGTTTCAAATGTTCTTACTAACTAAGTTTTTTCTTATTAGTGTGAAATCCTCAAAATGAACTCAGACTCACAAACCCTTAGGGCCGCGTCTCATTTTAGTCACACAAAAAAATTGTACTTTTTGAAAAGCAAGCTATAAAAAAATAATTATAAAATTATACTCTACTTTCATTGAGCTGAATTATTTCCACTTACATGTGACTTAATTATTGATATAAATACTAATTCATTTTTTAAGATTCAGCCTTTTAAATGCCAGGTTTTTGTCATGATGCCATCTTATTTTTTTTTACATTGTTGCTGTTCTAATATATCTGAAATAAAAGGGGATTAAGTTAATTACCATTCACGTTTGTTTCACAGAACAAACAAAAAAAACAATCATTTTAAATGGTATTACCTTTTTTGTGTGTGAATTATTACAGCCTGGGATGTCAATGATTAGCAGCAACACTTGTCACAGTGCCATCTAGTGGAAATAGCATGTTTTTTTTTTTCTCTTATGCCAAATATGGCCAACATGATGCCATCTGGTGGAGAGTAGTAAAAATGATCAATTCCAAGGCAAAGTCCTATGTGGACACCCAGACAGTCTTGTATAAAATACCAAAAAGGGAAACTTGGGTAAACGTACAAGTATCTGACCAGAAAATGACTTTGGTATAAGTTGAAGTCACTTTTTTTTATAATAATTAAAAGTCTTAAAGTATTTGACACTTACTGTACTTAAGTATCTGATTATAAAATGTACTTAAGTTTTAGAAGTATTAAAGTGAGGAGTAATGTTGAGCCATGCTGGGTCAGTGGTAGGGCAAGTTGTCTTTCATCTGGAAGGCTGTGGGTTCAATTCCTGGCCCTGCTAGTCTATACGTGTCCTTGAGCAAGACACTAACCCTATGTTGCAGCATGTGAATGGCAAAACTACATATATACATATACATATACACACACCACTGCCAACTATTCTTCTTCTGGTTTTATTTGGTAGTAATGAGTAACAAAGATAGTTAGAGGAAGTGTAGTGAAGTAAAAGTAAGAGTTGCTAGAAATATAAATAACAAGCACACACATATGTACAGTAACAAAGTATTTGTACTTTGTTACTGTACAACACTGCAGCCAGATATAATAAAATGCAGGTATTATGCTTTAATGGAAGGCAAAAAATTACAGTTTCATTGACATATTTTTTTCACTTAACTGTACGAGTGCTTGTACACAATGTATTTAAGCCAAAAAACAAAGGATAAAAAGCGTGTAAAATGCATACAATTGGCCCTAAGGTGGTGCTGACAACTGCAGCTAATTCATGTGTGCAATTGTACTTGAACCACAGAATTTAGTTCTCACTCAAGTTTAAAAAAAAAACAGCCTAAATGCTGATGTTACTTCTTGTAATTCCTGTTAAGCAGGACCTGGACTACAGCTACAGTGAACTGTCTGACATCGTACAGCTGGACGGTGCCGCTGACAACTCTGACATGGAGGAGGAAGATGTCGTTCCACTGGAGGAAAATGACTTTCTGGGTATGATCAATGCAGAAGCCATTAAGGTTCTGCAGGACGGCGATGGAAGCAGTGATGGCAACAGCATCTCCAGCAGTGACAGTGAGGGAGCAGATAAACCTGTAGAGGAAGAGGTGAGAGAGGGGTTTTTTGATGTGTTTTTTTAAAAGTATATCTCTGTATGCTCTGTTTCACTTAATGCCACTCTCTGTTTTATGAGGATCCTTTGAATTCAGGTGACGATGTGATCGAGCAGGACATCCCAGATCTGTTTGACACCGACAATGTCATCGTTTGCCAGTACGACAAAGTAAGAAGGAACATAACAGCTCTCTGCTGGCCTATATTTACCTCCTGCATGTGCTTAACACTGACTGTTCTTTTATTAAAAATATATTTTGTCTATTGCAGATTCACCGCAGTAAAAACCGCTGGAAGTTTCATCTGAAAGACGGAGTGATGTGCTATGCAGGCAGGGACTATGTGTTCTCTAAAGCTGTTGGGGAAGCTGAGTGGTAATGAGCTTTTAGTTTCCCCAAACGGATCTGATAATCATGTTGAACAAGCAAAAACAATTATATTGAATTTCAACCTCTTGGTGGTATAATTTGGATCGCCACTGTGCACAATCACAGATGCTTTTTGTTGTTGTTGTTTTTTTTGGACTAGTTATGAAAATATTAGAGCAATCCTGCCACTGATTACTCACATTGTTGTTTGTAAATCCAATTTGCTGAGACAAACAGGAGTTTATGTTTTATGTATATTAGTTATTATTATTGGAGGAGCAATTGTTTTCGTCTCTTGATGACAATGTTGCTGTAAATGTACCTAGTGCTGTTGGATTCTGTTTGTTTTGTTTAACTTAAATCACAAATTGAATACACTGAACTTTACTGCGGTGGTGGAGTCGAGTTTCACTTCTTAGGGTAAATATACCCGTGTGTGCGTGCGTGCGTGCGTGCGTGCGTGTGGAAATGAAACGAGCCCAACATTCAACTTCTAAAACAAATGTTTCTGTTCAGAAATGCAAGTAACTAACTGTAATTTGACATCTGAATCAAGAAATTAAACAATAATTGTTTTAGCATTAAAAACGCACGCATATTAATTAGTTTGAATGGTTAAAAAAATAAATTGACAAACACAGTATGGTACATACTTATTGTTTTAATCAATAATCTCAATTCTAGAAATCAGGACATCTTAAATGCTAGTAACATTTATCATAAACCAGGCACTGGTTTCAACTGTCACGTCCACATTCTGAGTCTCCTGAGTACAAAGATAAAATAGATAACACAGTAAGAAATCTATTTTGTAAAAAACAAACCACAACACATTGTACATTTGATCACGTTGACGTCATTGCAATGAAACTTAAAGTCTCAAGCTCTGAAAGGAAAAGAATAGAAATGATTTCCACTTCTTGCTCAAGTACCATTTCATACATCTTTACACATCATAGGTGTTAGAATGGGAAACAAAAATGGCCCACTTTTCTTTCCCATTCCTGTTCCACCTAACTGCTTGACTCGGGTCATACAGCTGAAATCATTCAGATCCCAGTCCTTCCCCTGTCAATACCCCAGGGGTCAGTCCTGGGGCACCCTCCTCTTTATCATCTACCTCCTTCCCTTTGGCAATATCTTCCACAAATGAAATATCCATTTCCACTGCTTCGTGGATGACACCAAGCTCTGTTTATCCAGCTCACCAAATTCCACACTCCTACCCCTCTCACTCACCAACTGCTTATCTGAAATAAAATCCTGGTTCACCTCAAATTTCCTCAAATTAAACAGTGATAAAAGAGAAATCCTCTTTATTGGCACCAAATCCACATTATCTAAAGTTGACAGTTGTTCCCTCACCATCCCCCTTCCCTCATGTTAAGAGTCTGGGTGTCATCCTCGACAGCACACTATCATTCCAATCCCACATCAATAGCATTACCCGGTCTGCATATTTCCATTTTCACAATGTTAATCGACTCCGCCCTTCCCTTACCGCCCAGACAGTCCTTGTTTACAGCATCGTAACTTCCCCCATTGACTACTGTAACAATCTCCTCTCTGGTCTCCCTCACAAATCCCTCCATAAACTTCAACTGGTCCAGCATTCAGCGGCCCACATCATCACCAGAACCCCCTCATTCCACCACATCACCCCCATCTTACAACAACTCCACTGGCTCCCGGTCAATCTCAGAATTCATTTAAAATCCTCCTGCATGGCTTCAAGGCCATCCACAACCTCACACCTCCATATCTCTCCGACCTTCGCCACATCACCACCTCCTCCCGCTTCCTCAGATCCTCCTCCTCCTTCATCCACCTCACTGTACCCTCTGCCCGCCTCAGAGCTTTCAGCCGCTCTGCTCTCCTTCTCTGGAATTCACTCCCACCAGACATCCACAACTCTGACTCTCTTCCCCTCTTTAAATCCAGACTCAAAACCCACAGCCTACTCTCTATTGTTTGTTTTGTAAAGTGCCCTTAAGTGTCAAAAGGTGCTTATAAATAAAATGCTTTATTATAATGCAATTAAATAGAATTCTCTATGTTGATGTGGTTCCCTTCTTTAGAAAGCATCCTTTCATCTTAATGTGATAAGCGTAAACACTAGGGGAGCGAGGTTTTCTGGAGGATGTCATCTTCTGGTTACTGGTGAGGTGTGACGCCACGGTCTGTGACCTGTAGAAATCCGCGCCGGCGTGGCAGCGGCTGCAGCGACTCAGGAGCAGACACACGTCCTTACTGAAAGCCCGTGTGAAGATTGTGTAAAGGAAAGGGTTGCACAGGGAGTTAATGGGATAAAAGAGGATAAGGAGGATCTTGGAGTGAGACACGGTGATGAGGGGCATACGCAGGGCCGCAGAGATGGCGAAGAAGGAGATCGGCGCCATGCACACAAAGTCGGTGAAAATGAGCACAGCCATGCGTTTGGCGATCTTTGTGTCTCCGTGACGAGTTGAGTGTTCGGGATTATGGACACTTAAATATATGCATATGTAACAGTAGCAGACGATAATGAAGGCCACAACGTTGAGCATGAGCATAGCCACCACATACACCTGCGAGGCCAGCGTGTCGATGTCCATGGGCAGACAGATGCTCACTTTGCTGTAGCTGCTGACGCCCACCAGTGGGAGAATGCCAACCAGCAGAGACAAACCCCAACCTGCCCCCATAATGGCCATAACATGGCGCATACGCAGCCTCTTGTTGACATGCATGGCGTTGGTGATGGTGTGCCAGCGTTCAACACTAATTACGGTTAGTGTATACACTGACAGCTCACTGGCAAACACGGTTAAAAACCCCGCGATGCCACAGCCGGGCCCCGTCTGCCAGTCTGTGGCGTGGTTGTAGTACTGCTGATGGGAGTAGAGATCCATAAAGGCGATGAGCATCAGGTAGAGCCCCATGCACAGGTCGGCGAAAGCCAGGTTACACATGAGAAATCTGGAGACGGTGAGCTTGTGGTGGCTAATTAGCAACATAGTCAGGACGGCCAGGTTACCTAACACTGCGCAAATGGTAATGATCCAGGTGAGACAGCGCAGGATGGTAAACCCCAGCAGGTCTTCACAGGGGTTGAAAGCGTCTGGCTTTGGGGTGCACTTGATGATCGGGTTGTTAAAGCATTCAAGCTGCAGGTCTGGATACTCAAAGTTGATGTCATCCATAAGATCCACGACATCAATTGTGGACTCCCTGGAGTATACACAGATGTTAAGGTTACCATTAATATCCCAGCGCAATTGAGCAAGGCAAATTGCTTCAATGGACAGTTTGAAAAGTGTTTAAGGTGAGGAGAGGCAAACATTTAATTTTTGTCTTGGTGCGTGTGCGCGTGTGTGTGTGAGAGTGTGTGTGAGTGAATAAAATGTTTCTTACTGAAATCATGAGCTAAAGGGATCAATCATTCAATGTGTATATATATTTCGAAAATTGAACTCCTGAATCAAGCATTAAGAATGGGGAAGCAGAGTAAAGTGAAATTAGTGAAGTCCCTAAAGAATCCCTCGTGATGAAACTTACATTTGTGATTTGATGAAGTCACACGCGGTTGTCGAGTTCTTTGAGGCGCTAATCCGAATTAAAAAAAACACATATCAATAAAAAACGCTGTTTATTACAAACAATCGATCGTCTCACCTGCGTTCATGTGAGCAAGGGTTACCTTTCCTTCTCACGCCAAGTCTGGAAGGCACAGCAGTGGCTCGGGTACGTGAGCTCAGCCTCCTGCAGTTCGGCCAGGTTCTCCATGGGAGGGAGGCTCTTCAGAGCGAAGGCAGAGGTGGCTTTCAGGGACCTCACATGACTCAACCCTTTAGCTGGGAGGGAACTCAGAGCTGTGTAGGAAACATCCCTGTATCACACAAGCAGACGGCAGACATTTCAGAGATTAGTAACCTTCTTTAAAGAGTCATGCTTTTATGAGACATTGGTCTATCTTGTCTTGGATTGTTTTTGTGTAATTTAAACTCTCGTGGAGGAAGATAAAGTTTTGTCAGTAATGGTGAGAAATGCTGATCTGCAGAATCTCCCAAAGGTGTTTGAGTTCCAGTGACCGTGGCAGCCAAGCCTTAATTCACAGTGTTTTAAAATTCATTAAGACACTGAGTAAATCCTGATGTTTTTCCAAAGCGATGCACATTTGCAGCAAGAACTCTTCATCACAGAACGGAGATAACAATTACACTTGGGCTGAACAATTATCAACACGGCCTACAGCAATTGTACACTTTAAAGAGACACTTAATATTTTAGTGAATGCAGGTCAAGTATTATGTAGCTCAGCTGTATTTGTATTAACAATTATTTAAAATCTAGCATTGCAGAATGACTTTCTTTTATTTTAGCACATTTAAATTTGGAGTATCTGTGAAATCATTTATTTTCAAACGTCTTCATTTGTAAACTTGCTTGATTCTTGAAGGTAAAGACTTACATATGTGTGACTTACTCCCATTTCTGGTTTTCATTCAGTATCAAAACACAAAAAGATGTTTAGTTTGACAATTGTGGGCTATGGGAAAAAAAAAAAAAGGTAGACCAGAATAGCAGCTACCGTAGAGCTGACCCACCTCCTGATATAAATATAAAGGGCAAATTCAGTGGTAATGAGTAAAGAAAACCCAACTTTAACTGGGACTGAACAATTAATCAAAGTTTTATCGAAATCGCAAAGTGACCTACTGCAATTTTCAAATCGCAGGAGGTGCAATATTTCTTAAAGCCAAAATGTGTCAAATACCAATTTTGGATTAAACATTGTCCTGACAGACTGAAGAAAACATCTTCGTTTCTCACGGATCTGCACAAATATCACACACAGTAATTATATTAAATATGTGATTCAGATGAAAATGAGAAGCATTATGTAAAAAAATGACCAAGAATCAACAGCAATTTTTCACCAAAGACGTGTAACCTCACATAACCCTGAGGAGCCCCACTGGACGCCACACACGTACAAGGAAACCTTTTCCTTCATGTTAGTGATATAACCACAAACACTTATTCATAATTAGGATGATAGGAACATTTCATATCTACAAAATGGGGCAGCTTGCAATCAGAGACCTTGTGAGCGGCATGCTCCTCTGACTGTGCACTTATCAGTATTCTGCAGTCCTTGCTGCGTTGTTGGTTGTTTACACAGACAGGCTGTCGCTGCCCTCATGTTTATAGAATAAAAATGATAAACACTGTTATGAATATTCTTGCTTCACTAACCCGGTTCAAATATGATCCCCACAATGCTGTTGATTGAAGCAACAAAAGATGGGGGGCTTAGGGTTTGTCCTCTGTCTTATTTAACCTCGCATAATCCTACATTTGCATAATGAACGAACACACAGCACATTAACTCTGATTTCCTGTCATCTTTCTAACCTGTATCAGCATTCGAGGCAGAAATGGAATAAAAAAATCTAAAAATGGAATAAAAAAATCTAAAAATGGAGAAGATCATTTTGAAATTGCCTACTTTTAGTTGTTTCGAGTAAAATTTTGAATGCACAATGTTATGTGGCATTGTAACTTCATTATGCTGCTCGTTTGGCCACTTGGGGGCAGCAGAAACACAACATTGTAGCATCAATGCCCTTTTTAAGATGATTTGATAACATGTTCATAATTAGTTCTTTGTAGTTGTGTCTCTGTTCAGTCACTGTACGGTTGGCTCTGCTTTCTTCTCACCAAACATGTGATTCTTAGCCGCTAAATCCTCCATTTTAGTTAGTTTAGGTAAAACAATGAAATGAACAGTGTCACTACAAACAACCACATTTACTCAGTTACTCAAGTGGCGCTCTATTCATTTTAAAATAAACTGACTATGGCTGATTTAAATGACACTGACTGATTTGTGTCAAACAACAGTCTTTGTCTGTTACTTACAGAAAGCTGGGACCCGTGGCTCCCTCAAAAGCGTCGTCTTCAATCTGACTGAGATGCCTGTTTTCTCTCAACACTCTACAAAATACAAATACAAGACACAACTGTAACACAAGATTTTGCAGTTCATGTGTGATGTACTGCAAGTGTTTTTTCACAATGATCACAATAATCACTTTTATGAGCTTTAAGTTTTCTCAGTTTGACACAGAGGAAGACATCATTTTTAGACGTGCAGCGCCTGGACATATCTCGTCCCCATCAACAGTCAGCAGTGCAGGGCAAGAAAACAAGAGGGCATCCAATCTATGTTTAGTCTTACAAAATGTTTGTTTACTGGTACACTCAGTTTTTTTTTTTTATGATTAGAAAAAGAAAAGCCCTAAACCTGAACAACAAGTATCAACGGTAGACTGTTTGTTTGGTCATGTATGAAGGGAAAGGTGTTGATAATCAAAAATGCTTACAATGTGCCAAGCTTGGTTCCATTGAAGGCATGTGATTTTATTTCCTTGAAGCCGTTTCTAACCAGGTTCCTGCCAAGGACACAATGTTCTTAATTTTAGTGTGTTGTTAAAAGCTTCTATCACCAAGGTCAAGAGAACTGAACATTCAATTACATAAGAATTTTAAAAACACATAAAAAAAAAACAGTGGTGACAAAGTGTTGCTCCTGCTCCTCTGATAATCTTGTAGCAAAAGAAGAAGAAGAAGAAAATAATTTGGCTTCTGTACTCACAGGTCAACATACTCCTCTGTGATACCCTGGAAAGAATGGGCAGGAATGAAGTCAATCCCCATGTTGTCTACCATTTCTCTGCACACAGAAGAGATAAAGTGTGGCGTTCACTCAGCTGGTGTGGCTAAAACAATCCGTTAGACAAAATGGTGTATATACATACAAAAAGAAAGGAAAAGGAAGAGTTTGATGAACTGTGACCCAGTTAGAGTGTTTGCAGCAGGGTTGGTGGCATCGTGACATTTTATAAATAAAAGTAAAAAAGGGCTCAGAATGAAAAACTTTGGTGTCTGTTTACAAGTTGGAAACAGGAAGAATGTGCAGAGGTTAAAGGTTCAGTGTGTAATATTAAGGTGCAATGATTTCCCTGTGTTTCTCTGGTTTCCTCCCACAGTCCAAAAACATGCAGATTTGGGGATTGGTCCAGGGTGTTACCCCACCTTTTGTCCTATGTCAACTGGGATTGGCATCAGCGTCTCCTGCGACCCCCATGTGAAGAATAAAGCGGTAGAAGATGAATGGATTTCCACAGGAGGGTCACGGGGGGGGGGGTCTCAATCTCAACTGACATAGGGCGATAGGCGGGTTACAACCTGGACAGTTCGGCCTGGATGGATTTCCATTTGACAAAAACAGAACGTACAATAATTACTGTATATACTGTACTGTAATTACTGGATGTATTGTTTTTTGTTTAAATTTTCACCAGGAGATGTAATGTCGTGTTTTTAATGGACAAAATACATTTTAATTTTTAATGACAACTAAAGGGTTTTCCTAAATACATTTGAAAGAGAAGGTAAAGATAAACATGCAAATCTTACACACTGTAACTTAAAAAACCCACACAATTTAAAAAAGATTACTTACATAACAACATTCAATGCCAAGGAAAAGATAGAAGTGAAGTCTGGGAAGTTTATCAACCCCGTGTTGGAGATGCTCCTGTGAAGATGAGCACAGCAGAGAGAGATGATCATAAATCTCAGCTGGGGAGAGACATTTAAGGAACCAGCTCTGGGAAAATATTCCAAGTTAAATGAGCTTAATCTCATCGTGTCACACCCCCTTGACTGTTTGCTTAATAAATGGTGGAAGGAAAAAAAAATATCACCAGATGATCGTGAGAGTTTTGTGAGTGACAACGACTTGTGGCCAAAAATGACATAAGCATGTTCTAATAATGGAGCTGAGGCTGAGACATCTTGACATTTAGTTCCAGCTTCAAAATGCTGGCTCCTACAATACCCACAATGCATTTTTTTTCTCTTTTTCAATTTGAGTGTTCCAGCCTGGTGAACGCCCTTGTGTATCAAAGTCTCACATTGTTGTATTGTTTAGAAACCAATGCATTTCACAACCTTGCTCTAACTCGTAACTCTTATGTATTTGAACATTATCAATTCAATTCAATTTTATTTGTGTAGTGATGCCAAATCACAAGGCATAGGGACAGCATTTATAGCCGTCTCAGGAACTAGATGTGCCAAACATACGTAGCTAACCTCAACTCTAACTCGAAAATGACTATGAGGGTAGTTTTAAAACTTTCTGTCGTCGTCCAGGAATCATGTTTGTTCTTTGCATTATGTTTCAACTTAGACTGTTTCTCAATACCCAAGAATCGGAACAGCAATTGGACTTGGACTCTGCTATCCCTTCATGAAAGAAGGTCACATCTTGAACCTCCTTCAGCACGACAATGTAAGTGGAATTTCAGTTTGGGAAACAGACAGGAGGTCAGATGAGTGAGGTGCAGGGGGCAACAGTTCAATGCCTCACCACTGCCACCATCTTGTCCATTTTTTTGTTCTCCTCACACCTACTGTCTAATGTCATTTGCAAAGAAATGACAACAAACATTAAAGGTTTCATCGACAATGATGTAAGGCTTTATAGTACACAGAGTTACAGCCCTGGTTTCCGCTTTGACGCTAGGAGCTCTGTGAATCTTTGAGCTGATGTCAGCAGGTTTACGTGACGCTGTGTTATCAGGTAAAATGTTGTTTTCCATATTCACTTCATCCATTTATCATGCTCGCCTCTAAACGCTGTGTCACAGATACGAATACAACACGTACAAATACTGACGCCTCTTCTGACGGGATCTTCAGCATCTTCTGTTTCAACTGAGATTTGACTTAAGACTAATTAATTAATATCAGATAAGGGGTTTAACTGAAGAACAACTTACAGATGTTGCAGCATAGGCAGATCAGTGAAGGCCCCCATTTCAATCGTCGTCAGACTCTTGATGTTCTGCACTGACCTACAGCGAGAAAGAGGAGGAAAATGTCAGCCATTAAAACTGTTGTCAGTCGCTGTCAACAAACAAACTTGTGCGTTCATCAGCGACACAGAAAGTCGAGGATTAAATATGCTGCATTGTAATGAAGAGACTAATCCGGTGGAACCTAAATGCAATGCAGAACACGGCAGCTGTTAAAATGAATAACTGTTTACATCACGTTAGAATAATGCGGTGTCTGGTGGAAGGTAAGAGTCGCTCACACTTGTGTCAGGCTGTGGAGGGAGAGGAAGGCATGTCTCCGTATCTTTGTGATGTAGACACTCTGGGAAATCTCACTGTGGTAACAGAGAGAAAAAGGCTCAACATTAGTCAACAACAGACGAACAAATTACTCTTGAAATGTCTCAGATCCTCAGGCAAATAAGAATTTCCAGTGCAAGAAATATCCGGAACAATGCGAGTGCTTACAGATTTATTTCCACACTTAGTTTTTAAGGCGCTTTCTTAGAGAAATGGGACAGAGGTGATTGATACAGGGATTCAAGCCATTAGGGAGATATTAAAATACCACCATCAACAAATCATACCTGTAGGATCACTACATGCACACACACACTTCACCTCACGTTTGGAAAAGCTCCAAGCATACATCACAGATGCATCTGGGCCATGAAGACTAAGTGGAGATGTTTTGAAAGGAGGACTAAACAAAGACTTTCAGAGAAAAACAAAGTCAACAAGAGTTCTTGACTCGTCCTTGAACACTTTGTTTTCTGACGGCCGACTTCTCCTCTCGGTTCTCGGTTCTCGGCTCTCCATCTTCCCCGTAATCACTGTTTCACTCTCACACTCTGCTGTAATCAGCCAGCACTCTAGGGTTAATGCCATTCTGCTTCCATTTCAAACTGAAAAAACAATTAAATGACTCCATCTGTAGCTCAACGCTTATATAGTTTTTTTCTTTTACGCCCCCTCCCCTGATTGCGCTAACGTCTTGTGACATAATTACCACTTACAGCTCATGAAAAGCTTTTTCACATGATTCTCAGGAAGAAGATGAGAAACCACGCAAACATCTCGGAGTCATTACCTTGACTCCGTTGCTCTGGGCAAACCACTTTCAACCTCATTTGTATTGTAGCTGAGGAACGGCAAAGGTTGTAGGTCGATTACTGTCCTTATCCCACTATACGAGCATGAGTGGGAAATTCATTGGTTTAAGCCGGGTTTATAACTGGGCTGGTGGTGTCACTACCCGATCTCTACCAGAAACCCGATTCTTTTCTGTGAAAGTGTGGTTACTCTTACTTACAACAGCTGTGGTAAAAGAAGAATACCTATAGTTTTACCATGATGACATTGACCTCGAAATGCCCACTTTAAACTCCACATGTGGAGACGAGCGCTCCACAGAAGCTGCCACTGAATTTGGACAGTCAGCCTCAGACGTGGTCGATAAAGTCACTAAAGAGAGTGATATTTTACCACTTCCAGTCAAGAAAAGAGTTTCAGCAGGTCAAAATTAATTTCGAGATGAATCTCGTCATGGCAAAAAAAAAAAAGAAAAGTTTTTCATGTAAATGTGGAATATGTGGGAAATCAACTTCACCTTCATACGACTTCACTTGTTACTTGCTTGACTTGTGCAAGAATGACCTTTTTGCTGGAGACTTGAAGGTTAAAGGAATACTTCAAAGATTTGAATTTAGCTTTGTTTTACTAGAATAATAAATATTTTTGAAAAATTGTGCTTCCCAAACTCAGTTTCCCCTGAGTTTAGAAATATCTTCATTCTTTTCTTTGTTACGTGCCCACCAGTGACACTTGGTCCTGTTAGCATAATTGTCGGTGGACACTATTTACATTCTGGGAATGAGGTCCCGTCCCCCTACGAGTGGGTCTAAAAAGTGCGGAATTAGCGTTGCAATTTCAAGCCTCGGACCAAGTGTCACTGGTGGGCACCTAACAAAAAACGAATGAAGTTATTTCTCGACTCAGGGGAAACTGAGGTTGGGAAGCACAATTTTTCAAAAATACTACTCCTATTCTAGTAATACAATGCTAAATGCAAATCTGTGAAGTATTCCTGTAAGACTGAACACTTGAACTGATATTCCAACTTTATCCATCATATTGCATTGTTTGGACAGAAAGTAGCTGCACATGTGTAGAGCTAAATCCTGATTGGGTACCGACATTGGGAACTGTGGCACATGCACAGAGCATCCACGCCAGCATGAGTCCAACTCTACTCCAATAACTCAACTCCTAATCACGTTATCTGGGTTTGTGTAATTGAATAATTAAATTTGGTGGAATTTCATTCAGCCTCTCATGTTTCCATGTATTTTTTTGTTTTTTAAAAAGCAGTTTTAGTTGAACAATGTGGAGGATAAAGCGATGATTGAATAATTGAATGACACAGTGATTTTTTCTTCTTTTCTTTCAGTGTCATGTAAATATAAAGCTTGAAGAGCCAAAATATTTCATATGTGCTTTTTAAACTGTCTGTGACATTAAACAAGTTTAGGACTGAATATGTAGTATAACTCATCAATCAGCTAAAAGGTTATATAATATATTTGAATCTACTGTATTCAGATGTACATAGCTGTAATGTGTTGACCTGATTTGAATAAAATAAAGGAACATTTACATTTTTTTTTACTGACACATGCTAGTTAGGAGACAATTATAATTTGAAGCCTGTCTAGTTTTTATGTAGGTGGTAACCCTTTCACTGGGCTGGAAACAGAGAATAAAGTGCAGTGCTGTCATTAGAGTGGCATTCATGTTAATGACATTTAAATGTGTGGCTAAAACTTTTTTACGCTGAATTGAAATGGTTCACTTTTCATTTTCCCTTGTTTGTGGCACAGATGAGAGCGAGCAGTTGTGTTAAATGGTCATGCTATGATACAAAACATGTTAAGATACATTGTATACACAGTATGTGTACATATGTACAGTATGTTTAGTTTGATCAATTCTTAATTTCTAAATTATGTATAAAAATGTTACATATGATGTGCTCACGTTATATATTTTTTTCAAGTGGCACAGATCACACAATACAACTTATTAAGACAACTTATTATAAACCATAGGGTAGCTCACACTGTATAGTTGAGTAAATAATCCACATTTTATTTATATAGTGCTAAATCACAATGTACATTATCTCTAGGCACTGAACATCGTAAGGCAGATTTAGGTTGTACATTTAACCGAGTTCATAAGGTAAGGCTTCATAAGGCTTGATTTTATTCATTTATTTTTAAATCGTGACCAATCAACATTCTGCTTTTACGTTCCATCAAAACTTACGTTTTCTTGCAACACTGTACCATTTACACATGCAGGAGAATGATGGCAAAATGACAGAATTTAGTGTTTTCAAATACAAATTATTATAGTATTTGAGGCTGATACCATCCCATGTACTTACTGTACATGTGTAATTTATTCACCATGTTTTTATTCTGTGTTTTAAATGTGTAACTGTTATTTGTGTCTATCTCATCGGGCTTTAACTGGTTAAATAATTTACAGATAAACTTTATCCCTCAGTTTCCATAGTTTCAACACAACCATTCACTGAGACATGAAACCAGAGTGCATGAAGGAAACGTTACATGGCATGTGGTGAAAGAACGTTCAAAGCCGGATATTAAAAACACAATGCACGGTGCAACAAGTAGAGTCGAACTGGTCTCAGAATGAATAAAAAATAAAAAAAACTCAGGGAATTAAAACTGCCAAGGTTAAAAAGATAGTACCGTAATAAATAACTAAACATGCATGCATAAATACATATACAGAAGAGGATTAGGGCCAAATGTGAAAAGCCAGAATTCTGTCATTTTTTATTTTTTAAATTCATATGTGGTCCTTATCCTCTTCCAATAATAAATAAATAGTACCCTCGCTATTTTATAAAAAAGATTTCACCCGAAAAATGTAAACAAGAGACTTACATTCTGGTGATGTTAACCAGCTCTCTGAAAGCATGAGTGGGCACTTCTTCCAAGGTCAGATGAATCAGCCTTCTGTAAAAAATAAAACATATATATATACATAAAAATATAAAATAAAATTAAAATTAACAACATTTAAACATATATATATATATATATATATACACACACATTATATATATATATATATATATATATTTCCAGATGAATCAGCCTTCTGTCAAAAAATAAAACATATATATGTATATAAAATTAAATTAAATTAACAACATTTAAACATTTATATATGTGTATTTATGTATGTATATATATACATATAAATGAACAACATTTAAACTTTTTCAAAAAGAAAATGTACAAAATTAAAACAGAAAAATGCCTTTTCAACTTTTCCCCCAAGTAGCTTTAATACCTCTCAGAAAGACACTTAGTGACATAAGTCAGACATAATAAGTCCCAGAAGTAAGAAAAAACAGTCCCTGAAGTAGCAAGCACAAGGGCACAAAAATATCAACGGTAAAGCTGCAAAGTTCGGTTAATACTCACAGTCGAGACACGGCTGCAGGCCGGGTCCTGTAGGCCAGCTGAGTCTCTCTGCTGCACTGGAAAGTGTCTGCGCTGCAGCGGCAGATGACTGGACACCTATAAGCGCAGCAGGAGCGCACGTCCAGGACACCGGACAGCGCCAACAGGAGCCAGACCGCCCACGGAGCCATGTGTGAAACCAGGCCACTCACACTCTTTTCTCTTTTATTTCTTTATTTTTTTTAAATATATGTACTAAAGAGGGAGGGGGGAAAAAAGAGTTTCAGTTTCAAACTTTCTGTGGGACATTTAACACGATTAACACTTTTCTCTCTTTTTCTTCCACCTGCTCAGTCCGAATGTCAGGATCGTTGTGCTGCGTTCAGGCGCCGCCGTAATTGCGAGGTTTTATCGTTTGCTGTCAGTCCAGAGTGAAGCAGAGAATGAATGGTCTTTGACAGCTGAGCTGCACAGATGTGACGTTCAGGGGGTGGAGATCAAGTGCAAGTCTGCGGTGAAAGGTGGTGTGTTGAAGTCACGCTCACGCTCATCTGTGCTTGTAAATCACTTCTCAAGGGCTGAGAGACACTTAAAGGAACACAGTGAATGTAGGTCAAGTATTATGCAACTTAGCCATATTTGTATTAATAATTATCTAGAGGTTTTTAACATTTAGCATATTTAAATTTGGAATATCTGGGAAATCATATTCATCTTCTATATTTTCATACAAGACTTGTAACTTGCTTTAATCTTACAAGAATGACTTCAAGGTAAAGACTGAAAGGAATACTTCACTGACTTGCATTTAGCTTTGTATTACTAGAACAGGGGTAGTATTTTTGAAAAATTGTGCTTCCCAAACTGAGTTTCTCATGAGTTGAGAAATATCTTCATTCTTTTCTTTGTTACTTGCCCACCAGTGACACTAATGTCCTGTTAGCATAACTGTTAGCAAAGATGGCGGACACTGTTTACATTCTGGGATTGAGGTCCCGTCCCCCTACAAGTGGGTCTAAAAAGTGCGGAATTAGCGTTGCAGTTTCAAGCCTTGGGCCAAGTGTCACTGGTGGGCACGTAACAAAAAAAAGAATGAAAATGAGGTTGGGAAGCACAATTTTTCAAAACTACTACCCCTACTCTAGTAACACAAAGCTACATGCAAATCGGTGAAGTATTCCTTAAGACTTGCTTGTGACTTGCTGTGTGTGACTAACTCCCATTTCTGGTTTTCAGTCAGCATCAAAACACACAAAAGGCAAATTCTGTGGTAACGAGAAAAACAGCAAAACAACTTCAACTAGGGCTGAACAATTCATGGAAATTTTATCGCAATCGCAATAAGGATTAATGTCAAAATGTGTGAAAAATTACCATTTTGGATTAAATATTGTCCTGGCCTATGCACATCTTATTCTACAGCAGACTGTAGAAAACGTCTTTATTTCTCACAGATGTACAAAGATATCAAACAGTAATTTATTTATATATCGTTAATCATATAGCAATAGCAATTTCAGTCAGAAATAATCACAATTAGATATTTATTCAAAATCGTTCAGCCCTAACTTTAGCTAGGATAGGCGGATTAATCATGAGCAGAATGGTGGACTCCTTGGGAAGGAGATCACGTAAAGCAACATCCCTAAAAGAAAACACAAAAATAAATCAATAAAATAATAATCTGTATTGGTTTTCAAAAAAAAACAAAAACATGTGGAGCAGACGTGGATACATACAAATTTAAATATTAAATCCTACAGTGAGTGTGACTTTCAAAAGACACAGTGAATAAAATATGAGTTGAGTTTGAAGCTTACTGGCGAACAGTGGGATTTTCTCATTTGAAATCACTGCGACAGCCACTCAGTACTTCAATCAAGCAAAACGCAACACAGTTTAATTACATGGGTGACGATGATGCAGGCAGGACGTTTCTCTTCTGTTAGTTGGGAAACCATGTGAAAAATGGTGTTGTCAACATGGGAACAACATCCAACCGTGGGGTTGCTGTGCCAATCTCAGCTGACATAGGGCGACAGGCGAGATACACCCTGGACAGATTGCCAGTCCATCACAGGGCCACATAGAGACAAACAACCATCCTCACCTCACACTCACACTCACGGTCAATTTACCTAATGCCTTAATCTGCATGAGAAAACCCACACACACAAAATGCACATGCATGTCACAGCATTACAACACCTGACAGCAGCCTTTTTTTTTTTTTAAATCAGTTTGTTCAAGGTAAAGTGTCTTGTCACCGACACCCTGATCAGAATCTCCTCTGCTGTCAGTGACCCTGACCCCATGTAGAACGCTTCCTCAACCTGCTTCTCCACTGCCACTGTGACCCATGTCAACAGAGGAGCAGCACACACATACATGCACACACACACTCAGTTCCCTGGAGAGGTTACTGCCCGGTACTGTTTACCTTGATTCCTTTGCCAGCCCCTCTGCTCAGCACAGATTCAGTCGGTTTTAACCCTGGTGAAGAAAAAAAAAACCCAACACGCTGACAAGGAAAGCGAAACTGTGCAAGGAGGCCTCTGTGAATCAGTCCATGCCTGCATGTTAACCACCATGCTGTGCATCACATCACACCAAGAAGGTCATGCACAGTAGGGAGTGACGTTGAAGAAGAAGAAGAAAAAAACAACAACCTTTTTTCTGTCTTAAATTAGACTAACGTCACATTAAAAACGCACGAATGCTCAACAGAATATTCTAATTGCTGCAGTGAGCCGATTGTTGGATAAGTGCTGCTTTACAAGCATCAGCTGTGCTTCGCCCGCTTTATTGGTTATATCAGCATGGCTGGAGCAGCTAATGCTGAAACATCGATTTAGATAATGCGCTGTTAAATTGCACTAAAACTGTGGGTTTTTTAATTTTTTTTTTTTTTTTAAAAGGTAGGGGAATACAAATCAGTGCTTATAGTCAATTTCTCAGTTCAGGGTCATGTCTGAAGAATTGGGTTGTGAATGTAAAAAAAAAAATGAACAGATTAAATCAGGAAAATAAGATCAAATAGCCACCAGGGGGATGCAGAAATAACTTTGTTTGAATGCAAATCGATGGGAAAATGAACATAAATGATTTATAACATCAGTAAATATTTGGGGGTGTAGGGGGCTCTGGATGCAGATAGCACTTATGTTGTCTCGCAGCTGGACTCTAACTGGTGGACAGAGTGGACGGGCATCACTGGTTCTCATCCATCTCTGCTTCAGCTGGCGGGCCAAACCAAAAGCTGGCTGGGTGATGTCCACATTACACTGCACCACTGGGCAGATGAGTGGTCAGGGTGGAGGACGTCCATGTCGGACTCAATGGACGTGTAAAAGGGGAGTAAACCTCGGAAGCCCAGATGGCGAAGCGGTGCCAAGGCTGGGCAACCTAGAATAACCCCATAATTCTCGTGCATTCTCGTGGAGAGGTCACTCCAGCTGTTGACCCTCTGGGTGTCAATTAATCGTCAGCGCTGATGAACAAATGCCTACTACTAAACATTTGAGTTATTGACTCAATTGATAGTTACAGGTCTTCTACAACAGCATATGGAGTGAACTTTGTAAATGATGTTCCTGTTTAGAATAAAATCAAGGTAAAGCACGGCACATATGAGTGGACACCGGTGTGACTGACAGCTGGTATCATCCAATAAGAGCCTGGACACAGGTGACATCTGTGAACTTCTATTTTGGCCAATTCTCGGGGCTTCAGAATGGGAGATGAGATTTTTATAGGTGACATCACAAGCGGTTCTGTTCACATATGGTGAACGCAGCAGGACATTGTCTTGGTGAGACACAACAACAGAAGAGTCTCTGTAGGATCCAGGAGAGGATGTGGCGACTGACTTGTGAGTCAATGCAGGAAGCAACTTGACATATTCTAATATGGAATTTTATCAAATGACAGCTGATGTTTTAAATAGCTAACATTTGTGGTATTTCTTTTATGTGCATTTTTGCCCTCCACAGATAAACTTCCAAACACCCATCCGGTTTGACCATGCTAATGTTCTGGTGCTTTAAGATAAGATAAGATAAGGTAGCTTTATTTATCTCACAGTGGAGAGAAAACGGCGTTACAGCAGCTCAACAATAGATAATAAACAAACAATATACAAGTAAGTAAAACAAGTAGGAAATTTACATATATATATGTAAATAATTTCCTACTTTCCTACTTTCATATTCACAGAGAAAATGATGTGGAAAAACTAATATCCATATTAACAAGGATGGACAATTCTACTTTATTAAGGCTAACAGAGGGGTCATTAGAAATATGTGTCCTTCACACCTGTGTAATTATGGCATACTGTAAAGACCCCAGGTGTGATTCCTGTCACCTTCACTTGCTTTGTCAATGTATGTAGTTAGAGGTACCTTTTTCAAGGAGCAAGGTTGTTCTTACCTCTGAGTGAGAGCCTGTTGACCTGTCAGGATCCCGCTGGTGAACGGAGCGACACAAGGAGAGCACAAGAAAAACAAGAAAACCCAGAATGATGCGGGACCGCACAACGCCATGCAGCTTAATGACATGACATGGGATTACACAAAATGGAGCTTCAAGGACCGACTCAGAGAAGAACCACAGTCCTTAGTGAAAGTGGTGGAAGCGGTGATTGGTGTCAACTGCTTGTTGATGTGCTATTTCCATATACAGTGATGTTTTGGCGTGTGAGTTAACTGTCAACAGGGGTTCTGAGACTCTCTCTCTGTTTTACTCTTCAGTGAAGCTATGAGGTAAGATAACTGTCAAAAAGATGCGCACATACTCTGTGATTTTTTCAACATGAATACGAATGGACAACTGTGAGAATGCGATTCAAAAAGTTACTTTAAAAAAAAAAAATACAAATCCACAGTTATGAATTTAGGAATCTGCAGCTGTAACATGACATAACATTGGATCATTTGTGATTATTATTTTCCATTCAGAGAGGCTCTTATTCTATCAGCTGCATAGTTTGAGCTTAATTCATTACTTCTCTGACACTATCTCTGGCTGAAATGATTATTTTGTCACGATTATCCACAGGTAGCTGAGCTTTGGAAAATTCCCCAGTGAATAATTTCCCAATTCGTTTCAAAATTTTGTTTGACGTTAGTGTGACTTACTGTATTGTAGCGTCAACTGGCATAATATAGTAGCCAGTGTTGAGTTGATTGGAGCAGGACTACTTGACAGTGTAATTTGTGAACAGTTAAAGTAGTTAACCCGTTGGCCTTAAGCCTTTGATTAAGTGTTCTTGCAAGAACACTTACCATTCATGTGTATGTGGAAGTTATTTCGCATTGTTTTGTGATTTTTGTCGCCATGGTTACTTAAAACACTTAGAAAAGTCATAGCACACCAGTCCCAGTCAAGCCGCACGTTTTGCTATAACATGTGTGGGGGTTTTCGAAAAACTGTGGGAGGAGTTACACGTCAAAGTTTTGGGTGGAAGAATAGCAATTCAATAGACTGACAAGCCCCTCCCTAATTCCCCTCTTCTCCTTACACACATGCACGTACACACACGCACACACACACCTGTCCCTAACTCTCCAAAACCTCTGAAAACAGAGAAAACAGCATGTTTTAAAGTTGTCATATTTCAAGAACGGTTGATGGGACCATAGTGGAAAAAGGGCCATAAATGTTTTGAACCTCTGCAGATCCACTGTGATCTGTAAGTTGTAATGCACATGTGTATGTGGTAAACTTAAGCATAACATTTTCAGGGTTTTTCACAGTATGTTTTGTGACAAGATTCACTAAATGTAAAACAAAGGGAAAACATTGGAATTCTTGTTGTTTATATGTTAATATCTTACTCTCTTTACAGCTCTGACTGCTCTGTATGTGGCCCCTGACTTAAGTGTCTTAAATGACACTGTAAGAGCTGAATGTTTTAGGAAGAACATGGGAGGACACAGTGACCACAGTGTGTGTGTGTGTGTGTGTGTGTGTGTGTGTGTGTGGGGGGGGGGGGGGTCCTGACTCTATTCAAGGCTCCTGACTCAAGGGCGCCACAGGAGTCTCATATCAATGAACAAGGAAGTGACGGCCAAGGAGAGCGAAACATCGCCAAGAGAGTTCAAGAAAGCAGAGATACGACCGAGTACACACAAACTGTACACCTCATAGGACTCACTCATTACTGCTTTCCTAATCCTGGTTGTTCGTGAGGGTTTTTGTATACGAGTGCTGTGGATCTGGAATACTTCCACTTCAGCAGGTTGCAATCATTTCCGTATGCCCTCTCATCACTCTCCCTCACTCCCACTCAGAAGACATTTTGCAGTATGAGCACCATGAGGCTGACATGCTAATGAATGTGGGATAAACAAGCAGGCAAACAAACAGGGGAGTCATTACTATGAGTTATTAGGTGGAATTTATGCAGTCGTGTTTTTTAATGGCAAATGACCTTGAGGCTGTCTGCTCCCTCTGCAATCCTCAATTACATACACATGCATATAGCACACACACACACACACACACACACACACTTGTAGACAGGGCAATGCTCCTGACAGTTTATCAGGACAGGAATTCATGGGTCCTTGGACATCCTAAATGCGCATCACAGAGATATCGCATTCAGAGAGTTAACGCTTTCTCGTCCAGACAGAATGTGAACCTCGCTCACTCTTTCACTCATGACAAAAGGAAAATATTTGAGCGACGACATAGTTCTGTGTTTCTACATAAGCGACCAAAAAAAGTTCTTGTTCTCGTGTAACATCATCTTTTCCCCCACTATGTTTAATCCTCCACTGTGCTCTTTGATGTGTCCGCGTCGCCCCTTGTCAGGAGTGGCTGTAGTTCTTCAGTTTGATCAACAGGTGTCTCTTTCATATCCCGGGATTGAGCTCAGGGTTCCAACTGTGAAAAGCCAGCTGCTCTTTGATCACTGATTCATTCTGATCCAGAGCTAAAGAATAATCAGTGTAGTGAGAAAATGGGACATGGGCCTGGTTACAACCTGCGGCTAGCGAGCATCACATCATATGTCCAGATTGAGAGCTACAGATGGGCAGTAACTTTTGTTTTATTCTGTTCTATATGGAGGTAAAACTTGTGGACACAAAGTATTTGATTTGTTTTTAAAGTGACATCTGATGTAATGAAATGAGCGGGCGATTTTCTTTGAGCATCTATTTTTTTTGTCCCAACTTGGAAAAAAAAACCCACAATTTGCAACTATCTCGTTCAAACACCAGACTTGAACACAGTGTTTTTACTATTTTATTTTTTTAATCTGTGCTAATCAGTCAGTACTACAAAAAGTGTCCAGTCTGATCTGTGTTGGGCAGCGAGATGAGGAAAAACAAGATCCAAGGAAACTTTTCCAGTCATTTAAATTGTATTTGTTCCAAATGTCGAAACATTATCTGCAGCACAGTAGCTAAAATATGTTTACTACAAGCAGAATCGCTCATAACTCCTTTCCCTCATGCAATTCCAGCAGATTTTTTCCGGCTTCTGCCAACATCAAAGTATCCCTTTCACTGCCAGCTGGACTGCAACAGCAGTGGTCGCACTGACACTTTCTTTCTCTCTCTCTCTGTATTTGCATGTGTGTGACTTCAATGAAGACCAGGCCCTTGGTATAAATGTGTTGATACCACATCTTAGCACACCTCTATCCAGAAGTAAAGGTGTCGCTGTCCACTGAGGACACTTCTCATCGAAGGACAGATGTGTCCGATGATGTCGGGCAGCTCTACTGTCGCTCGTGGCTATACTCATTTTCTATGGGAAGCACTCCTGTACCTGCTCGGCACGCTCTGTGGCCATGTTTGGCCCTGGACATTAAACACCTTGTGTTCATGAAGCTGACAGGAATATTATATTTTAGCGTTGATCAAACTAACAGTACAGGATAATACAAGTATTTCAGACAGAGATCTCTGCATCAGCCAAAGCATGGTGAGAGAAGCTCAAATCTTGAATGAGGTCCATTGCATTGGCTTTTCACACACAACTACATCAACATTATAAATAATTCGGTTTGCAATTTACGCATGACTGGCCCATAAATCGGGTTTCTCGTGTCTCTGTGTACAAGTCATGTGCAGTGTTCAGAGGACAGCTGGTGTCGCCCATCAAGACGCAGAAGCAGCTGGGACTCCTGGTGGCAACCAAATATGCTAATTAAAAATTGAAGACCAGAAAAGCTACAATTTAATGAGCTGTGAATTATTATGTGACATTCAGTTATCCCAGTGAAAACATTAAGCCACAAAATCCTGATTTGGGCACCGCACACGGTGGAGTGATGAGTTCCTGGTTGGCTTGGAGGAAAGGTTAATTACTGTTTGTTTGTTTGGCTGTGGCACGCTTGTTATATTCAAAGGGATTTCACAGTGATTTCTTATATGTAACATTAGATAATGTGTATTTCATTTTGCAGGTAGAAGCTAGGTGGGACAAGGAATCCTTCACCGATGTTCACGGAAACCATGAACTGTGATGTATCCATTTCCCAATGTCTCCCTCCTCACACCTATTTCTTCCCATCCCTATACTCGAAACTTGACCATGAAGTGAGAAAAACGGCCAAAAATACATAAAACTGAGCAATGTGAGTCATTTAGAGTGTCCATTACCACGTTCCTAATTGTGAGTATAATTAGCAACAGAAAGTGGAAGCAGCTGTGTGAGCAGATTATGGGTGTACAGAGGATTTTGTGTATTTCCATCTCGGAAAACACTTGTCGCGATCGAGTGTTAAATAGCACATAAGCAATCATTACTGCTGATTTCACCGGTGTCTGTTTGCTTGTCACACAGAAAGTACAGAAACTAGTTGCACCAAAACAATGACAGAATGAGGCAATAGAGCTCTGGATGTCCTCAGAGTCAAAAATGAACGGGAGCCGTGCTGGATTCAACCTGTCAGAGTTCACCGCTCACTTTAAACCCATGAAGATTGACCGATGTATCACAGAACTTGACACATCTGCATATACAGTATATGATCTTTATAATGCCCCTGCCGTGCTTCTTACGAGGTTGGAAGCAGCCGGAGAGGACATTATTCCAGACCTGCAGTGTCCTGACATCTTCAACTTCCTGATTAACTTCCATTCATCATAACTCTGGAGCGTCACTGAACGTTTACAGGAGTCTGGAGAGATACGAAGGGACTCAATCTGTGACTTACATTCAACTCTGTGCAGACTTGTAGGTAAGTTAGAGTCCACTATTTGCTGAGCATTAACCACAAAACCTGTTGCTGTGTGAGCTCGGCTCCCTCCGTCTTCTTCTGCTCACCGTGTGAGCGTGTTTCACAGAAGCGGTTCACCTTCACCGTCTCTGTGGATCTGTGGGGGATCTGGTATGCTCTCCCATTAGCCTGTCTTCGAACATTATTTTGGCATCCCAGAGCAAAACAGCTATCCACCATCTTCACTTTGATGATGAGAACAGCCAGCGAAGGGACCCAGGCTATATCTATTATTGCATGGGAACTGGGCTTCATGCACTGTTGTGCAATTATTTGTAGTTAAAAAAAAAAGGTTGACTAAGACATTGGGGCCGGGGAGCTCTGGCTGGAGTGCTGGCCTGACGTATTGTGAGGGAACACTAAAGTTTTG
This sequence comes from Solea solea, assembly GCF_958295425.1. Taxonomy (NCBI): domain Eukaryota; kingdom Metazoa; phylum Chordata; class Actinopteri; order Pleuronectiformes; family Soleidae; genus Solea; species Solea solea. The sequence continues at coordinate 16,277,334 of NC_081148.1, forward strand.
GGAAAGAACGCAACTATTAACGCTTCAAATTTCCCACCCTGACCCAACAGGGGCTCTACAGGACATCAAATATTAGTAGTTTTTTTTGTTTATTTGAAACAGAAAATGTGGAGGGTTTGACTATTTATCAATTTAGAATATGTATAAAATGCCATTTTTTAAGGATTTATTCAAATAAGAATGACTTGGAATGAAACATCCATTCAGATAAATTATGATTCGTGTTTGTGTGATTTCTTTGATAACATTTGGTAGCAATTGGGCCCGTTGAGCCTCTGTAATGTATTAGTCTAATTTAGTGTTGTCTCTTTGGGTTTTTATCGTTGCGTTGGTGATTATTTTAGTTTTTTTTACTGTGTTTTGTTGATCCATCCATCTTCTACCGCTTTATCCTCATGCGGAGGACAATCAAAACAAATGTCTCAATCAGAGTAAGGTCAATAGTCGTATTATTGGTGACCACGTAAATGTAACCACGTCGATGGACGCATTTAGCGATAATTGCGGCCAATTATGAGCAGCGGTTACCACATGATGATGTGTCATCTGCAGACCCTGTACAACCAGCCACCAGTCACTCTTCATTTCCTGTCCTCCCGCCACAGTAAAAATGTCAAACAAATATATTTGATTGTCTCTCACACACACACACACACACACACACACACACACACACACACACACACGCACACACACACACACAAACACACATACATGCACATGTCATCTGAGAGACACAGTTCAGCAGCCTGCACAATTGGTTACATGATCGTCTTGTCTGTTTTCTCAGATGTGCTGTCGCCACACAGCTGGGTCTGCTGGCGGTCAGCTCAAGTGGCCCGGGCAGCAATCACACAGCTGCAGAACAAGCCAATACACACAACCAACGAAGGGCTGGCAGTCCCCTGCTTTCAGATGCACAGTCTGTTCCAGTAGAGCCATCCATCCAGCAAATCTGTCCCCCCCACCTAATTAAGTTGAAAAGGGGGAGTGAGAGGGTCATTAAGCACTTATTTATTTGGTGAGCCACTGGTACAGAACAGCAATCGTATTCCTCTCGCCGGGTCATATAATTGGTCTGAGCAGTGATAAGCTTAGTGCCATGCAGAGTGATGGGCAAGGACACTTGGGGGTGCTGTAAATTGTGCCATGACTGTGGTGCACAAACTTTGATCATTACATCCTCAGCAGGGAACGGCACTGATGAATACCTGCGTTGACCTCAAAACCACCAAGCGCGTTTTTTTGTGAGCTGCTGCCGAAGCTGGCACACACACAATACTTTACTGCTGGAAATGAAAAGAGGAAAGGTGTCCTGTGAGAAGTGGCCGCCACCAAGTGCGATTACATCACGGAAAAGAAAAAAAGGGGAGAGGATTCAATTTGGGGAGGAGTGTATCACACGGACATGGTGGCCCTTGTGCTTGTCAGAGATTGGGAGAGGGGAGCGTTAATCATGGCGCACCACCCGCATCTCCTGGGCTCCAGCTTGGGCTGTTTGAGCGTTCTGCAAACTGAAATACAGTCGATGTCAGAGAAAAGGTCAATGACTTTGTTAGGAGGTGCTATGAGGACACTGAGAGTGTGCTCTTGCTTTTGACAAACACAAACTCAAAGACATGATGCCTTTCCACACTCCAGCGGGAAGACCTTTAGGTCAGAGCGGTCATACAAACCACATCTGAAATCACGGTGGTTTTCTGTCATTTATAAAACGTTCCTGAAGTGTTTAAAATCTAATGGTTTATAGGATGACATCACCCATTTTGCAAAAGGGGGTTGGAGCTTATTGGACGATACCAGCTTTAAATCGCTTTAAAATGATTTACAAAATGGGCATCGTGTTCTCCTGACGAATACCCTGAAACTAGCGATTAAAACCATTAACTGATTACTGATGCTATAAATCAAGTAAAAATCATGTTCATTTTCCCATAGGCTTACAGTCAAACTGAGCTCTTTTTAGCAACCTGCAGAGTTGCCCCGGGATGCCAAATCAGTCAGAGACAGGCAGGAGACGGGAGAGCATTTTACCGGATCCCCACAGATCCGGAGAGACGACAGAGGTGAATACCTACAATAATATTTCAGTTTTAAATTTTTGCAAAGGACTAACAAAAACAGAAGAAGCATTCACAGTAAAGTGCTCAACTCCAACTCCTTTGCAGGATAAGTGACTGTCCTGCTGCACCCTTCGCGCATTACCATGGCAACCCACGGATTTAAAATGTAACGTCTAACAATCAGCATATTAGAATCCATAGCCTCTGATTAAGCTCCTGGTAAGATTACTCTGTCCTGACCGAACACCACTACTTATGATTTGCCGCAGATTAGCCCGGGCGATGTCTTCAGGTCGCTGTTAATAGCTGAACAGGTTCTATTCTTCTGTGACTAACTCATGTTTTATTTGATAGACACCAGCTTTCAGACCTGGAGGGAAGTTTGCACACTCATCAACCCCAAACCCACGAACACGCCGCTCATCGGCATTACCATCGCCATCATGATCCGGACGGTAGCTGCAGTCGTTTTTATTTCTGTTTTTATTGAGTCCCAACGGAAGCGAACAAAACCACATTTAACACATACAGTCATGAAAGAGAGATTTTGTACACATGTCATCTGTGTTTTTATATTTTTGTCCACATGGCGGTCTGTTTGTCCATTACTCAAAAAGAAAAGGACATTTTCTGAGGATGTTAGTGATTGAAAAAAAAGAGAGAAGATTCTGTGAGTGACCTTGGTGGAGGTTTGTGCGCTCACCAACTATTATTTTAAAGAGTTTGACAGTGAAGGATTCTAGAGAACGGTCTCGGCGAAATTTGCATGGAGAACAGAAACCTGCGAGACTCATTTGTCATTTGTGTACGGAAGAGTGGCAATCAATCGTGATCGGCCGAGACGAGAGGGATGTCAGCGCTCCTGATATTTAAAGGGGGTCAAGAGCCATTGATTGTAGACTTCCACGGAGACACTGACCTGTCATCGATAAGACAGATGAAGCTCTTGGTGCCAGCACATGTTTCTCCACTGTCCATCATATCCTCACATCCTGTCTGGGAGCATCTACGCGATGACTCACTTTCCCATGAGGTTTCTTTGTGGGTCCGCGGCTCCTGTGAGAGGATGGAATATATTTGCTTATTCACACAGGAAGCAAAAGTTGCTTGTCCACTCAGCTTTTAAATGTTTAAAGTTTCAGTTTTTACCACCGGCAAATGCATTGCTTCAGTCTCACTGCTCTCTGCTGTGACCTTTTTCTAAAACGCTGCAGGGGGTTGCTTATATTATTTCTTTCTTCTTCTTCTTCTTCTTTTTTTTAGCCAAACAATAAGAAAAGATCCTATGAGGCTTCTGTTTGCAACTAGAAGGAATAACTTCAGTGGAGCACTTTGTAGTTAAATAGACAGTAATTTCTCTCAGGAGATCAAAAGAAGACCAAGATAAAGCTAAAGTGACTGTGAATATTGGACCTGGATTCACCAGTTAGACAGAATAGTATATAAGAACAACTCCTCTGTTCTCCTGCCAAAACTCAGCTATTGTTTCTTTAAAGGCGAGAGATGCACAGAACCATTTGTCTTGTATTTTTAATGAATTATAATCGAAAGAAATGTTTTTTAGTGCAGAGGAGCTGCATAATACTAATAATTTGAGTGATGCATATGTTTTTACAAAGTGTAATGTTGCATTAGGCCGACTATTACTTCATCTACTATCTTCTAACTTGCTGACTATTGTTTACTTTTCACATGTACACATTAAATCAGCTTTTTCACCGGCAGGGACTTTATCGAGCGTCACTATCCTGGAAAGAGCCATGCTGTAGAGAGTTGGGAATTGGTGCAAGCAAAAACACTGAGCAGGCTATGTGTGTATGAGAATTCAGCAACTGGCTGCTCGTCCTCTCAAGGCTCGCATCCAAATTTAAATTAAAACACAACAGAGGAAAACTCCAGGGCCTTTTTCTTCGCAGTCCGCCGTGTGTACACTTTCCTCACATGTCCACTGTATTATACACGGACTGATTAAAACCACAAAGTCTCACGGGCCTCGGCGGCTCGGTGCCTGAGAAAGGGGACATTTGCTACCAGCAGACAAATGATTGCGTACCCAATAATTGGACTTTAATGACGAAACCAACCTTTACATGTATGCGGAGCATGGTGAAACAGAAGCAGACAGACACAAAAAAAAAGAACCTTTCATTGCGATAGGTTGTAAATCCCCCAATTAGTGCAGCAGTGAGTCTACAGAGCACCACAGTTTCCATATCGCACAGGAAACAGTATTACTACTATTCAGGATTCCGGCATAATCACCACAAGCTTTGCTCAAGTAGAAAGTGTCAGTGCATGCAGCGTTTGCATACATCACTCTGGGCTTTCATTTATGCATTTGTGTGTGTGTGTTTAGTGCTTGATTGCAGTTTGATGCAGATGTAAAGTTACACGAGCACATTCTTGAATGTTAAGTTACATTTGTAAACGAGGGAGCATAAGAGTAAATATGACCTGTTTTCCAATATTTGCATAGCAGTTGATCTCTTTTGGCATTAATGAACAGGTTAGTCCACCACGTTAGTGCTTCTACCTGCCATCATCAAGCCCCAGTCTGTCCGTGACATTCACATCAGGGCCAGCAGATGTCAGAAGTGTTCCTCACAAGCGTGGGGGGCTCATCAAAGCATTGGGATCATGTTATTGTCATCAAGCTTGTTTCCTTCCAGAATTTACATGTCAATGTAAATGTAGTACAGGTAGGGTTTTCTTTCTTTTTTTTCCGGTTCGAATGCCGTCAAGTGTGTAAATAACTAATTTAAATGTGGAGGTTTTTTTTGTGTGTGTGTGGTGATTTAGTAATTAGTGGAGATTGGGTGCAGCGTAAAGTTGGTGCAGATACATATAGTACTCCAGCTGTTCCCCCCAGATAAAGAGGCAGATGTGGTAAACGAATCGGTGATGGAGGAATTGTGCTGAAATGGAGTGGAAAGAGACGGGGGAGGGGGGGGGGGGGGTTGTGTAGGCAGACTCTGACAGAGACAGATAAATAGACAGAGGAATCGACTAACAATCAGACAAGCTGGAGCATACAAATAAACCCGAGTAAAGGTACTGTATGGATAATGACATGGTATTAGAGATGAAAGCAGAAACAATGCAAATAGCCCTTACTTTTACCAGTTACCATGACAACAAACCACCTGAACTTGGAGGTAAGTCCCAGGAGAGGTGTGCAGGAGGGAGAGGTGGGACAGAAGAGGGGTGCACGTGTGTGTGTGTGTTTCATGATTTCACAGATTTCAAAGTTCCCCATTCTCAGGACACACGCGTCTGTTGTGCAACGAGGGCTCCACTGGGAGCGCAATTCAAAAACACAGAAAAACAGAGAGAAAATGGAAACCACTAACTATCAACCATCTTTAACGTTTTAATTGCTTGTCTACCCCAAATATCCCACTATCAACAATGTTTATTTATTAAACAAAAAGCGCCGCTCTTTCTTGCACTCCGTGTGCTGCACACATAATGGAGTCTCTGGGATACGACTGAACATGAGTTGCCTTAAGAGAGTGATCAGGTATCTGCTCTGAACCTGCGTTTGTAGGCTGTCTGACATTGTGGATGCTGCAGAAATTCACATTTCCAGGGATTTGTAATGACTTAAGGATTTTTAAAAAAAGAGGAAAATATAATTAAAAGATGCCTCAAAAGAAGCTTTACCAGGGCAGAAAAGAGTTCTCATTAGATTCTGCTGAATGCTTGGGTTTGGTGTCCACAGGTTTTCATTATGGTGGGAGCAGAAAAAGCAAAGTTTGAACTATTATTTCTGTGAACAGGCAAATCTAGAGACAGTCATTGAAAATGAGTGTTTTTCAGCATTAATTAAAATTGGAAAACAACATTACATTATTGTGTTTTATTGAAAGTTATAACTAAGTAAATATTGGAAATTGTACACACAGAGAAATTATTATTGTATGCTTTATATTCTACACTTTTATACTATGTACTTTGTTTCCAGGTTTCACTACTCATGCAGCTACACACCTAAAAGAACAGAAAAAACCCCACCGTGATACTATATGATCTTATGCGAAATGAGAATTTGTATTTTACATATGGCAATTAATTTCCAGGCTGCACCTAGCATTCTGAAGCTAAATTTTAATTACTCAATTCGGGGCAGTTATGGGAAGAGCTCCAGCACACTAAAGATAATTTGCCTTTTCGTTAATCTTCAGTGGAGGGCGGCTTACAGCAGCTGAGTGCAGGCGATTTTTGTGACAATCAGACCATAATTATGTGTGTGGATGCAGCCAAGTGCAACATGGCACAATGTCATTAACTTGCAGCCCACCTCAGCCTGAAAGAGGCTGAGGGGTTGTCATTATTTTCTATTATTCTGAGAGGGACACAAATCCAAATGAGCAGATAAAAAAAATAAATAAAAACATAACTAAGCTTGATGCCACAGGCTTAGCCAGCTGTTTGACATTCAGCAGTTAAATCTTGCTGTAGTGAAGGTGGTGGTGGTGGGGGGGTCACTGGGATAATATTGCTCGAGGAACAACGTGAAATTTCATTAGGTCTGCTAATGTCTCCCTGACATTAGTGATAAATCCTTAGCCGCTTGCTAATAGGTACTAAGGAAGGGGATATCCACGGCCTGCGGTAACTGCACCATGTCTGATGCTGCGTAGCTGAGCGATTCAGCTCGAATTCGGAGGCCTGTGCAACGGGAACGTGTTGCCGGAAAAAAGTTGAGTGCGACAGAAAACACCAAACTGATGCAAAGGGATTTTCTTGACGCCCTGTCCTCACATACTGCTGTACGATAACCCCGCGTCCTAAACACTGTATGAAAACACATCTACTAGTCAATTTTGAGAGAGGAGGAGAAAAAAAAAGAAGCATGCTGCAGTTACTGTCTTCCAGGATTCAGGAGGGGCTGTTATTGTACAGTATTCATGACAGACATTTTGGAATATGGATGAATATTTCATGGCCTGTTGAACAGGGATTCAGCCCGAGATGCTGTTGGCAGTGGATACCATTCATGCTATCACACTCATACCAATAGCTTGATACGTTTCTTTACCTTGAAATGTCAATGTGAAGCAATCTGAGGATCCGTCTACATTTCCTGAAAAGGAAAACTAAGAAATCGAAAACAGGGAGAGGCAGAGTGATTGTCTTACCAATAAGTGCTGATACATATTTTAATCGAATGCACGTTTCAGACGACAAGGGCACGCTGTCATCCTGTGGGGCCACAGGGAAGTGCCTATAATGCTATTCTTATTGTCTGAGGTCTTGGTGGGCTCCTCATGCTTCACCGGTCATCTGATCAGAGGTGAAGAGTCTAACAAACACGCAAGGCTTCACCTCCTCCAGCACCCTGCTGTGTGGAAACAATAGTCTGAAGGGGTTGGACTGAGTGTCTGATATCACTGACACATATCCTAACAAGTATCTGAGGCCTTTTATTACCTGGCCATATGGTTTTTACCCTGGCTTCGCCTCTTTTTACTCCTCCACTCTGAGGAGCAAGAAGAATTCCAGACTACAGCTAAATGGAGGCGAACACATGGAGAGGGTTTGAATTATTGGCTTAATTAGACTTACGGGGAGTCCAGAGTACAAGATTTGCCCGAGTGATAATACTAATGCACAGGTTCACAGAGCTCCTGCCTCTCACGTGAGGAGGGCACAAGGAAATATTGTTATTCTTTCTGTAACATTAATGGAGCACCAGCGACTCAATGGGAAAATCAATGAAGCTTTTAAATGCAAAGTTGGACGCGGGCCTGTAGTTAAGAAAATTCTGAACAAGTAACCAAAAGTGAAAGATATAAAAGAGATGGACTCTGAGATGAATGATGTCTACAGCACAGAGCTAGTGTATTTTTATTTATCTCATTAATTTGTTTGATTCTCTGTTTTAAATCTTATATTCTGCTTCTGTTTTTTTTTTCTTTTTACCTCATTGGTTGATACAATATTTTGTTGGGCCATATACAGTATAGTAGTTTATTCCACGAACTTCCTTTATGCTATTAAGGTGATTATTCCCTTTACGTTCCCACAATCACTGCTATTTGTTAGTATTATTTTCTGAATGCAGAGGAGTCGTAAAAGGTGGGAGGTATAAAAAGGTAAACGTTTCCAACTTCCTGACACTTTACAATCCTGCTGCTTTTTTCAATAAACGTCATGTGGAGAAAATGTGAGTAAGAGAACTAACATATAGGAGGTACATTTTTTATTTTAATTGGAAAATGCTGCTTTATAGCTGCATGGGTGATAGAATAGGAAAATAAAAGTCAAAGCTTGAGTGTTGGAGAAAAAAAAAATCACTGAAACAAACAACGCAGATATTGCAGGATCTAATATGAACGACAATTGGACTTTAGAAAGTATCTGAATCTGAAACCGTAAGGTTGGATGCAACACATAAGGAGCAAAGTAAATTTAGAGATCGTTTAGAGACAAAAATGTACTTATTTTGTTGGCTCTGTGTCTGAACATGCAGGGTGTTTAAGCGCATGCAGCTTTAGGGCTGCTGCTTCCCTGCTGACCCTGAAATCTGACCTTACGGCAGAGAGGGAGGCAAATAAACATTTTCCCCACAGAGATCAATTAAGAATCACACTATCAGCGCAACGAAATGTTACCAATGTTCACTGTACACACATCAGCTTGAGGTGGAAAAATTATCTCAGCACGGTCGCGAGGAAATTAAATGGGTAAGAAAATAATCAAGCACACGAGGCACGCTGCATGCAACTATTTACTTTAGATTCAATTTCAGTTTTCCTTTAATCAACCAGCTGACATCCCACCGAGATTCCAAATGTCATTTTCAAGAGAGACCTTGTAAAGACAGTAGTAACAACCATGAATGTACAGATGATATAGAATGTGGGAATCAGAATCTTGGTCCTTAGTTTGTATCGTTATTTAATAACTAATAAAATATAAGGACATTTATTTATTAGGGCCCGAGCCATGAATGGCAGGGTTGGAACATCTCAACAGTCTCATGGCCATTTATCCGTATTCCTTATCACTAAGTATCACTAAGTGCCTTAATGAAACTGATTAGCTTTGATTTCTAATATTCTATTACCTCAAAGATCTCTTAAGTACAAAAATAAGTGTTATTATTATTACTAGCAGTAGTTGCAGTAGTAGTAGTCATAAATCAACAGAACTACATATGAAAACAAATAAAAGAAAACTGTGATTATTTAAGGCAGAAACTCAATATTTCGTTTTTGCGCATAACACAAATATATAGTATTGCTTGACTAAATTTGGCCAATTTCTAACAACTTTAAATCTTTGATGCAGGATACCTCCACACAAGCTGTGCCCGATGTTTTCTGAGAGACGGTGATTAGTTTGTGAAGCTTCTTTTTTTGGAGATGACAGCTTGGAGGCTATAGTAAAGAGGCGTGGGGGGGTTGTTTTGATGAGATTGCAGAGATGCAGCAATTGTGAACCACTTTTCACTTCCCCGCTGAAAGAACTGAACACCATTTTGACGCAGGTTATTTTCCAGTACACCAAAATGCTAGATTTTAATGATATTACAGAATTGTATCCCCAAGCACTTTCACTTTCTAGTACGGCCTGTGTACATCAAATAAACTGACATAGTATTATAATAAGCAAAACAAATAGAAAAGCACTTAGCAGCATTGATTCATTTAATCTTTTATTCTGTCTTCAGACAGCCACTCCCTCACTCACTCATTCTTTATTATTTTAACTGGTAAGACACTGACATGCAACAGTGGTACAAGTCCTCCTCTGTCTCAGCACCTCCTTCATTTACCAATCTCTGAGAAAGACACATCAAAATGTCGAACTTGCAGCTGCTCCAACTACACTGGATGCCATTCCTACCGCTCTCCTTCAAACCATATCAGCAACCATTGTTCCAGCAATCACACATGCGATCAGTTCTTCACCGACTTCTGGAACATTTCCAACCGCATTTAAACAGACTTGGGTGACACCACTGCTCAAAGAGCCTTACTCAAGCCTGCTCAAGTAGAGAACTATCGATCGTCCTCTTTATGTCCACTCTTATCTAAGGCTATCGAGAGTGCGCTTTTCAAACAGGTCTCAAAAATCCTCCCACAGAATGTCCTCTTTGATCCAAATGAGTTGGGCTTTAAGGGCGGCCACTCCACTGAAATCACTCTGTCTGTGATAGAAAACCCTGTGGGCAGCTCCCTCCACGGTTTTTATCTTCAGAATCAGAATCAGAATCAGAAGAGCTTTATTGCCAAGTACGATTTGCACATACAAGGAATTTGTTCTGGTGTCATTGGTGCATAACAAGCATACAAAATTTTAATATACACAGTATATAAATGTTTTTTTTAAAAAGATGAAAAGAGCACTACAGAAAGAGCAGTACAGCTGGGCAGAAGTGAGTAACAGTGAAATATTCACCAGGTGCAAAAGTTCACAGTAATGACGTTAATGTAACGCATAAAAAAGATGTAATGATAATGTGACATGTAGAGGCAGAGGAGGAGTGTGAGGAGTCAGAGTGTCAGGGGGGGGCTGCGGGCCTTGTTGATAAGGCTAGTAGCAGACGGGAAAAAACTGTTCTTGTGGCGTGAGGTTCTGGTCCTGATGGACCGCAGCCTCCTGCCAGAGGGGAGTGACTCAAAAAGTTTCTGACCGGGGTGGGAGGGATCAGCCATAATCTTCAGCCAGACCTTTAAGGTGGGCATTGGTGGAGATGCCCAGGCCCCTGCTGAGGTGGGGGAGGTGGAGGTGAAACACTGGAGCTGGGGGTGTTGGGAGGTGTTATGGGGGATGGTTGCAGGACTGTCCCTCTGTCTTTCAAAGCGGCAGTAGAACTCGTTCAGGTCGTTGGCTAGGCGTTGGTCGTTAAAGGAGTGGGGGGCTTTAGGCTTGTAGTTGGTGATCTGCCTAAGCCCTTTCCAGACAGACGCAGAGTCGTTGGCTGAGAATTGGTGTTGGAGCTTCTCAGAGTACAGTCGTTTAGCTTCTTTCACCGCCTTGCTAAACTTGTACTTTGCCTCTTTAAGTCTGTCTTTGTCACCACTCCTGAAGGCCTCTTCCTTATCCAACCTTAACCTTCTGAGCTTGGCTGTGAACCAGGGTTTGTCGTTGTTGTAACTCACCCTGGTGCATGATGGAACACAGCAGTCCTCACAGAAGCTGATGTATGACGTCACAGCCTCTGTGTACTCATCCAGACTGTTGGTAGCAGTCCTGAATACATCCCAGTCAGTAGAGTCCAAACACGCCTGTAGATCCTCCACAGCCTCACTGGTCCACTTCTTTGATGTCCTCACTACAGGTTTGCAGAGCTTTAGTTTCTGCCTGTAAGCAGGAATCAGGTGGACCATGACGTGGTCAGAGAGTCCCAGTGCAGCACGGGGGACGGCGTGATAAGCATCCCTGACTGTGGTGTAACAGTGATCCAGAATGTTCTCCTCTCTGGTCGGGCATTTAATAAATTGTCTGTACTTGGGGAGTTCGCGAGTGAGGTTTCCTTTGTTAAAGTCACCTAGGACAATAACTAAAGAGTCCGGGTTGATCCGCTCCACACACAGTATCTGATCGGCGAGCATGCGCTGTGCCTCCTGCACGCTGGCGTGCGGTGGGATGTAAACACCGACCAGAATGAATGAAGCAAACTCACGGGGTGAATAAAAAGGCTTGCAGTTTATGATGAGAGATTCCAGGTCAGGAGAACAGTGCTGCTGGATCACTGTCACGTCGTTGCACCAGCCACTGTTGATGTAAAAACAGATTCCTCCACCTTTGGTTTTGCCGGAAAGCTCCGTGTCTCTGTCCGCTCTGTAGAGTTGGAAGCCTGCCAGCTGCAGCGCAGAGTCCGGTATTATTCCACACAGCCACGTCTCCGTGAAGCACAAAACAGCCGATGAGTAGAAGTCCCTGTTTTTCCCCAACAGCAGTTGTAATTCATCCAGTTTATTGGCCAGTGAACGCACATTAGAGAGAAATATACCCGGTAGTGCTGTGCGTAATCCGCGCTGGCGAAGACGCACGAGCGCACCGGCCCGTTTCCCTCTCCTCCGGCGTTTCACTGCGTGAACGAAGGTGAGCACACCTTTGACCATAATGTCCAAAATTTCCAGTGTGGGGAGAAGAAAAGTAGGAAATAAGTCCGCTGGTGTTGTTACCCTGATGTTCATGAGCTCTTCTCTGGTGAAAGAGCTCCGGGTATAATCGCAGAAAACGGAGTTAAAACACAAAACAAGACAAAACAACGCGCACCAACACACCGAGGCAACCATCCGCGGCGCCATCTTGATGTAAATCTTGCTGGACATATCAACAGTCTCAGACACAGTGGACCACCACATCCTGATTAAGAGATTGCAAGGTTTGATTAATCTTACCTGAGTTTTGTTTTAGTGTGCATTTCCCTTTGCCTCTCCACAGGAGTGCCCCAAGACTCCATGCTGGGACCCCTTCACTTTGTAACATGCACCACATCTTTCCTCTTTCCAGTCAAATGACTGGTCTCCTCACATACAACGTGTAGGGAGACACACACAATATGAACATCCTAATCGTCTCTTTGTCTCAGGGTGGGGTTTGTGCCTCTTTTCTCTTTGTCTGGCATTTTCATGCACATGGAGTAATCTCTGTTTTAATTTGTGTTGGAACAAACTACAAAATACAGTCAGAGGCATCTTGATGACTCATTTCTTTTGAGAGCACCTCCTCTCCTAACACCTTTCAAACTCACACTACAATGCACTTTTTTCAGACCTCCTTGCACTTTGCCTTGTTGAACATATTAATATTTAGTGACTACTCCGATTCATCCTTCCGAACTCAACCTTGACTGACTTTAAAGCTGGTTTAGATAAAATAATCTGTCAGCTCAGTAAATGTAGCGTCATGAGACATTATATACCAGGTTGTTCCAGGCTCTTTTTGCCTAACACCTCATCTTAGCCCCTTCAGATGAAACAAAGCACTTCCTTTAATCATATTTCATGTAATCTAATGAATAAAAACTGGATATACTGTATGTGTAGAACACATTGGTAAAAAAAATCCTATAGCTGAAAGATCAGGTTTGTACCATTAACATTCATCCATTACTCAGCAAACTATTTCAATGAATACTTATTGTTTATTCATAACTTCTTATTGCTTCTTCATGATTTCTACCAGCAAGCATCTATTCATGGGAAACAAAACTGTTTATTTACAGCTATTGTTGATTATTAATTATAAATATATATAATATTATAAATATTCGAGGGACAGTTCAGTTAAATAGTTTAGCGAAGAAGTAAGAGAGGCAAGGTTGAGATGGTTGAGAGGAGAAATGGAAGACCACAGAGAAGGTTCAGGGAAGTTGTGAAGAAAGACATAAGGACAGCAACAGTAACAAGGGACAAGAGACAGGACAAGTTGGAGGGAGACAATCCTTAAAGGGAGAAGCCGAAAGAAGAAGAAGAACCGTTGATTATATCTTTGAAAAGTGATTTCAAGCATTAATACAAATCTTTTACCCAGTTAGATATAGTTCATTCTATAGCTTTCATGTTCTATCTGATATATTAGCAGCTTTCTGTATCTACAGATATAAATAGAACCCCATCAAATGTAATAGTTTTGTTTAACAGGAATGTGTGAATATAAAAAGTTATTTGAATGAACCATTCATGATATCCTGTTGAATGAGTAGACTTGTCTGGCTATGATCAGCCCCGCTGTTTAGCAGTTAGGGTTAAAAGTGGTGTATGGGAATTTGAGGGACATGCTCACTCATTAGTGAGCAATTTAAATTGTTTAATGGATTTTTTTTTCATTGTGCTGAAATTTGTGTCTGATGTTTGCTTTCTAAATTGTATTATTTCCCATCTCCTCTGAGGGAAAGGTGTTGGGTCAGATCCTAATGTAGGCCAATAAATTCAGGCCTCCAGCTGCTGGGGGAAGCACTGTCACAGCAAGATTGATTTTGTTGCATCAGCACTTAAGTGTGTATGTGCTGGAGTGTGCCAGGGAACAAAGGGTGGTGTAGGGACTCTCGGCTTCCACTGGGACTTCGGAATGGCTCTTACCATCTGCTGAAAGCAGTCAATACATCCCAAAGCATCATGTAGGCCTCTCCATATTCTTCTCTGATTGACTCCAAAGGTCACAGGCAGCATCAAGAAATAAGCAGCCACTCAACATGCACGCCTTTACAGAATGCCAATATCTCATCAATTCTTGTTCTCAAAGCTGATGTTAGCTCTCACCTGCCTGAAGAATCAAGAGATAAACAAAGCTGCGGAGGAGAAGGAGAGCAGAATGACTTCAGGGCCACTTCATTTATAAAGCAATATAACTAAATACTGTATAAGCACATATATAATAAAAATAAACTATATGAATTAAAGGTCCGTACCCAAAGTTTTTGTTTGTTTTTTTAAATCCCAGATGACATAACAGAAATGACAAAAGTCAAAACAGAGTTTGAGAATGCATTTTCTTTTATGAATTAATAAAAGATGAGATTATTTGTTTTGGTTTAAACAGCAGCAGCAGCAGCATCTGCTTCAAACCTGTAACCTCTGCGTTAAAAGAGCAATGTCACGCTGTAGAAATAAAGTGAAATTGAATGGTTTGCTCAAGAAATAGACACTGAGTTTGCATCCTCATTAACGATTGCTGACATTGATCAGATTGAATGGTCGGGTAAACATTGCGTTGTTTAGAGATTCATGTGAAGGATATTTCACCTCTTGATCAAATCGCAGCAGAATCCTTTTATGATCCCATATGGCATCTGTCTGAAAGTTTAACTGTACTTAAAAGTAAACAAAAGTTGCCTCTTGAATGAAAATGAATGTTACTCACAAACTATCAACCAATATTTATTCGAACCTGACATGATGAGTAATAACAAGATCATTAATTTATGTCTTGGAAATATAATGTATTAAACAATGTTTTAAAAATATGAGTAATGCGCTTTTCTATTTATGAATTTGAATATGTACCCAAATAAAAGGAGTGTACGGGATTAAAATACATTTTGCGTACAGTTTTAAAGATAAATACATGAATACAACACTTCATTGACAACATCAATGACAGACGGTTACAGAAATGTGTTCAAATTGACTTCATGGAGCACGAGTGCAGCAGGATCAAAGTCAGAAATTTGGGCCGCGACACTAACCGCACACACAAGCACGGCATCTGCACAGTAGTTTTGAACATTGTCAGCGAGTAGACGCCCAAAAGCAACAAAGCGAAATCAATTTGGCATGACAAGGTGCATGGATGATGACAAGCATGAAGGGTACAAGTACTAATAAACCACCAGACACAGAGTAGCAGGAAAGAAAAAAAGACCAGACTGAGGGATGATTTATAAGACAGAATAGTTGGTTATGGTTTTGGGGTAAATAATAGTGTCCCTGTGGCCTGGTCTGCATTACACACGACAGTGATGAAGCTGTCATAAATACACAACACTCTGCTAATACAATCCTCTGAGGGACGTTTAGTTTTAATTTGGATGTCAGATGAAAATGATTGACTTTCACTGTTTGATTGTCCGTGCGTGCATGTGTGAGTGAGAGCGAGATCGGGAGAAGGAGAGCGAGACAGAATCTATGTCTCTATGTTTGATTTACGGCTGTGAAAACCTTTATGTACAAAATGTCAACAGTGAGGAGACAGACTGAGTTAAAGGGCTGACCAGATTATTCTGTGTTCATAATGAACATAATGAAGCCATAACCCTCCCCCCATGGTGATAATTGCAAAGTTAACTTGTTTTACACTATTTCACGACAATGCAGAAGACTTTTCCTTTATCATTTGGTCGTTCTCGTAAAATGGGGAAATGTCATATATCATTTTCCATGAGCTATACAATAAAAGATAGAAGACTTGCTCAGCACTCAAGAGGCTTTTTTTTCCCCTTCTCCTTTTTAAATATTGTTCACAAATGTGTTTTAGTCCACATTTTGCCAAGATAATCCATCTACCTGACAGATGTGGGGATATTAAGATGCTCACAATTCACAATTGGGCTGGTCACAGTTTGCTTTTTGCAGTCATATTTTTGGTCATTATATGATCTATGTTACATGAGATCTTTCAATAATTCACTTGTTTTAGTTACTTTTCAATGTAAATGCTTAATTGCAGTGTATTCAATGTTAAAATTGTCATGCATTGTAATTAAGACAGGTGAAGTAAGGCTGTTTCTGCCCACAGTAAAAAAACAAGCGCGCTCAGTTACTTCTTTTTCTGGTATCTTAGTGTCAATTATTTCACCAGTCCTTTAGGGTTGCTGGCAGCTATGTTTGGAAATACTGATAACCCCAAGGGCTGCAGCATTTTCTCAGAGGGGTTGATCATTCATCTTTCGCTCAACTTTTAGCAGAGACGAACTTGAAATCTGAGTTCAATGATATCATTTATTATTTCATATTTAATGTACTTCTTAATCTGTTCCTGTAACAACCAGCTATCACAGATCAGAGATGATTAGAGAGACTCACAGATGGCTGCAGACCTAGTATGTAAATGAAAAGAGGGGTAGATGGAATTAAATTGTCACAGACTAAAGAAAATAATGTATAGATTTGGAGCACCATGACTCCACAGGAATCTGGCTTCAATACACATGGCTCATCCCAAAGTGATAAATAGATGAAGCATGAAGTGTATCATCATCAGAAGAGCTTCATATCCCCACAAACAACTATGTGGCATAAACAGCATTTCATTAAAATGGCTTATCTCTGTCTCTTGAATAAAAATCAATTCTCTTTGATATGAGTGTCTACTGTAAACCAAAGTCACCACAGTGTTTCACCAGTTTTCTTTCTGCAGCAGAATCATGGTGAGAGCAAAAAGAAACATTTTCAGAAAGGATTCCTCTAATCATGAATAGACAAAACACAAACAAAAGGGGGAGATGCAGCTTCTACACAGAGCCTTTAATGTTGTTATTAAAGCTTCCCTGGAAGGCGTAAATATCGACCTGAGCATGGACTCCTTCACAGACCAGTGCACTTTGCTGTCCCGCCTTGCTTGTGCCATCAAATCAATCAACCTTTCTAATTAACTGCATCCAAATGAGGCATCATCCTCTGTTCCTCTAAAAAGACCTCTTTTCCACATCACATCTTGCAGACACAAGACGTTATACAAGCCCTGAGCCTGGTGCTATTTCTGCCTGCACCCTGCCTCCATAACCTCACTCACACCATTCTCACTTGCTGCTCAGTCCCTTTGAACATTTTTTCACAGGCACAAAAACGACTTTGACATTGTGTTGTTATCTTTACCGAAAATGTGCAAATTTGTAGCGATTACTGTTGTATACTGATGTCAACGGGTAAGGGATGGAACTGCAGGATGTGGAGCTCACTCACGACGTTAACATGCACAGTTAAATCGAACTAAGACAGGCAACAGGTGTATACATGCGGAGGAGATAATAGATTTATGGGCTATGTACGTCTGACTCCGCCTCCGTAGGTGGTGCTGTATCTCTCCATAAGCTAGCGCGTATTGAATCAGTATCCTGTTGAACTTTACGTCACAGAAAAACAAACAGTGAAGGGCGAGATGGATTGTGCTGTGGTTCTGTATGTTTCGTACCTGCTGTGTTAATTGTGATACAAATTAGATCGAACATGGCTCTTGTGGTTGCTGTGTTGTCCGAAGAAAGAAGCCGCCACCGCCGCCACCGCCGCCACCACCTATAGTCTTCTCAAAGACCAGGGAGGAAATTCTGGTGCATGCCCAGAATGCTAAATCCAACTTCAATCCGATAAAGCATATACGTACATGCAGGAGTAATCTGACTATGAATCACATTATCCAGGTATGTTAGTCCGACTAAGATGGTTACATGACATGAAGACAACCACATTATTATCTTAGTCCGACTAAAATCGGACTTTTAACATGCATTGAGTGATTAAATAGCAAACAATTATATCCTCATGTAACTGTTTCAGTATTTTGGAATATAAAGCAGCAGATCAACATGGATACAGCATGTCTGTGAGCTATTTAGACACATGATACAGTCTCTCTTTGAGGGCTTACAAAACACGAAGCTGCGCAACCAACTGAACAGCTGCTTAACAGTACAAATCAGAGCCTGCGAGCCAAGCCTCTGAACTATCTTCTCATTGTCTTACATGCTCTCTCTCCACTCACTCCTTCTGACAGAGGCAGTGAGTGGAGCTCCTTTTAGCGACGCCCCCAGGGCACATGGAGGGGCTCCAGATGTGCTCCCTCACAGAGAAGAGGGAGAACTGCTGCAACTCTGCTGTTATGTTTCCCATGCATCAACCTCTTGTTCTCTCCATTCGCAATCAGCGCAAACTCAAGCTCCAAAAATCAGCTTCCCCTCGTGCACAATCCGGACAGTAGAATTAATTGAAGATGCAAGCAAGCTGAATAAAAACTGAGTGGCTTAAAGATGGCAGATATGAATGAGAAAATGAGACGGTGGTTGAGACAATGAGGATGAAGATGCAGACCACCCCTGCTTATCTGTGGCAGTCAGGCCATTAGAAATGATTTTTTTCTCTGTAAAGCATCTTCACAGGGAATGATCGCTATTCATTAACACGACTTAATCTTTATGTATACATATATGGAAAATTTAAAGAATTGGACTTGATTAGATAATACTCACATTGGATTTTTAAGCTTGCTTTTTAATACTGGGATGTACATGTCACTGGCAGTGTGACGATCCCAGGGCTGACTCCTTGTGATGGCTTGTGACGATAATTTGTTCCCCTGCTTTCTCCCTCGTGTTGCCATTCAAACTGTGGCTGTGCCAAATTATCCTCACCTGCCAAAAATTGAATAGGGATTAATGGGAAAAGAACAGAGTGCCAGTGCCAGGCAAATAGACTAGCTGGGCTGGTACCCAAGATGTTTGAGTTCCATTACTCAAGGCAATATTTTTTTTAAGGCAACCTGCAAATGTTATGGGAGCACGATAAAAGAAAAGCAAAGACGGTTAACAGTTCAATTTGTAGTTACTCTGTAGCATCAAGAGAAAGAGCTGTGTCTCGAAGGGATTTTTCTGTGAGGAATTTTAAAAAAGTCTTACAAACACAAAACAACACCATCACCTGGGGTTTGATTGGACAATATAACTGGCTTGTTGATCGTTTCAGAGTGTATTTAATTAACACAGGAGTGAGGGCAGATGTTGATGAATAAAATTCCTACAGGGAGTATTTGAGTTGCAAGTATACATATGTAAGCACGCCGACACTAATTAAAAACACCATGGATCCAGGAGTCAGGGATGAAGAATAATCTTGTAACGCGAGAACGTTGACTCGAAATAGAAAAGTAAGTCCACACTTTACCTCGAATTACAAAAAAAAAAAAATCAGGCACCATGAGTTTAAAAAAAAAAAAGACAAGTTCAAAGACAAATGGTGCAGAATAATGTTTGTCTTCCTCCATTTACACACACCCATTAACAGGTAGAAGCTCTCAAAGTGTCATGATCGCTGCTCTGTTATTCTTGCCCGTCCAGAAATAACTCGTTGCTTGTATGTTGCTGAATTATGAAGTGGGAAATCATGTTCTTCTGCCCCAAATTGAAATGAGAAGAGTGAACGTGCGAGTTTGAACAATCTATGAAGAATCAAGGAGCATAAGGTACGAGGGCATGTGGTTTTCTGAAGCTGCAGCTTCTCAGCGTTCACTCGCATGTACGGTTTTTTATTTAAAGCATCTATTACCCCTAAATAAAAATGTCTGCACCCTTAAAACATATGTTGATAGAGTTTGACTAATTATATACAATATAAGATCGTCTTTTAAGAAAAGATATTTCACAGGGACAGGCACACAAAACCTGCAGGACTAAGTTCATAAACTTTGTCCAGCTCTGCCGCTTTTGTGTCCTCTGCTCAAACTGCACATTTACTGTAGTTCCATCTCAGCTGCATTACAAATAACATGTATTATTGAATTTCTTGATGGTTCAACACATTCCAGATTGGCAGCAAGACAGATAATTCTCCCCTTTCTTGTAGGACACAACAGTGAATATATGCATTATTCATTTTTAAAGTCGCATTCTCTGAGTAGATCATTTGGCCTGCGACCATGCCTTGCGGGGGAGGACTGTTTATTTTTCATTGAAATAATCTCACAGTAGGAGAAAAGTTGCCCATGCAAGAAATCTGATTTTCTGGCAATGCACCAGAGTGCAGAGGAGGAGCACAGAGGACTACAAGTATAGAGGGGAAGCAGTATGAACAAGATTTTCCTTTGGTATAGACTATCAGACAAGATGAACAGCCCTTATTGCAACAGCTGACAGCTTATTGTTACCTGAAAACCACTTTACAATCATTATCCTGACTACCTGATCTTTTGTTGGCACTTGGACCGTATGCAATCCTTAACTTGGAGGCTGCAGCCAGTGTGAAATGTTTTGCTTAACAAGCTAATTTTACTCACTGCTCTTCATGACTATATATTTCGGTTTCAGGTGAATGTGTGAGTGCGAGTCCGTGTGCATGTGTGCCTTGAGTGCGGGTGTAAACAATATACACTACATAGTTGCCATACCTAATGTGCTTGTTAGCCATCTCGGAGTCCCCAGAGGCATGTGTTCCTATCCCAGGACTTATTCATGGTGCAGTTTTAACAAGCTCTGTCGATGTGAGGCCACCGAGAGCTTGCAAGATTGCAGTCAATGGCAATTTCATGTGCCACGCAGAGTCTAAATGAGCTCTCCAAATATTACTGGGGCCTTCAATCTATGTCACTGAAAGCAGGAAGGCGATGGCCACAGGCTGCAGGTAGCAGATATAATTGTGTTAAGAGTGGCCAGTTCAACAGCACAAGGAAAACTAAAGAGCCTTGGTTTGCTGACAGAGCAAAATTATATATATATTTTTAAATAATATTAAGACACACATTAAGTTCATGGTTTTTGTTCAAGTAATGTCCTTGAACACATAATTCAAGGTAACGGATTAAAAGTGTTTTGAATCCTTTTTTTCCATGCAAAAAGCATATATATGTGGAAGAAAAAAACCCACCTTAAATCCCAGGTTAAATATACTTAACCCAAACAGAACGCCCCCACCAGCAGTCAGTTAGCTTAGCACATGAACGGAAATCAGGGGGAGCTTACTTCTAAAAATATCATTCATGCATGTCCACAAATATCTTGTACGTGCTGTTGAATTATGAAGCAAGACATACTGTAGTTTGGTGTGGAGGCACTCCTGAGGAAAAACCAAGTTCTTCTGCCTTAAATATGACAATGAAATGAGAGGGTAAATGTGTAGAAATACATAATGAATCAAAAAGAATTAGGGAAGAGGGCATGTGAAAGCAGAGACCTCTGGGGGGTGGTGGTGGGGGCAGTCAGAAGAAACCCGCTTTATGAATTAACAGGCCCGTGGTAATGGAGTCTAAGGTCTCATTGCTATTTGTGATGGAGGCAGCCATGCATTCACTCTCTACTTATTAGGAGGGAATGGGGAGACATACTTCTTCTGATTAATACTCCAGCCTTTGTGAGGTTGGCGGGGAGTGGAGGAGACAAGCAGGGAAACGAAAGAAAAGAAGAAGAGAGACGATAAGATTACCCCAAAGTGAACAAAACAGAAATCTATACCTGTAAACTGACTGATTCACTGCAGCAGAACAATCAGAGATTTAGCAGCTGGCCAGATTAGCAACACAAGAGGCACCACAACACTAAACAATGGCCATGGCGCATAATGCTCTTTCACTAAATATATAACGATGCAAGTACTGACTACATTGTACACAGTATTTTTGCTTATACTGTAGATAATGTGCACAGAATAAAGCTGCGGTGTGTGCAAACAAACAGAACATGTATAATTTACAAATTTAGTATTTCACACTTACCCACCCACAAAACTTAAGATCATAGTCCTGTAAGACACTTGGTCAAGTCAAGTACATCTAAAAAGCGTATTCTAAATCTACAAAAAAACAACAAATGATTTTTAGTTTAAGTGATAGTACACTGACATGTCTGCCAATAAAACCCTCAACTATATACACCAAACCGTACATTTCATCCTAAGTCATTGTAAAAGCTTCTGGTAGAGCTTTGGAGTTACCAAAATGCTGTGGAAGGATCATTCACATTATCACAATAACAACCTGGCTTTTATTTTAGTAATACTGTAGCTGCAGATAAACAGATTTGTTTCTATTCCTGGACCATTACAATCCCTCACATGCACCATTGAACTGCTCATGCATCATCTTTGTCTGCCTGCATTACAGTCAAATAGCTTCAAAGGCCACTGGAGCTTTATTGAAGTCACACTGCCTAATTTCGCTGTGCATTGATTCCTATTTAGATCCAAACATGTAGTGGGACACGTCACGTAATGGAACACATAAAACGTAACAGACACAGCATGTATCTGGGGTTTGTCTGTGTTTAACTGTTGTTCATTCATCATAATTATTAAGGGAATTTCCAGGAAAGGCTGTTTTATGCCTTACATGTAATTACAGACACAATGTGACATTTTTGCAATCCAGTTTGTTCAGGTGCATAGATTTGTCTATTTTTCTCCATCACCATGACCCCACAGAATAGCTGGATGGAATATTACGTCAGGCTGAACCAATTATAAAAGCCTCCTTATTTGTAATAATTCAGCTTGTCTCTATATAGCACAACAAACAACAGTGACAACAGGGCAAAAAGCACTTTTGATAGACAATGCTCACATTATTTATACTATTATAGACTTCCTCAGTCTAACAAAAATACAAATTATATCCAGGACTGGATGAAAAATGTTCAAAGTGCAGGTGTGATCCAGACACCTTGAGCTAATACATGCTGGAGACCTGTCAGAAGTTGGAAGATGTCTTAGTATAAGGTCTTTGATACCTTTTCAAATCTGATCAAACCTTCCTACAGCCATATTTGAGACAGTCTCCTGCAGGATCAAAGAAATTCACCAAACAGTGCAGACCCATAAACGATGAGTGGAGGATATAGTGAAGTAGAGTTACAACAGTCAGTGCGTTTACGTGGACGTTACAAGTCCAAATTCAGTCAGACTAAGACAATAATTCAGTTTTCCTAATGTCATGTAAACATGTTAGCTAATCTTAGTCGGACTAACATACATGAATAATGCAATTCATAGTCCGATTACTCCTACATACGCTTAGTCAGACTGGAGTCAGACTTGGTGTTCTGCACATGCACCAAACAATACCAAAAATGCAATACACACTAGCTTATAGAGAGATAAGCTACATAGAGATACACTCTATGGAGGCAGACTCAGACCTATTAATAAACTGATTTTCTCCCCCTGTATGTATAGTCTGGACTGGGCAAGTTGTCTGATTGTTTGTCTTAGTCGGACTATGACCTTAGCTCGATTAAACTGTAAACGTACTGAGTGTTAAGATTGCAATGTAACCTTTAATTCATTATATTACAAGACTGTGAAATTGACTTAAAATGTACATGTTACAATTAAATTGACCTCCATATAAAAGTATAAAAGTAAAAGACTGTAATGTAGGGGCTTTTCATTTGATTATTGAATAACCCAAACAACTATTAATTTCACCCAATCACTGCTGCTTCTGTCAGTCAATATAATCAATGCAGCTTGTTTTGCAGCACAGTCACAAGTCTCAAAAAAAAAAATGCAGCTCGACAGCTGAATCATCATTTCTTTCATGTTGAAGACTTCGGGGGAGAAAGACATGGTGCTCTGCATTCCTGCACCTCAACAGCTGAATATCAATATTTATTTTCCAGTTTCTGCCTCACGCACATCATATTTATTAATATGTCCCACATGTAACGGTTTAGTTACAAAGGCTGCAAAAAAATCTAAACCTGCATCTGACAAGCAAGTTATATTTATCTACGTCTTCGCCAGTTCAAACATTGCTCTTTCATGTCAAGACTGAACATGAAGCTAAACTATAGGGTGTTGTTTTTGGCTCTTTCTTATTATATTCAATTCCAAAACTGTGGCTAGACCTCAAAAATCACTTTCAACAAGCAGTACCTGCACCTCAGGTTACCATGGAAACTCTTCACTTAAAAATAGACCTAGAGGAATGAAAGCTAGGGGTAGAATATGCCTCCTTGATGTTGTTCAGGAAGATATATGGTGCTGTGTGTACCTAAAAACGGGTTAGCATCTGGCCCTGTTTTACTGCATCCTTAAAGCATTCTAATGCCTTCAGACACAAACATTGTGTTTTTAAAGCAACACTGTGCTAAAAAAACTGAACGTATTTTGTTTAGCATGTCGTTCATGGACTCAAATTGGTGAAAGTGACTATTTTGCTTGATATATTTCAGTACAAATGACAATAATAAAGCGCTGGCAGACACATGCTTCCCAGGGTTTACATACACTGTGGCTGTAGTTTTTGATTTGGATACCAAGAGCTAGTTTTTGATTTGGTCTGGAGCAAGAAACACTGCAGTCCATTGATTTGTCGACAGAGTCATCACTCGGTGTAGCCTGCAGCCTTTTCTCAAACAAAGCTTGTCTACTTGTGACAAACAGCCACATGCCAAGAAGAAAGGAACACGGAATGCTGGACGTCCTCAATTGTTGCTCTTTGTTTACTGTGTTGTGTCCTTGTCCTCTTATTGGAATTTATTGGCACCCCTGTGTTTGCTCCGGTGTGATGTCACACAATCTACGTAGCTGACGTAGCTGCGTAAATGCAGCAGCATAATAAATACACAGCTACATAATTTACATATAGTATGATCCAAACACCCCACGGTGGAAAGCCAAGACAAATCAGGGTGTACTGTCACACCATGGCTGATCAGCTCTGTACCACTTGGTGGAAATAAGGATTTGGATTTATTGGGTAGTATTGGGATTTTCTTTTCCTACTTAAATAAAAATTGAATAATGCATTCCCTTGAGACACTAACCCACGTGTCATATTTCCAAAATCACTTCCATTGCATGTTAGTCAGTCTGACATTTAGCAAAATTGAATGGAACAGTAAGTCTAAAATCTATTATTAGAACTATAATTATTATCATTTTCTCGTAATGCGTTGCCTACTCCATGTTGCCGTTAAAAAAAACAACTAATTCTGGGCCAAAATGAATAGAGCCTCTCAAAACAGGACATAGCACATTTAATGTGAGCTTTCAAATGAATATTGCTTCAAATTAAATTGGAACATGTCTTTTCAAAACCCTGCAGACAACACTGATCAACAGAACCAACACATGAGGTCAGTTGGTAACTGCTACTTTTAGCTGTTTCTATTCACCAAGCTCACAATTCTTGGGGAGAGAACAATTTATTTTTTAAATCTTTTAGATACTGTATATTGCAATTCAACTTTCCCCACACCTACTTCCCCACCTTTATTTTGCCATAAAAATTATTATTATGACAATTCTCACTTTTCCCCCTCAAAGAAACCACGCATTGTAAATTATGTGTATTATGCGCCTGCAAGAAATCTCTTCGGTTTGCAGCTGTGAAGTTCTTTTAGTGGGATGATTCACCTGCCGCCGCTTCACAAAAGCTCTCTTTGTTATGTTTACACACAAGTCTTTAAGTCAGAATTCACTTACTATTTGTCAGTTTGAGACTTCCGTGTGCTTTTATTGACGGGCACTTGCATTTTAGGTTTATTACACTTTGAGAGCCATCAATATCAGTGGTGCTTGCTGGTCTTTCAAACAGGGGAAGCTCATTTCACTGCCCACTGCTCCATTGACTGCCAGAGACACTGACCTTCCCTGCAAGTGACAATATTGGCGCATTTATCCAGTCACCTCTGATCAATATGTATGGCATTTTCTGTTAGGTTTGCAGTTATTGCAGCTATTTCCTCCTCTGATGTGTTGTGATATAAAAGCAGAACACCTTCTCCGTGTATTGGTGTGCACGACGTGTCTGTATATGGACACTCCAGAGTGTAATAAGTGTGTTTGTGTCCATTTGATTTAGCATTGTCCCTGAAAGATTTCATAGATTGTCTGTTGTTGATCCAATTATATATGATTGACAGGAAGACAGACTGCGGGCTGAGGTGGGTAGGGGCCCGCGGCTGTTTGCTGATCTGCATTCACTATTTCATACTAAACAAAGAGAGAGCAGTAATTTGCCTATAACGAGAGGAAAACAACAAAGCAGCAGGTACTTAAAAGGAGTTATTGAGACAAATATGAAGACAAGCTGCTGTGGTGTGAAATTCAGCAGCCTCCACACAGACGCAGTCAAAACACCTGTAGATAAAATAAAATGAGAACATACATACGGAATTGTGACATTCACGATTACAGAAGTGTCAGTCTTTGAAATCCTAGCCAACCCATGTGTAACATCGGAGAAGATGAGTTTTTTATTTTGACAGTGATGTTATTTCTGTGTCATTTTCTTTGAATAACAGCCAGATTGACCAAACTTGTCACAGTGTGCTCCTGTTATCTGGAGAGGCGGAAGGAGGTAAACAGACAAATCCAGGTAATCTGCAGTGTGGAAATTCAACAGAAAAAGGGGATGTCTGTGCAACTGCGGTATCTATAATTGGACAGTTAATTCATTAGTGCAACTCCTTACCTTCTCCCTCTGCTTCTCAGAACCACTGGACTGAAGAAAGGACAGCATGGAAGCTTAAGAGGCAATGTTGGTCGAGCCCTTGCTGTGGCCTCATTGCACTGGGGAGAGTCAGAGCTGTGTGCTTAGTAAACACATTAGTTCATGGAGACACTGGAGACGTAGGTCTCTGAGCAGTCAGCAATTCAGTGGGTACATTTTATATGTGTACAGTATATATGGAACACATTGAAAACAGGAACACACACGACTTTCAAATGCACTGTGGATCACATTTACCGTTTCATGAATTAAGATGACAATGACATGGAGATATGAAAAGTATATCAGAATCACTAATCTCAAGGATAAAGCTGAGAGTCAAAAGAATGTTCATTATCTGCCCTTTTCACTGATGACTTATAATTGCAGCTATCATAGACGGAGTGATGCAATGAGCAGAGCTACTTCCTGCCAACAGTGGTCTCAATAGTCTCTGCTGCTGTATAGCCACAAGACATGTACACTTTTTCAGTTTTACCTTTTATTGCCTGGGAAGTCATCAATCATGAATATGGTTTCTCTACTCCTACGTACACATAAAACCTAGCTGGATACAGCAGGTTCAGACACATTGACTTTTTTTCTGAGAAACAAAAGCAAACCAAAGAGAATTAAGTACAACAAACAGGGACGTTACACAACATACAAGCCTCTATAAATGCACTTAACAGCCCAACACAAGAGGTCAAGAGAGTGAAAATGTGCTCTCATTGCACTGCAAATTCAAATATTATCAATAATAACAATGAATGCAGGTTATTTGTCACTTGGGTCATGGGCATTTTAACCGACAAATAGATTAAATGTAGGCAAGGGAGACACCGTCAAATCTCCTCTAACGGCATATAAACTATTATTCCAGCTCCTAGCCTTATTCTGAGAATGAAATCAGGAAATGACAACGAGAACACTATGACAAATGATGCTGTGCTTAACAATAATGACTATAGATTACCTATTCTAATAATAACAATAATAATAATAAAAACAACAACAGTCACAAATAATCAAATGAGTTAAATGTGGCATAAAAAGTCCTGGTAGGTCATACATTGATTGTAATACGTTGTGACAGTGACAAATGGTTTTCAAAGAAAATGTCACATTTGGTCTTGGCATAACTGTATAACAGGAATAAATGTACTGCATTTTTTATATGATATTTCGACGCCTGTGTAGGCTGGAAGCAGTCCAAGGAGCAGGGGGATGCAGACCTTTATTCTCTGATAATAGCAAAGCAAGTCAGGTCAAATTTATTTTACCCATGAATCACATTCATTGTGTCTCAAAGGGTTTTGCAGACTCACAGCAGCAATAGCTTATGACCCATCCCAAGCTCCCTGTGAAGACAAGGAAAAACTCCTTGAACAATAACAACAAAGCAAACAAACCTTAGCCAGAAATGCATGCACAAAGGGACCGGTGGTGGATACATGCAAGTGTAGACATTCATCCCACCACCAGATAACATCCAGAAAATGGACTTTGAGATCTTATGTGTGTTTTGACAATAAATTGGACTGGACTGATTATGCTACTTCAGTACACAAAAAGATTCAGAGCAGGCTTTATCTGAAGGGAAGACAGAGGTCTTTTGGAGACTTCTATGTCCCTGTGGTGTCATCAGCCACTTTCTTTGAAGTGGTCTGCAGGAGCATCAGCGTCTCTACAGTAGACTGGAAGAGGCTGGACAGACTCAGAAAAAACACCAGACCCATGAAAATGGGTGTGTGAGAGAGGAGAATCAAAACTGGGCTGTTATGTCTTAAGGGAAACTAGTACCACTCCCTGTAAGACACCATCACAACACTGCAAAGCTCCTTCAGTTTCAGACTGATCCCCAAGTGTCTGATGGGTAGATATGGCACGCCATTATTTCCCGTTGCTGTAAGTCTGCTCAACCAGCTCTGCTCCCACTTGACCAGATGCATATCTGTACGGTAACCAATTTGTATCTGTGCAATATTTCAACATGATATTATGTGTACAGTCTCATGTGGAGAATAAAGCGGTAGAAGACGGATGGATGGATGGATAGATGGATGTGTGTAGTCCTTAATGTTAAGTAGATCCTTGCCAGGTAGTTGTGAATGCAACCTGAATGGAGTGAGACTTGCCGTTTACCCAGGATGTTGGGGAAATGTTCCTAACACTGGAGAGCTGAAAGGATCAACATAGACTACTATTATTACTACATAAATAAAACTCTAGCACTTTGTTCAAGCCATCATGCCTTGGGGAATATCACTGTTCAAAGTAGCTCTTACGATACAAAAGCTGTTGCAGAACTTTTGCAATACCAAAAATGAAAACCACTATGAAGTACAGTAAATATCTGCTCGATCTCACCGGCAAATGTCATTTACTCACCTGCAAAGCAGGAGGATGGATGCATTACGCTGTCATGCCCATTAAACTCTTAATGTTGGCCGTCTGCTGTGATGGAAACACATTCTAAGCACTCAAACACCTCCTTTCTCAACGTCCGAGTTCCTTCTTATATCATAATAACTTTATTGATAATCATAAGGGAATTGGAAACTCCACAGTCAACAATGGTTGCATCTCCACCATGTAGCCTGATACAAACTTGTTCATCTCCCATAGAGTTAGGCTGAAGCCAACACAATGATTGTTGAAGATGCTTTGTTAATTTTTATTGCTTTATGGTTGGTCTGTCAGGGGCAGCACATATGTGTATGTCATTTTTATATTTTTCTGTCTTTCTTTCTCTCTCTGACGAAATTGACTATACTCCAGGCTAAATCACACAAACTGAGAGCCAGAGTCTGAAATGTGCAATAAATTGGACTGCTTGGTTAGTTTAATGTTCTGTTACAATAAGGGGGAGTCACTGATTCTTGCAATATATTTCTGCAGAATGCATGACAAAGCGTCTGGCTTGCAGTCAGCTCCGGGGGTAATTGTGATAGTCTCGTCGGCTCAATAACGAGCCCTTGATGTCTGTGTTAACACTGGCCTGGACTGTCTCAACAGTAAACCTCATTGTGAAACCTGCAAAACTGCCCAGTAGAATCTGGGATCTGATGCATGTTGGCCTCCCACTATGTCTGCTATTTTAGACCTGCGGCTACCAACAACTAACTCAGGTTCCTGCAGCAGTGGGTGAGCGGTTTATTTTTTCCAATCCACCACCCATTGCATTGTTACTTCTCTTTCAAGCGGTGCCATGAAGCTCTTATCAATCAAGGTTTCCAAACACGACTCTGTGAAAGGCAGCTATTCAGGCTCATCCTACTCTCTTTGTTTGTGGTTGGCAAGCAGCGAGAGTGAAAGTGTTTCTGCAGTGAGAAGTAACATTTGTTTTGGGGATAATAATGTTTAAGTGTGCCTGGCAACTTACATTCGCATGGTAGATTACACTTGTCTGTTTGGTGACATATTTACAGATCCACACTTGAAGGTTGAATAGGCCATGCGCAGTCTTAATTGATTTAAAATTTGAAACATCTGCACAAAGCTGGTGAAAGTGAAGAGGTTTGATTATAGCTTGAGTCAGTCACCCAGGTGCCTTGTCAAGGTATCCAATTATAAATATATCATGCTAGAATCTTGCCAACAGACTTTTAAACCATATCTCTTGAACCCCCCTTGTGAAGTGACTCGGAAGAGTGGGCAATTCCATAGAATGAGATTGACTGGAAAAAGGGTGCAGGAGTCGCAATTTATTTTTTTCCCTCAGCTGTAACATAATCTGATGCTTTTTCTTTTTTTTTTTTTAACCTGAATCCTCTACCTCTGCTGTTCCACTATCCCCATCAACAAGATCAAAGGTGATGTTTGATGGGGTGGACAATTCATTCCACCCTGACAGGTGGGATATGGTCAGGGATGCCCATCACTCAAGCTCCCATCAAACTGTCAAAGGTGTTCTTGATCAATCACTCGAAGAGAAAACTGGCCCCTTGACAATTGAGAAGGTAAACAATAATATAAAAGCAAAACTGTATTTAAGAACTCCACACTATTGTGCTTTAATATGTACTAATTCTTCAAATGATCTTCACATTTATGTCAATCGTGATCAATCGACTATTGGCATTTTCCCTTCTTTCAAAATGTGTTGTAGGTAAACTCTCTGTTACTTAGGGTGACAAATGAAATTAATGTAAATGACAATAAAGATGAATTCAAAGCATTTGCATTACTTTTGGGCTTTCACATTTATACATATGCACCAGATAAAGGAATCAGAACATGTGCTCTCATATCTTTCAGCCTGTTGATGTTACATGTATTATTAGTAAGTGTGTCTGCAATGTGAGATATAAACATTCCCTTACATTGGTACATTTGTTTTCATGCAGAGAGATCCTCAATAACCAGTTCTGGTGTCAAACCAGAAGTGACGGTAGAATAAATTATGAGAGTGTAGAATGTCATGTATGTGCCTTCTACTTCTGAGTGCCAATTATATACTGTGTGTGCACATTTACATGCATAATGTAAATAGGTTTATAGACCTTAAGTCATTTCTCTTCACACACTGTAAAAAAATATGCATGATAAGATATTCAGTAATACTACATGTATTACTGTATAACGCTCATGCCTATGACTATAGCTTTACTTTCTGCATTTCATCGTATCGAAATCTATTATACAGACTGCCCGCTGCCGGAGAAAATGAAAAGACTTGAGTTTTTTTGTAAAAAAAAGAGGAGGGCGCTGAGATCGACTAATTATGTATAACAACACAATTAGCCACATGCTTATCCAACGCAAAATAATGAGGCACGGTACGATTTCTGCAAACCGGTGACTTCACTGTTTATATTCATAAAAAAGCATATACATCTGTCCTTCAGCGTGTATACAGTACTTAAGTCATATTTAACTGCAATGGATGAAAAAGTGTCAGTGGCACCTGCAGTCATTTGTTGCAGTGGTGATCAGGTGGCCCAGTGGGAGGGGCAAATACAAAGATGACTCTTTTTTATCGGCAAAATAGGAAACGGTTTCAAGCTTTCGGAGGTATACACCAGCTTATGCATGCACTTCACAAGCACATAATAAGAATGTGATTGAATAAACACATATCAAAATGTAAAATCATTAAGGGAATTAAATGTAGAGACGTGAGTGTAAGTGGGGTTTCTTTTTAAGAATTGAAGTTCTCTGCGAATGCACTCTGAAAAAAACAATTCTGTGCTGTAGTTTATCTATCAAGGAACAACTCGGTAGGTGACTTACTAAGGGCACCAGTGTGCGTAATGTCGACTGTGATGTCGCCTGGATAGAAATTCAAGTGATATCGGTAAAAAACAAAAACTGAAACACACTGAACTTGTCCTGCACTAGTACAGAATGAATGTTACATCCAGCTGGCACTATACTGTATCTGCTCACGATCTCACCACCTTCCAAGCAATGCTTGTCGTTTCAAAATGAGGGCTACTGGAAAATCGATGCTGAATAACACCGGGAGATGTCATGTGCATCTACTGTAAGACCTGAGCCTGGGATAGTCTCTGGACACTCCAAATCCCCCACTCAAGGATTATTTTTCCAGTGGACAGATGAAGCAGTAGTGTGCCCTTGCATCTTTCAGTTTGATGCCGAACACGAGCACTGCCATGGTCTGGTCCCGAATTCAGGCTTTTCCTTCAGTGCCTGAATAAATGAAAGCACTTTAGCTCCCAGCTGTAAGGAGTTCCAGCAGCAGGGCAGAAAACAAAACTGTAATCTCAACCATACCACAACCATAGTACTGTCCCAAATTGTATACTCATGGTCACATTAGGGCCTGGATTGGGGTGTCACAAACATTAAACGAGTCACAAGGGCCATCTGACAGAGGACACTTAATAAAGTGGCAGGAGTAGCACCTGATGATTTGATGTGTTGTCTGTTCAGTGCTGGTCTTCTGCAATTCTTTGAGTTACTGTCGTCTGACCTCTAGCATCAACAAATCAATAACAATTTTTTGTTACCGTGAGTCCTACACTATGTGTTTTGTTTTTATCTGACCATTTTCTGTAAAACTGAGATGTACGTGAAAATCCCATTAGATCAGCAGTTTCTGAACATGCCACATTCAAAAAAATAAATCATCTTTCTTTCCCATCCTGGTTGTTGTTTTGAACTTAAGCAGATCAGTGCACTGAGTTGATGCCACGTGATTTCCTGATTAGATATTTGTGTTAACAGGCGGTGGAACACATGTACTTAATAAAGTGGCGGAGAGAAACCCCCGGAATCCACTGAATGCGTCTCTGTCGCGGCATCAAAAGTGAAACACATCCACTTTAATGTCAGCTTCCAACGACTCCTTTTGCGTCGCATACTGGCTCCATTGTCGTACCGCAAGTCTGTAGCTTTTAATCTATTTTTGTTTCTTTGTGTTTACAGTACAGTCTGTCTAGCCGTAATGCACGGTGACGGAGCTGTGAACGGAGCCGGTGGGTGTTGCCAGATCGAGCACACGCATCAACAATGGAATGGAGACTCAACACGACGCAACGCACATTCAGTGCAATCCCGGGGTAACTGTCTCCACACTGGCAAGGATGCAGACATAAAGAAAGTATGAGCTGCAATGGTTTATGCAATTTGAACTTTTGCCAACATGACAATAATTAACTACAATATAGAGGTCGTGGAAAGAAAAATGACTTCCAGCAGCAAACGTATGACAAAAATGCAGCACAGCATTGCATGGCTAAGCATGTTATCTTTGGGCCCTAAATGAGGACGGTCAGGAATAAATTGTCATGGCAGAAAACACAATACCTTAGCCCCAAATAAACACTCTGGACAAAGGTTCATTGCTGCAGAGTGGAAATGAAAAGTCTCACCACTCATGCATTAAATCTCATATTCTTGATGCTTCCAACAATAGTTCACTAAGCCCTGCTTGTGGAACCCTTTACCCATAATTGCTTGCTGCAGCAATTTTCTTGTTGCAATAACTGCTTGCTATTGTTGAGAAGAGAATTAGAAATTGGTCCAAATAAAAAATATTTACTCTGACAGAAGGACAAAGGGGTGTACAAAAACAAAGCTATTGACTTAGACGAAGTGTGCGCACAGCCTCTCTACAGCTACATCACCGAGTTCATCAGGAGTCACCTTCAACCATTAGCTTCATCAGCAAAACAAAATCAGTAACCTCAGGGAAATCTGTTTCAAACCAGTTCACCAAAATTAAAAGTGCCTCATCAACAATCCAGCTACAACAAAAAGGGCTAGAAATACAAATTTAGATGGATGCACATTAAAGAGACAGGTTTTGTGTGAATCTGTGATTGAAAATGTGAGGTGACTCTGCTGCACCAGCTACACTGAGAGTGTCCTTTCTCTGACTGGAGAAGCAACAGAGAGAGTTCAGTTTGGTTAGAGGCATTGCCCATGATGGTGAAAGGATAACAGACTGGGTTACACCATGGAAAGAAGGCTGTTAGCAGCTCTGTGTGACACCAAGGTTTTGAATTTGAGCAGGGGCAGCAGGAGGCTCAAGGCAGTCAATGAAGGTTAAAGACACAACGCTGCAGAGGGTTTCTCAAGAAGGTTGTCAGGAGAAAGCAGCAGAAATCCAGACAAGAGATGATTAAAGCACTGGGAGGTGAGCAGATCTGCTACAGAGGAACACAACTGTCTGCCACATTTTATGAGATGCAAAACAAATGTATGTTCAGTTTATTTCTTATTCTATCGCCACCATTTATCTACAAGTTTTAAAGTTTGACATTTGGACATAAGTTGAAGGGATTTCATGCACATTAGTGAAATAAATCCCACACAGGATGTGAAAAAAATAAGTGATTTTTATTGTTAGGGTAAAACTGTATCCTTAGCTTTCACAACAATACAAATGAAGATACTTATGTTATAATTAAGCTACAAAAACTGATCCTTCTTGTCAACCTTTACAGTTACACAGAGACCTAAAAAAACAATTAATTAACCACCAAAGATTAGATTTTTTTTTAAACATGATTTTAAAAGGTACATTTATTTTTGTATCATAATTGGTTGAGAAAGTAAAAGATATATAATACTGCCACACCATTAAAGTTATTGCTTTTAATGGTGTGGCCTTAGTTCATGCTTCTGCCACAGAAAGGGTAATATTTTGTGACAATCCACTCCAATTTTACAAATCAGGAAGTCCCCAAAATCACTGAGATTCCTTCACTGGACGTCATTAATACCCAATCATATTATCAGGACAATCTGTAGAATTATTTCTCTCTGAACCACAGTGATGACCCAAATGACATGGCTAACTCTAGAACCACTACACCACCTCTACATCCAGAGTTTGCAATTCAAGCACATGACTTTTATAATTTCCCAATTGATGTGTACGGGATCTTATTAACATGTTTATTTCTCCCTTACCAGCACGAAAATAACGCTGCATTCATCAGGCAGCGCTTGATGTCTTAATTGAAACAGATAAATCAACATGTCAGGAGAAAAATACGTGAAGTTCAAGTAAGCTGGTGTCAGTGGAATAGAGAAAAGAAACGAGAGACTGACGACTGCATAAAAAGTCTGTATCACTAACAATGCTAACAGTTGTAATGAATAAATAACAAAAAGTTGATGTATTATGTATGAAGCAATTTCTGCAGCTGGAGCAAAAACAGTATAAAAAAAGAAAAGAATGGTTTTGGTTCTCAGGGTTTCTGTGGCAGAAGATGAAGAAAAGGGACAGACAATAAGAGAGCAGCATCGATCTTCTGCAGTGGCAAGGTTAACGAATGAAGTAATCAATATATTTCTAATCACAACACAAGAAAAAAAAGTTGAGCCCTCGTTGTTGTGACAAATGCATGTGATCATTAGTGATGATTATTTAACTTGATATTATTTAACTTATTTTATGTATCATTAAAGCCAGTAATTGCAAACATCATGACGTGCTTTCACACACTTTATTATGAACACATGAGCATATGCTAAGACTTTGGCAGCAGACCATGCATCAATTTACACAAAATACTCTACACATTGTCTACATTCTCATTATGTGCACATCATGAAGATTGAATGTGGCTCTGACGTAACCATGGTTACTGAACACACTGTCCTACACATCACAACATCCTCGATAAAATACCCACGGAGCATCCTTACGAGTTGGCTTTTTTATGTACCCAACTGCTTGGGGCCAGATGTTACCTTTTTCATCTTTAAAAGGCACACAGCTGCCTGCACCAGAGGTGATTTCAAATTTAAATTCCACATATGTTCAGTTTTGAAGAAACCAGACTCAAATGCCACATTTGGCACAATTCATAATCACATCTAACCCTAACTCAGATGTGGGTTTCATGTTACTGCTGGCTGTCACTTTGATGTGGTTCACACATTAACTTTTAAATAAAGGGATGTTCATTGTGATATTACAGAATTCATTTGGGTCAGGCAGCAATTTAGAGCTAATTTCAGAAATGGACCGAAGTCCAAACACTTCTTAGAAATTGTCCAGAAAAAAAACAAATGTCTGTAAATATTGCGCCAGACATTTTCTGGAACTCTTCCTGGCAGAGATCCATCAAATCTGTGAAAACAATGTCCATGCTACCAGCTATATTATGAAAGATGGATATTGAGACACCCTATTCATTCCATTCAAATGCGGTTAATGGAGTTTCAGAACAGGACAGACTACCTCAGCTTTGTTCGAAATCTGTCTTCAGCAGCTGCTGGCTACCTTTCAGATAAGTTGAATCCTGACCATAATGCCCTCGCCGAATGAATAAACTAGCTGTTGCCACAGTGCACGTCCGTGGAGTCTGCAACTCTACTCATTAAAAAGTTCGTACATTTTCCAAGATATCCCTTGAAAATACCTTGTACATTTAAACGTATGCCTGAAGTGGTTACTTTAAGAAAGTTTCCTTTTCAAAATTCATTTGAATAGATCTGATGCTAATTGACAGGCCAACTGCGAGACAATTAGAAAGACAGACAACAGATTAAAATGAAATGTCAGATTTGTCATGCTCACAAAATGCACACAGCAAGTGAATGAAAGGAGAGCTGAGATAAATGATTCACTAAGACAGACTAACTGTAAATTAACTTTAAAAATGATCAGGCTTCAGAACACACAGTTGTAAAAACAGAAGTTGCATTTAAGTAAGAAACAATCAGGACGTTCACATGCACAGTTTATTCGAGCTAAGGCCGTAGTCCGACTAAGACAGGCAATCGGACAACTTGCATAGTTCGAGTATACATAATTAATTATTGGCTGAGTACATCCGACTCCGCCTCATGGGTGATGCTGTATCTCTCTATAAGCTGACCTTTATCAGAGAAAAATAAACAGTGAGTGGTGAGAGATGGTGAGATGGATCGCGCTGTGTTTCTGTATGTTTCGTACCTGCTGCACATGTTAATCGTGATACAAATTAGATTGAGCATGCCTCTTGCGGTTGCTGTGTTCTCTCGAGGAAAGACGCTGCCGTCGTATGATTGCCGGCAACAGTGCTGCAGTTTATACATCGTCTCCTTTTACTTCTGGGTCAAAGACTAGGGAGGACATTTTGGTGCATGTGCAGAACCCCAAGTCCGATCCTATTCCGACGAAGCATATACATGGAGTAATCAGACTATAAATCACATGATCCAGGTATGTTAGTCCGACTAAGACTAGTTCCATTTTAGTCCGACTAACGTGTTTACATGACATTAAGAAAACCAAATGATTGTCTTAGTCTGACTAAAATGAGAGATTTAACATGCATGTAAACGCACTGAATGCATGCACAGACTTCTGTGAGCACACACACGCGTGCACAAACTCAGCACCGTCAATCCACCGCTGCTCTAATGGTCTGGAAGACGATTTTAACCTCATTCTACAAGGTATAAACTACCTCAGGTCAAGGTCCATTCAAAATTCATACATTAATGCCACACGATTATTCAGATGTGAGACTGTCATCACACCTGTCATTATTCTGCTGAGACTACACCTCTGTGGACCCACTGCTGAATGATGTATCACCTGTCGACTTAGAAATCACCAACACTTCCATTACGCACACTCTCTCTCACCTTGGAGCAGCGGAGCAGGGGTACACAGGTGTGCTAACTTATAAGAATTCATGTACCCCTCCCCTTCCACTGTATCCTGGCAGAGTGCTGTCATGGCACCTGTCATCTCCACTATGTCAAATTTCATTAGTGAGGGGATGCGCTGGACTCCTTGCTGCACAGCAGGCAGCAGGTGGCTTGGGATACTAACATTGATTGTCCTCTCGCTGTCCCCCCATGGGCCATTTGAATCGCTTCCTCTGCCACATTCACCCTACTTTGACCTACCTGTTTTGCATGATAACACCGCCGCAACCCCATTACATGCCACTGTCTTTTGTATCATCAGACTTCAAAGGCCATCACCGCTCATGATAGTAGCCTCTGCTCATACAGCTCAAGGATGAGAGGGAAAAAAAAGTCCCCCCCCCCACCATCCAGTTCTCTCATGACCACAGGCTTTAAAAAGGAATAACTGTAAATGGTGTACATGATTTATGCCAGCGGGGTTTATTTTAGTTGGGGGTACATGTTATCAAGGACCCATGCCATTGCATGACCTTGATTCCTATATTTCTTCATGTCAGCTTGTTCCTGCAAAACATATGAATGTTATGAATTCATGATCTGCAATTTCAAGGTCAATCCAGGTAAAAGATATTAGAGAATATTAATGGTTGCATATTTGCAATGACCCATAATGCCAGTAGTGCAACTCCAGACCTGAGTCACAATGACATAATTTTCTTTTTGCTTTTTACAATTTATATATATGTTTACAAAACATTTAAGTGAAAATGTAAGAATTTATAATATAAATTTTACAATATCTTTTTGTAGTCTTTTATACATTTTACTCACAGAAATTTGACCCGAGAAATCATAAAGGGCAAGTCTTCTCCAGATTTCAAGCACAGCTCATGGTCTTCCTCATGGTACGGAGTTTGCTTAGTTCTTTTCTCCACAGCTTTTTGTTTTGTTTACAAAGTCTGGGATTTCATTTCATGCTCATGCCTCCACTAATTTAAGCATTTACAGTACGCTAGTTTAAATTTAAAACCATCCCCATGCAATTATATAGCAAATTATGTGTGGATTTGATTAATAGTTCTAGTATTTAAGAAACTGCTGGATGTAAAGCAGCACAGCCTCTCTGCTGATTTACTGGTTGTATCGCATCACAGTAAATTATATGAAAAGCTGGTTCGTTCCAGTTTATGTCCCGGGGGAAACAGTCTAAAATGTTTAGTGTGCATGTGAAAAAGAAGGGACAAAAACACATAAACGGAAGGCGACAGATTATTTTAGCGATTTGTCGCCGTCTCCCTTTCAGCGGGACGTCTGGCTGGTGCCACTCACTCTTTATTCTAAATGCTGCTGGAAACAAACCCTGTTATTGATTTCTACTTCTCTCCTACTGATTTCAGATAGAAATCTATATGCCCAAGTTCCTCATTTCTCCAAAGTGAAAGTGAGCACTTGTCTGATAAATGACAAAGATTGATGACAAAGACTTTTTTGTAGTTATTGATAGAAAGCTTCATTCCATAAATATTTAATACTACTGAGAGTACTTCCAATGAATCAAAATCTCTGATGGTGTATCTTATTTCCTGCATTGTTTCGTGTTGTTCAAAATGGGTAGCGAACAGTGACCACTGGCTTTCACATCGTGTTTCTGTCCTGGAGTGGGAGCATATTTCTGTGATTTGAAAAAAAAAAAGCACTTATGGATTACAGTCTAATTTAAATTCAGAAGAAGGGACATTAATTTAGTTCAGTGGCCACCTCCAAGGTCTTCTACTGCTTCTTATTATTTACTACCTCCTCACTTTATCTGTCAGCTGGAGGCAGAATTACAGCTCCGGACTCTAAGTGCTGCTCAGCCGGCAGTGTACAGTAAAGCACAGCCTTTGACTCAGTCCAGAGCCAGATATCTTTATCACAGAAGCTAGGAAAAAAAGTGATAATAGTTCATCGGAAGTTTCATAAAATGTGTGGATGAATGGATGAACAGGAAATGTGTTAATAAAATGTAGGCTGTCAAAAGGTATGTCATAAAGAAAAGGTGTGGGGAAGGGGGTATTGTGTCACTCAGTCATACTGTGGTGACTTTTTTCCTCAGGTGGCCCATTTCTGTTGCGCGTCCTTCTGCGCTTGACCTTGGCGCTGTGAGTTGCAGGCTGGCTCCAGCTGTTCCAGCAGAGTTTATCTCTGGCCATAATTACCAATGACAGTGTCTCAGGGAGGAAGTCATCTCCTTAACGGATAGACAGCAAAGCACAGTTGACAGGACAATAGAGGCTGAAGTCATTTCGCAGTAGAGAAGAAATACAAAGACACATTTTTTTGGTTTAGACTGACCAAGACAGACAATTTCCCAAAGAGAAGAGGAGGGTGTGGGATAGTAAACACAGCCTGTGTATACAAGGATGTCATAGCTTGTATAGGCTCTGTATAGCCTGTCACAGGATCCTAAATGTAACTGCAGGTTCAACATCATGGTCTCAGACAGTCATGGCATACGGTGAATGCAGCACAGG
Organism: Solea solea; assembly: GCF_958295425.1. Lineage (NCBI taxonomy): Eukaryota > Metazoa > Chordata > Actinopteri > Pleuronectiformes > Soleidae > Solea > Solea solea. The sequence goes on from NC_081148.1 coordinate 16,317,571, forward strand.
ATTTCAGTTTTCCTAAAAGGCTGAGAAGCGGGTGAAGACTTTTCAGACCTGCCATTTACCCAGTGCAAAATAACAATCTGCAATTTGTTTCTCCTCATCCCTCTAATTCGAATTATGTGTTTGCTACAAGGAAAATACAGTCATGGTCTCACTTAAAACCGAAGAGTTTTGGTTGAGATTGAGAAATGATTTTTATTCTGAATAGCTCAAAGGGAATGGCATTCACAATAATCTTAGGTTCTATAAGGAGAGATCAACTATGTGCCTACGTGGTTCGGAGAGTTCACGTGACTCTATAACCCAAATCAAGCTGCAATCCACAATCACAGCTGTTTTATTACAGTGGAAGCAGATTAGCAAAATGGTTGCATCAGCACGAGGTGAACAGAGGAGATATACAGCAAATGTTCCTACTTTCTTTCTATGTATGTATGTATGTATTAGAATGAACCATCTTATTTTTAAAGGAAGTCCAACACATTTATTTATAAATTACCTGACATCAACACTTGGTTTAAAATTGATGGATCGTACATGTTAGCTATTGGATGTGAAAGACACTCACATGCACACACAGATTTCGGGATTAATTGGATGCTCTAAATTGACCTTAGGTGTAAGTGTAAGAGTGAATGTTTGTTTGTCTCTATGTGGCCCTGTGATGGACAGGTGACTATGTCAGCTGGGACCCTCATGTGGAGGATAAAGCAGTAGAGGACGGGCGGATGGATGGATTGTTTGTTTGGCTTTGGTATAAGTGTGCATTCTGCCCATGTTATTGTAATCATATGCTAATTAAAATAAATTTGCAAGCTACACAGAAAAAATGGTAAGTGAACATGTTTCACCTGCCACGCATTAGCATTTTGAGGATGTTAGCACGCTGATTTCATGGAGCTGCTAATGAGGATGTTGTGTTGTTTTCTTGACTTTCACATTGAAATGAAACAAGTCAATAGAAACATTAAGGCCACACAAACATCACTGCAGGTCGTCAGTCCAGAGCCAGGATTTGGGATTTAGATTTTATTCAAATTAGAAATCTGTGATTTGACATATTTGTCATTTGGTCATAATAAAAAAACTAAGCTTAATACTTGAAATTTTATCGGTCCAAATAAGGCACTAAGTGAAAACAGCTCATTATACTGAATTTATTGAATTATTTACTGAATTTGCAAATTTACTGAACAACAATGCAAACATAATGATTGTCTTTATCTTAGCACACAAAGAATGGAAATCTGTTGTTTTGACAGGGTGTTTGATGAATGCTAACTGCGCAGCAACACAGTATGTGTGCCACAAAAAAAAGACTTGACAAGAGATGAAAGAGCCAATCCCTGAACAAAGTTCTTTGGATGGGGAGACACAATGTTCAGCTTTTATCAGCTTTTAAAGAACACTGACTGGAATAGGTCACACTTCTTAAAAAATGAAAACATTTCTACGTACTTTGTTATCGAAAATTAAGCTTGGGCGTTTGGAAATTTTAAATATTAATTTAGGAAACAACTCTTCTCTGATCTCTCATAATCAAACTCTTTTCCCTTTAAATGAAGCTGTAGATGATGATAAACCAGCAGCTTCTGATTTCTAAAAATATCTGGTACTTACCCTTTGAGAAATATACATTTTTTTTTGCAAGAGTTTCACTTTTTCCTTTCCCATTGGCTCATCCACAACTGACAGTTACTGCTTCCATCAAACATAGCCTGTGCTTTGATCTGTTGATATTTTTCCACATGAGATTAGTCATTTAAACTTTCGTAAGTGTGAGAGGCTTCCTAATCAGGCTTCAGCTTGAAAGTTGTGTAATTTGCGAGACATTATTTTATATCAATGGAGGATAAGTTTCAGTGAAGCTCACAAATTCCCTCAGGGATAATGTCTGCTTGACAGTGCCTGACAGTCACATCAGCATAGTTTTATGGTTCCAATTTAATTAATAATATAAAACCGTATACATCATTTTTCCAGATGGTATCATCTATCCCATTCTCGTATTAACAACTGAATGAATATAGTTTTGATTTGTCGATCATTGCACTGATGTAGGATTCAGTGAATGTTTGATGCTCACAATAATAAAACAATAAAAGAAAATAATATGTGCAACCATCCATTTATCAACTGTAAAACAGAAGTGACATAGTGTAATTGTGGTTCTACCACTGTATCCTGCACTGCTGAAATCTCATTCTGCCAAGAGTTTCACTGAGGCTGTGAATAAATAGCAATATCCAGGTAGTGCAGCCAATACAGCATTTTCCAAACATGCACTGTTTATGCATCATCACTTTTTAATCTCCTAAAATTTAAACCTGCGCTCTGTACTGCAGTATTATACATCTTACCGCAAGAGTCGCAAGACACCCCCGCAGGCAGGAAAGGCAGGTGTGGACGCACCATTGCCATCTTTTCGTCATGTAAGTCAGTCTTTGGAAGGACGCCACACGCTTTAAGTAAAACACAAAATGTCTTCACTCAAGGCTGAGCAGAGAAGGTGTTAAAGCATAACAATATCACAGTGAGGCTGTGCACTAGAATTCCTAATGACCAGGAATAACTGTCCTTTCCCCTCCCACCGCTCTCATTTATAAAACCTCCAAGTCCCAGAGTTGCTCATCGTGCTTTCCAAGAGGAAAACAAATCCACACACTTTCCTTCCTGTCAACAAATGAGAACATTTGCCTGTCTCTCCTGTGTGTCTAGTCTTTAACACTTGTCAAGTTGGGACGTGGAAAACCTCCCAGAGTCCCTCACCTATGAGATGCTTCACATTTGACAAACATGTTTGAGAAAACATCAACAGACAATTTAAGAGGCTGAACCTCGATCACAAAAACAGACTGGCAGGTCAGTTTTCTAACTGTTAGCTGTGCTCAATGCATTGATAATTAAGATTCAACATGATTTTTAGGAATTGCATTTGATTATTTATCAACCTTGGTAACCATTGATGGATTTTTTTTCTACCACGACGGAAACATATGAAGGCTGTCCATCATTTTGACAGATTGAATACGGACAGCGATCTATAGTAACTTCAAATACTTCACACACAACACTGTCAACAATCACGAGTAGAACACCTGCAACAGCAGCGCCAGTAACCTGTAACAGACCTGCCTCTCACACAGGTAGACGCGCAGGCCTTCTTCCATTTCGCGCACATCACAGAGATAACTACATCCATCAAAAAAGATTCCCCTCGGAGCATTTGGGCATCATTGCCGACCTCAACACCACCTCTCACTATCTGGGTGCAAAGACCTATGGACTGGAGGCCTTGGAGCACGTCGGTGACCACGTCTGCCCCTCCCACATTCAGAGACTCTTGCTGACTTGTGATCGCTTCTCTCGGAGAAATGTTCCCCGACTTCAAAACTCTACAGCTGAAGTGGGGATTCCAGTCTCAGTGCTCAGAACAACATTAAAATGACCATGAGAAGTAGTCTATCTGAGACAAAGACTCTGAAGCAAGTTTAAGTCCAGGTGTAGAAGGAGGAAGGTTTGAGTTCAGCTAAGTTCAGTTTAGTTTCTTGTAAATAGCTTGCTCACATTTTGTCAAGTGTGATTGTCTAATTGTGTATTTTTGTATTGTTCATAATTTCTGAGACATCGAGCTGCGGCGCTTTAGTGGCCTCCCTCCACTGTCACAGCGGAAAAAATTAAAGCATTGACTAAAATCCTGTCCATAAAAACCTGAAGCGCCGCAAATGTTATTGTGGTTGGGGTGTTTTTGAAAATTAGACAGCCTATGGGTCATTATCATTAAAAAACATTTCTACAACCCTGTCAAGTGCAACCGCTGATAGACACTGAGAAAAATGCCCTGGAGAAATATGTAATCCCCAATTCCTCTCACAGACCTGCTGAAGAGTGTAACTGAGGGGAAAATGAGAATACATAGTCAGATTTCCGTCCATATATACGGGCAAACTCACACGGCTGACAAGAGTGAAGAGTGACGCAGGAGCCTTCTCCCTCTCAGGCTTACTCAGAAGCAAAGCCTGCAGGTATAAGGCATATGGCATGTTGTTAAACTGAAAATTGTATCAAATGAATAGAAACACAGCAGGCAGTGGACGACGTGTGAGATTGGAAAACAGTGGAAGGGATTTAAGTCAGAAATGGTGACCAGATGGTGTGATAAAGCCTAGCCATGAATTTGTGAAAGTGAGATTGCAGTGATCCAAATCATTATCCATTTATTTGAATGTGATATCAGTTCATGGGCTTGTTCGTTTAATGAACATTTGTGCAAAGGAGGATTTTCAAGTTTATGTAGTGTAAATGTCGAACACCACACTTCTTTGTACCTCTGCATTATCACTACCTCATCAGCCCATTTACAAGTCCTCTTCACCATAAACCCTTGTCCTTTGTTGCAGATTCTGTTAGATTACTACCATAAAGCTGTAGTATGTAACCTTTAATTAATAACAAATGTCTGATGCATTCAAATCATTGCCAAACAAGCTCAAACAATGCAGATTAAGCCTGTCAGCTCCACAAGGTGTTTGCTGCGTTTCTCAGTACAGCAATTTTTGTTTTGTTTTGTATCCGAGGCGACATTCCCACTCCGCACACAGAGGTACGTGTAGAAGAAGCACACAATGCAAGTAAAGTGAGACAGCCTCATACAGCGGCTGAAAACACAAAAACGCACCCATGACACGTTAAAGCTGAAAATACACCTGGGTGTTCAGGAGGACTTCACAAATCATATTTCAATTACAGTCTTGATTTTGGCTTGTCGTGAACATGTTTGTGCAATATTGAAAAATGTGTATTTTCCTCCATAATACAGTGTACAACAGGCACAGTTTGATGCTCCCACTTTCAAGTGCAGACTTATCCAAGGATGGACTGAGTAAGCTATGTCAATGGATCAATAATGTAACCTGTAATCTCGCAACCTTGTTTGATAAACCACGTCTCGCAGAAAGGGTAAACAATGTCTTTGAACAGAGAGGATGCTGCAATCTTGGATCAAGGACAATGTGTTTTCCACACTATTTTGTTATCAAGACAGCAGGGTGAGGCTGTACAATTATTTTTTTATCTTAACTATCAACTATTTTCAAGTACAAATTACATTTTTTGGGGGAGGATCTCATTACATTTTGTAATTTGTTATCTGCTTTGCTCTAAATTTAAAAGAATGTTTAGATCACCCTTCTCATTAACAACATTCCATTTTTTTCCCCACCGGTTACATTAATACTAGAAAAAACTAATCAGACAAAATGGCTTCTAAACATAAAAATTCTGATGTTAATCGAATAAAGACTATATGGGGAATAAAATAGTGAAGGGAATAATTTAGAAGCTTAAGGCTGTTCATGTCTGGTTGTTATAGTTAAAAGGCATCCGATTTCATCTCCTTTCGTTAATGCAAATAATACTACAAGTCCATTTTAGAGCTATTTAGAGAGCTGCAGGTGCTATTTTCCCACTCTGACCTTGAATTACAGTTTATTATGTGGAAATTAATTTTCAACCAAGGTCAATGATATTTTATAAAAAACAAAATCACAACATTTTTACATGATATCTTAACATATAATTCTGTCCATTGTGTGCCTGGGATATATACGGGATGTACAATGTCAATAGCTGTGTTTTCTTTTCTGTAAAATATTCCCTCTCAAACTGTTTAGTGTGCTTTTGCTTTATTCGGGTATTTACTGTGGTCTTTTCACCGACTTTGAATGCCCTCAGAGAAAGAAAACTGTAAAGCTTCAGCGACTAACAGCAAAGGCATTACATTTCTCCAGTTGAGAAAGAAAATGGGAAGGCCATTGCAATTAGGGATCAATGCTGTGCTGTTCTGTGCCCATTACACAAACAAATAAATGATATGTGATGCACTGTGAATGGCTCAGCTCAGAAATTCCTATTTAACATCCTGTCCAAACAGAGTCAGAATCAGGGCCTCAAATGTTTCTGCTCATGGAGTCTTTGCAGATCAGCTCTGTGCACAAATGGGACATGTATATTTGTATAGGATTGTGTGTTTTGTATTTTGAATTATTTTAAACCACTTACTTTTAAAACAAAAAAAATCAGATTGGTGAATTTATGAGGCCACGGCAGTTAGTAATGGTTTTCTTATTTTAAAGTTTTCTTTTGACACTAGTGGAAACAGTGGTTTTACTCATGGCCATTTAAAGCAATGCGTTTCAAATGCAGCACAATCAATATGCAAACATGCAAAATATAAAATGTGTGCATCCATGCATCCATGGTTGAGACACTTCAAGTAAGAGTTAATCAATTTATCATAACAGCCACACCTACCTATACAAATCCATGGAAACTTATTTCTCTCTAAACGTGCATTACGAAATGTTTTTAAATAATTCATTCTCATTCTGGCCATTATCTGATGTATCTATCCATCTGGTCTTTACATTTTTTCAACACACAATCCCATTGTAAATAATGACTAAATACTATATATGTAGTATGGTAAAGCAATGGCTCCATCTTGGAAATGCAAGATGTATTAAATCCAGATACAACTGGATTTAAAACAACTTCAATCGCAATAATATGTTCTTTGATTGCTGTACATTGAGTCAGTTGAATGTTTATTTTTATAATGAATGTTTTCTTTTATGACCATTTCTAATGCAAAAGGAGTTACAGGCATAAACGTGAGAGCTCTTAAATTTCCTCCTCTGACTCTGAGGCGGATGGATAATCCGAAAACAGTAATTCTTTTTAATCACTAGAAAACGTCTGATATAAAACAACAATCGTATCAACAGACAAATGGGTGACCTTGACATGTCACATACCAACATATTATATATTATATTATAATATTTGTGCCAAATACAATCGTACAATGTGTTTCCCCCAAGTAACTGTTCATATAACATGACTAATTTCATTTATAACGGTACACTAAGCAAAATTAAAGCCATAGGTGCATTGGCACCATGCTGAAACCTGTGTGAAATGTACCTCCCCGATAATAGTACAATCAAACTAATGATGTTTTGTGATTCTGACAGCGTTAAACAAATTAAGTTTATATTTAGCAAAACAGAAATACAAGGTGATTAATAATAATAAAAGAAATTCTCAAGAAGGCAGCCAAATAACCCTCTTTATTCTGATATACTTCTGAAAATCTGTTTACCCTGGTTTGGGCTGTAGAGGAATATTAATGCTAAAATATTTTTCTCATGCATTTTTCAAGGACAAAGCACTAATCCAAAAGAAAAAGACTGCTGTTACATTCCAAATGTACACTGCATTAAGTCAAGCTTATCTTATTTACACTATTAGTGTTATCAACAGTAACTCACATTGAGGCATCTCTCTGATAAATGAATTTCACATTCACCAAATAGATTTATCTGGGAAACACTATCTCAAAGATGCCTCATTATACTAACGCTTAATGAAGTCAGAGAGTAATCATTTTCCTTGCGTCCGCTAACAATCAAACACTTACTCTCAAAGCAGAGATCGCGGCAAATCTATTCCCCCCATTTTTATATGGAATCTACATACACACAGAATAAACAAGATACAGTATGTTTGATATCTGCCTTTGTTATAACAATAATAATAATAATAATAATGATAATACATTTTGTAGAGGAGTTTCCCTTTCCTGTGAGAATATGTGAATTTGTTTTCCTTGACAAGCTGATGCAATGTGGTCAGCTGCAATTTTTAAACCCTCCTTGTCTGGCTGAGATGCTTTTACAACTGTAGGATGGCATGTGATTCTCCCTTTCACTCACTGTGGACTCTCCAGAGTTTCTCCTGCCGTGTTCTCACATGAGCTCACCCAGACCTTAACCTGAGATGGGTAGCTTGCAGGAGAATCTCCGAAGAATCTCTAGAGGGACGTCGGCAGACATATACATTCTCACATAAAGCCCCGCCCCAGAATCCCGGTGCGTGACAGAAAGCAGCTAATGAATGACACACTTAGAAGTTATTCATCATGGAAAATGACTTTGTAATAATAGAAACACAGGCAAAGAAGGGTATCTCAAGGAAATGTGTGGGTACAGTGCCTGCATTCTGTTAATAATGTGTGTACAGTGCAAGCTAAAACACAATAGTGTACCAACATGCTGATATATTATGTACCACATTTTAAAATAGCATTGGCTGAATTATGAATGATACTGCAGATAAAAGGTGGATTGGATTTTTTCTTGACCTCCAAAAAACCAAAAGCACAAGAGCAGAAGTGTTCGAAGAAATTGATAAAACTGTGTGTTTGTCAGTGTTAACATAAGCTGCAAACAATGTGTTACGTTAAAAGCCAATAATGTGTCTAATTGATCAACTACATAGTTTGTGGTGTCAGAGGTTGTTTAAAGAAGACAAAAATCATAACTGGACAACCACTGTCTCATACTTCTAGACATGGATGGTATTAAGAGTTTAAGTTATCATACAGTAGCTCTGTCCTGCTCCAAACTGGAATTAGAGACCTTTTACTAAATGTATCTTCATTGGCAGAACTGAAAACATACACTTAAGATAAAAGCGTATGGAAATCCTAAGCAGCCAATTTTATTTCTAACATCTTTTCCTCTTACTTACTTATTAGCTGACAACTAACTATATATTGCCCTGTAATATTGTTTCATCAATGCAATGCAATGATCATCAGTGTGTAAAACATGTAATCTTTTGGCATGACATACTTTATATTTAAGCCACCAATCAAACATAAGAGCCTTAAAATGACTCCATCATTAAAAGAGCCACAATTATCAACTGTATCTTGTTCAGGTTGTAGTTGAAACTGCTGATAAAAGAGGGGGAAAAAGTCAGGCCCACCTTTACTGTGAGGGCAGAAAAAGGGACAGTACAGCTTGAATGTATATTCAAGGCATATTCAGGGCAGAGTTGTTAGGTGCTGCTTTTTTCATAGTAATGCAGTCTCCATGTGTGACACACACAGGTTCACAAAAGGTCCTCTTTCTTTTTACTGGCCCAGTTCTTTGTCACTGCTCACATTCAAATCATTTCTGAATAAATCCCACACATTTGGCTTCTTGGCACATAGGAGCTGTGCAGGCGACATTTCATACATTACCCCAATATCAGTGGAATAAATAAATTGAATCATTCTACCCACTTCTTATCCCTCCAGCTAATCCGTTGTTCTCCTCTTAACCCCCTCGTTTGCCCTGTCAAAATTCATGCTGCATTTCATGGTTGTGTTGTTAAGGAGCATCCTCCGACTGTTCCTCTGGTCAGGAAGTGCAGAAGTGCCTGAGTGATAACAAAGACCCAAATTTCCTCCAAAGAGACGGCTTTAAAACTCACAGCATGAGAGCAGTGTGGATATATCATTAAGCATATTGTGCAAACCTCCAGGCAGTATAAATGAAACTGCTCCTAATGGTCTAAAGAACCATTTACAGCCAACAAGTACACCATCTCTGTCAACTAAAAGGAAATTTGAGTGTATCTATTGAGTGAATTCATTTTCTTTTGGTCATAACACTGTTTCTCAACAAATTGACCAACAAAGTAAAACGATTGGGTTGTGGGCATTCACGATACTACTTCCTCACAGCAAAAATGTAATGGGACCCATTAATTTTACTTATTTATCTATTTTCGTTTTATGTCTATATCCCTGGAAGGGCCAAGCACATTGTATGGCCTTGCTAAAATAGCATGCACTTCATATTTTGAAAATGCTACAGCACAATTAATGGGATATTGATGGTTTATGTTCTTGGCCATGTCTTTCCTGCAAAACATCTCCTTAAAGGGAGCCTTCGACAAAAGACTACATCAGTGAACTAGTGCTCCGTATCTGTGTGGAACTACATAAGCTCAAGCTACAGATTCAATGGCCAAAAGTGAGTATCTTGTCAGACGGTAATGAAATGAAAACACACTGGGGAGTATAAAGTTTTCTAGTGACTGCAATAGTACTGAGAATTTTAAGTACATTTCTGCAAATCTCCTCTTTGGCAAGTCTGAATCATGAAACTGTCCAACACACTAAGGGTTCTACGATACACAGAGCTATGAGAGGAGAATCAAGTAGCAAACAAGCACACTATGATGTATGTTCTGCAGCAAGTCACATTTGTTGCTGCATATACTTTTGAAAATCTCTGTGGGCCTGACACCACCTCGCACGGCTCTGTCAGCCACAACGCCTCCTCTCCCAGAGGCTGCTTGACTTGCAGCAGAGGCTTATTCTCAACTCTTTTGAAAAATCTCCTCAGCAATATATTAATAACAATGGCTGAAGTATTGCACTGCAAAGAAACGTGGTTGGAAATATTGTCACATATTCCTGCTCAAGTCGACAGTTATTTTAACATTGTCTTCTTATACAATGAGGAGTTGAATTGTTGTCTTGATCAGGCACTTTTCTACATCAGAGATCTGCTACAACCCGATTCCACCAGCAGGTCTCTGATACCATATTCCCACAGGTCAAAAAAGCCATGTAAACCCAAGTTTAAATGGCTTTTTGAACAGGGTTTAATTGGCATTCACCTCCATGTCAAATTAAAGCAATACACGTGGGTTTATAGCAGCTTCAGCTCCTATCAGCGTTGGTGGGAAAGCAAGACCTGGGTCTACATTTACAGAACGTGTGCAAAACATTGACACCAATTAATCTTTCATCCATTATCATGTAAAAAAACACATACTTTACTCTTACTTTTACATGGTGTTGTTTCTTTCTCTCTTCGTCTCTCATTGGAGTGGACTGTGTGGAATTGATCTATGAATGAAAAGCACTTCTGTCCTTCAATTGTATAACTGTCCAAAGCATCATTTGACAGGCTTCACACTTGCAAGTGATATTGGTAGAAAAGCAACAGATGGATTGCTGAAATGTTGAACAGGTACTGGTGAACTAGTGTTTTAAAAAGAAGCTCAAGACCCTTTTGTTCAGAGATACCCTTGTGATATTTCCTTTATTTTCTCTGAACAATACATTTTGAGAAAAGATTATGGTCTATGCAAACTGGAAGCAGAAGCAGCACAGCACTGTGAGAAAATGTTTTTGAAAATAGTCAAATCCACAAATTAATTAGTTGTTCCATCAGAGACTTGCAAGATACTGTATGTACAATATATCCAACCCATTGTGCATTTGATGTAAAAGCGCTTGGGTTTAGTGGGCACATGCCCATGGCTCCAGAGTTTCAATTTGGAATTGAATCTTTAACACTTCATTCAGTGTAATACTTAAACAACCACCAAGAGACTGAAAACAACAGAAAAGGTGCAGAAAAAGTAGTAACAATACAAAACACCTATAAAAGTGATGCAAAACTACTTCAGTGACCCAAAACAACCATTAGAAGACAAAGTAATAGACATGTTGTGTCCCAATGTCCTTCTATAACATGGCAAGACCTAGTTATTCTATCAATATTCACAATGATTTCTTCAATATGATTTGCTTTAAAATTAGGTCCCAAGTATTCTGCAATACTATTTATTTTTAAAAAAATTGGATTTTTGCCAGTTAGAAAGATAAAGCATGTATATGTTGCTTCTCCTTTATTTAATTACACAAATTAAGAATAACTACTGTTAAGGTTTATTCACATGTCGTCAGAAAAGTCAAGACATATAGCCACATTTATATCACAAACTAATTTTCAATCACTCTTTTGTCTACATCAACAAGGCTTTTGTTACAGCTCAACATATATGAATATCATTTGAAAGGGAACAAAGGGGAACACGGAAAGTTTAGTAATCATGTTATCTGTGAAGTGCTGCCTATGGCAGAAACAGGGCGTTTTGCAAGGGTGATAAACATCAGCTATGAAGTAACTTGTTTTTCATCGTTGGGAGGGAAAGACGCTTGAATTTCATTATGATAACACTCTGGAGGCACACCTGAAGTGATGACGGCCAGATAAAGCAGCATGTTTACAATATAAAGTCTTTGGATGTTATACCAGCCTCCTCAGAGGAAAGAACACAGTGGGGGATAGCGTTTGATGTGAGGATGTCTCACAACAGATTTACAGTTGCACGCTTTTGCCTCGTTTGAGACGAGCAGGTACAGCATTTTTCAAAAGTGAATTTCATTTCTGAGGTTAATAATAATTGTATCCAATCAACTCTAAAGTTATAAACCCAGGATAGGAATTTACATCAGAGTAAATTGGATATCAGCTTAGGCTATTATGAGAGTAATTGGTTGATTATTTTGCTCATTATAAATGATGAACTCTAAGTGGCAATATTAATTTGACTCATGAATGCCATCTCAGTATCAACAACACCATGAGACAATGAGGCAGTCACATTCATGGGGCGACCAGTTGTTTCTCTTTGACTATTGTGTTAGCCAAAAACAAACAAACATAAAAATCACCCTGAGCTTTGAACGAACAACTTAAATCTCCAGTGTGTCACTAAAACACTGGTGTTGCTACCCCTCCAGATTTACCCCACAGCTCTGGTGAGCCTCTTTCAACATTTCTTTTGGTATGTCTCTACCTCAATGATGTTTCAGAGAACCAGGGTTAATGCTTTACCTTAAGTCAGGGGCCTCAAACTCAAATGACCTGTGGGCCACTGACTGACTCGTCTGGTCAGTCGGGGGCCAGTCAAGTAAAAAAAAAAAGCCCAACTTTTTTGGGAAAAGCAACAGCTGCGGTAGACGTTATGAGCTCAAAATTACATATCAATATGCCGTATTAATTCCTTTTTTTACATGTACTCTTGCCTCGTGTGAGCTTTTCTGTCTTTTATCCATTATTCTGTACAGCACTTTGGTCCACTGTGTTTGTTTTGTGCTTTACAAATAAAGTTGGATTGGATTGGATAATTTCAAAATATAAGTGCTTGTTTTAATATGCAACAATAAAAAAAACATATTTATGATGCAAAACTAATCTATTAATTTAAAAATAAAAACATATAGAAAAGACATTCGTTACAACTTGATATTGTTTGTAGGGCCACATGAAATCGATTGGAGGGCCACATGTGGCCCCCGGGCCGCCAGTTTGAGACCTCTGCCTTAAGTTCACTTTCAACGTTTTCTTTCACCTCACTCATGTTCCAGAGAACCCAGATAATTCCTAATTCCTGCCGTCTTGATTTAGAAGCTGTTACGCCTCTGCCTTCCCTCCATCAGTCACAATGTAAAAATGCATCGCTCCATGTCTCCACAGACATGAGAACAAAAAAAACCAACTGCTATATTGGAAAACAAGGAGTCGAGACTTAATCAGCATTGTGTGAACTCATTAGACAACGCTGTCAAAATAGTAATTTATATTTACACACCACAGCTTTAAGATCCCACCGTTAATGGAGAATAATTTCTTCATGTCATGTAATGTTTCCTGCTGCTTTATATCCTGGCAGCAACAAAGCAATGTAATGAGGACGTCTCCGTGTTCGCATGTAGGGGGGTGGACAGTGACATGACTACCTTCGTAACATACTGCAGCTGCAGACAAAATCCCTGCAATAACACCGCCTTTCGCAAACCTGAGGTTTAATTTGTCAGCACTTCTGAGACATTGTCAACACAAATTGTGCATTATGGGCTTCACTAAGGCTGCAATTATTGCATGGCTATGGGATTCCACATTATTATATGTGTTGATGTTATTGTACACTATGCTTATGAAGGGTTTTGTTGTTATTATTGTGACAAGAAAAGGAATGAACTTGCAGTGGTGCTTCTGCTATTGTATAATGCACAGTGCAGCTGTTGTTGTGATATTTTAAAATGACCTGTAATTGTGATTTGTAAAAGTTAGAATCATAGCGTAATTATTTCGATTAAGACTCTAAGATGATTGTCACGATTTTGTTTTATATTAATTTTCAAATTCCTCATGGGATATTGCTCTCAAGGGCAGTAACTGTCTCACTACACATTTTATAAACCCTCTATTTTTCAGAAACTTTAAATTAAGAACGCATTATCTTTCTCATCATGACCACTGTGCCTCCTGGCTTTTCTTTTAAAATGCTAAACATCATCATAATTGCAGTGGCAGCAGAAAACACTCAGTGTGAGTCAGGTATAAACATATTGCGCAGTCAAATCTGTGAACTGCATCTACATATTGCAGAGACTGTTCCTCCTCCCTACCTTTCCATACCAACCAGTCAACTCTGACAATCAAAAATTAAAACTTTACCTTTTCCCGTCTCATACCCTGCATCTACCTTAAGGCCTTTCAAAACAATCCAGGTGTTTTCTTCAGCTAGTATAATTTAAAATGCATGCTTTTAAAAATGAAAGGGTTTACATAGATTTCCATATCTAAACATCAGCATTTTTCCATTACCGCAGTTGCAAAAATAATCATTTAAAAGATTGATTTAATTTGCCTGTTTTACATTTAAAATTGTTTCCTTCAACCAGACAGTTGTTCAGGAGAAAATAATGAACACCTCATATGAAATTTTTCTCGGCACCGACACCCTCATTTATGAAATATGGATCCTGTGCCTAATCCAGTAATCATAAACTAGATCTGCTGTGCTGCTGAATTTCACATCTTAATCATGAAGGCCCAATGTTGAATAAATCTGAACAATCCACTTTGTTTTACAGCATCACAACCGAGTCTATTGGTTCCAAATCATAAAGTTCTTCAATGCAGGAAGAGATATAGTCCTTTTGGCTTCCAGTGATTGGATTTAGCAGTCCTTGACTCTACATTTTATTGGTTGCTGGCACTGATGTACAGAGTGATCAATAACTAGGAAAAGACTGACCTTGCTGCAATCGTCCACCGTGGGTTCACATCAGGGTGGAGGTGCTTTTGTGCTGGGTCCTGGGGTGAAGTTTGATACAACCTAATGTGAATTCAGAGCACATTTTAAGCAGTGAGACACAAGAAGACAAATTATGTATCATGTTGTGATTGTTATTTAATACACGCTGTAGAGAAATAAAGTGCCATCTAAAATAATAACACAACTGCACCTTTGTTTTTGGAGGACGTTTAATAAATACAGATGCATGGGGAAAGGATCCTCTATGTGAAGTGAATGTCATGAAGCTGTGTGATGTGTCGGCACAGATCATCGATAATGCATGAGTGTAGCTAAGTACAAGCATTTACCACTAATAAATATTTAAGAAACACTTAAATGAATAAGTGAATATGTTGCAAAAAAAAAAAATCACTTCCAATTAAGAGTCATCATTGATAGCATAACTAACTGCCCCACGAGGCACTGAGTACATGAGGAAACATATCTGTGGGATGCTGCTGGACTGATCGTTTTTCAGTCTTCACCACACTGACTTGTGAAAAAATGGTTGACATGACTTTGTCATTTAGACTTTTCTAGGAATGAACTAAGGTTTTAGACAGCTGGGACATTTTGTGGAGCAACATGAACAAAAAGAAAAAAGACCAAATTTCAATTCACTGGACCGACCCAATAAAGCCTTTTAATTCCATATGCAAATAAAGATAATTGTTTTAATCAATCAGTAATGTAGGAGCCAGAGTTAAGTTATTTTTAGTTCAGGGTAGGCCGGGTGGTTGATGCAAGATTTGACACTTGTTACAATGTAATTTATTAACAGTTGAAGTAGTTAACTGTTGGCCTTAAGCCTTTGATTAAATTAAATATTCTCGCAAGGAAAGGAATGTGGCTTTGTGGCCTTTCTGATGTTATTTTGTTCTTTAGATAAAAGCTACCACGGACACTTTGATATCTTTGACAGTTATGATAGATAAAGTAATTGGAAGATATGTATTGAAAAATATCTAGCAGTTTGATGGATGTGTCCGTTTTAGAAGCTGTACTAAGTTTTGGTGTAACAACGTTTTTTGGCCGTCAGGTCACTACGTGGCATTAGGTTGCGTTGTCTTACTGTTGGAATCTATAGATCGTCATTCACAAACTGAAAATCAAGGGAATATTTCTATGTGTTGTTGATCCTCGAGAAGCTTGGATACATGTGGATAGAAACTTGAATGTACAGCAAGTGGGAATAAATGTGCAAACCCTTCACACAACTCTCTCTCGCCTTCGTGATTGATGAACTAAAACAGTACCTACGAGTCGAGCCAATTGAAACCTGCTTCCAGCTAACGACTATTCAGTGGATTTGGAATTAAGTGTACTTTTGCCATTACAAATAATGTTTTTCCCTCTGTCAGCAACAGTGCTTTGACATATCTCTTGTGAGCCATTTTGGCTTCCTCTCATATTGTGTTCGATGGGTTTCCTTATTTCCCACGCAAAACCTCCTGCAGGCATAACTACCTTGTTCTATGCAAATGAGCTTAAACCAGTCATAATGAGTCGGATGATATAAACATACATGCATGTTGCTGGCTTATCTCATGGAAATTGTCTCTCTGAGGGTTTTGACTTTGTTAACATGAAGAAGTCCCTTGGCTATAATAGCCTGCCCTTTGCCTGCAGCGAGTGTAGGCATTTTACAAAAATGCTAAAGACTCTGAGTAGACTACAAAAGAAACAAATAAAAGCAAATGCAGTGCAGTGTGGCCGCAGGAGTGGAAATAAGCCTTTTCACAAAGCTGGGAAGGCGAAGGAACATTGAATGTCCTCTGGATCAACCTTATTCACTGTCCTACAAACAACCAGATCCGACATTTTTGGCAACTATTTTGTGCTGAGTCATTGGTACAGGCCTCCAGTATACAGATATCATAAACCTTAAGTACCTCACAAGAAAGGGCGTTTGAGTAAAATTTCTTGATAAACTTGGAGGAACTACACTTCTCATAAAATGTTACACCAGGGGGGCTTTAAAGCGGCATCTAAAGAGGAAGCTCTGCCTTTGACACTGCATAAAGAATTAATGTCCCACACATGCTGGCTTTCATAAAAATGAGTATTGCTATGGGATTTTTAAGTGTTTAACATGTCCTTCTCAAGAAAGAGAGAGCGATACTCAAAGAATTATTAGCCAATAGGAAAAGATCTCCAACTGGACCAGTGTATTTAACATCATACCATCAAAATGAAAACCATCAAGAAGGGACGACGTGAAATAAAATCTGACTAACATAGCAAGCACTTCATGATGTTCAGTCTTGAGTCAATCACCACGATATTTCCCAGCATCATACGATACGTTACGATACACCATTATTGTCCCACAATGGGGAAATTCCCAGTATTACAGCAGCAAAGAGTGTACTTTCATTACATTTATTTGTCAGTGCATGACATCAACAAAAAAAACCTTAAAGATATAAAATGTAACAATTCTGAATTGGCAT
The DNA here is from genome assembly GCF_958295425.1 of Solea solea. Classification (NCBI taxonomy): domain Eukaryota; kingdom Metazoa; phylum Chordata; class Actinopteri; order Pleuronectiformes; family Soleidae; genus Solea; species Solea solea. The sequence goes on from NC_081148.1 coordinate 16,334,805, forward strand.
ATAATTGTAAATGTTAATGTAATTACATTAGCCAAATCATTTCAAACACTCTGTATTTCTACTCAAGGTAAGGGACCATTTCATTTTGTTCACCTTTTAATGGTGTCACATGCTTTAACCCTCTCTGCTGTGTGAGTGAAGAGTGAGCAAGGAAATATTATGAACTACTACTTAGCCGTTGGTTGTTTTATTTATTTCATTCTATAGTGTGTAATTGTCACTAATGGGTCACGACTACTCATTGCCATTTGCTGCACGTTCTGCAGCCCAAAGCTCTCCCTGCAAAGCACTGGGCAGTCAAGCAAGACAACAATTCCCATGATCCCACATTGCTTCGCAATGTCACCAGGCAAGGTCTTTTGTTACCTTTTCGATCGAGAGACACCTATGTTCAGAAATTGCAATTCTAAAATAAAATATCAACTTTGAATACATTTAAAATGGCTGCAGCTCTCTTGATCATGTTTCTTAACTTCACCGGTTGCATAACATTCAATTTCTTCTTTGAGGAAGTGCATTTACTTTCTTTAAAATAAATGATATCATCACAGACCAAGGTAGGTGCTGTATGTGGGGGTTTGGCACTGGATTCATCTGAGGATCAGCTTCCAGGATCAACAGTGTAAAATACTGTATATCGTGGGCTTAGGGGATAAAGGCAACACCCAGGTTCAGCCAGGACAGCGACCATGGCAAGAAAAAGAAAATCTCTACAGTCCAAACCCAAAGAGACAGCATGCTTATACTAACCAAGAAACAGCAAAGGAGGACAACTTTAGAATGATGAGTCAGCATTTGGCTATGTATTTATAATGCTTCTCGTGGCTTTTCTGTTTATTATTGGTTATTTGTGGGAAGCGATCTTTCCAGAAACAAAGTTGGGTTAGAGTCAAGCCAAGTGAATGTGATTATATGCATACTTGGTATTCAGCTGGCATTAAAAACAAGACTTATATTAGAATTGCATCAAGTTGGAAAGAAAATAGAAGAAATAAATTAAACCTGAAGCTGATACTACATATGAAATGATTCTGACTTAGTGTAGAGTTATAGGCAAATAGACCAAAGACTACTACAATGGCTGTGTATAACCTGCAAGCCATGAAAATGATATTCTACTCTATAACAGAAACCACAGAGTTTTAAAGAGGGTACATAAATCGAAGTTTCACATTTCAGGGACTCTGATATTGTACAAAGAAATAAAGCCTCCACCTCGCACCACCATCATGATAAAGAAAGAAAAGATTGTGTAGTGATATTATGCAAGTCCCTTGATTTCTCTTATCATATTTTTTTCACAGTTTTGGAATATAGCAGCATGTATATTATGATGCATGGAAAAACTAATTCAGAAAGTATGGAAATATGAAACAGAGCATGAACTCAAATCAAGCAGATGTAGATCAGGGTGGGGGATTACGCATTAATACACTAGAGCTCAATGGAATTCCTGCAATGCTTGATAAATCAAGCCCAATACATTTACACTCCCAAAGTGTGTTCAAACCACATGTGGTGTAGTTGTTTGGAAAAACGGGTCATTGCCTTGATCATGAAAGCTTGTGTATGCTGTAATAGAGCGTGATAAATTAAACTCATTTTAACAGCTTTCAAACTATCATCTGCATTTTGGCAACGCTCATTTCAAAGCACAAGTGCTATCCTTTTATTCATTACAATAATCTACACCCCAGTCTACTGGAATGGGCACAGAAAAGGTTCATTAAATCATATTTTCACACATTGGATCACATTTCTTCCATAACTGGCTGAGCAAGGAAAGGGGGAAAAATATGACCTGATTAACAAGTGTGATACTTTCAGTCTAACTTAAAAAAAAAAAAAAAAAACCTTTGGAGAAAAAGATAGATTAATTGGAAAATGTAATTCCAACATCTTCCTGGAAGATGATCCCACCTGCATCTTTGATAGCCTCTCATTTGTTATAAACCCTTCAACCTTTAAGACAATAAAGTGAAAGTAGACGAAGCTCACTGGTTACTCTGATGTGTAGTTACCTATTTATTGGGATCTTGTATTTGTTCAATAGCTCACCAAGTTCTGATCAGTAATCCAAAGCCACAACCTGTCTTTCCATGTGACTCTATGGAAGTGGATTAGAGCAAGGAACACTACCTGCTCATACAAGCTGCTAAACACCAGTAATAAAGTGTTCCTCCTCTTAGCAGTCATGTCTTTTCTGTTCAGTATTTAAATGGAAATCAGCCGAATTTTGCAGACACATCACTGGCTGAAGTGTATGTAGATGCATACAGATTCCGTGAAAGATAAAGCATCTGGATTGCACTTCAAGCTCAAGTTTGAGTGTCCCTTTGTGATCCTTTGGGCATATTTGTTGATTCACTGCACAGAGGGAATGTAGTATCGATCTGCTAAGCTGTCTCACTTTCTACAGCTTACACTGGAATGATGGTTTACTGGCTGACAGACGCGCATGCTGCACCTTTCTTAGAGAGCTGGGATCTGTATATTTTAAATCCCCAGTATGAATGGCAGGCTTCCATACATTCTTCCAAGAGTCTACTTTGTATGAGCAAGCCACTCCATTCATTCTCTATAGACCCATATGTGCTCAAAAACAATCAACCTGGTCTTAGTTCATTCTGACTCAATTTCAGGACTTTAATAAGAGTACATTTTTACTTAGTGAATGAACTTTATTTCCATTCTCTCAGTAATTTTTCGTATACATTATGGTTTGTTTTGTTTTTCTCAATGCATTGTGAGTGGACTAAATGGTTGCAAGCAATTTTAGCTCAGGGTCCCAAAGGACCTTCAAGTTTGCAACAGAAGATGAACTAAGGTCCTTTGCTAAACAATGCATTAATAATTAATTCATCAGCTGTAAAAGGTATGCATTCAAACCTCTACTCAGTTCAACAACAAATTACATTATTATATTTCAACAAAACGTTTGCTTGTCTCACCCCTCCTTCTTTGTGCATTAATTACATCTTTACAACACACCTAGACAACAAGAGCTATGAATTCCTGTGCGATATTAAAAGAGCCAAAGTAGGACCATATTTAGCCCTATGCCCTGGTTGAAAAGACATTAGTGGGCTTTTTGTTACATCTTTGCTTATACCGTGCCTTGTGCTGACACTCATTAGTATGATCATTGCAAACTCAGAGAGCTAGCCTCACATGGGGCTGAATTTACATGATTATCTCATTCTATTTTTAAGGTAAATGATTGTACTGTTCTAATGACTTTTAGTACATTTAACATCATGTCTGGCCTACACATGTCTTTTTTATCTATTTTTTTTACTGGCTAATTGATTATATTAAAATGAATTCTGCTTATGCTCTGTGTATTTATTATTATTATTTAGAGTATAAATGTATTCAAATCTTCGTCGATCAAATCGATCATGGCGGCGCATGGACATGCAGCGGCTCCTCTCTCTCCCGTCGGATCGGTGTTTTTATGTTTTTTGTGTTGTGCACCTACGTGCATATGTTCGTCTCCGTTGCGTCCAGCTAACCCAAGGCGCACATACTCCCGTGAGTTTCTGCTCGCCATCAGCAGAACCACATTCACGGACATAAATCCAGCAGACACGGAAGAGCTACCCGGCTGCGGTCTGCTGCGGAGGCCTGCTCAGCCACCGACCCCCACTACTGCAACCAGCCCACAGTGGAAGCGCCACAAGCGGTGTATGAGGAAGCAGAAGAGGGGAAAGCGCGGAGGTATCCAGGCTAGGCTAGCGGCTAGCCCTTATCGGCCAGCTCTTCCGACCATCACACTGGCGAACGTACGCTCGCTGGAAAACAAAATGGACTACATCCGCCTACTACGCACAACCTCAAAGACTGTGAGTGAGTGTTGTGTCTTTGTGTTCGTGGAAACATGGCTTAACGACAGCGTCCCGGACTGTGCTATTCAACTAGCCCGGCGGACATGCTACCGTGCGGACAGAGCGCTCGTCGAGGGGGGGAAGACTCGCGGCGGGGGACTCTGTGTTTACATCAACGATGCATGGTGCCGCGACGCTGTTGTTGTCTGCAAACACTGCTCATCACTGGTGGAGTTTATGGTTATTAAATGCCGGCCATTCTACCTGCCAAGGGAATTTAATGTCATACTACTGGTGGCAATATACGTCCCCCCTGGCTCCAACAACAACAGGAGCGAGGCACTGCAGGAACTCCACCAGCACATCAGTGATCAGCAGACAGCCCACCCAGATGCCTTCCTCATCCTGGCTGGGGATTTCAACCACGCCAACCCCAAGAGCGTGTTTCCACAACTCCATGGACATATCAACTTTCCAACACGAGGTAACAATATTCTGGACAATGTTTACACCACACACAAAGGTGCCTACAAAGCTCGCCCCCTCCCCCACCTTGGGGCCTCAGACCACACTACAGTCATGCTAATGCCAGCATACAGGCCACTGGTCAAAGTCAACAGACCAGCTACAAAGCAGATTCGCATGTGGCCTGAGGGGTCTTCAGAGGCACTCCAGGACTGCTTCTTCACCACTGACTGGAGCATGTTCAGACAAGCAGCCACCTACAACAACACCACAGACCTCCAGGAATACACAGAGACCGTTACTTCCTACATGTGGAAGTGCATGGACGATGTCACGGTCACCAGAACCATCTCCATTCGGGCCAACCAGAAGCCATGGCTGACAGGTGAAGTCCACAGGCTCTTGAGAGCTCGGAACGCTGCCTTCAAAGCAGGAGACGAGATGGGCCTGAGGACAGCCAGGGCCAACCTGTCACGAGGCATCAGGATGGCCAAGAGGGAGTACTCCAGGAGGATTGCTGATCGCTTCAACGACAGCAGAGACACCAGGAACCTGTGGCGAGGGATGCAGACCATCACGGACTATAAGCCCTCTCCGCAGACCTGCGACAGCTCCACCACCCTGCTGAACCAGCTGAACGACTTCTTCGCTCGCTTTGAGGCAGACAACAGCACCCCGGCACAGAAAACCCCACCACCTCCTGATGACCAGGTGTTGATGCTATCCCCAGATAGTGTGAGGCGAACCCTCAGAAGGACAAACCCATGGAAAGCCCAGGGTCCTGACAACATTCCTGGTCGTGTCCTGAGAGACTGTGCTGAGGAGCTCACAGATGTCTTCACCGACATCTTCAACTCCTCACTGAGACAGGCTGTTGTCCCCACGTGCCTCAAAGCCACCACCATCATCCCGGTCCCGAAAAAGTCGTCTCCCTCCAGCTACAGCGACTACCGTCCGATCGCACTCACTCCCATCCTCATGAAGTGCTTCGAGCGGCTAGTCATGGAGCACATCAAGTCAATCCTCCCCCCCACCCTAGACCCCTTCCAGTTTGCATATCGGTCAAACCGCTCGACCGATGATGCCATCTCCGCTGCCCTCCACTCAGCCCTCACCCACCTGGAGACTAAAGACTCCTACGTTAGAATGCTGTTCATTGACTTCAGCTCAGCATTCAACACAATCATCCCCCAGCAGCTCATCCACAAACTGGACCAGCTGGGGCTCAACACCTCCCTGTGCAACTGGCTGCTGGACTTCCTGACGGGGAGACCACAGGCAGTTCGGGTCGGCAGCAACACCTCCGGCACCATCACGCTGAACACTGGGGCCCCCCAAGGATGTGTGCTGAGCCCCCTCCTCTTCACTCTGCTGACCCATGACTGCACTCCATCATTCAGCTCCAACTTCTTCATTAAGTTTGCGGACGACACAACTGTGGTGGGTCCCATCAACAACAGCGATGAGACAATCTACAGGAGTGAGGTAAACAGGCTGGCCACGTGGTGCAAAGAAAACAATCTCCACCTGAATGTGGAGAAGACCAAGGAGATTATTGTGGACTTCAGGAGAGTGCACACCCAGCATACTCCACTAACCATCAACGGTGCTGCAGTGGAAAGGGTGAGCAGCACCAAGTTCCTGGGTGTGCACATCTCTGAAGATCTGTCCTGGAGCCACAATATTGCATCACTGGCCAAAAAAGCCCAACAGCGCCTGTACTTCCTCCGCAAACTGAGGAGAGCAGGAGCCCCGCCCCCCATAATGCACACATTTTACAGAGGCACCATCGAGAGCATCCTGACAAGCTGCATCACTGTGTGGTACGGCGCCTGCACCGTGTCCTGCCGCAAGACCCTGCAGCGCATCGTGAGAGCAGCTGAGAGGATCATTGGTGTCTCTCTCCCCCCCCTCCTAGACATTTATAACACCCGCATCATCAGCAAGGCAATCAGGATTACTGGTGACCCCTCCCATCCGTCTCACAGCCTCTTCAGCCTGCTGCCATCGGGGAGGAGACTGCGCAGTCTCCGGGCCAGAACGAGCAGGCTAAAGAACAGCTTCGTCCACCAGGCTGTCAGGAGACTCAACTCCCTCCCTGCTCTACCATCACTCCCACCTCTACTCATCCTCCCCCCCTCTGCCCCCTGCCACAGACCAGGACTATACTCCCCCCACTCCCCCCACTCCCCCCCCTCCTCCTCCTCCTCCTCCTCCTCCACCAACACCATTCCCACACTGTGAACTCAGGGACTTTGCACTAAACTGCACTATTTTGCACTAAACTGTACTACCTCACTTATCTTCTCTTAGAAGATTCTCTTCATGTTGATTGTTTAGTTTATGTCTGTTGATTGTTTATTTATGTTTACTTATGTAACTGCCTGTTTGCACCGTGGGTCTGAGAGGACTGCAATTTCATCTGTGCTGTATGTCGTACATATAGTACATTTGACAAATAAACTACTTGAAACTTGAAACTTGAAACTTAATACTATTCAGGATTCATGCTGAAGACTATTCATGCCAACTTCATTACACTTTTAAATCCATAAACCAAAGGCCAGAGTACTCAGACTGAACTCATAGGAAAATGTAGAACGCCCAAGTAGACTTTGTGCCAAGCTCAGCCATTAGTGCAGATGAAGACTTCTGCGTAATCAAGAAAATTCTGAGGCTACACCTAATAAATGGATCGTGTCCACAGGAACAAGAGTAAGACTGATTAAAAGAATTATCCTGATATGATGTAATAAAATATTAATCTGTGTAACTTGGCTTTGTTCTAATCTCAGAGGCCCTGGCTTTTCTTGGCTCTACAGTATTTCTTCAACATTCTCGTATTAAGCAGTTCTTAGGAGGTCTGGGGCTCACACCCAAGCCCTCCAATAAACCTGTCAGAAACTTCTCCCTTGAAGAGGCCCTGGGATTTCCACACTGGCTTGTAAGCACAGTGTGTCCTTGAGTGTTTCTTTGTGAAGTAGGGAACAATAGTAATTGTAACATCATATAAGAGAAGGCACATCTTCCACTTCCTGAAACAAAACAATGTTGATTGAAAATGTTAAGAAAGTAAAAGAAAAAGCCCTTTTGCTGTCAAATATAGCCATGGAATTACTTTTACAGATTCGTCTTCAACTAAAGACAAAAATACACTTCACATGGAACCACAAGCAGCAATCAGGAACAAACGTAAAATAAAAACAACATTTTTAAAGTAACGTAGTCATATTTTATGACATTATATGCTGCTGGTGATGATTGACTGTGTGTGGAGAATGTTTCGTTTGCACAGCGCATGGATTGATTCTATCCATTCTTTGAATTTTCTGCCAACACAGTGCTGCTGTGACTTTAACACAGTCTTTTTAGGAAGCTAGACACCATTATGCGGTTTCCATGCCTTCCGTTCACAGTGCTGAGAATAATTCATGAATATTTTAAATTCTTCCAAAAAGGAGTGAAAGCCATGCACCCATGTGTTTGCACTCAGTTTGCAGGGCTCGTTTCAAAAATAGTTTGAGGAAAAATAACAATGACTGCCATAAACAAGTACCCTCTATACTCTACATCTAAGTAGTAAGTTCATAGATGTTGTGTATAGACTAACACCCTTTAAACAGCTCAGAAAAAAAGATAAAGACATTTCAAAATAATAATGGAGAGGTGAGGTAAGAAATGTCTGACATATTGTGGGTAAGAATGGGAGGGAAGAAAGGAGTCCTCTTTACATTGTTGATGAAACCAGCAAGAATCAACATAATACCCTGTAATCTGTCCCATCGATTGACACCAGCCTCCCTTTGAAATCCTCACTCCACTTGTAAAATATCAATAAAAGTGAAGTTTGAGGGTATGGACATTATCTTTATTTAACCTGAGTCCCTATATCTATTTTTTTTTCATTCTAAAAGCATATTCTGCATATAGTTTTCACTTTGAATAAGCACAGAAAGAACTCTTTCAGGACACGTGATGAGACGCAGAATTCATTCACTTCAGCCACTCTGTTAGAACTGGGTTTGACACGAGCTGTGTGGATTTACTCCAAAAACTGAGGCCAATTGCTGATTGTTTATTTCTCAGTGAGGAAATTGTTCAGCATCACATGTAACAGAGCTTTTTTATAGCAGAAATCTGAACTTGTTTGAAAGAAAGAAAAAAAAAATGCCACGAACAATTGCTCAGTTCTGTTTATGTTCCGCAGACAGTAATGCCACATTCACGTTATATTATTTAAACAGTAATTACAAGTGGCAGATAGGGGAGAAACCTCAGCCTCAGACTTTTTAATTAAGAGTCAGGGGTATAAGGAGCTTCTGACAGCGATGATCGCTCCCAACTTGGCGAAGAGAACTTCAGACATGTCAGCAAACCATTGACAGAATATGCACCACAAACGCACCACTGCTCACAGTTTCATCCGAATAAAATTCAGTGCAACTCATTTTACAGACTCTACACTGTACAGATACATAACATAAGTTGTTTATCTGGTGTGACTACAACATTAACAAGAATTAAGTTCAATTTACAGCATAACTTTCTTGCTGAAAATTATATGACTTCAGAATTAACCCTGACAGCAGCATGTACACCACCAGGACCCTGAAACCGCATCATTGATTTTGCTCAGTACTGAGCCTTCAAAACTCTTCAAAACATCTTCTATGACAATGGTAGCCCACTTCAGTCAAATCCTCCTTATCTCTTCAAGGAGACATTAGTGTTGTATCCGGGGTGATCAGCATGCTGTAACTAAATAAACCATCCAATAAACACTTGGCTAAAACTTCTGTTGCTTTTAAATGTGCTATACAAATAAAGCTGAGTTAGATGATTCATTACAAATTAATAACCCATAACGTCTCATCACTAAGTTAATGACTCCTGTATAAAATGTTGTCATGGTTACTTTAGATACAGCACACTGATTCATTGGCAAAGTAAGCTCCATGCCGTCTAGTGTGTCTTAGGTTTAAATCACAAACTCATAAACAAAATCGATCAGTTGACATCGTGAACCTGCTATGGACCAAGTTCTCAGAAACAAAAAGGCTGTATTTTGTGTTGTTAGGTGTGCTAAAGTAACTGTCCATGTTGAAAATACTTTTGTGCGCAACTTTTCAATTCATACATTCATACTACTGATAAAAAAACAAGAAAAGAAAGAAGAAAACTGCTACTTGGCTACAGATTTCGGGCCATTTTGTAAGAATCAATCCAAACATTCAGTCCCTTCTCCAATCTAAACCATTCCAGAACTTTGAGTAAACCTAGGTAAACACTTTAATTGCACATCTTATCCTTGTTAAAATAATGAACAAACCACAACCAAAATGTTAAGTAGCAGTATTAACATATGGGATTAGTATTTACATTGTAAATACTGCCCACAGTTCATTAGCAAATGGAAATGTGCATCTTGATATGATGGCCCAAAATGGTGTGCTATGTAGAGCTGACCAGGCTCCTGATATCACTGATAATGAACCTTTAAAAATTAAGTATAATTTATTATTATTGTTTAATATTATATTAATAATATAACATAATTTCTGCAAGATGAAAATTCACTTAAACTTTACACATTGGACCTTATAGACAGGAGTTATTATGAATAGAAAGTGGACTCATACTTGTATATCAATATGACTAATTCAGTATCAACACTCAATGCTACTTTGCATTTCAATGCTACAAAAACGCTAACTATTTACCTGCTTTGCTTTCTTTGCTTTTCAAACTTGTGTCCTTGAGGTCTTGACTAACATTTATTTATTGATTTATGAGTTTTTATTTATAATAAATATTGAAATGACCTGCACTCGTAAATGTCTTCTTTTTAAACTCCAGACAGTCTCTCTCAGTCAAAACAAAGGCAAAAGGACAAGGTTGGCACATTAAACCTGAGCATATTCATTATATTGTAATCAGTACATTTAAGGCTATATTTATACATGCTTTTCATTTTGCATGACACAAAGCCACAGCACTCCTCTCTCTATGGGCCATGTTCCCTTTGGCTTGATACCACCTGGAATGCTAAAGATGACCCAGTATCCATTTGGTACTGTAGTGGCTCCATCCCAACAGTTTTCCCCTGGAGTCAAGCAGCTATGAATAATGAGATGAAGCTCCATGCATTAATGTAACAGCACGGCCCCTAAAGGAACGAGTGATAGCAGGTGATTGTTCGCAGCCTCTGTGGGGCTGTCAGTAAACATGTGCCCCCTGTAGCGTGGGGCATTTTAGCAGGAGCAACCTCCGTTGCCCACACTGCTCACCCTGCATCCTGGGAAATTATGGATGAGTTTCTACCTAACCCCAAAGCAGCATGTTAGCTTTCAGACCACCGCTGGCTACAAGTGATTTATGAGTACATATCAACATGAGCATTGCTTATAATACAGTGACATTTAAAAGATGAAAGAGATGAGATGTGCATCATGGGTAATTGATCTCATTTTGGTATTTGTACAGTTGAATTAAGCATAGACTACTTACTAGGAGATATCTGTAGGCAATACAACAGGACTTTCCAAAAGCCTGAATTGAGTGACAGATGCTGCTTTCAGTATGTTGAATGTGACTTATCCTTATGTGCCTCCATGTCAATAATCATGTGAAAAGCCAAGGAATTACAAGTGATGTTTAAAATCTATGCAGCGAGTAGCTGCCCCATTTTATACAAGCATAGCTGAGCAAATAATTAGAAATAAATTAGTCTGACTGATGCCCACAAAGTACACTGTATTGACCACTAAAAGAGAAATAGCTCCTGGAGCTGAAGAAAGACCAATTGCACTTTGACCTGATTCGGAAAATGTCTTTAACACTTGATTAAGCTGGTCCTAACTGCTTGGTAAAAAAGAAAACACAATAAGAAGTTTTCATTGTGTTAGCTGTTACCGCCACCAAGATGTTATGTTTTCAGCTGTGTCTGTCTGTCTGTCTGTCTGTCTGTGAGCAACATAACTCGAAATGTTAAAGTTTAATTTTAATTTTAATTTTAATAAAATTTTCTGGGGATGTAGGTTATGGCCCATGGAAGAAATTAGTAGATGTTGGTGGATTCAGGAAACATTCCTGAAAGAAAACCAAGTCCCAGGAATTGAAACCTCAACAATCCAGTTCAAGGACGACTCACTCCATCACTGAGTCACTGTTGCTCAATTGTCACAACCATGTTTTTGAGAATACAATATATTCCACCACAGTGTCTTACAGTTTAAAAACATTAAAAAAGAGTTATGGAATAAAGACTGAAAACAGTTTGTCTCCAGTGCTCTGTCTAAAAATATGGCTTGATGACGCACCAGAGCCATAGTTAGCATACAGTAACTCCTCCTCAAACACTGTAATTAGATACAAAACTCTCAGCATGCTTTACCAACAGTTTACCAGTTCACTTATGAGTCACTGCACCTGCCCCTACACTACTAGAAAAGCCCTGTCACTTTATTTAAAATACCAACAGTGAGGACATTAAGCACATAAGAAGAACAGAAACAGACAGAAGAGCAGACTCCTGCTGTGAAGCAACAGTTACCACTGATAGAGGAAGAAGGAGAAAGAGAGAGGAAATGACTGTAGCTAAACCTGCTCTTTGTTGTGTAGGTTTATGTCATTAAACTGCAACTAAAATGGTGAAAATGTCACTGTTTTGGTAATTACTCAAAAATCCACAGGGGGCAAAAAAGGTTCTGCACTGGGGCTTTAAGTAGTTAATATACTTAATTTTATAACAGCAGGCATAAACTAAGGTACCACCTTATTCAGTTACCAAAGACAAACATGATAGCTATTTGATTGCAATACAAATTTTTTCTGTTTGAATGTTTTGTTTTAGAGTTGTAAAAAAATGGCATCTTAACCAAGTTAAGATGTGTGAATTATGACCTACATACACGTTTATCGTGACAGCTACTTGTAGTGCGATGAGTTATTATATGCGTAGGCTCCATAATGGCTCGAATTTTAGTGAGGAATTTGAGGAAATTCCTGCTAATGTAATAGTGGAGGAGCTGGGGACCTTGTTGCTCCATTGCTTATGAAACAGACACATGGAGTACCTCAGGGAAAATAGTTTCTGTGATGGAATTTCAAACTGCTCTCTTCCTGTGCAATTTTAGGCTATAAAAGGAAGAACTGTCTCAGACCGGTAATGGCATTATTACACTTCTTGCATCTCATTATATTATTTTAAATGTGGAACAACTGCTCTAGATACTGTGTATGGAGACATTACACAATCAGGTTAAGCAAGTTGTGCATGAATTTATCTATTAGTGGGCCCTTGATTATCATCATAGGACACATTCCAGTCAGGTTAAAAAAGAAATAGCTGCAAGTAGGTCCTTCCGGAGCTTTTTGGTTTGCCATAAATAGTTAGTTTAAGGGTAACAGCTGTCACTACGTTTACATCCGTTCTACCTAATTTTACATAAAGTGTGGCATACATAACATTTGCTTTTTATTATTTCTATAAAATATATAAGGAGGAACTCAAAGTGTAACAGGGTGACAGAACCAGAATTTAAACTTCCACTTTAAACTGGTTACACCTTAATGCGACAGGTTTATCCATCAGTGCCACATTAACACATACATCGGCTGAGAGATACTCTATGTTAGATGTAACTGAGACATTCTCAACCCTAGTTTGCTCTCTTATTAGACCAAATATGTACAGTATACTCCATAGGCTTTCAACACTCTGCTTACTGCTGTGCTTGCTGATTCAAAAGAGAATGTTGCTGATACATATTCTCTCATTTTGCTGCAAGGAGAGAAATGCATATTGAATAAGAAAATGCTAAATTAAAAAAAAGGGAAAAAAAGAGAGAAATATGAACACTGAGAGGCACCAGAATAATCCTGAATCCTTGATTAAATCATAGACACAAAATGTCACTTAAGGTGTCAGCTACGTCCTACCACTCTACTCAACAGCATTTCACACATCACATGTTCTGGCCATTTCTAAATGATGTTATTAAAAATACATAACTGACATGTTAAAGATATATAATTTATAAAAATAGTTTTAGCCTGGCTCCCAAAGGTTTTTTATTTCATCAGCCAGGGCAGAAATTCACAAGGTATCCAAGATCAGCGTTCATGATAATTGTATGAACATATGCCGTATCTGTAAAATATGTAAAGCAGCCTGTAAAGCACACGTGTATTCACGGAATATTTTCACATTATACCTCCCTGATATTTGTGATATATTTTTCCTTATTTTTAGATTTCCTCCAGGGAGGCTTCAGGCTTGTCACCACGGTGCTGAAAATATGTCATGATTTTCTTGGGCTGTGAAAGGAAGACTGAACAGCAGTAGGTGTTTCTGTATTTCTGTCAAATGCATTGTGCTGTACACAAAATACTTATTGTTTTGTTGTCACTTATTGCCGAAAGACCAAAAACAAACAAATGTATTTTTTCCCTAATAATCAACCATAACCCAGATTTCCCATGGGCCTTAAACAACTTCTGAATTGATGCATGCCATGGCAAGATTTGCAAAAATGTAAAATACGTGTTATTATTTTTGTAGAAAAGTAAAAGTGAATACTTTTTGCTCTTAAATAGATCTGGTTGGCAGATTTACTATTCCTAATTTGCTTAAAATCCATCCTTCTGAATAAGTTTCCGCCAGAGAAAATTGTAAAAAAATAGGAGCGCTCTTGGAACACAGGAACATTGCTGTGGTGATTGAGAGCTCCAGTACACAGAGATTTAACTAATTGTATGTGTTCGAGCATAACTGTGTTTCAAACTGTAATTGTGGAAAAGATATATTTGGACAAGCAATGCCGAAGTTACAAAAGGGCAGCTAACATGACTAATATCTGGCCTGTAGTCACCTGTATATGTAATAATATTTGAAAGTAATACTGACTTATTCTAGGCACAAGCAAAAGTTTAAAGTTTTTATTTTATTAATCCCCTTAGGGAAAGTATTCCTCTGCATTTTGACCCATCCTAGAATTAGGAGCAGTGGGCTGCCACACTGAGTAGCGCCCGGGGAGCATTGGGAGTTGGGTACCTTGCTCAGGGGTACCCCAGCCCTTTTTTTTTGGCCGGGTGGGGATTTGAACCGGCGACCTTCCGGTTACAAGTCAAGTTCCCTTTCCACTGCCAAAACATTGTGGTCTGTACTGTAGTGCAAGCTAATTCAACATATACTGAAGTTCAAAGCTACACAAGCCTAACATTTAAAGCTGCCATATCACATATGAACAATCACCTTTTGATTGTTTTAGCAAACATTTTTACATCTTAACATCTGCATGCATTATGTGAAGAACAATATAATGTTCTGAAAAATTGATTATATCGCAATCAAAAGCAGACTGTGTCAGTAAAGTTATTTACATGTCTACAGATAAGTGTTCATAGCAATTTTGGCTATAAATCAGGCTAATGATAAGACTTTACTGGCTATGAATGTGATTAGGTTTAGGCACAATGAGTAACCTGTAGTTAGGTTTAAACACAAAGGTACCTGGTTATGGTAAGTACAGATCGCCTTGGCAGACATATCCCTGTCGCTCACTTTGTCACATAGAAACGCAGAAACTGCAGCGACTGAAAATGAATACCATGCCCTAATGTATTACCTTTTTAAAGGAACTTGCTATTTGAGTTCACGACACCGAGATGCGGAATACGACCACGAAGAGAGGCTTTCAGAAGCTGAAAATAGGCATCATAATATTGGAATTCGAAAAGAACAAGGTGAGTCTGTCTGGCCCAGTGACAACTGGGATCAAAACAAGTTTGAAAGCAACTGTGTGGAGGGAAATTGACGCTGCGGTCAACAGTGAGGGTGTCCAATGCTGTGCAGTGCGTTTCCTGTACAGAATAGCCTACTTGCCAAACATAAGTACGTCATAATTAAATTTTAGAAGCACTGAATGATGTCCTGTCTTCTCCGTATGGCTCTCAGATGCAGCTGCACCAGACAGGGCTCTTCAACAAGAGGTTCGTCTGGCTGTGCTTTATTTCTTTTTCTACTAATGAGCAGGATCTCACATGCTAAAATGATGGCACACCTTTTCCGGTGTTTACAGCAGGGTTTCCCCCACTGCTCACAGACACAGCCCTCTGCCCTTCCGATGCAGTGCTCCACTGTCGCCCGCCTGAAAACATGTAAACAGCTTGTAATTTTGTCACCTGTAGTCTGGCCTCTAAAAAAAATTAATCCTACACCTTAAGATACATATTTTTAAGTGTGCCATATGTGACTGTAGATTATTATTATTGTTGTTATCAATATCATTATCAATAATAAAATTAAACATTTTGCACATAATATCTAATTCAACTGCAAGTCTGAGAATCTCTGTGTGAACAGGCATTGCAGCGAGTCCTCGCTGATTACAAACTTGGGCACACCAGAGCTGGAGAACCGATCGGGCGCCACGGCAGTATTGATAGTGATAAACGTCGATCTTTGTGTGAACAGAAGCGTACACCCACTTTTTTGATGTACGCACATTTGACAAATGGGGGCCACTATGTTTGCCACTGGGTCAAGAAACAGAGTGTGGCCTTGTCCCATGTACTGAATGTCTGGCATGGAGTCATTCTGCTTTCAGCAGAGTTTCCGAGCTGAGAAAAGAAAGTGGAATGGTACTTTTGGGACAAAATTATACTGCAAGGCAGTGTATCAATTAGATAGATGAATGGCCAGGGTTTTAATTAGAACACTGGGTACACATTCTACTTCATTATTCAGTGAAACCAAACTAATTCTGCTGCCCAACAGCAGTGAGGAGCCCAGCTGCTCCATAAGCACACCCCCTCTGATAAGAGCATTGGGACCTGAAAGGTGGTAACATAAAGAGGAATACTACAGTCTCATCAGGCGGAAAAGAAAAATCCCAAAAACACAATACAATACAACAATAATAGGTAAACAACCACAATGATGTACTTTCTGTACAGATATGCATATCTCTGGACCTTCCTATCATTGTCCTGAATAATAAACTCTACAGACTTGTGAACTCTAAAGGGAACTAAAGCAAGGCACACCATAAACTTCAGTGTCTGGCTGAGAACAAGTCAATTTCTCTTTGGACTTTGGGCATTTTTTCCTGTAACTGATTGCCCACCTTCTGTATATAAAGAGTATAGTGTAGAGCAGATTATAGTATTACAAGACAACTGATAATGATCATTTTCATTAAAGGCAAAATGTTAAACAACTGTGATGTGGGAGCATGTAAAGCAACATGTGCTAAGTCTGACTTAAGGAAGTTGAGTAAGTTAATTATGAATTGAAAAACCCAAAGTATTTTGTGATCTTTTCCTGATAATTAGAAAAAAATATGTATAATGGTAATAATTGCATGATCTGCTCTTTTCCTTGCCTTTCAATAACATAATCTTCAATACACATTAAATTTCTGTTTACCATTATTGCATAAAAAGTAACTCAACTCCCTTTTGAACAAACAATCACGTAAATGATCACATCATTTACAGACTAGTTTTCTTTTGTCATCCTTGATCAAATCCAATTATTAAAAACATTTTCAGTCCGACAGAGTTTTCTGACTTTGCTTGTTTAAGCCATTTCAATCAACTAAGAGACTCAAGACTAATTGCAATGTTCTTGGGATGAGGGAGATATAGGTTTAGATAATAACTTTTACATTACAAGGGTCTATTACAAAAACAACTCACTTGATTACAGGGTTTTATTGATGCAGATGGAATAATAATTGGCCCCACTAATGCCTACATGATGGGAAAATATAATTGCTGAATTAATATAGTATACTCTGCATTTTGATTCTATCTCATTTATACAACGTGACCTGTGTCATGCATCACTGACCCATTGCATCCATGTGATGCTCACTCACTCATTGTCTACCGATTAATCCTCTACATGAAGGTCACCGGGGGGGTGACCTTCTCTCTGTGAGGTAACAATGTTTGCCCCTGCACCGTTGTGTGCCCCCCCCATGTGATGCTCTCAATGTGGCTGAACACACTCGTTTTATTCCTTCCTTAGCTTGAATGTAAATTTTTATCACAGTAATGGCTGTGTTGTCATAAATGGCAGCATGTGGCCCTGCATCAGTTCCAACACACTATATTTCTCCATTGTACAGATAAGAACTTTATTTGATATCAACAACAAGGTTGGATGACACTGTAGGTAATTGGGTTAAAGTCAGTGGATGGCTTTTTAATTGCTTAGCAATGCACCACTATGAAGAGAAGCAATAAGCAAGTGCCAACGAGTCCTCTTCTCAAACACAGCGGTCCAGTGTGGACTCCACTATGTGTATGTGACGAGGCTGTTATTTTACAGTAGGTATGGAGCTGCAAGGGAACACACTACTATGTTCTTTCTCCAAGTGATACAAAAACACAAAATCCAGAAGGAATTCATAAACGTTTGACTGAAAAATCCAATCACCAAAATTAAAATTGTGCAAAAGGAGTCAGCACACTGAAATAGTCAATGTTCTTGACAATGTTTTTCAATGTGGCTTCATTTGGCAAAAGGTATTCATCACTGAAAATAAAAACTCACTCACTTATATTGCTAAATGCCACATCAATTACTACCTACATCTATGTTTGGCTGTGCTCAAACTGCCTGGAAAAGTAAGACTGTGATAAGTGTAAACCCGAATGAAAGCTTTGAAACGTTAGGTCACAGAATTACAGAAGTTAATTCACTGATTAAGAACCATGTGTTATGTGGGATAAAATGGCTGTTTTTGTCAAAGGAGATAAACTAGATGTGCTTTTTTTCAGGTGTCCATGGTCCATGTGTTTGAACACGCCTCAAATGCCCCTACAGTGCAGCTACAGCTTTTACATGCATGTTACAAGTCCAATTTTAGTCGGACTAAGACAATAATTCCTGGATAGCACGATTCATCGTCCGATTACTTCTGCATTTATACGCTTAGTCGGACTGGAGTTGGACTTTGCATTCTGTAAATGCACCAAAATCTACTACCTGGTCTTAGAACCGGAAGTCAAAGAAGACGACGTATACAATGCGGTACTGTTGCCGGAAATCATACGGCGATGACATCTTTCTTCAAGCAACATAGCAACCACAAGAGCCATGTTCGATCTAGTTTGTACCAAGATCAACATGTACAGCAGGTACGAAAAAACATGCACTATACATACATTCAATATGCACTAGCTTATAAAGATGTACATCACCACCTACAGAGGCGGAGTCAGACATACAGTACATACCCAATAAATCAATTTTCACCTCTGCAAGTTGACCGGTTGCCTGTTGCATGATTAAATGTACTGAGTGATTATGTATAAGCATCTTGAACAACTCCAATTATTGTGATAATGTGAAAACCCCACAGTTTCCCGTTAATGTTTAACATTTAAGTGTGTAGCCACTTATAACTGGCTAATGCATGTAAACCACCATTGTGCAGGTGCAAACAAATCAGTAATAGATGTAAATCAAGCCTCATTTTATAATTAATGTCTGGTTGCTATGCTACATAACAACATGCACCGCTACTTCCCCTTCCTTTTGCAGTTGTACCTAATAAGCCTAGAACTAAACTAATGCCTTTCATCCTAGATACTGAAAATGTGGTGAATGGCATTGCTTAAACTGCTAGGATAGAGTCAATATGACTATCAACAGATCTAACACAGGCAGGGTGTCCCACGCATTACAGTTGTAAGTGTTGGTGACATCCTCTGCTCTTCTGTTTTGGCACAAATGTAAAGCATGGCAACAGAAACATGTTGAGACAGCACTTTGCTGCTTTCATGTTTTCTCTCTTTTTTTTTCATGCTGTAGATGGAGTATTGCTAAATTGCACAGTGACACCAGTCCCCCACCCCACTGCACACATATTCACACAGTCTTGTCCCCAAAGAGCACCTAAGGCTCAACAGAAAAGAGCAAGTTATTGATACGCATAGTTGCCCTACTGCACCTATAGGCCAAGATGAGAGGAAACTCGTTAGATGCAAGTCCAAAGGTGAGGCTATTAGGATGATAATCCTTCATACAGATCACTTGATGTTAGAGCAAAGGCAGAGTTTCTCTTCACCATTATTAAAACAACTCTGAAGTGACTGCACTCCCTGGTAGACGTTCAGAGCAGATGCTATCTCAAGCAACACAGATAACCCTGACAACTGAAAACTATATGCTGATATCACATACATGTAACAAGGCCCTAACTGCATTTACAATGTCTTTGTGATGTAAAAAGTGACGTACAGTAGAACACGGGAACGCGGGAACTGTCCTTGAGCTGAAAAACAATGGTACATTGTGCAGACTCTTAGCAAACAGCTCTGGAGTACACAAGGAGGTGGGGGTTATGGATCAATAGCCTGTCTTACAGAATTTGTTGCAAAGATATTGATCTCTAAAAAAATACAGGATAGAAGACAACCAACTGGCTTTTTCTTCAAATAAAATTCTCTCTTGTGACATGAGTTTCGAAATGTAAGTGAGGTCACAGACTGCAGAGTTAGTCACAGATTTCCTCTGACTTGCAGCTTTCTGTTCCATCTGTTCAGCTGGTCATCCAGATCAAAGCATCTCCACAGACTGAAACTGAAGTAGCACATTAACCAGAGACATTAATGACACTTGCTGGCAGATTTAAAAACAAGGCAGTTCTGCAAAGGGAGTTACAGAGATGACATTCACAGAACAAATTTAAATGAGAACCAAACTGAGTAGAGAAGCTGGGGAACAACTGCTGGAAGTGGTACTGTCATCGACTTTTGAGCTGCAGCAAGAAGATATTTTTTCTCTCTCACAGTAGTTTCCAAGTTATAGCTACAATATGCAAGTTTTCACTTTGAGGTAGAATTGTATTGTTAGTCCTGCCCTCCTCCCCCTCGCCTGGTCAAGTTCCCACCTCCACAATTGTCACTCATCTTGATGAGCTGTCTACACTGAAACAGCTTCTAGCCTCGGGCTAATGTAACCAGCATCCGTAAAGCCACCGCAGGTGTAGAAGCAGCAGACTCGTAGAGCATTTTTCCAGTTTTTCTTAACTTCATGAGTTTTGTTGCCATGACTATGCTGCATCTTCTATAATAATTCAATCCCATGCAGAGGTATATTTTCTCCAAGAGGATGTTAATGTCACCAGCAACGTAAGTTTGGGAAATATAATGTCAGTTGTGTAGTTTGTGTTTTCAATAACAACAAAAGTGTGTATATACTGCCTGGATTCCACTTCTAGAAACTAACACAACAGTGAATCATACTATAGTCAAATGTCCTACATTCAATTGTTATTTTTACTGCTTGGGTTTGGTACAAGGTTACCTCACACTGATCAAATGTGATGTGAAAAACTTATGTACCTCAAAACCAGACATTAGTTATTATTCTGATAAAGTAAATAATGCCTATTAATGTTCCTTCCTCTAGTCCCTAGCATAGGAAACCATTACCTCAGAGCTTTCTCGTTATATGCAGACTTCAAACTGTGATGGTGTGAGTGAGTGTGTGCATGTGTCTGTCGAAATTAGATGGGGATTTGGGAATGACTTTTGTGTTTGTTAAAGCTGCATTGTGCAACTAGAGGTGATTTTTGTTGTTGATGACGTTATTATTGTGCCTCTGTTTGGTCTGTAACGTTCAGTAACGTTATTTGTATACCGTGTCCCTCATTTGAAAACAAACTATGTCGAGCAGTACAATCAGACCTGACAGGGAGTGTTTGTGTATATACTCAAAGGCAGGCAGAGGAAAGAAGCATTTATCCTGTCAAACTGCTTAATGACTGCTGTTTTCTTACGAGCAGAATTCACTTCTGAAACATTTTAGGTGTATTTTCAGTCAACCTGTTTAAGCCATCTTGTCTTACTAGCGCAATGTTGCCGTTGCCTTCATCTGTCTTGACATGAAACAAATCACCTCCTTCATGGGAATGTCACTGGGTGACTGGATATCTAAACACTGCTATACTGTGTAACAGAGTATAATAATATTAAAATACTAAAACATCTAATCTAATATACAGCAAACTGGATTTGAACAGATTGTTATTATTGCATTTTTATTTAATAGTTTAAGATAATAATCATATTACGATGTAGCACCTTTTAGTAAGTTAACTCGACTTAGTTCCCCTGATACACTTTGTATTTCTCAAGCCTCCTCATCCAGAATATCATGCACACTCTATTCCTTTCTTGTCATCCTTTCGAGCCAAAACAGTGCAAACTGTCGAGTGCATGTCTGTTTTGGTGTGAAACAATTGGTATTCTTGTGGGAGTGTTGTCTTCTGTGAGAGCTCCAGTCATTACACCTCAGTTTTGGAGTGACTGTTAGCCGAGTTGTTTACTGTATTTACTCAGTTATAAAGTTCATGCTCCTCCATGACGGTCAAAGACTAAAAATATCTGTACAGATTGGTGGAAATAATCTTCATAAATCCAGTCTTCATGTTCCTGCAGATATGCTCATATCTGATCAACCACTTTAGCCATACAGTGCCATAAGGGACATTTGATGACTGTAGTAAAAATCTGTATTAATGGCATTGAATGGATGTCTAATGGTAGACTTTCACTTTGATTTATTTAGTCTTTACAGATAATCTGGAAAATAAAAAGTTAAGAGTGACAACCAAACAGGCTAAAGTACTGAGTTTATTTAGGAGACTGGCAATCAGGTAAATCAAATTAGAAAAGAAGGAGAAAACAACGAGTTCATATAATTTGCAATCACTCAAAATTAATTAAACCACAAAGTTTGCCCTTGTGTGCTTCAAGTAATTTTGACCTTGTGCAATTTTAATTAAAACCAACTATACTCACATTCTAAATGTTGATGTTACCATGATTTTGTTT